>NC_089224.1:155000-1369500 GCF_963924675.1 Phocoena phocoena
ACCCTAACACGTACGCTCACCCTAAACCGTTGTCGTACCCTAACCTGTCCCCTAAATCGTACCCGTCCCCTAACCCTAACCCTAACCCTAACCCTAAACCTTACCCGAAGCCTTACCCTAACCCGTCCCCTAATCCGAACCCGTACGCTAACAATAAACCGTACCCTAACACGTACGCTCACCCTAAACCGTTGTCGTACACTGACCTGTCCCCTAAACCGTCCCCTTCCCCGTCCCCTAACCCTATCTCTAACCCTAACCCTAACCCTTACCCGAAGCCTTACCCTAACCCGTCCCCTAATCCTAACCCGTAGGCTAACACTACCCCGTACCCTAACACGTATGCTCACCCTAAACCGTTGTCGTACCCTATCCTGTCCCCTAAACCGTCCCCGTCCCCTAACCCTAACCCTAACCCTAACCCTTACCCGAAGCCTTACCCTAACCCGTCCCCTAATCCTAAACCGTACGCTAACACTAAACCGTACCCTAACACTTACTCTCACCCTAAAACGTTGTCGTACACTAACCTGTCTCCTAAACCGTCCCCGTCCCCTAACCCTAACCCTAACCCTAACCTTAACCCTAACCCTTACCCAAAGCCTTACCGTAACCCGTCCCCTAATCCTAACCCGTACGCTAACACTAAACCGTACCCTAACACATACGCACACCCTAAACCGTTGTCGTACACTAACCTGTCCCCTAACCCGTCCCCGTCTCCTAACCCTAACCCTAACCCTAATCCCAACCCTTACCCGAAGCCTTACCCTAACCCGTCCTCTAATCCTAACCCGTACGCTAACAATCACACGTACCCTAACACGTACGCTCACCCTAAACCGTTGTCGTACACTAACCTGTCCCCTAAACCGTCCCCGTCCCCTAACCCTAAACCTAACCCTAACCCTAACCCTTACCCGAAGCCGTACCCTAACCCGTCCCCTAATCCTAACCCGTAGGCTAAAACTAACCCGTACCCTAACACGTGTGCTCACCCTAAACTGTTGTCGTACCCTAACATGATCCCTAAACGGTCCCCGTCCCCTAACCCTAACCCTAACCTTAACCCTAACCGTAACACTTACCCGAAGCCGTACCCTAACCCGTGCCCTAATCCTAACCCGTACGCTAACACTAACCCATAGCCTAACACGTACGCTCACCCTAAACCGTTGTCATACCCTAACCTGTCCCCTAAACCGTCCCCATCCCCTAACCCTAACCCTAAACCTAACCCTTACCCAAAGATTAACCCTAACGCATCCCCTAATCCTAACCCGTACGCTAACACTAAACCGTACCCTAACACGTACGCTCACCCTAAACCGTTGTCGTACCCTTACCTGTCCCCTAAACCTTCCCCGTCCCCTAACCCTAAGCCTAACCCTAACCCTAACGCTAACCCTTACCCGAAGCCTTACCGTAACCCGTCCCCTAATCCTAACCCGTACACTAACACTAAACCATACCCTAACATATACGCTCACCCTAAACCGTTGTCATACACTAACCTGTCCGCTAAACCTTCCCCGTCTCCTAACCCTAACCCTAACCCTAACCCTAAACCTTACCCGAATCCTTACCCTAACCCGTCCTCTAATCCTAACCCGTACGCTAACCCTAACCCGTACCCTAACACGTATGCTCACCCTAATCCATTGTCGTACCCTTACCTGTACCCTAAACCATCTCCGTCCCCATCCCTAAACCTAACCCTAACCCTAACCCTAACCCTTACCCGAAGCCTTACCCTAACCCGTCCCCTAATCCTAACACGTACGCTAACACTAATCCGTACCCTAACACGGACGCTCACCCTAAACCGTTGTCGTACCCTAACCTGTCCCCTAAACCGTCCCCGTCCCCTAACCGTAACCCTAACCCTAACCCTAACCCTTACCCGACGCCTTACACTAAACCATGCCCTAATCCTAACCCGTACGCTAACCCTGACCGGAACCCTAACACGTACGCTCACCCTCAACCATTGTCGTACCCTAACCTGTACCCTAAACCATCCCCGCCCCTATCCCTAACCCTAACCCTAACCCTAACCGTTACCCGAAGCCTTACCCTAACCCGTCCCCTAATCCTAACTGGTACGCTAACACTAACACGTACCCTAACACGTACGCTCACCCTAAAACGTTGTCGTACCATGTCCTGTCCCCTAAAGCGTCCCCGTCACCTAACTCTAACCCTAACCCTAACCCTAACCCTTACCTGAAGCCTTACCCTAACCCGTCCCATAAGCCTAACCCGTACGCTAACACTAACCCATAACCTAAAACGTACGCTCACCCTAAACCGTTATCGTACACTAACCTCTCCCCTAAACCGGCCCCGTCCCCTAACCCTAACCCTAACCCTAACCCTAACCCTTACCCGAAGCCTTACTCTAACCTGTCCTCTAATCCTAACCCGTACGCTAACCATAACCAGTACCCTAACACGTACGCTCACCCTAAACCGTTGTCGTACCCTAACCTGTCCCCTAAACCGTCCCCGTCCCCTAACCCTAACCCTAACCCTAACCCTAACGCTTACCCGAAGCCTTACCCTAACCCGTCCCCTAATCCTAACCCGTACGCTAACACTAACCCATAGCCTAATACGTACGCTCACCCTAAACCGTTGTCGTACCCTAACCTGTCCCCTAAACCGTCCCCGTCCCCTAACCCTAACCCTAACCCTAATCCTTACCTGAAGCCTTACGCTAACTCGTCCCGTAATACTAACACGTACGCTAACACTAACTCGTACCCTAACACGTACGCTCACCCTAAACCGTTGTCGTACGCTAACCTGTCCCCTAAACCGTCCCCATCCCCTAACCCTAAACCTAAACCTAACCCTTACCCGAAGCCTTACCCTTACCCGTCCCCTAATCCTAACACGTACGCTAACACTAACCTGTAGCCTAACACGTACGCTCACCATAAACCGTTGTCGTACACTAACCTGTCCCCTAAACCGTCCCCGTCCCCTAACACTAACCCTAACCCTAACCCTAACCCTAACCCTTACCCGAAGCCTTACCATAACCCGTCCCCTAATCCTAACCCGTACCCTAACACTAAACCGTACCCTAACACGTACGCTCACCCTAAACCGTTGTCGTACCCTAACCTGTCCCCTAAACCGTCTCCGTCTACTAACCCTAACCCTAACCCTAACCCTTACCCGAAGCCTTATCCTAACCCGTCCCCTAATCCTAACCCGTACGCTAACAGTAACCCGTACCCTAACACGTACGCTCACCCTAAACCGTTGTCGTACCCTAACCTGTCCCCTAAACCGTCCCCGTCCCCTAACCCTAACCCTAACCCTAACCCTAACCCTTACCCGAAACATTACACTAACCCGTCCCCTAATCCTAACCCTTATACTAACTCTAACCCTTACCCTAACACGTACGCTCACCCTAAACCGTTGTCGTACCCTAACCTGTCCCCTAAACCGTCCCCGTTCCCTAACCATAACCCAAAACCTAACCCTAACCCTAACCCTTACCCGAAGCCTTACACTAACCCGTCCCCTAATCCTAACCCGTACGCTAAAACTAACCCGTACACTAACACATACGCTCACCCTAAACCGTCGTCGTACACTAACCTGTCCCCTAAACAGTCCCCGTCCCCTAACACTAACCCTAACCCTAAACCTAACCCTTACCCGAAGCCTTACCCTAACCCGTCCCCTAATCCTAACCCATACGATAACACTAACCCGTACCCTAACACGTACGCTCACCCTAAACCGTTGTCGTACCCTAACCTGTCCCCTAAATCGTACCCGTCCCCTAACCCTAACCCTAACCCTAACCCTAAACCTTACCCGAAGCCTTACCCTAACCCGTCCCCTAATCCGAACCCGTACGCTAACAATAAACCGTACCCTAACACGTACGCTCACCCTAAACCGTTGTCGTACACTAACCTGTCCCCTAAACCGTCCCCGTCCCCGTCCCCTAACCCTATCTCTAACTCTAACCCTAACCCTTACCCGAAGCCTTACCCTAACCCGTCCCCTAATCCTAACCCGTAGGCTAACACTAACCCGTACCCTAACACGTATGCTCACCCTAAACCGTTGTCGTACCCTATCCTGTCCCCTAAACCGTCCCCGTCCCCTAATCCTAACCCTAACCCTAACCCTTACCCGAAGCCTTACCCTAACCCGTCCCCTAATCCTAAACCGTACGCTAACACTAAACCGTACCCTAACACTTACTCTCACCCTAAACCGTTGTCGTACACTAACCTGTCACCTAAACCGTCCCCGTCCCCTAACCCTAACCCTAACCCTAACCTTAACCCTAACCCTTACCCAAAGCCTTACCGTAACCCGTCCCCTAATCCTAACCCGTACGCTAACACTAAACCGTACCCCAACACATACGCACACCCTAAACCGTTGTCGTACACTAACCTGTCCCCTAAACCGTCCCCGTCTCCTAACCCTAACCCTAACCCTAATCCCAACCCTTACCCGAAGCCTTACCCTAACCCGTCCTCTAATCCTAACCCGTACGCTAACAATCACACGTACCCTAACACGTACGCTCACCTTAAACCGTTGTCGTACCCTAACCTGTCCCCTAAACCGTCCCCGTCCCCTAACCCTAACCCTAACCCTAACCCTAACGCTAACCCTTACCCGAAGCCTTACCCGAAACCGTCCCCTAATCCTAACCCGTACGCTAACAATAACCCCTACCCTAACACGTACGCTCACCCTAAACCGTTGTCGTACCCTAAACTGTCCCCTAAACCGTCCCCGTCCCCTAAGCCTAACCCTAACCCTAACCCTAACCCTAACCCTAACACTTACCCGACTCCTTACCCTAACCCGTCCCGTAAACCTAACCCGTACGCTAACACTAACCGGTACCCTAACACGTACACTCACCCTAAACATTTGTCGTACACTAACCTGTCCCCTAAACCGTCGCCGTCCCCTAACCCTAACCCTAACCCTAATCCTAACCCTCACCCTAAACCTTACCCGAAGCCTTACCCTAAACCGTCCCCTACACCTAACCCATACGCTAACACTAACCCGTACCCTAACACGTACGCTCACACTAAACCGTTCTCTTACCCGAACCTGTCCCCTAAACCGTCCACGTCCCCTAACCCTAACGCTAACCCTAACCCTAACCCTTACCCGAAACCTTACCCTAACCCGTCCCCTAATACTAACCCGTATGCTAACTCTAACCCGTACCCTAACACGTACGCTCATCCTAAACCGTTGTTGTACCCTAACCTGTCCCCTAAACCGTCCCCGTCCCCTAACCCTAACCCTAACCCTAACCCAACCCTTAACCTTACCCGAAGCCTTACCCTAACCCGTCCCCTAATCCTAAACCGTACGCTAACAATAACCCGTACCTTAACACGTACGCTCACACTAAACCGTTGTCGTACACTAACCTGTCCCCTAAACCGTCCCCGTCCCCTAACCCTAAACCTAACCCTAACCCTAACCCTTACCCGAAGCCGTACACTAACCCGTCCCCTAATCCTAACCCGTAGGCTAAAACTAACCCGTACCCTAACACGTATGCTCACCCTAAACCGTTGTCGTACCCTAACATGACCCCTAAACGGTCCCCGTCCCCTAACCCTAACCCTAACCTTAACCCTAACCCTAACACTTACCCGAAGCCGTACCCTAACCCGTGCCCTAATCCTAACCCGTACGCTAACACTAACCCATAGCCTAACACGTACGCTCACCCTAAACCGTTGTCATACCCTAACCTGTCCCCTAAACCTTCCCCGTCCCCTAACCCTAAGCCTAACCCTAACCCTAACGCTAACCCTTACCCGAAGCCTTACCGTAACCCGTCCCCTAATCCTAACCCGTACACTAACACTAAACCATACCCTAACATATACGCTCACCCTAAACCGTTGTCATACACTAACCTGTCCGCTAAACCTTCCCCGTCTCCTAACCCTAACCCTAACCCTAACCCTAAACCTTACCCGAATCCTTACCCTAACCCGTCCTCTAATCCTAACCCGTACGCTAACCCTAACCCGTACCCTAACACGTATGCTCACCCTAAACCATTGTCGTACCCTAACCTGTACCCTAAACCATCCCCGTCCCCATCCCTAACCCTAACCCTAACCCTAACCCTAACCCTTACCCGAAGCCTTACCCTAACCCGTCCCATAAGCCTAACACGTACGCTAACACTAACCCATACCCTAACACGTACTCTCACTCTAAACACTTGTCGTACACGAACCTGTCCCCTAAACCGTCCCCGTCCCCTAACCCTAACCCTAACCCTAACCCTAACCCTTACCCGAAGCCTTAACCTAACCCGTCCCCTAATCCTAACCCGGACGCTAACACTAACCCGTAGCGTAACACGTACGCTCACCCTAAACTGTTGTCGTACTCTAACCTGTCCCCTAAACTGTCCCCATCCCCGTCCCCTAACCCTAACCCTAACCCGAAACCTTACCCGAAGCCTTACCCTAACCCGTCCCCTAATCCTAACCCGTACGCTAACACTAACCCGTACCCTAACACGGACGCTCACCCTAAACCGTTGTCGTACCCTAACCTGTCCCCTAAACCGTCCCCGTCCCCTAACCGTAACCCTAACCCTAACCCTAACCCTTACCCGACGCCTTACACTAAACCATGCCCTAATCCTAACCCGTACGCTAACCCTGACCCGAACCCTAACACGTACGCTCACCCTCAACCATTGTCGTACCCTAACCTGTACCCTAAATCATCCCCGCCCCTATCCCTAACCCTAACCCTAACCCTAACCCTTACCCGAAGCCTTACCCTAACCCGTCCCCTAATCCTAACTGGTACGCTAACACTAACACGTACCCTAACACGTACGCTCACCCTAAAACGTTGTCGTACCATGTCCTGTCCCCTAAAGCGTCCCCGTCACCTAACTCTAACCCTAACCCTAACCCTAACCCTTACCTGAAGCCTTACCCTAACCCGTCCCATAAGCCTAACCCGTACGCTAACACTAACCCATAACCTAAAACGTACGCTCACCCTAACCGTTATCGTACAGTAACCTCTCCCCTAAACCGGCCCCGTCCCCTAACCGTAACCCTAACCCTAACCCTAACCCTTACCCGAAGCCTTACTCTAACCCGTCCTCTAATGCTAACCCGTACGCTAACCATAACCAGTACCCTAACACTTACGCTCACCCTAAACCATTGTCGTACCCTAACCTGTCCTCTAAACCGTCCCCGTCCCCTAACCCTAACCCTAACCCTAACCCTAACCCTTACCCGAAGCCTTACACTAACCCGTCCCCTAATCCTAACCCGTACGCTAACACTAACCAATAGCCTAATACGTACGCTCACCCTAAACCGTTGTCGTACCCTAACCTGTCCCCTAAACCGTCCCCGTCCCCTAACCCTAACCCTAACCCTAATCCTTACCTGAAGCCTTACGCTAACTCGTCCCGTAATACTAACACGTACGCTAACACTAACTCGTACCCTAACACGTACGCTCACCCTAAACCGTTGTCGTACGCTAACCTGTCCCCTAAACCGTCCCCGTCCCCTAACCCTAAACCTAAACCTAACCCTTACCCGAAGCCTTACCCTTACCCGTCCCCTAATCCTAACACGTACGCTAACACTAATCCGTAGCCTAACACGTACGCTCAACATAAACCGTTGTCGTACTCTAACCTGTCCCCTAAACCGTCCCCGTCCCCTAACACTAACCCTAACCCTAACCTTAACCCTAACCCTTACCCAAAGCCTTACCGTAACCCGTCCCCTAATCCTAACCCGTACGCTAACACTAAACCGTACCCTAACACATACGCACACCCTAAACCGTTGTCGTACACTAACCTGTCCCCTAAACCGTCCCCGTCTCCTAACCCTAACCCTAACCCTAATCCCAACCCTTACCCGAAGCCTTACCCTAACCCGTCCTCTAATCCTAACCCGTACGCTAACAATCACACGTACCCTAACACGTACGCTCACCCTAAACCGTTGTCGTACCCTAACCTGTCCCCTAAACCGTCCCCGTCCCCTAACCCTAACCCTAACCCTAACCCTAACGCTAACCCTTACCCGAAGCCTTACCCGAAACCGTCCCCTAATCCTAACCCGTACGCTAACAATAACCCCTACCCTAACACGTACGCTCACCCTAAACCGTTGTCGTACCCTAAACTGTCCCCTAAACCATCCCCGTCCCCTAAGCCTAACCCTAACCCTAACCCTAACCCTAACCCTAACACTTACCCGACTCCTTACCCTAACCCGTCCCGTAAACCTAACCCGTACGCTAACACTAACCGGTACCCTAACACGTACACTCACCCTAAACATTTGTCGTACACTAACCTGTCCACTAAACCGTCGTCGTCCCCTAACCCTAACCCTAACCCTAATCCTAACCCTAACCCTAAACCTTACCCGAAGCCTTACCCTAAACCGTCCCCTACACCTAACCCATACGCTAACACTAACCCGTACCCTAACACGTACGCTCACACTAAACCGTTCTCTTACCCGAACCTGTCCCCTAAACCGTCCACGTCCCCTAACCCTAACGCTAACCCTAACCCTAACCCTTACCCGAAGCCTTACCATAACCCGTCCCCTAATCCTAACCCGTACCCTAACACTAAACCGTACCCTAACACGTACGCTCATCCTAAACCGTTGTCGTACCCTAACCTGTCTCCTAAACCGTCACCGTCCACTAACCCTAACACTAACCCTAACCCTAACCCTTACCCGAAGCCTTATCCTAACCCGTCCCCTAATCCTAACCCGTACGCTAACAGTAACCCGTACCCTAACACGTACGCTCACCTTAAACCGTTGTCGTACCCTAACCTGTACCCTAAACCTTCCCCGTCCCCTAACCCTAACCGTAACTCTAAACCTAACCCTAACCCTAACCCTTACCCGAAGCATTACCCTAACCCGTCCCCTAATCCTACCCCGTATGCTAACTCTAACCCGTACCCTAACACGTACGCTCACGCTAAACTGATGTCGTAACCTAACCTGTCCCCTAAACCGTCCCTGTTCCCTAACCCTAACCCTAACCCTAACCCTAACCCTAACCCTTACCCGAAGCCTTACCCTAACCCGTCCCATAAGCCTAACCCGTACGCTAACACTAACCCATACCCTAACACGTACGCTCACCCTAAACAGTTGTCGTACACTAACCTGTCCCCTAAACCGTCCCCGTCCCCTAAACCTAACAGTAACCCTAACCCTAACCCCAACCCTAAACCTTACCCGAAGCCTTAACCTAACCCGTCCCCTAATCCTAACCCGGACGCTAACACTAACCCGTAGCCTAACACGTACGCTCACCCTAAACTGTTGTCGTACTCTAACCTGTCCCCTAAACCATCCCCGTCCCCGTCCCCTAACCCTAACCCTAACCCGAAAACTTACCCGAAGCCTTACCCTAACCCGTCCCCTAATCCTAACCCGTACGCTAACAGTAACCCGTACCCTAACACGTACGCTCACCCTAAACCTTTGTCGTACCCTAACCTGTCCCCTAAACCGTCACCGTCCCCTAACCCTATCCCTAACCCTAACCCGAAGCCTTACCCGAAGCCTTACCCTAACCCGTCCCCTAATCCTTATCCGAACGCTAACACTAATCCATACCCTAACACGTACACTCACCCAAAACCGTTGTCATGCCCTAACCTGTCCCCTAAACCGTCCCCGTCCCCTAACCCTAACCCTAACCCTAACCCTAACCCTTACCCGAAGCCTTAACCTAACCCGTCCCCTAATCCTAACCCGGACGCTAACACTAACCCGTAGCCTAACACGTACGCTCATCCTAAACTGTTGTCGTACTCTAACCTGTCCCCTAAACCGTCCCCGTCCCCGTCCCCTAACCCTAACCCTAACCCGAAACTTTACCCGAAGCCTTACCCTAACCCGTCCCCTAATCCTAACCCGTAAGCTAACACTAACCCGTACCCTAACACGGACGCTCACCCTAAACCGTTGTCGTACCCTAACCTGTCCCCTAAACCGTCCCCGTCCCCTAACCGTAACCCTAACCCTAACCCTAACCCTTACCCGACGCCTTACACTAAACCATGCCCTAATCCTAACCCGTACGCTAACCCTGACCCGAACCCTAACACGTACGCTCACCCTCAACCATTGTCGTACCCTAACCTGTAACCTAAACCATCCCCGCCCCTATCCCTAACCCTAACCCTAACCCTAACCCTTACCCGAAGCCTTACCCTAACCCGTCCCCTAATCCTAACTGGTACGCTAACACTAACACGTACCCTAACACGTACGCTCACCCTAAAACGTTGTCGTACCATGTCCTGTCCCCTAAAGCGTCCCCGTCACCTAACTCTAACCCTAACCCTAACCCTAACCCTTACCTGAAGCCTTACCCTAACCCGTCCCATAAGCCTAACCCGTACGCTAACACTAACCCATACCCTAACACGTACGCTCACCCTAAATCGTTATCGTACACTAACCTCTCCCCTAAACCGGCCCCGTCCCCTAACCCTAACCCTAACCCTAACCCTAACACTTACCCGAAGCCTTACTCTAACCCGTCCTCTAATCCTAACCCGTACGCTAACCATAACCAGTACCCTAACACGTACGCTCACCCTAAACCGTTGTCGTACCCTAACCTGTCCCCTAAACCGTCCCCGTCCCCTCACCCTAACCCTAACCCTAACCCTTACCCGAAGCCTTACCCTAACCCGTCCCCTAATCCTAACCCGTACGCTAAAACTAACCCATAGCCTTATACGTACGCTCACCCTAAACCGTTGTCGTACCCTAACCTGTCCCCTAAACCGTCCCCGTCCCCTAACCCTAACCCTAACCCTAATCCTTACCTGAAGACTTACGCTAACTCGTCCCGTAATACTAACACGTACGGTAACACTAACTCGTACCCTAACACGTACGCTCACCCTAAACCGTTGTCGTATGCTAACCTGTCCCCTAAACCGTCCCCGTCCCCTAACCCTAAACCTAAACCTAACCCTTACCCGAAGCCTTACCCTTACCCGTCCCCTAATCCTAACACGTACGCTAACACTAACCCGTAGCCTAACACGTACGCTCACCATAAACCGTTGTCGTACTCTTACCTGTCCCCTAAACCGTCCCCGTCCCCTAACACTAACCCTAACCCTAACCCTAACCCTAACCCTTACCCGAAGCCTTACCATAACCCGTCCCCTAATCCTAACCCGTACCCTAACACTAAACCGTACCCTAACACGTACGCTCACCCTAAACCGTTGTCGCACCCTAACCGGTCCCCTAAACCGTCCCCGTCCACTAACCCTAACCCTAACCCTAACCCTAACCCTTACCCGAAGCCTTATCCTAACCCGTCCCCTAATCCAAACCCGTACGCTAACAGTAACCCGTACCCTAACACGTACGCTCACCCTAAACCGTTGTCGTACCCTAACCTGTACCCTAAACCTTCCCCGTCCCCTAACCCTAACCCTAACTCTAACACTAACCCTAACCCTAACCCTTACCCGAAGCATTACCCTAACCCGTCCCCTAATCCTACCCCGTATGCTAACTCTAACCCATACCCTAACACGTACGCTCACGCTAAACCGATGTCGTAACCTAACCTGTCCCCTAAACCGTCCCTGTTCCCTAACCCTAACCCTAACCCTAACCCTAACCCTAACCCTTACCCGAAGCCTTACCCTAACCCGTCCCATAAGCCTAACCCGTACGCTAACACTAACCCATACCCTAACACGTACGCTCACCCTAAACAGTTGTCGTACACTAACCTGTCCCCTAAACCGTCCCCGTCCCTTAAACCTAACCGTAACCCTAACCTTAACCCTAACCCTAATCCTTACCCGAAGCCTTAACCTAACCCGTCCCCTAATCCTAACCCGGACGCTAACACTAACCCGTAGCCTAACACGTACGCTCACCCTAAACTGTTGTCGTACTCTCACCTGTCCCCTAAACCATCCCCGTCCCCGTCCCCTAACCCTAACCCTAACCCGAAACCTTACCCAAAGCCTTACCCTAACCCGTCCCCTAATCCTAACCCGTACGCTAACAGTAACCCGTACCCTAACACGTACGCTCACCGTAAACCGTTGTCGTACCCTAACCTGTCCCCTAAACCGTCACCGTCCCCTAACCCTATCCCTAACCCTAACCCGAACCCTTACCCGAAGCCTTACCCTAACCCGTCCCTTAATCCTTATCCGAACGCTAACACTAATCCATACCCTAACACGTACGCTCACCCTAAACCGTTGTCGTGCCCTAACCTGTCCCCTAAACCGTCCCCGTCCCCTAACCCTAACCCTAACCCTTACTCGAAGCATTACAATAACCCGTCCCCTAATCCTAACCCGTATGCTAACTCTAATCCATACCCTAACACGTACGCTCACCCTAAACCGTTGTCGTACCCTAACCTGTCCCCTAAACCGTCCCCGTTCCCTAACAGTAACCCTAAACCTAACCCTAACCCTAACCCTTACCCGAAGCCTTACACTAACCCGTCCCCTAATCCGAACCCGTACGCTAACACTAATCCGTACCCTAACACGTATGCTCACCCTAAACCGTTGTCGTACACTAACCTGTCCTCTAAACCGTCCCCGTCCCCGTCCCCTACCCCTAACCCTAACCCTAACCCTAACCCTTACCCGAAGCCTTACCCTAACCCGTCCCCTAATCCTAACCCGTAGGCTAACACTAACCCATACCCTAACACGTATGCTCACCCTAAACCGTTGTCGTACCCTAACCTGTCCCCTAAACCTTCCCCGTCCCCTAACGCTAACCCTAACCCTAACACTAACCTTTACCCGAAGCCTTACCCTAACCCGTCCCCTAATCATAACCCGTACGCTAACACTAACCTGTACTCTAACACGTACGCTCACCCTAAACCGTTGTCGTACCCTAACCTGTCCCCTAAACCGTCCCCGTCCCCTAACCCTAACACTAACCGTAATCCCTACGCGAAGCCTTACCCTAACCCGTCCCCTAATCCTAATCCGTACGCTAACACTAACCCGTACCCTAACACGTACGCTCACCCTAAACATTTGTCGTACCCTAACCTGTCCCCTAAACCGTCCCCGTCCCCTAACCCTAACCCTAACCCTAAAACTTACCCGAAGCCTTACCCTAACCCGTCACCTAATCCTAACACGTACGCTAACACTAACCCGTACCCTAACACGTACGCTCACCCTAAAACCTTGTCGTACCCTAACCTGTCCCCTAAACCGTCCCCGTCCCCTAACCCTAACCCTAAACCTAACCCTTACCCGAAGCCTTACCCTAACCCATCCCCTAATCCTAACCCGTACGATAACACTAAACCGTACCCTAAAACGTACGCTCACCCTAAACCGTTGTCGTACACTAACCTGTCCCCTAAACCTTCCCCGTCCCCTAACGCTAACCCTAACCCTAACCCTAACCCTAATCCTTACCCGAAGCCTTAACCTAACCCGTCCCCTAATCCTAACCCGGACGCTAACACTAACCCGTAGCCTAACACGTACGCTCACCCTAAACTGTTGTCGTACTCTAACCTGTCCCCTAAACCATCCCCGTCCCCGTCCCCTAACCCTAACCCTAACCCGAAACCTTACCCAAAGCCTTACCCTAACCCGTCCCCTAATCCTAACCCGTACGCTAACAGTAACCCGTACCCTAACACGTACGCTCACCGTAAACCGTTGTCGTACCCTAACCTGTCCCCTAAACCGTCACCGTCCCCTAACCCTATCCCTAACCCTAACCCGAACCCTTACAGAAGCCTTACCCTAACCCGTCCCCTAATCCTTATCCGAACGCTAACACTAATCCATACCCTAACACGTACGCTCACCCGAAACCGTTGTCATGCCCTAACCTGTCGCCTAAACCGTCCCCGTCCCCTAACCCTAACCCTAACCCTAACCCTAACCCTAACCCTAACCCTAACCCTAACCTGTCCCCTAAACCGTCCCCGTTCCCTAACCCTAACCCTAACCCTAACCCTAACCCTTACCCGAAGCCTTACACTAACCCGTCCCCTAATCCTAACCCGTACGCTAACACTAACCCGTACACTAACACGTACGCTCACCCTAAACCGTTGTCGTACCCTAACCTGTCCCCTAAACCGTCCCCGTCCCCTAACCCTAACCCTAAACCTAAACCTAACCCTTACCCGAAGCCTTACCCTAACCAGTCCCCTAAACCTAACACATACGATAACACTAACCCGTACCCTAACACGTACGCTCACCCTAAACCGTTGTCGTACCCTAACCTGTCCCCTAAATCGTACCCGTCCCCTAACCCTAACCCTAACCCTAACCCTAAACCTTACCCGAAGCCTTACCCTAACCCGTCCCCTAATCCTAACCTGTACGCTAACAATAAACCGTACCCTAACACGTACGCTCACCCTAAACCGTTGTCGTACACTAACCTGTCCCCTAAACCGTCCCCGTCCCCGTCCCCTAACCCTAAACCTAACCCTAACCCTAACCCTTACCCGAAGCCTTACCCTAACCCGTCCCCTAATCCTAACCCGTAGGCTAACACTAACCCGTACCCTAACACGTATGCTCACCCTAAACCTTTGTCATACCCTAACCTGTCCCCTAAACCGTCCCCGTCCCCTAACCCTAACCCTAACCCTAACCCTAACCCTAACCCTAACCCTTACCCGAAGCCGTACCCTAACCCGTGCCCTAATCCTAACTCGTACGCTAACACTAACCCATAGCCTAACACGTACGCTCACCCTAAACACTTGTCGTACCCTAACCTGTCCCCTAAACCATCCCCGTCCCCTAACCCTAACCCTAAACCTAACCCTTACCCGAAGCCTTACCCTAACCCATCCCCTAATCCTAACCCGTACGCTATAACTAAACCGTACCCTAACACGTACGCTCACCCTAAACCGTTGTCGTACCCTAACCTGTCCCCTAAACCTTCCCCGTCCCCTAACCATAACCCTAACGCTAACCCTAAACCTAAACCTTACCCGAAGCCTTACCGTAACCGGTCCCCTAATCCTAACCCGTACACTAACACTAAACCGTACCCTAACATATACGCTCACCCTAAACCGTTGTCGTACACTAACCTGTCCCCTAAACCTTCCCCGTCTCCTAACCCTAACCCTAACCCTAAACCTTACCCGAATCCTTACCCTAACCCGTTCTCTAATCCTAACCCGTACGCTAACACTACCCCGTACCCTAACACGTACGCTCACCCTAAACCATTTTCGTACCCTAACCTGTACCCTAAACCATCCCCGTCCCCTATCCCTAACCCTAACCCTAACCCTAACCCTAACCCTTACCTGAAGCCTTACCCTAACCCGTCCCATAAGCCTAACCCGTACGCTAACACTAACCCATACCCTAACACGTACGCTCACCCTAAACAGTTGTCGTACTCTAACCTGTCGCCTAAACCGTCCCCTAAACCTAAACCTAACCCTAACCCTAACCCTAAACCTTACCCGAAGCCTTACCCTAACCCGTCCCCTAATCCTAACCCGTACGCTAACACTAACACGTAGCCTAACACGTACGCTCACCCTAAACTGTTGTCGTACTCTAACCTGTCCCCTAAACCGTCCCCATCCCCGTGCCCTAACCCTAACCCTAACACGAACCCTTACCCGAAGCCTTACCCTAACCTGTCCCCTAATCCTAACCCGTACGCTAACACTAACCCGTACCCTAACACGGACGCTCACCCTAAACCGTTGTCGTACCCTAACCTGTCCCCTACACCGTCCCCGTCCCATAACCCTAACCCTAAACCTAACCCTAACCCTAAACCTTACCCGAAGCCTTACACTAAACCATCCCCTAATCCTAACCCGTACGCTAACCCTAACCCGTACCCTAACACGTACGCTCACCCTAAACCATTGTCATACCCAAACCTGTACCCTAAACCATCCCCGCCCCTATCCCTAACACTAACCCTAACCCTAACCCTTACCCGAAGCCTTACCCTAACCCGTCCCCTAATCCTAAACGGTACGCTAACACTAACACGTACCCTAACACGTACGCTCACCCTAAAACTTTGTCGTACCATAACCTGTCCCCTAAACCATCCCCGTCCCCCTCCCCTAACCCTAACGATAACCCTAACACTTACCCGAAGCCTTACCCTAACCCGTCCCATAAGCCTAACCCGTACGCTAACACTAAACCGTACCCTAACACGTACGCTCACCCTAAACCGTTGTCGTACTCTAACCTGTCCCCTAAACCGTCCCCGTCCCCTAACCCTAACCCTAAACCTAACCCTTACCCGAAGCCTTACCCTAACCCATCCCCTAATCCTAACCCGTACGCTAACACTAAACCGTACCCTAACACGTACGCTCACGCTAAACCGTTGTCGTACCCTATCCTGTCCCCTAAACCTTCCCCGTCCCCTAACACTAACCCTAACCCTAACCCTAACCCTAACCCTTACCCGAAGCCTTACCGTAACCCGTCACCTAATCCTAACCCGTACACTAACAATAACCTGTACCCTAACACGGACGCTCACCCTAAACCGTTGTCGTATCCTAACCTGTCCCCTAAACCGTCCCCGTCCCCTAACACTAACCCTAACCCTAACCCTTACCCTAACCCTTTCCCGAAGCCTTACCCTAACCCGTCCCGTAATCCTAACCCGTACGCTAACACTAACCCGTACCCTAACACGTACACTCACCCTAAACAGTTGTCGTACCCTAACCTGTCCCCTAAACCGTCGCCGTCCCCTAACTCTAACCCTAACCCTAACCATAACCCTAACCCTTACCTGAAGCCTTCACCTAACCCGTCCCTTAATCCTAACCCGTACGCTAACACTAACCTGTTCCCTAACACGTACGCTCATCACAACCGTTGTCGTACCCTAACCTGTCCCCTAAACCATCCCCGCCCTTAACCCTAAACCTAATCCTAACCCTAACCCTATACCTTATACGAAGCCTTACCCTAAACCGTCCCCTAATCCTAACCCGTACGCTAACACTAACCCGTACCCTAACACGTACGCTCACCCTATACCGTTGTCGTACCCAAACCTATCCCCTAAACCGTCCCCGTCCCCTAAACCTAACACTAACCCTAACCCTAACCCTTACCCAAAGCCTTACCCTAACCCGTCCCCTAATCCTAAATCGTACGCTAACACGAACCCGTACCCTAACACTTACGCTCAACCTAAACCGTTGTCGTACACTAACCTGTCCCCTAAACCGTACCCGTCCCGTAACACTAACCCTAACCCTAACCCTAAACCTAACCCTTACCCGAAGCCTTACCCTAACCCGTCCCCTAATCAGAAACCATACGCTAACACTAACCCGTACCCTAACACGTACGCTCACCCTAAACCGTTGTCGTACACTAACCTGTCCTCTAAACCGTCCCCGTCCCCGTCCCCTAACCCTAACCCTAAACCTAACCCTAACCCTAACCCTTACCCGAAGCATTACCCTAACCCGTCCCCTAATCCTAACCCGTAGGCTAACACTAACCCATACCCTAACACGTATGCTCACCCTAAAACGTTGTCGTACCCTAACCTGTCCCCTAAACCGTCCCCGTCCCCTAACCCTAACCCTAACCCTAACCCTTACCCGAAGCCTTACGCTAACCCGTCCCCTAATCCTAACCCGTACGCTAACACTAACCCGTACCCTAACAAGTATGCTCACCCTAAACATTTGTCGTACCCTAACCTGTCCCCTAAACCGTCCCCGTCCCCTAACCCTAACACTAACCCTAACCCTAACCCTTAACCAAAGCCTTACCCTAACCCGTCCCCTAATCCTAAACCATACGCTAACACTAACCCGTACCCTAACACGTACACTCACCCTAAACCGTTGACGTACCCTAAACTCTCCCCTAAACCGTCCCCATCACCTAACCCTAACCCTAACCCTAACCATAAACCTAACCCTTACCCGAAGCCTTATCCTAACCCGTCCCCTAATCCTAACCCGTATGCTAACTCTAACCCGTACCCTAACACGTACACTCATCCTAAACCGTTGTCGTACCCTAACCTGTCCCCTAAAGCGTCCCCGTCCCCTAACCCTAACCCTAACCCTAACCCTAACCCTAAACCTTACCCGAAGCCTTACCCTAACCCGTCCCCTAATCCTAACCCGTACGCTAACAATAACCCGTACCCTAACACGTACGCTCACCCTAAACCGTTGTCGTACACTAACCTGTCCCCTAAACCGTCCCCGTCCCCGTCCCCTAACCCTAACCCTAACCCTAACCCTAACCCTTACCCAAAGCGTTACACTAACACGTCCACTAATCCTAACCCGTAGGCTAACACTAACCCGTACCCTAACACGTATGCTCACCCTAAACCGTTGTCGTACCCTTACCTGTCCCCTAAACCGTCCCTGTCCCCTAACCCTAACCCTAACCCTAACCCTTACCCGAAGCCCTACACTAACCCGTCCCCTAATCCTAACCCGTACGCTAACACTAACCCGTACCCTAACACGTACGCTCACCCTAAACCGTTTTGGTACCCTAACCTGTCCCCTAAACCGTCCAGTAACCCTAACACTAAACCTAACCCTTACCCAAAGCCTTACCCTAACCCATCCCCTAATCCTAACCCGTACGCTAACACTAAACCGTACCCTAACACGTACGCTCACCCTAAACCGTTGTCGTACCCTAACCTGTCCCCTAAACCTTCCCCGTCCCCTAACACTAACCCTAACCCTAAACCTAACCCTAACCCTTACCCGAAGCCTTACCGTAACCCGTCCCCTAATCATAACCCGTACACTAACAATAACCTGTACCCTAACACGTACGCTCACCCTAAACCGTTGTCGTATCCTAACCTGTCCCCTAAACCGTCTCCGTCCCCTAACACTAACCCTAACCCTAACCCTTAACCGAAGCCTTACCCTAACCCGTCCCGTAATCCTAAGCCGTACGCTAACACTAACCCTTACCCTAACACGTACACTCACCGGAGACCGTTGTCGTACCCTAACATGTCCCCTAAACCGTCCCCGTCCCCTAACCCTAAACCTAAACCTAACCCTAACGCTAACCCTAACCCGAAGCCTTACCCTAACCCGTCCCCTAATCCTAACCCGTACACTAACAATAACCTGTACCCTAACACGTACGCTCACCCTAAACCGTTGTCGTACCCTAACCTGTCCCCTAAACCGTCCCCGTACCCTAACACTAACCCTAAACCTAACCCTAAGTCTAACCCTTACCCGAAGCCTTACCCTAACCCGTCCCGTAATCCTAACTCGTACGCTAACACTAAACCGTACCCTAACACGTACACTCACCCTAAACAGTTGTCGTAACCTAACCTGTCCCCTAAACAGTCGCCGTCCCCTAACCCTAACCCTAACCCTAACCCTAACCCTAACCCTTACCTGAAGCCTTAACCTAACCCGTCCCTTAATCCTAACCCGTACGCTAACACTAACCCGTACCCTAACATGTACGCTCACCACAACCGTTGTCGTACCCTAACCTGTCCCCTAAACCATCCCCGTCCCCTAACCCTAACCCTAACCCTAACCCTAACACTTACCCGAAGCCTTACACTAACCCGTCCCCTATTCGTAACCCGTACGCTAACACTTACAAGTACCCTAACACGTACGCTCACCCTAAACCGTTGTCGTACCCTAACCTGTCCCCTAAACCGTCCCCGTCCCCTAACCCTAACCCTAACCATAACCCAAACCCTTACCCGAAGCCTTACCCTAACCCGTCCCCTAATCCTAACCCGTACGCTAACACTAACCCGTACCCTAACACTTACGCTCACCCTAAATCGTTGTCGTACCCTAACCTGTCCCCTAAACCGTCCCCGTCCCCTAACCCTAACCCTAAACCTAAACCTTACCCGAAGCTTTACCTTAACCCATCCCCTAATCCTAACCCGTCCGCTAACACTAAACCGTACCCTAACACGTACGCTCACCCTAAACCGTTGTCGTACCCTAACCTGTCCCCTAAACTTTCCGCGTCCCTTAACACTAACCCTAACCCTAACCCTAACACTTACCCGAAGCCTTACCGTAACCCGTCCCCTAATCCTAACCCGTACACTAACAATAACCTGTAGCCTAAAACGTACGCTCACCCTAATCCGTTGTCGTATCCTAACCTGTCCCCTAAACCGTCCCCATCCCCTAACACTAACCCTAACCCTAACCCTAACCCTTACCCGAAGCCTTACCCTAACCCGTCCCGTAATCCTAACCCGTACGCTAACACTAACCCGTACCCTAACACGTACACTCACCCTAAACCGTTGTCGTACGCTAACATGTCCCCTAAACCGTCCCCGTCCCCTAACCCTAAACCTAAACCTAACCCTAACGCTAACCCTTACCCGAAGCCTTACCCTAACCCGTCACCTAATCCTAACCCATACACTAACAATATCCTGTACCCTAACACGTACGCTCACCCTAAACCGTTGTCGTACCCTAACCTGTCCACTAAACCGTCCCCGTCCCCTAACACTAACCCTAACCCTAACCCTAAGTCTAACCCTTACCCGAAGCCTTACCCTAACCCGTCCCATAATCCTAACCCATACGCTAACACTAAACCGTACCCTAACACGTACACTCACCCTAAACAGTTGTCGTACCCTAACCTGTCCCCTAAACCGTCGCCGTCCCCTAACCCTAACCCTAACCCTAACCTTTACCTGAATCCTTAACCTAACCCGTCCCTTAATCCTAACCCGTACGCTAACACTAACCCGTACCCTAACATGTACGCTCACCACAACCGTTATCGTACCCTAACCTGTCCCCTAAACCATCCCTGTCCCCTAACCCTAACCCTAATCCTAACCCTAATCCTAAACCTTATCCGAAGCCTTACCCTAAACCGTCCCCTAAACCTAACCCGTACGGTAACACTAACCCATACCCTAACACGTACGCTCACCCTATACCGTTGTCGTACCCGAACCTGTCCCCTAAACCGTCCCCTTCCCCTAACCCTAACCCTAACCCTAAACCTAACACTTACCCGAAGCCTTACACTAACCCGTCCCCTATTCCTAACCCGTACGCTAACACTTATCAGTACCCTAACACGTACGCTCACCCTAAACCATTGTCGTACCCTAACCTGTCCCCTAAACCGTCACCGTCTCCCAACCCTAACACAAACACTTACACTAACCCGAACCCTTACCCGAAGCCTTACCCTTACCGGTTCCGTAATCCTAACCCGTACGCTAACACTAACCCGTACCCTAACACGTACGCTCACCCTAAACATTTGTCGTACCCTAACCTGTCCCCTAAACCCTCCCCGTCCCGTAACCCTAACACTAACCCTAACCCTAACCCTTACCCAAAGCCTTACCCTTACCCGTCCCCTAATCCTAAATCGTATGCTAACACGAACCCCTACCCTAACACTTACGCTCACCCTAAACGGTTGTCGTACCCTAACCTCTCCCTTAAACCGTCCCCATCCCCTAACACTAACCCTAACCCTAAACCTAATCATAACACTTACCCGAAGCCTTACCCTAACCCGTCCCCTAATCCTAACCCGTACGCTAACAATAAACCGTACCCTAACACGTACGCTCACCCTAAACAGTTGTCGTACCCTAACCTGTCCCCTAAACCGTCCACATTCCCTAACACTAACCCTAACCCTAACCATAACCCTAACCCTTACCCGAAGCCTTACACTCACCCGTCCCCTAATCCTAACCCGTACGCTAACACTAAACCGTACCCTAACACGTACACTCACCCTAAACCGTTGTCGTACCCTAACCTGTCCCCTAAACCGTCCCCGTCCCCTAACCCTAACCCTAAACCTAACCCTAACGCTAACCCTTACCCGAAGCCTTACCCTAACCCGTCCCCTAATCCTAACCCGTACGCTAACAATAACTCGTACCCTAACACGTACGCTCACCCTAAACAGTTGTCGTACCCTAACCTGTCCCCTAAACCGTCCCCGTCCCCTAACCCTAACCCTAACCCTAACCCTAACCCTTACCCGAAGCCTTACCCTAACCCGTCCCCTAATCCTAACCCGTACGCTAACACTAAACCGTACCCTAACATGTACGCTCACCCTAAACCGTTGTCGTACACTAACCTGTCCCGTAAACCGTCCCTGTCCCCTAACCCTAACCCTAACCCTTACCCGAAGCCTTACCGTAACCCGTCCCCTAATCCTAAACCGTACGCTAACACTAAACCGTACCCTAACACATACGCTCACCCTAAACCGTTGTCGTACACTAAGCTGTCCCCTAAACCGTCCCCGTCTCCTAACTCTAACCCTAACCCTAACCCTAACCCTGACCCTTACCCGAAGCCTTACCCTAACCCGTCCTCTAATCCTAACCCGTACGCTAACACTAACCCATACCCTAACAAATACGCTCACCCTAAACCGTTGTCGTACCCTAACCTGTCCCCTAAACCGTCCCCGTCCCCTAACCCTAACCCTAACCCTAACCCTAACACTTACTCGAAGCCTTACCCTAACCCGTCCCCTAATCCTTACCCGTACGCTAACACTAACCCGTAGCCTAACACGTACGCTCACCCTAAACCGTTGTCGTACACTAACCTGTCCCCTAAACCGTCCCCATCCCCTAACCCTAACCCTAACCCTAACCCTAATCCTTACCTGAAGCCTTACCCTAACCCGTCCCGTAATCCTAACCCGTACGCTAACACTAACCTGTACACTAACACGTACGCTCACCCTAAACAGTTTTCGTACCCTAACCTGTCTCCTAAACCGTCCCCGTCCCCGTCCCCTAACCCTAACCCTAACGCTAACGCTAACCCTTACCCGAAGCCTTACCCTAAACCGTCCCCTAATCCTAACCCGTACGCTAACAATAAACCGTACCCGAACACGTATGCACACCCTAAACCGTTGTCGTACCCTAACCTGTCCCCTAAACCGTCCCTGTCCCCTAACCCTAACCCTAATCCTAACCCTAACCCTAACCCTTACCCTAAGCTTTACCCTAACCCGTCCCGTAATCCTAACCCGTACGCTAACACTAACCGGTACCCTAACATGTACACTCAGCCTAAACCGTTGTCGTACCCGAACCTGTCCTCTAAACCGTCCCCGTCCCCTAACCCTAACGCTAAACCTAACCCTAAAACTTACCCGAAGCCTTACCCTAACCCGTCCCCTAATCCTAACCCGTACGCTAACACTAACCAGTACCCTAGCACGTACACTCACCCTAAACCGTTGTCGTACCCTAACCTGTCCCCTAAACCGTCACCGTCCCCTAAGCCTAACCCTAACCCTAACGCTAACCCGAACCCTTACCCGAAGCCTTACCCTAACACGTCCCCTAATCCTAAACCGTACGCTAACACTAACCCGTACCCTAACACGTACGCTCACCCTAAACATTTGTCGTACACTAACCTGTCCCCTAAACCGTCCCCGTCCCCTAACCCTAACACTAACCCTAAACCTAAACCGTAACCAAAGCCTTACACTAACCCGTCCCCTAATCCTAAACCGTACGCTAACACTAAACCGTACCCTAACACGTACGCTCACCCTAAACCGTTGTCGTACCCTAACCTCTCCCCTAAACCGTCCCCATCCCCTAACCCTAACCCTAACCCTAACCCTAACCCTTACCCGAAGCCTTACCCTAACCCGTCCCCTAATCCTAACCCGTATGCTAACTCTAACCCGTACCCTAACATGTACGCTCACCCTAAACCTTTGTCGTACACTAACCTGTCCCCTAAACTGTCCCCATCCCCGTCCCCTAACCCTAAACCTAACCCTAACCCTAAACCTTACCCTAAGCCTTACACTAACCCATCCCCTAATCCTAACCCATACGCTAACCCTAACCCGTACCCTAACACGTACGCTCACCCTAAACCATTGTCATACCCTAACCTGTCCCCTAAACCGTCCCCATCACCTAACCCTAAGCCTAACCCTGACCCTAATTCTTACCTGAAGCCTTACGCCAACTCGTCCCGTAATCCTAACCCGTACGCTAACACTAACCCGTACCCTAACACGTACGCTCACCCTAAACCGTTGTCTTACCCTAACATGTCCCCTAAACCATCCCCGTCCCCTAACACTAACCCTAAACCTAACCCTAACGCTAACCCTTACCCGAAGCCTTACAATAACCCGTCCACTAATCCTAATCCGTACGCTAATAATAACCCGTACCCTAACATGTAGGCTCACCGTAAACCGTTGTCGTACCCTAACCTGTCCCCTAAACCGTCGCCGTCCCCTAACACTAACCCTAACCCTAACCCTAACCCTTACCTGAAGCCTTAACCTAACCCGTCCCTTAATCCTAACCCGAACGCTAACACTAACCCGTACCCTAACACGTACGCTCACCCTAAACCGTAGTCGTACCCTAACCTGTCCCCTAAACCATCCCCGTCCCCTAACACTAACCCTAATCCTAACCCTAACCCTAACCCTTATCCGAAGCCTTACCATAAACCATCCCCTAAACCTAACCCGTACGCTAACACTAACCCGTACCCTAACACGTACGCTCACCCTAAACCGTTGTCGTACCCGGACCTGTCCCCTAAGCCATCCCCGTCCCTGTCCCCTAACCCTAACCCTAACCCTTACCCGAAGCCTTACACAAACCCGTCCCCTATTCCTAACCCGTACGCTAACACTAACCAGTACCCTAACACGTACGCTCACCCTAAACCGTTGTCGTACCCTAACGTGTCCCCTAAACCGTCACCGTCCCCTAACCCTAACCCTAACCCTAAGCCTAACCGAACCCTTACCCGAAGCCTTACCCTAACCCGTCCCCTAATCCTAACCCGTACGCTAACACTAACCCGTACCCTAACACGTACGCTCTCCCTAAACATTTGTCGTACCCTAACCTGTCCCCTAAACCATCCGCGTCCCCTAACCCTAATACTAACCCTAACCCTAACCCTTACCCAAAGCCTTACCCTAACCCGTCTCCTAATCCTAAAGCGTACGCTAACACGAACCCGTACCCTAACACTTACGCTAACCCTAAACCATTGTCGTACCCTAACCTGTCCCCTAAAGCCTCCCCGTCCCCGTCCCCTAACCCTAACCCTAACCCTAACCCTAACCCTAAACCTTACCCGAAGCCTTACCCTAACCAGTCCCCTAATCCTAACCCGTACGCTAACAATAACCCGTACCCTAACACGTACGCTCACCCTAAACCGTTGTCGTACACTAACCTGTCCCCTAAACCGTCCCCGTTCCCGTCCCCTAACCCTAAACCTAATCCTAAACCTAACCCTTACCCGAAGCCTTACCCTAACACGTCCACTAATCCTAAACCGTAGGCTAACACTAACCCGTACCCTAACACGTATGCTCACCCTAAACCGTTGTCGTACCCTAACCTGTCCCCTAAACCGTCCCCGTCCCCTAACCCTAACCCTAACCCTAACCCTAAACATTACCCGAAGCCTTACCGTAACCCGGCCCTTAATGCTAACCCGTACACTAACAATAACCTGTACCCTAACACGTATGCTCACCCTAAACCGTTGTCGTATCCTAATCTGTCCCCTAAACCGTCCCCGTCCCCTAACACTAACCCTAACCCTAACCCTAACCCTTACCCGAAGCCGTACGCTAACCCGTCCCGTAATCCTAACCCGTACGCTAACACTAACCCGTACCCTAACAAGTACACTCACCCTAAACAGTTGTCATACCCTAACCTGTCCCCTAAACCGACGCCGTCCCTTAACCCTAACCCTAACCCTAACCCTAACCCTAACCCTTACCTGAAGCCTTAACCTAACCCGTCCCTTAATCCTAACCCGTACGCTAACACTAACCCGTTCCCTAACACGTACGCTCACCACAACCGTTGTCGTACCCTAACCTGTCCCCTAAACCATCCCCGTCCCCTAACCCTAACCCTAATACTAACCCTAACCCTAAACCTTATACGAAGCCTTACCCTAAACCGTCCGCTAAACCTAATCCGTACGCTAACACTAACCCGTACCCTAACACGTACGCTCACCCTATACCGTTGTCGTACCCGAACCTGTCCCCTAAACCGTCCCCGTCCCCTAACCCTAACACTAACCCTAACCCTAACCCTTACCCAAAGCCTTACCCTAACCCGTCCCCTAATCCTAAATCGTACGCTAACACGAACCCGTACCCTAACACTTACGCTCAACCTAAACCGTTGTCGTACCCTAACCTGTCCCCTAAACCGTACCCGTCCCCTAACACTAACCCTAACCCTAACCCTAAACCTAAACCTTACCCGAAGCCTTACCCTAACCCGTCCCCTAATCCGAACCCGTACGCTAACACTAACCCGTACCCTAACACGTACGCTCACCCTAAACCGTTGTCGTACACTAACCTGTCCTCTAAACCGTCCCCATCCCCATCCCCTAACCCTAGCCCTAACCCTAACCCTTAACCGAAGCCTTACCCTAACCCGTCCCCTAATCCTAACACGTAGGCTAACACTAACCCATACCCTAACACGTATGCTCACCGTAAACCGTTGTCGTACCCTAACCTGTCCCCAAAACCGTACCCGTCCCCTAACCCTAACCCTAACCCTAACCCTTACCCGAAGCCTTAACCTAACCCGTCCCCTAATCCTAACCCGTACGCTAACACTAACCTGTACTATAACACGTATGCTCACCCTAAACCGTTGTCGTACTCTAACCTGTCCCCTAAACCGTCCCCGTCCCCTAACCCTAACCCTAACCCTAACCCTTACCCGAAGCCTTACGCTAACCCGTCCCCTAATCCTAACCCGTACGCTAACACTAACCCGTACCCTAACAAGTATGCTCACCCTAAACATTTGTCATACCCTAACCTCTCCCCTAAACCGTCCCCGACCCCTAACCCTAACACTAACCCTAACCCTAACCCTTAACCAAAGCCTTACCCTAACCCGTCCCCTAATCCTAAACCATACGCTAACACTAAACCGTACCCTAACACATACGCTCACCCTAAACCGTTGACGTACCCTAACCTCTCCCCTAAACCGTCCCCGTCCCCTAACCCTAACCCTAACCCTAACCCTAACCCTAAACCTTACCCGAAGCCTTACCCTAAACCGTCCCCTAATCCTAACACGTATGCTAACTCTAACCCGTACCCTAACACGTACACTCATCCTAAACCGTTGTAGTACCCTAACCTGTCCCCTAAAGCATCCCCGTCCCCTAACCCTAACCCTAACCCTAACCCTAACCCTAACCCTAAACCTTACCTGAAGCCTTACCCTAACCCGTCCCCAAATCCTAACCCGTACGCTAACAATAACCCGTACCCTAACACGTATGCTCACCCTAAACCGTTGTCGTACACTAACCTGTCCCCTAAACCGTCCCCGCCCCCGTCCCCTAACCCTAAACCTAACCCTAACCCTAACCCTTACCCGAAGCCTTACACTAACACGTCCACTAATCCTAACCCGTAGGCTAACACTAAACCGTACCCTAACACGTATGCTCACCCTAAACCGTTGTCGTACCCTAACCTGTCCCCTAAACCGTCCCTGTCCCCTAACCCTAACCCTAACCCTTACCCGAAGCCTTACCCTAACCCGTCCCCTAATCCTAACCCGTACGCTAACACTAACCCGTACCCTAACACGTACGCTCACCCTAAACCGTTGTCGTATCCTAACCTGTCCCCTAAACCGTCCCCGTCCCCTAACACTAACCCTAACCCTAACCCTAACCCTAAACCTTACCCGAAGCCTTACCCTAACCCGTCCCGTAATCCTAACCCGTACGCTAACACTAAACCGTATCCTAACACGTACACTCACCCTAAACAGTTGTCGTAACCTAACCTGTCCCCTAAACCGTCGCCGTCCCCTAAACCTAACCCTAACCCTAACCCTAACCCTTACCTGAAGCCTTAACCTAACCCGTCCCTTAATCCTAACCCGGACGCTAACACTAACCCGTACCCTAAAATGTACGCTTACCACAACCGTTGTCGTACCCTAACCTGTCCCCTAAACCATCCCCGTCCCCTAACCCTAACCCTAATCCTAACCCTAACCCTAAACCTTATCCGAAGACTTACCCTAAACCGTCCCCTAAACCTAACCCGTACGCTAACACTAACCCGTACCCTAACACGTACGCTCACGCTATACCGTTGTCGTACCCGAACCTGTCCCCTAAACCGTCCCCGTCCCCTAACCCTAACCCTAACCCTAACCCTAACACTTACCCGAAGCCTTACACTAACCCGTCCCCTATTCGTAACCCGTACGCTAACACTTACCAGTACCCTAACACGTACGCTCACCCTAAACCGTTGTCGTACCCTAACCTGTCCCCTAAACCGTCACCGTCTCCTAACCCTAACACTAACCCTAACACTAACCCGAACCCTTACCCGAAGCCTTACCCTTACCCGTCCCCTAATCCTAACCCGTACGCTAACACTAACCCGTACCCTAACACGTACGCTCACCCTAAACATTTGTCGTACCCTAACCTGTCCCCTAAACCCTCCCCGTCCCCTAACCCTAACACTAACCCTAACCCTAACCGTTACCCAAAGCGTTACCCTAACCCGTCACCTAATCCTAAATCGTACGGTAACACGAACCCGTACCCTAACACTTACGCTCACCCTAAACAGTTGTCGTACCCTAACCTCTCCCTTAAACCGTCCCCGTCCCCTAACCCTAACTCTAACTCTAACCCTAACCCTAACAATTACCCGAAGCCTTACCTTAACCCGCCCCCTAATCCTAACCCATACGATAACACTAACCCGTACCCTAACACGTACGCTCACCCTAAACCGTTGTCGTACCCTAACCTGTCCCCTAAACCGTACCCGTCCCCTAACCCTAACACTAACCCTAACCCTAAACCTAACCCTTACTCGAAGCCTTACCCTAACCCGTCCCGTAATCCTAACCCTTACGCTAACACTAACCCGTACCCTAACACGTACACTCACCCTAAACAGTTGTCGTACCCTAACCTGTCCCCTAAACCGTCGCCGTCCCCTAACACTAACCCTAACCCTAACCCTAACCCTTACCTGAAGCCTTAACCTAACCCGTCCCTTAATCCTAACCCGTACGCTAACACTAACCCGTACCCTAACACGTATGCTCACCCTAAACCGTAGTCGTACCCTAAGCTGTCCCCTAAACCATCCCCGTCCCCTAACACTAACCCTAATCCTAACCCTAACCCTAACCCTTATCCGAAGCCTTACCATAAACCATCCCCTAAACCTAACCCGTACGCTAACACTAACCCGTACCCTAACACGTACGCTCACCCTAAACCGTTGTCGTACCCGTACCTGTCCCCTAAGCCATCCCCGTCCCTGTCCCCTAACCCTAACCCTAACCCTTACCCGAAGCCTTACACAAACCCGTCCCCTATTCCTAACCCGTACGCTAACACTAACCAGTACCCTAACACGTACGCTCACCCTAAACCGTTGTCGTACCCTAACGTGTCACCTAAACCGTAACCGTCCCCTAACCCTAACCCTAACCCTAAGCCTAACCGAACCCTTACCCGAAGCCTTACCCTAACCCGTCCCCTAATCCTAACCCGTACGCAAACACTAACCCGTACCCTAACACGTACGCTCTCCCTAAACATTTGTCGTACCCTAACTTGTCCCCTAAACCGTCCGCGTCCCCTAACCCTAATACTAACCCTAACCCTAACCCTTACCCAAAGCCTTACCCTAACCCGTCTCTTAATCCTAAAGCGTACGCTAACACGAACCCGTACACTAACACTTACGCTAACCCTAAACCATTGTCGTACCCTAACCTGTCCCCTAAAGCATCCCCGTCCCCTAAGCCTAACCCTAACCCTAACACTTACCCGAAGCCTTACCCTAACCCGTCCCCTAATCCTAACCCATACGATAACACTAACCCGTACCCTAACACGTACGCTCACCCTAAACCGTTTTCGTACCCTAACCTGTCCCCTAAATCGTCCCCGTCCCCTAAACCTAACCCTAACCCTTACCCGAAGCCTTACCCTAACCCCTCCCCTATTCCTAACCCGTACGCTAACACTAACCCGTACCCTAATACGTAAGCTCACCCAAAACCGTTGTCGTACCCTAACCTGTCACCTAAACCGTCAGCGTCCCCTAAACCTAACCCTAACCCTAAACCTAACCCTAACCCGAACCCTTACCCGAAGCCTTACCCTAAACCGTTCCCTAATCCTAACCCGTGTGCTAACTCTAACAGTACCCTAACACGTACGCTCACCCTAAACCATTGTCGTACCCTAACCTGTCCCCTAAACCGTCCCCGTCCCCTAACCATAACCCTAACCCTAACCCTAACCTGAACCCTTACCCGAAGCCTTAACCTAAACCGTCCCCTAATCCTAACCCGTATGCTAACTCTAACCCGTACCCCAACACGTACGCTCACCCTAAACCGTTGTCATACCCTAACCTGTCCCCTAAACCGGCCCCATCCCCTAACCCTAACCCTAACCCTAAGCCTTACCCTAAGCCTTACCCTAACCCATCCCCTAATCCTAACCCATACGCTAACACTAACCCATAGCCTAACACGTACGCTCACCATAAACCGTTGTCGTACCATGATCTGTCCCCTAAACCGTCCCCGTCCCCGTCCCCTAACCCTAACCCTAACCCTAACCCTAACCCTTACCCGAAGCCTTACCCTAACCCCTCCCCTATTCCTAACCCGTACGCTAACACTAACCCGTACCCTAACACGTACGCTCACCCTAAACCGTTGTCGTACCCTAACCTGTCCCCTAAACCGTCACCGTCCCCTAAACCTAATCCTAACCCTAAACCTAACCCTAACCCGAACCCTTACCCGAAGCCTTACCCTAAACCGTCCCCTAATCCTAACCCTAACCCTAACCCTAACCCTAACACTAACCCTTACCCGAAGCCTTACCCTAACCCGTCCCCTAATCCTAACCCATACGATAACACTAACCCGTACCCTAACACGTACGCTCACCCTAAACCGTTGTCGTATTCTAACCTGTCCCTTAAACCGTCCCCGTACCCTAACCCTAACCCTAACCCTAACCCTTACCCGAAACCTTACCCTAACCCGTCCCCTAATCCTAACCCTTACGATAACACTAAACCGTACCCTAACACGTACGCTCACCCTAAACCGTTGTCGTACCCTAATCTGTCCCCTAAACCATCCCCGTCCCCTAACCCTAACCCTAACACTAACCCTAACCCTTACCCGAAGCCTTAACCTAACCCGTCCCCTAATCCTAACCCGTACGCTAACACTAACCCGTACCCTAACACGTACGCTCACCCTAAACCGTTTTCATACACTGACCTGTCCCCTAAACCGTCCCGTCACCGTCCCCTAACCCTAACTCAACCCTAACCCTAACCCTTACCCGAAGCCTTACCCTAACCCGTCCCCTAATCCTAACCCGTACGCTAACACTAACCCGTACCCTAAAACGTACGCTCACCCTAAACCGTTGTCGTGCCCTAACCTGTCCCCTAAACCGTCCCCGTCCCCTAACCCTAACGCTAACCCTAACCCTAACCCTTACCCGAAGCCTTACCCTAACCCATCCCCTAATCCTAACCCGTACGCTAACACTAACCCGTACCCTAACACGTACGCTCCCCCTAAACTGTTGTCATACCCTAACCTGTCCCCTAAACCGTCCCCGTCCCCTAACCCTAACCCTAACCCTAACCCTAACCCTTACCCGAAGCCTTACCCTAACACGTCCTCTAATCCTAAACCGTACGCTAACACTAACCCGTACCCTAACACGTAGGCTCACACAAAACCGTTGTCGTACCCTAACCTGTCCCCTAAACCGTCACCGTCCCCTAAACCTAACCCTAACCCTAAACCTAACCCTAACCCGAACCCTTACCCGAAGCCTTACCCTAAACCGTCCCCTAATCCTAACCCGTATGCTAACTCTAACTGTACCCTAACACGTACGCTCACCCTAAACCATTGTCGTAACCTAACCTGTCCCCTAAACCGTCCCCATCCCCGTCCCCTAACCCTAACCCTAACCCTAACCCTTACCCGAAGCCTTACGCTAACCCGTCCCCTAATCCTAACCCGTACGCTAACACTAACCCGTACCCTAACACGTACGCTCACCCTAAACCGTTGTCGTACCCTAACCTGTCCCCTATACCATCACCGTCCCCTAAACCTAACCCTAACCCTAACCCTAACCCTAACCCGAACCCTACTCGAACCCTTAACCTAAACCGTCACCTAATCCTAAGCCGTATGCTAACTCTAACCCGTAACCTAACACGTACGCTCACCCTAAACCGTTGTCGTACCCTAACCTGTCCCCTAAACCGTCCCCGTTCCCTAACCCTAACCCTAACCCTAACCCTAACCCTTACCCGAAGCCTTACCCTAACCCGTCCCCTAATCTTAACCCGTACGCTAACACTAACCCGTACCCTAACACGTACGCTCACCCTAAAACATTGTCGTACCCTAACCTGTCCCCTAAACCGTCCCCGTCCCTTAAACCTAACCCTAACCCTAACCCTAACCCGAACCCTTACCCGAAGCCTTAACCTAAACAGTCCCCTAATCCTAACCCGTATGCTAACTCTAAACCGTACCCTAACACGTACGCTCACCCTAAACCGTTGTCGTACCCTAACTTGTCCCCTAAAACGTCCCCGTTCCCTAACCCTAACCCTAACCCTAGCCCTAACCCTAACCCTAACCCTTACCAGAAGCCATACCCTAACCCGTCCCCTAATCCTAACCTGTACGCTAAAACTAACCCGTACCCTAACACGTACGCTCATCCTAAACCGTTGTCGTACCCTAACCTGTCCCCTAAACCGTCACCGTCCCCTAAACCTAACCCTAACCATAACCCTAACCCTAACCCGAACCCTTACCCGAAGCCTTACCCTAAACTGTCCCCTAATCCTAACCCGTATGCTAACTCTAAACCGTACCCTAACACGTACGCTCACCCTAAACCGTTGTCGTACACTAACCTGTCCCCTAAACCGTCCCCGTTCCCTAACCCTAACCCTAACCCTAACCCTAACCCTAACCCTTACCCAAAGCCTTACACTAACACGTCCCCTAATCCTAACCCGTACGCTAACACTAACCCATACCCTAACACGTTCGCTCACCCTAAACCGTTGTCGTACCCTAACCTGTCCCCTAAACCGTCCCCGTCCCCTAACCCTAACTCTAACCCTAACCCTAACTCTAACCCTTACCCGAAGCCTTACCCTAACCCGTCCCCTAATCCTAACCCATACGATAACACTAACCTGTACCCTAACACGTACTCTCACCCTAAACCGTTGTCATACACTAACCTCTCCCCTAAACTGTCCTCGTCCCCTAACCCTAACCCTAACCCTAACCCTAAACCTAAACCTTACCCGAAGCCTTACCCTAACCCGTTCCGTAATCCTAACTCGTACGCTAACACTAACCCGTACCCTAACACGTACGCTCACCCTAAACCGTTGTCGTATTCTAACCTGTCCCCTAAACCGTCCCCGTCCCCGTCCCCTAACCCTAACCCTAAGCCTAACCCTAACCCTTACCCGAAGCCTTACCCTAACCCATTCCCTAATCCTAACCCGTACGCTAACACTAACCCATAGCCTAACACGTACGCTCACCATAAACCGTTGTCGTACCATAACCTGTCCCCTAAACCGTCCCCGTCCCCTAACCCTAACCCTAACCCTAAACCTAACCCTAACCCTTACCCGAAGCCTTACCCTAACACGTCCTCTAATCCTAACCCGTACGCTAACACTAACACGTAACCTAACACGTACGCTCACCCTAAACCATTGTCGTACCCTAACGTGTCCCCTAAACCGTCCCCGTCCCCAACCCTAACCCTAACACTAACCCTAATCCTTACCCGAAGCCTTACACTAACCCGTCCACTATTACTAACGCGTACGCTAACACTAACCCGTACCCTAACACGTAGGCTCACCCAAAACCGTAGTCGTACCCTAACCTGTCCCCTAAACCGTCACCGTCCCCTAAACCTAACCCTAACCCTAAACCTAACCCTAACCCGAACCCTTACCCGAAGCCTTAACCTAAACATTCCCCTAATCCTAACCCGTATGCTAACTCTAACCGTACCCTAACACGTACGCTCACCCTAAACCATTGTCGTAACCTAACCTGTCCCCTAAACCGTCCCCGTCCCCGTCCCCTAACCCTAACCCTAACCCTAACCCTTACCCGAAGCCTTACGCTAACCCGTCCCCTAATCCTCACCCGTACGCTAACACTAACCCGTACCCTAACACGTACGCTCACCCTAAACCGTTGTCGTACACTAACCTGTCCCCTAAACCGTCACCGTCCCCTAAACCTAACCGTAACCCTAACCCTAACCCTAACCCGAACACTTACTCGAACCCTTAACCTAAACCGTCCCCTAATCCTAACCCGTATGCTAACTCTAACCCGTACCCTAACACGTACGCTCACCCTAAACCGTTGTCGTACCCTAACCTGTCCCCTAAACCGTCCCCGTTCCCTAACCCTAACCCTAACCCTAACCCTAACCCTAACCCTAACCCTTACCCGAAGCCTTACGCTAACCCGTCCCCTAATCCTAACCCGTACGCTAACAATAACCCGTACCCTAACACGTACGCTCACCCTAAACCGTTGTCGTACACTAACCTGTCCCCTAAACCGTCACCGTCCCCTAAACCTAACGCTAACCCTAACCCTAACCCGAACCCTTACCCGAAGCCTTACCCTAAACCGTCCCCTAATCCTACCCCGTATGCTAACTCTAACCTGTACCCTAACACGTACGCTCACCCTAAACCTTGGTCGTACCCTAACCTGTCCCCTAAACCGTCCCCGTTCCCTAACCCTAACCCTAACCCTAACCCTAACCCTAACCCTTACCCGAAGCCTTACACTAACCCGTCCCCGAATCCTAACCCCTACGCTAACACTAACCCGTACCCTGACACGTACGCTCACCCTAAACCGTTGTCGTACACTAAACTTTCCCCTAAACCGTCCCCGTCCCCTAACCCTAACCCTAAACCTAACCCTAACCCTAACGCTTACCCGAAGCCTTACCGTAAACCGTCCCCTAATCCTAACCCATACGATAACACTAACCCGTACCCTAACACGTACGCTCACCCTAAACCGTTGTCGTACCCTAATCTGTCCCCTAAACCGTCCCCGTCCCCTAAACCTAACCCTAAACCTAACCCTAACCCTAACCCTTACCCGAAGCCTTACCGTAAACCGTCCCCTAATTCTAACCCATACGATAACACTAACCCGTACCCTAACACGTACGCTCACCCTAAACCGTTGTCGTACCCTAACCTGTCCCCTAAACCGTCCCCGTCCCCTAACCCTAACCCTAACCCTAACCCTTACCCGAAGCCTTACCCTAACCCGTCCCCTAATCCTAACCCGTACGCTAACAGTAACCCGTACCCTAACACGTACGCTCACCCTAAACCGTTGTCGTACCCTAACCTGTCCCCTAAACCGTCCCCATCCCCTAACCCTAACCCTAACCCTAACCCTTACCCGAGGCCTTACCCTAACCCGTCCCCTAATCCTAACCCGAACGCTAACACTAACCCGTACCCTAACACGTACGCTCACCCTAAACCATTGTTGTACCCTGACCTGTCCCCTAAACCGTCCCCGTCCCCTAACCCTAACCCTAACCCTAACCCTTTCCCGAAGCCTTACCCTAACCCGTCCCCTAATCCTAACCCGTACGCTAACACTAACCCGTACCCTAACTCGTACGCTCACTCTAAACCGTTGTCGTACCCTAACCTGTCCCCTAAACTGTCACCGTCCCCTAAACCTAACCCTAACCCTAACCCTAACCCTAACCCAACCCTTACCCGAAGCCTTAACCTAAACCGTCCCCTAATCCTAACCCGTATGCTAACACTAACACGTAACCTAACACGTACGCTCACCCTAAACCGTTGTCGTACCCTAACCTGTCCCCTAAACCGTCCCCGTTCCCTAACCCTAACCCTAACCCTAACCCTAACCCTAAACCTTACCCGAAGCCTTACCCTAACCCGTCCCCTAATCCTAACCCGTACGCTAACACTAACCCGTACCCTAAAACGTACGCTCACCCTAAACCGTTGTCGTGCCCTAACCTGTCCCCTAAACCGTCCCCGTCCCCTAACCCTAACCCTAACCCTAACCCTAACCCTTACCCGAAGCCTTACCCTAACCCATCCCCTAATCCTAACCCGTACGCTAACACTAACCCGTACCCTAACACGTACGCTCACCCTAAACTGTTGTCATACCCTAACCTGTCCCCTAAACCGTCCCCGTCCCCTAACCCTAACCCTAACCCTAACCCTAACCCTTACCCGAAGCCTTACCCTAACACGTCCTCTAATCCTAACCCGTACGCTAACACTAACACGTAACCTAACACGTACGCTCACCCTAAACCGTTGTCGTACCCTAACCTGTCCCCTAAACCGTCCCCGTCCCCAGCCCTAACCCTAACACTAACCCTAATCCTTACCCGAAGCCTTACACTAACCCGTCCCCTATTCCTAACCCGTACGCTAACACTAACCCGTACCCTAACACGTAGGCTCACACAAAACCGTTGTCGTACCCTAACCTGTCCCCTAAACCGTCACCGTCCCCTAAACCTAACCCTAACCCTAAACCTAACCCTAACCCGAACCCTTACCCGAAGCCTTACCCTAAACCGTCCCCTAATCCTAACCCGTATGCTAACTCTAACCGTACCCTAACACGTACGCTCACCCTAAACCATTGTCGTAACCTAACCTGTCCCCTAAACCGTCCCCGTCCCCGTCCCCTAACCCTAACCCTAACCCTAACCCTTACCCGAAGCCTTACGCTAACCCGTCCCCTAGTCCTAACCCGTACGCTAACACTAACCCGTACCCTAACACGTACGCTCACCCTAAACCGTTGTCGTACCCTAACCTGTCCCCTAAACAATCACCGTCCCCTAAACCTAACCCTAACCCTAACCCTAACCCTAACCCGAACCCTACTCGAACCCTTAACCTAAACCGTCACCTAATCCTAAGCCGTATGCTAACTCTAACAAGTACCCTAACATGTACGCTCACCCTAAACCGTTGTCGTACCCTAACCTGTCCCCTAAACCGTCCCCGTTCCCTAACCCTAACCCTAACCCTAACCCTAACCCTTACCCGAAGCCTTACCCTAACCCGTCCCCTAATCTTAACCTGTACGCTAACACTAACCCGTACCCTAACACGTACGCTCACCCTAAAACATTGTCGTACCCTAACCTGTCCCCTAAACCGTCACCGTCCCCTAAACCTAACCCTAACCATAACCCTAACCCTAACCCGAACCCTTACCCGAAGCCTTACCCTAACTGTCCCCTAATCCTAACCCGTATGCTAACTCTAACCCGTACCCTAACACGTACGCTCACCCTAAACCGTTGTCGTACACTAACCTGTCCCCTAAACCGTCCCCGTTCCCTAACGCTAACCCTAACCCTAACCCTAGCCCTAACCCTTACCCGAAGCCTTACACTAACCCGTCCCATAATCCTAACCCGTACGCTAACACTAACCCATACCCTAACATGTTCGCTCACCCTAAACCGTTGTCGTACCCTAACCTGTCCCCTAAACCGTCCCCGTCCCCTAACCCTAACTCTAACCCTAACCCTAACACTAACCCTTACCCGAAGCCTTACCCTAACCCGTCCCCTAATCCTAACCCATACGATAACACTAACCTGTACCCTAACACGTACTCTCACCCTAAACCGTTGTCATACACTAACCTCTCCCCTAAACTGTCCTCGTCCCCTAACCCTAACCCTAACCCTAACCCTAACCCTAAACCTTACCCGAAGCCTTACCCTAACCCGTTCCGTAATCCTAACTCGTACGCTAACACTAACCCGTACCCTAACACGTACGCTCACCCTAAACCGTTGTCGTATTCTAACCTGTCCCCTAAACCGTCCCCGTCCCCTAACACTAACCCTAACCCTAAGCCTAACCCTAACCCTTACTCGAAGCCTTACCCTAACCCATCCCCTAATCCTAACCCGTACGCTAACACTAAACCGTAGCCTAACACGTACGCTCACCATAAACCGTTGTCGTACCATAACCTGTCCCCTAAACCGTCCCCGTCCCCTAACCCTAACCCTAACCCTAAACCTAACCCTAACCCTTACCCGAAGCCTTACCCTAACACGTCCTCTAATCCTAACCCGTACGCTAACACTAACACGTAACCTAACACGTACGCTCACCCTAAACCGTTGTCGTACCCTAACCTGTCCCCTAAACCGTCCCCGTCCCCAACCCTAACCCTAACACTAACCCTAATCCTTACCCGAAGCCTTACATTAACCCGTCCCCTATTACTAACGCGTACGCTAACACTAACCCGTACCCTAACACGTAGGCTCACCCAAAACCGTTGTCGTACACTAACCTGTCCCCTAAACCGTCACCGTCCCCTAAACCTAACCCTAACCCTAAACCTAACCCTAACCCGAACCCTTACCCGAAGCCTTAACCTAAACAGTCCCCTAATCCTAACCCGTATGCTAACTCTAACCGTACCCTAACACGTACGCTCACCCTAAACCATTGTCGTAACCTAACCTGTCCCCTAAACCGTCCCCGTCCCCGTCCCCTAACCCTAACCCTAACCCTAACCCTTACCCGAAGCCTTACGCTAACCCGTCCCCTAATCCTAACCCGTACGCTAACACTAACCCGTACCCTAACACGTACGCTCACCCTAAACCGTTGTCGTACACTAACCTGTCCCCTAAACCGTCACCGTCCCCTAAACCTAACCCTAACCCTAACCCTAACCCTAACCCGAACACTTACTCGAACCCTTAACCTAAACCGTCCCCTAATCCTAACCCGTATGCTAACTCTAACCCGTACCCTAACACGTACGCTCACCCTAAACCGTTGTCGTACCCTAACCTGTCCCCTAAACCGTCCCCGTTCCCTAACCCTAACCCTAACCCTAACCCTAACCCTAACCCTAACCCTTACCCGAAGCCTTACGCTAACCCGTCCCCTAATCCTAACCCGTACGCTAACACTAACCCGTACCCTAACACGTACGCTCACCCTAAACCGTTGTCGTACACTAACCTGTCCCCTAAACCGTCACCGTCCCCTAAACCTAACCCTAACCCTAACCCTAACCCTAACCCGAACCCTTACCCGAAGCCTTACCCTAAACCGTCCCCTAATCCTAACCCGTATGCTAACTCTAAACTGTACCCTAACACGTACGCTCAACCTAAACCTTGGTCGTACCCTAACCTGTCCCCTAAACAGTCCCCGTTCCCTAACCCTAACCCTAACCCTAACCCTAACCCTTACCCGAAGCCTTACACTAACCCGTCCCCGAATCCTAACCCGTACGCTTACACTAACCCGTACCCTAACACGTACGATCACCCTAAACCGTTGTCGTACCCTAACCTGTCCCCTAAACTGTCCCCGTCCCCTAACCCTAACCCTAAACCTAACCCTAACCCTAAACCTTACCCGAAGCCTTACCCTAACCCGTCCCCTAATCCTAACCCGTACGCTAACACTAACCCGTACCCTGACACGTACGCTCACCCTAAACCGTTGTCGTACACAAAACTTTCCCCTAAACCGTCCCCGTCCCCTAACCCTAACCCTAAACCTAACCCTAACCCTAACGCTTACCCGAAGCCTTACCGTAAACCGTCCCCTAATCCTAACCCATACGATAACACTAACCCGTACCCTAACACATACGCTCACCCTAAACCGTTGTCGTACCCTAATCTGTCCCCTAAACCGTCCCCGTCCCCTAAACCTAACCCTAAACCTAACCCTAACCCTAAACCTTACCCGAAGCCTTACCGTAAACCGTCCCCTAATCCTAACCCATACGATAACACTAACCCGTACCCTAACACGTACGCTCACCCTAAACCGTTGTCGTGCCCTAACCTGTCCCCTAAACCGTCCCCGTCCCCTAACCCTAACCCTCACCCTAACCCTTACCCGAAGCCTTACCCTAACCCGTCCCCTAATCCTAAACCGTACGCTAACACTAACCCGTACCCTAACACGTACGCTCACCCTAAACCGTTGTCGTACCCTAACCTGTCCCCTAAACCGTCCCCATCCCCTAACCCTAACCCTAACCCTAACCCTTACCCGAGGCCTTACCCTAACCCGTCCCCTAATCCTAACCCGAACGCTAACACTAACCCGTACCCTAACTCGTACGCTCACCCTAAACCGTTGTTGTACCCTGACCTGTCCCCTAAACCGTCCCCGTCCCCTAACCCTAACCCTAACCCTAACCCTAACCCTTTCCCGAAGCCTTACCCTAACCCGTCCCCTAATCCTAACCCGTACGCTAACACTAACCCGTACCCTAACTCGTACGCTCACCCTAAACCGTTGTCGTACCCTAACCTGTCCCCAAAACCGTCACCGTCCCCTAAACCTAACCCTAACCCTAACCCTAACCCTAACCCAACCCTTACCCGAAGCCTTAACCTAAACCGTCCCCTAATCCTAACCCGTATGCTAACTCTAACCCGTACCCTAACACGTACGCTCACCCTAAACCGTTGTCGTACACTAACCTGTCCCCTAAACCGTCCCCGTTCCCTAACCCTAACCCTAACCCTAACCCTAACCCTAAACCTTACCCGAAGCCTTACCCTAACCCGTCCCCTAATCCTAACCCGTACGCTAACACTAACCCGTACCCTAACACGTACGCTCACCCTAAACCGTTGTCGTACCCTAACCTGTCCCCTAAAACGTCCCTGTCCCCTAACCCTAACCCTAACCCTAACCCTAACCCTAACCCTTACCCGAAGCCTTACCCTAACACGTCCTCTAATCCTAACCCGTACGCTAACACTAACACGTAACCTAACACGTACGCTCACCCTAAACCGCTGTCGTACCCTAACCTGTCCCCTAAACCGTCCCCGTCCCCAACCCTAACCCTAACACTAACCCTAACCCTTACCCGAAGCCTTACACTATCCCGTCCCCTATTCCTAACCCGTACGCTAACACTAACCCGTACCCTAACACGTAGGCTCACCCAAAACCGTTGTCGTACACTAACCTGTCCCCTAAACCGTCACCGTCCCCTAAACCTAACCCTAACCCTAACCCTAACCCTAACCCGAACACTTACTCGAACCCTTAACCTAAACCGTCCCCTAATCCTAACCCGTATGCTAACTCTAACCCGTACCCTAACACGTACGCTCACCCTAAACCGTTGTCGTACCCTAACCTGTCCCCTAAACCGTCCCCGTTCCCTAACCCTAACCCTAACCCTAACCCTAACCCTAACCCTAACCCTTACCCGAACCCTTACGCTAACCCGTCCCCTATTACTAACGCGTACGCTAACACTAACCCGTACCCTAACACGTAGGCTCACCCAAAACCGTTGTCGTACCCTAACCTGTCCCCTAAACCGTCACCGTCCCCTAAACCTAACCCTAACCCTAAACCTAACCCTAACCCGAACCCTTACCCGAAGCCTTAACCTAAACAGTCCCCTAATCCTAACCCGTATGCTAACTCTAACCGTACCCTAACACGTACGCTCACCCTAAACCATTGTCGTAACCTAACCTGTCCCCTAAACCGTCCCCGTCCCCGTCCCCTAAACCTAACCCTAACCCTAACCCTTACCCGAAGCCTTACGCTAACCCGTCCCCTAATCCTAACCCGTACGCTAACACTAACCCGTACCCTAACACGTACGCTCACCCTAAACCGTTGTCGTACACTAACCTGTCCCCTAAACCGTCACCGTCCCCTAAACCTAACCCTAACCCTAACCCTAACGCTAACCCGAACCCTTACCCGAAGCCTTACCCTAAACCGTCCCCTAATCCTAACCCGTATGCTAACTCTAAACTGTACCCTAACACGTACGCTCAACCTAAACCTTGGTCGTACCCTAACCTGTCCCCTAAACAGTCCCCGTTCCCTAACCCTAACCCTAACCCTAACCCTAACCCTAACCCTTACCCGAAGCCTTACACTAACCCGTCCCCGAATCCTAACCCGTACGCTAACACTAACCCGTACCCTAACACGTAGGCTCACCCAAAACCGTTGTCGTACACTAACCTGTCCCCTAAACCGTCACCGTCCCCTAAACCTAACCCTAACCCTAACCCTAACCCTAACCCGAACACTTACTCGAACCCTTAACCTAAACCGTCCCCTAATCCTAACCCGTATGCTAACTCTAACCCGTACCCTAACACGTACGCTCACCCTAAACCGTTGTCGTACCCTAACCTGTCCCCTAAACCGTCCCCGTTCCCTAACCCTAACCCTAACCCTAACCCTAACCCTAACCCTAACCCTTACCCGAACCCTTACGCTAACCCGTCCCCTAATCCTAACCCGTACGCTAACACTAACCCGTACCCTAACACGTACGCTCACCCTAAACCGTTGTCGTACACTAACCTGTCCCCTAAACCGTCACCGTCCCCTAAACCTAACCCTAACCCTAACCCTAACCCTAACCCGAACCCTTACCCGAAGCCTTACCCTAAACCGTCCCCTAATCCTAACCCGTATGCTAACTCTAACCTGTACCCTAACACGTACGCTCACCCTAAACCTTGGTCGTACCCTAACCTGTCCCCTAAACCGTCCCCGTTCCCTAACCCTAACCCTAACCCTAACCCTAACCCTAACCCTTACCCGAAGCCTTACACTAACCCGTCCCCGAATCCTAACCCGTACGCTAACACTAACCCGTACCCTAACACGTACGATCACCCTAAACCGTTGTCGTACCCTAACCTGTCCCCTAAACTGTCCCCGTCCCCTAACCCTAACCCTAAACCTAACCCTAACCCTAAACCTTACCCGAAGCCTTACCCTAACCCGTCCCCTAATCCTAACCCGTACGCTAACACTAACCCGTACCCTGACACGTACGCTCACCCTAAACCGTTGTCGTACACTAAACTTTCCCCTAAACCGTCCCCGTCCCCTAACCCTAACCCTAAACCTAACCCTAACCCTAACGCTTACCCAAAGCCTTACCGTAAACCGTCCCCTAATCCTAACCCATACGATAACACTAACCCGTACCCTAACACGTACGCTCACCCTAAACCGTTGTCGTACCCTAATCTGTCCCCTAAACCGTCCCCGTCCCCTAACCCTAACCCTAAACCTAACCCTAACCCTAACCCTTACCCGAAGCCTTACCGTAAACCGTCCCGTAATCCTAACCCATACGATAACACTAACCCGTACCCTAACACGTACACTCACCCTAAACCGTTGTCGTACCCTAACCTGTCCCCTAAACCGTCCCCGTCCCCTAACCCTAACCCTAACCCTAACCCGTACCCGAAGCCTTACCCTAACCCGTCCCCTAATCCTAACCCGTACGCTAACAGTAACCCGTACCCTAACACGTACGCTCACCCTAAACCGTTGTCGTACCCTAACCTGTCCCCTAAACCGTCCCCATCCCCTAACCCTAACCCTAACCCTAACCCTTACCCGAGGCCTTACCCTAACCCGTCCCCTAATCCTAACCCGAACGCTAACACTAACCCGTACCCTAACACGTACGCTCACCCTAAACCATTGTTGTACCCTGACCTGTCCCCTAAACCGTCCCCGTCCCCTAACCCTAACCCTAACCCTAACCCTAACCCTTTCCCGAAGCCTTACCCTAACCCGTCCCCTAATCCTAACCCGTACGCTAACACTAACCCGTACCCTAACTCGTACGCTCACTCTAAACCGTTGTCGTACCCTAACCTGTCCCCTAAACTGTCACCGTCCCCTAAACCTAACCCTAACCCTAACCCTAACCCTAACCCAACCCTTACCCGAAGCCTTAACCTAAACCGTCCCCTAATCCTAACCCGTATGCTAACACTAACACGTAACCTAACACGTACGCTCACCCTAAACCGTTGTCGTACCCTAACCTGTCCCCTAAACCGTCCCCGTTCCCTAACCCTAACCCTAACCCTAACCCTAACCCTAAACCTTACCCGAAGCCTTACCCTAACCCGTCCCCTAATCCTAACCCGTACGCTAACACTAACCCGTACCCTAAAACGTACGCTCACCCTAAACCGTTGTCGTGCCCTAACCTGTCCCCTAAACCGTCCCCGTCCCCTAACCCTAACCCTAACCCTAACCCTAACCCTTACCCGAAGCCTTACCCTAACCCATCCCCTAATCCTAACCCGTACGCTAACACTAACCCGTACCCTAACACGTACGCTCACCCTAAACTGTTGTCATACCCTAACCTGTCCCCTAAACCGTCCCCGTCCCCTAACCCTAACCCTAACCCTAACCCTAACCCTTACCCGAAGCCTTACCCTAACACGTCCTCTAATCCTAACCCGTACGCTAACACTAACACGTAACCTAACACGTACGCTCACCCTAAACCGTTGTCGTACCCTAACCTGTCCCCTAAACCGTCCCCGTCCCCAGCCCTAACCCTAACACTAACCCTAATCCTTACCCGAAGCCTTACACTAACCCGTCCCCTATTCCTAAACCGTACGCTAACACTAACCCGTACCCTAACACGTAGGCTCACACAAAACCGTTGTCGTACCCTAACCTGTCCCCTAAACCGTCACCGTCCCCTAAACCTAACCCTAACCCTAAACCTAACCCTAACCCGAACCCTTACCCGAAGCCTTACCCTAAACCGTCCCCTAATCCTAACCCGTATGCTAACTCTAACCGTACCCTAACACGTACGCTCACCCTAAACCATTGTCGTAACCTAACCTGTCCCCTAAACCGTCCCCGTCCCCGTCCCCTAACCCTAACCCTAACCCTAACCCTTACCCGAAGCCTTACGCTAACCCGTCCCCTAATCCTAACCCGTACGCTAACACTAACCCGTACCCTAACACGTACGCTCACCCTAAACCGTTGTCGTACCCTAACCTGTCCCCTAAACAATCACCGTCCCCTAAACCTAACCCTAACCCTAACCCTAACCCTAACCCGAACCCTACTCGAACCCTTAACCTAAACCATCACCTAATCCTAAGCCGTATGCTAACTCTAACAAGTACCCTAACATGTACGCTCACCCTAAACCGTTGTCGTACCCTAACCTGTCCCCTAAACCGTCCCCGTTCCCTAACCCTAACCCTAACCCTAACCCTAACCCTTACCCGAAGCCTTACCCTAACCCGTCCCCTAATCTTAACCTGTACGCTAACACTAACCCGTACCCTAACACGTACGCTCACCCTAAAACATTGTCGTACCCTAACATGTCCCCTAAACCGTCCCCGTCCCTTAAACCTAACCCTAACCCTAACCCTAACCCGAACCCTTACCCGAAGCCTTAACCTAAACCGTCCCCTAATCCTAACCCGTATGCTAACTCTAACCCGTACCCTAACACGTACGCTCACCCTAAACCGTTGTTGTACCCTAACCTGTCCCCTAAACCGTCCCCGTTCCCTAACCCTAACCCTAACCCTAACCCTAACCCTAAACCTTACCCGAAGTCTTACCCTAACCCGTCCCCTAATCCTAACCCGTACGCTAACACTAACCCGTACCCTAAAACGTACGCTCACCCTAAACCGTTGTCGTGCCCTAACCTGTCCCCTAAACCGTCCCCGTCCCCTAACCCTAACCCTAACCCTAACCCTAACCCTTACCCGAAGCCTTACCCTAACCCATCCCCTAATCCTAACCCGTACGCTAACACTAACCCGTACCCTAACACGTACGCTCACCCTAAACTGTTGTCATACCCTAACCTGTCCCCTAAACCGTCCCCGTCCCCTAACCCTAACCCTAACCCTAACCCTAACCCTTACCCGAAGCCTTACCCTAACACGTCCTCTAATCCTAACCCGTACGCTAACACTAACACGTAACCTAACACGTACGCTCACCCTAAACCGTTGTCGTACCCTAACCTGTCCCCTAAACCGTCCCCATCCCCAGCCCTAACCCTAACACTAACCCTAATCCTTACCCGAAGCCTTACACTAACCCGTCCCCTATTCCTAACCCGTACGCTAACACTAACCCGTACCCTAACACGTAGGCTCACACAAAACCGTTGTCGTACCCTAACCTGTCCCCTAAACCGTCACCGTCCTCTAAACCTAACCCTAACCCTAAACCTAACCCTAACCCGAACCCTTACCCGAAGCCTTACCCTAAACTGTCCCCTAATCCTAACCCGTATGCTAACTCTAACCGTACCCTAACACGTACGCTCACCCTAAACCATTGTCGTAACCTAACCTGTCCCCTAAACCGTCCCCGTCCCCGTCCCCTAACCCTAACCCTAACCCTAACCCTTACCCGAAGCCTTACGCTAACCCGTCCCCTAATCCTAACCCGTACGCTAACACTAACCCGTACCCTAACACGTACGCTCACCCTAAACCGTTGTCGTACCCTAACCTGTCCCCTAAACAATCACCGTCCCCTAAACCTAACCCTAACCCTAACCCTAACCCTAACCCGAACCCTACTCGAACCCTTAACCTAAACCGTCACCTAATCCTAAGCCGTATGCTAACTCTAACAAGTACCCTAACATGTACGCTCACCCTAAACCGTTGTCGTACCCTAACCTGTCCCCTAAACCGTCCCCGTTCCCTAACCCTAACCCTAACCCTAACCCTAACCCTTACCCGAAGCCTTACCCTAACCCGTCCCATAATCTTAACCTGTACGCTAACACTAACCCGTACCCTAACACGTACGCTCACCCTAAAACATTGTCGTACCCTAACATGTCCCCTAAACCGTCCCCGTCCCTTAAACCTAACCCTAACCCTAACCCTAACCCGAACCCTTACCCGAAGCCTTAACCTAAACCGTCCCCTAATCCTAACCCGTATGCTAACTCTAACCCGTACCCTAACACGTACGCTCACCCTAAACCGTTGTCGTACCCTAACTTGTCCCCTAAACCGTCCCCGTTCCCTAACCCTAACCCTAACCCTAGCCCTAACCCTAACCCTAACCCTTACCCGAAGCCTTACCCTAACCCGTCCCCTAATCCTAACCTGTACGCTAAAACTAACCCGTACCCTAACACGTACGCTCACCCTAAACCGTTGTCGTACCCTAACCTGTCCCCTAAACCGTCACCGTCCCCTAAACCTAACCCTAACCATAACCCTAACCCTAACCCGAACCCTTACCCGAAGCCTTACCCTAACTGTCCCCTAATCCTAACCCGTATGCTAACTCTAACCCGTACCCTAACACGTACGCTCACCCTAAACCGTTGTCGTACACTAACCTGTCCCCTAAACCGTCCCCGTTCCCTAACCCTAACCCTAACCCTAACCCTAGCCCTAACCCTTACCCGAAGCCTTACACTAACCCGTCCCATAATCCTAACCCGTACGCTAACACTAACCCATACCCTAACATGTTCGCTCACCCTAAACCGTTGTCGTACCCTAACCTGTCCCCTAAACCGTCCCCGTCCCCTAACCCTAACTCTAACCCTAACCCTAACACTAACCCTTACCCGAAGCCTTACCCTAACCCGTCCCCTAATCCTAACCCGTACGCTAACACTAAACCGTAGCCTAACACGTACGCTCACCATAAACCGTTGTCGTACCCTAACCTGTCCCCTAAACCGTCACCGTCCCCTAAACCTAACCCTAACCATAACCCTAACCCTAACCCGAACCCTTACCCGAAGCCTTACCCTAACTGTCCCCTAATCCTAACCCATACGATAACACTAACCTGTACCCTAACACGTACTCTCACCCTAAACCATTGTCATACACTAACCTCTCCCCTAAACTGTCCTCGTCCCCTAACCCTAACCCTAACCCTAACCCTAACCCTAAACCTTACCCGAAGCCTTACCCTAACCCGTTCCGTAATCCTAACTCGTACGCTAACACTAACCCGTACCCTAACACGTACGCTCACCCTAAACCATTGTCGTATTCTAACCTGTCCCCTAAACCGTCCCCGTCCCCTAACACTAACCCTAACCCTAAGCCTAACCCTAACCCTTACCCGAAGCCTTACCCTAACCCATCCCCTAATCCTAACCCGTACGCTAACACTAAACCGTAGCCTAACACGTACGCTCACCATAAACCGTTGTCGTACCATAACCTGTCCCCTAAACCGTCCCCGTCCCCTAACCCTAACGCTAACCCTAAACCTAACCCTAACCCTTACCCGAAGCCTTACCCTAACACGTCCTCTAATCCTAACCCGTACGCTAACACTAACACGTAACCTAACACGTACGCTCACCCTAAACCGTTGTCGTACCCTAACCTGTCCCCTAAACCGTCCCCGTCCCCAACCCTAACCCTAACACTAACCCTAATCCTTACCCGAAGCCTTACACTAACCCGTCCCCTATTACTAACGCGTACGCTAACACTAACCCGTACCCTAACACGTAGGCTCACCCAAAACCGTTGTCGTACCCTAACCTGTCCCCTAAACCGTCACCGTCCCCTAAACCTAACCCTAACCCTAAACCTAACCCTAACCCGAACCCTTACCCGAAGCCTTAACCTAAACAGTCCCCTAATCCTAACCCGTATGCTAACTCTAACCGTACCCTAACACATACGCTCACCCTAAACCATTGTCGTAACCTAACCTGTCCCCTAAACCGTCCCCGTCCCCGTCCCCTAACCCTAACCCTAACCCTAACCCTTACCCGAAGCCTTACGCTAACCCGTCCCCTAATCCTAACCCGTACGCTAACACTAACCCGTACCCTAACACGTACGCTCACCCTAAACCGTTGTCGTACACTAACCTGTCCCCTAAACCGTCACCGTCCCCTAAACCTAACCCTAACCCTAACCCTAACCCTAACCCGAACACTTACTCGAACCCTTAACCTAAACCGTCCCCTAATCCTAACCCGTATGCTAACTCTAACCCGTACCCTAACACGTACGCTCACCCTAAACCGTTGTCGTACCCTAACCTGTCCCCTAAACCGTCCCCGTTCCCTAACCCTAACCCTAACCCTAACCCTAACCCTAACCCTAACCCTTACCCGAAGCCTTACGCTAACCCGTCCCCTAATCCTAACCCGTACGCTAACACTAACCCGTACCCTAACACGTACGCTCACCCTAAACCGTTGTCGTACACTAACCTGTCCCCTAAACCGTCACCGTCCCCTAAACCTAACCCTAACCCTAACCCTAACGCTAACCCGAACCCTTACCCGAAGCCTTACCCTAAACCGTCCCCTAATCCTAACCCGTATGCTAACTCTAAACTGTACCCTAACACGTACGCTCAACCTAAACCTTGGTCGTACCCTAACCTGTCCCCTAAACAGTCCCCGTTCCCTAACCCTAACCCTAACCCTAACCCTAACCCTAACCCTTACCCGAAGCCTTACACTAACCCGTCCCCGAATCCTAACCCGTACGCTAACACTAACCCGTACCCTAACACGTACGATCACCCTAAACCGTTGTCGTACCCTAACCTGTCCCCTAAACTGTCCCCGTCCCCTAACCCTAACCCTAAACCTAACCCTAACCCTAAACCTTACCCGAAGCCTTACCCTAACCCGTCCCCTAATCCTAACCCGTACGCTAACACTAACCCGTACCCTGACACGTACGCTCACCCTAAACCGTTGTCGTACACAAAACTTTCCCCTAAACCGTCCCCGTCCCCTAACCCTAACCCTAAACCTAACCCTAACCCTAACGCTTACCCGAAGCCTTACCGTAAACCGTCCCCTAATCCTAACCCATACGATAACACTAACCCGTACCCTAACACATACGCTCACCCTAAACCGTTGTCGTACCCTAATCTGTCCCCTAAACCGTCCCCGTCCCCTAAACCTAACCCTAAACCTAACCCTAACCCTAAACCTTACCCGAAGCCTTACCGTAAACCGTCCCCTAATCCTAACCCATACGATAACACTAACCCGTACCCTAACACGTACGCTCACCCTAAACCGTTGTCGTGCCCTAACCTGTCCCCTAAACCGTCCCCGTCCCCTAACCCTAACCCTAACCCTAACCCTTACCCGAAGCCTTACCCTAACCCGTCCCCTAATCCTAACCCGTACGCTAACACTAACCCGTACCCTAACACGTACGCTCACCCTAAACCGTTGTCGTACCCTAACCTGTCCCCTAAACCGTCCCCATCCCCTAACCCTAACCCTAACCCTAACCCTTACCCGAGGCCTTACCCTAACCCGTCCCCTAATCCTAACCCGAACGCTAACACTATCCCGTACCCTAACTCGTACGCTCACCCTAAACCGTTGTTGTACCCTGACCTGTCCCCTAAACCGTCCCCGTCCCCTAACCCTAACCCTAACCCTAACCCTTTCCCGAAGCCTTACCCTAACCCGTCCCCTAATCCTAACCCGTACGCTAACACTAACCCGTACCCTAACTCGTACGCTCACCCTAAACCGTTGTCGTACCCTAACCTGTCCCCAAAACCGTCACCGTCCCCTAAACCTAACCCTAACCCTAACCCTAACCCTAACCCAACCCTTACCCGAAGCCTTAACCTAAACCGTCCCCTAATCCTAACCCGTATGCTAACTCTAACCCGTACCCTAACACGTACGCTCACCCTAAACCGTTGTCGTACACTAACCTGTCCCCTAAACCGTCCCCGTTCCCTAACCCTAACCCTAACCCTAACCCTAACCCTAAACCTTACCCGAAGCCTTACCCTAACCCGTCCCCTAATCCTAACCCGTACGCTAACACTAACCCGTACCCTAACACGTACGCTCACCCTAAACCGTTGTCGTACCCTAACCTGTCTCCTAAACCGTCCCTGTCCCCTAACCCTAACCCTAACCCTAACCCTAACCCTAACCCTTACCCGAAGCCTTACCCTAACACGTCCTCTAATCCTAACCCGTACGCTAACACTAACACGTAACCTAACACGTACGCTCACCCTAAACCGCTGTCGTACCCTAACCTGTCCCCTAAACCGTCCCCGTCCCCAACCCTAACCCTAACACTAACCCTAACCCTTACCCGAAGCCTTACACTATCCCGTCCCCTATTCCTAACCCGTACGCTAACACTAACCCGTACCCTAACACGTAGGCTCACCCAAAACCGTTGTCGTACACTAACCTGTCCCCTAAACCGTCACCGTCCCCTAAACCTAACCCTAACCCTAACCCTAACCCTAACCCGAACACTTACTCGAACCCTTAACCTAAACCGTCCCCTAATCCTAACCCGTATGCTAACTCTAACCCGTACCCTAACACGTACGCTCACCCTAAACCGTTGTCGTACCCTAACCTGTCCCCTAAACCGTCCCCGTTCCCTAACCCTAACCCTAACCCTAACCCTAACCCTAACCCTAACCCTTACCCGAACCCTTACGCTAACCCGTCCCCTAATCCTAACCCGTACGCTAACACTAACCCGTACCCTAACACGTACGCTCACCCTAAACCGTTGTCGAACACTAACCTGTCGCCTAAACCGTCACCGTCCCCTAAACCTAACCCTAACCCTAACCCTAACCCTAACCCGAACCCTTACCCGAAGCCTTACCCTAAACCGTCCCCTAATCCTAACCCGTATGCTAACTCTAACCTGTACCCTAACACGTACGCTCACCCTAAACCTTGGTCGTACCCTAACCTGTCCCCTAAACCGTCCCCGTTCCCTAACCCTAACCCTAACCCTAACCCTAACCCTAACCCTTACCCGAAGCCTTACACTAACCCGTCCCCGAATCCTAACCCGTACGCTAACACTAACCCATACCCTAACACGTACGATCACCCTAAACCGTTGTCGTACACTAACCTGTCCCCTAAACTGTCCCCGTCCCCTAACCCTAACCCTAAACCTAACCCTAACCCTAAACCTTACCCGAAGCCTTACCCTAACCCGTCCCCTAATCCTAACCCGTACGCTAACACTAACCCGTACCCTGACACGTACGCTCACCCTAAACCGTTGTCGTACACTAAACTTTCCCCTAAACCGTCCCCGTCCCCTAACCCTAACCCTAAACCTAACCCTAACCCTAACGCTTACCCGAAGCCTTACCGTAAACCGTCCCCTAATCCTAACCCATACGATAACACTAACCCGTACCCTAACACATACGCTCACCCTAAACCGTTGTCGTACCCTAATCTGTCCCCTAAACCGTCCCCGTCCCCTAACCCTAACCCTAAACCTAACCCTAACCCTAACCCTTACCCGAAGCCTTACCGTAAACCGTCCCCTAATCCTAACCCATACGATAACACTAACCCGTACCCTAACACGTACGCTCACCCTAAACCATTGTCGTACCCTAACCTGTCCCCTAAACCGTCCCCGTCCCCTAACCCTAACCCTAACCCTAACCCTTACCCGAAGCCTTACCCTAACCCGTCCCCTAATCCTAACCCGTACGCTAACACTAACCCGTACCCTAACACGTACGCTCACCCTAAACCGTTGTCGTACCCTAACCTGTCCCCTAAACCGTCCCCATCCCCTAACCCTAACCCTAACCCTAACCCTTACCCGAGGCGTTAACCTAACCCGTCCCCTAATCCTAACCCGAACGCTAACACTAACCCGTACCCTAACTCGTACGCTCACCCTAAACCGTTGTTGTACCCTGACCTGTCCCCTAAACCGTCCCCGTCCCCTAACCCTAACCCTAACCCTAACCCTAACCCTTTCCCGAAGCCTTACCCTAACCCGTCCCCTAATCCTAACCCGTACGCTAACACTAACCCGTACCCTAACTCGTACGCTCACCCTAAACCGTTGTCGTACCCTAAACTGTCCCCTAAACCGTCACCGTCCCCTAAACCTAACCCTAACCCTAACCCTAACCCTAACCCAACCCTTACCCGAAGCCTTAACCTAAACCGTCCCCTAATCCTAACCCGTATGCTAACTCTAACCCGTACCCTAACACGTACGCTCACCCTAAACCGTTGTCGTACACTAACCTGTCCCCTAAACCGTCCCCGTTCCCTAACCCTAACCCTAACCCTAACCCTAACCCTAAACCTTACACGAAGCCTTACCCTAACCCGTCCCCAATCCTAACCCGTACGCTAACACTTACCCGTACCCTAACACGTACGCTCACCCTAAACCGTTGTCGTACCCTAACCTGTCCCCTAAACCGTCCCTGTCCCCTAACCCTAACCCTAACCCTAACCCTAACCCTAACCCTTACCCGAAGCCTTACCCTAACACGTCCTCTAATCCTAACCCGTACGCTAACACTAACACGTAACCTAACACGTACGCTCACCCTAAACCGCTGTCGTACCCTAACCTGTCCCCTAAACCGTCCCCGTCCCCAACCCTAACCCTAACACTAACCCTAACCCTTACCCGAAGCCTTACCCTATCCCGTCCCCTATTCCTAACACGTACGCTAACACTAACCCGTACCCTAACACGTAGGCTCACCCAAAACCGTTGTCGTACACTAACCTGTCCCCTAAACCGTCACCGTCCCCTAAACCTAACCCTAACCCTAACCCTAACCGTAACCCTTACCCTAACCCTTACCCAATGCCTTACCCTAACCCGTCACCTAGTCCTAACCCATACAATAACACTAACCTGTACCGTAACACGTACGCTCACCCTAAACCGTTGTCATACACTAACCTGTCCCCTAAACTGTCCCCGTCCCCTAACCCTAACCCTAACCCTAACCCTAACCCTAAACCTTACCCGAAGCCTTACCCTAACCCGTCCCCTAATCCTAACCCGTACGCTAACACTAACCCGTACCCTAACACGTACGCTCACCCTAAACCGTTGTCGTACAGTAACCTGTCCACTAAACGGTCCCCGTCCTCTAACCCTAACCCTAACCCTAACCCTAACCCTTACCCGAAGCCTTACCGTAAACCGTCCCCTAATCCTAACCCATACGATAACACTAACCCGTACCCTAACACGTACGCTCACCCTAAACCGTTTTCGTACCCTAACCTGTCCCCTAAATCGTCCCCGTCCCCTAAACCTAACCCTAACCCTTACCCGAAGCCTTACCCTAACCCGTCCCCTAATCCTAACCCGTACGCTAACACTAACCCGTACCCTAACACGTACGCTCACCCTAAACCGTTGTCATACCCTAACCTGTCCCCTAAACCGTCCCCATCCCCTAACCCTAACCCTAACCCTAACCCTAAGCCTTACCCGAAGCCTTACCCTAACCCATCCCCTAATCCTAACCCATACGCTAACACTAACCCATAGCCTAACACGTACGCTCACCATAAACCGTTGTCGTACCATGATCTGTCCCCTAAACCGTCCCCGTCCCCTAACCCTAACCCTAACCCTAACCCTAACCCTAACCCTTACCCGAAGCCTTACCCTAACCCCTCCCCTATTCCTAACCCGTACGCTAACACTAACCCGTACCCTAACACGTAAGCTCACCCAAAACCGTTGTCGTACCCTAACCTGTCCCCTAAACCGTCACCGTCCCCTAAACCTAACCCTAACCCTAAACCTAACCCTAACCCGAACCCTTACCCGAAGCCTTACCCTAAACCGTCCCCTAATCCTAACCCGTGTGCTAACTCTAACCGTACCCTAACACGTACGCTCACCCTAAACCATTGTCGTACCCTAACCTGTCCCCTAAACCGTCCCCGTTCCCTAACCCTAACCCTAACCCTAACCCTAACCCTTACCCGAGGCCTTACCCTAACACTTCCCCTAATCCTAACCCGTACGCTGACAGTAACACGTACCATATCACGTACGCTCACCCTAAACCGTTGTCGTACCCTAACCTGTCCCCTAAACCGTCCCCGTCCGCTAACCCTAACCCTAACCCTAACCCTAACCCTAACCCTAACCCTAACCCTTACCCGAAGCCTTACCCTAACCCTTCCCCTAATCCTAACCCATACGATAACACTAACCTTTACCCTAACACGTACGGTCACCCTAAACCGTGGTCATACACTAACCTGTCCCCTAAACTCTCCCCGACCCCTAACCCTAACCCTAACCCTAACCCTAACCCTAAACCTTACCCGAAGCCTTACCCTAACCCGTCCCCTAAACCTAACCCGTACGCTAACACTAACCCGTACCCTAACACGTACGCTCACCCTAAACCGTTGTCGTACAGTAACCTGTCCCCTAAACGGTCACCGTCCCCTAACCCTAACCCTAAACCTAACCCTAACCCTTACCCGAAGCCTTACCGTAAACCGTCCCCTAATCCTAACCCATACGATAACATTAACCCGTACCCTAACACATACGCTCACCCTAAACCGTTGTCGTACCCTAACCTGTCCCCTAAACCGTCCCCGTCCCCTAACCCTAACCCTAACCCTAACCCTAACCCTTACCCGAAGCCTTACCATAACCCGTCACCTAATCCTAACCCCTATGCTAACACTAACCCGTACCCTAACACGTACGCTCACTCTAAACCGTTGTCGTACCCTAACCTGTCCCCTAAACCGTCCCCGTCCCCTAACCCTTACCCTAAGCCAAGCCCTAACCCTTACCCGAAGCCTTACCCTAACCCGTCCCTTAATCCTAACCCGTACGCTAACACTAAACCTTACCCTAACACATACACACACCCTAAACCGTTGTCATACACTAACCTGTCCCCTAAATCGTCCCCGACTCCTAACCCTAACCCTAACCCTAACCCTAACCCTAAACCTTACCCGAAGCCTTACTCTAACCCGTCCCCTAATCCTAACCCGTACGCTAACACTAACCTGTACCCTAACACGTACGCTCACCCTAAACCGTTGTCGTACCCTAACCTGTCCCTTAAACCGTCCCCGTCGCCTAACCCTAACCCTAACTCTAACCCTTACACTTACCCGAAGCCTTATCCTAACCCGTCCCCTAATCCTAACCCGTATGCTAACTCTAACCCGTACCCTAACACGTACGCTCACCCTAAACCGTTGCCGTACCCTAACCTGTCCCCTAAACCGTCCCCATTCCCTAACCCTAACCATAACCCTAACCTTAACCCTAACCCTTACCCGAAGCCTTACCCTAACACGTCCCCTAATCCTAACCCTTACGATAACACTAACCCGTACCCTAACACGTACGCTCACCCTAAACCGTTGTCGTACCCTAACCTGTCCCCTAAACCGTCCCCGTTCCCTAACCCTAACCCTAACCCTAACCCTAACCCTTACCCGAAGCCTTACCCTAACCCGTCCCCTAATCCTAAACCGTACACTAACACTAACCCGTACCCTAACACGTACGCTCACCCTAAACCGTTGTCATACACTGAACTGTCCCCTAAACCGTCCCGGTCCCCGTCCCCTAACCCTAACTCAACCCTAACCCTAACCCTTACCCGAAGCCTTACACTAACCCGTCCCCTAATCCTAACCCGTACGCTAACACTAACCCGTAGCCTAACACGTACGCTCACCATAAACCGTTTTCGTACCATAACCTGTCCCCTAAACCGTCCCCGTCCCCTAACCCTAACCCTAACCCTAACCCTAACCCTAACCCTTACCCGAAGCCTTACCCTAACACGTCCTCTAATCCTAACCCGTACGCTAACACTAACCCGTACCCTAACACGTACGCTCACCCTAAACCGTTGTCGTACAGTAACCTGTCCCCTAAACGGTCCCCGTCCCCTAACCCTAACCCTAAACCTAACCCTAACCCTTACCCGAAGCCTTACCGTAAACCGTCCCCTAATCCTAAACCATACGATAACACTAACCCGTACCCTAACACGTACGCTCACCCTAAACCGTTGTCGTACCCTAACCTGTCCCCTAAACCGTCCCCGTCCCCTAACCCTAACCCTAACCCTAACCCTAACCCTTACCCGAAGCCTTACCATAACCCGTCCCCTAATCCTAACCCGCATGCTAACACTAACCCGTACCCTAACACGTACGCTCACCCTAAACCGTTGTCGTACACTAACCTGTCCCCTAAACCGTCCCGGTCCCCTAACCCTAACCCTAACCCTAGCCCTAACCCTTACCCGAAGCCTTACCCTAAACCGTCCCCTAATCCTTACCCGTACGCTAACACTAACCCGTAGCCTAACACGTACGCTCATCATAAAACGTTGTCGTACCATAACCTGTCCCCTAAACCGTCCCCATCCCCTAACCCTAACCCTAACCCTAACCCTAACCCTAACCCTTACCCGAGGCCTTACCCTAACCCGTCCCCTAATCCTAACCCGAACGCTAACACTAAACCGTACCCTAACACATACGCACACCCTAAACCGTTGTCATACACTAACCTGTCCCCTAACACGTCCCCATCTCCTAACCCTAACCCTAACCCTAACCCTAACCCTTACCCGAAGCCTTACACTAACACGTCCTCTAATACTAACCCGTACGCTAACACTAACCCGTACCCTAACACGTACGCTCACCCTAAACCGTTGTCGTACCCTGACCTGTCCCCTAAACCGTCCCCGTCCCCTAACCCTAACCCTAACCCTAACACTTACGCGAAGCCTTACCCTAACCCGTCCCCTAATCCTAACCCGTACGCTAACACTAACCCGTACCCTAACACGTATGCTCACCCTAAACCATTGTCGTACCCTAACCTGTCCCCTAAACCGTCACCGTCCCCTAAACCTAACCCTAACCCTAACCCTAACCCTAACCCGAACCCTTACCCGAAGCCTTAACCTAAACCGTCCCCTAATCCTAACCCGTATACTAACTCTAACCCGTACCCTAACACGTATGCTCACCCTAAAACGTTGTCGTACCCTAACCTGTCCCCTAAACCGTCCCCGTTCCCTAACCCTAACCCTAACCCTAACCCTAACCCTTACCCGAAGCCTTACCCTAACCCGTCCCATAATCCTAACCCGTACGCTAACACTAACCCGTACCCTAACACGTACGCTCACCCTAAACCGTTGTCGTACCCTAACCTGTCCCCTAAACCGTCCCCGTCCCCTAACCCTAACCCTAACCCTAAACCTAACACTAACCCTTACCCGAAGCCTTACCCTAACCCGTCCCCTAATCCTAATCCATACGATAACACTAACCTGTACCCTAACACGTACGCTCACCCTAAACCGTTGTCATACACTAACCTGTCCCCTAAACTGTCCCCGTCCCCTAACCCTAACCCTAAACCTAACCCTACCCCTAAACCTTACCCGAAGCCTTACCCTAACCCGTCCCCTAATCCTAACCCGTACGCTAACACTAACCCATACCCTAACACGTACGCTCACCCTAAACTGTTGTCGTACAGTAACCTGTCCCCTAAACGGTCCCCGTCCCCTAACCCTAACCCTAAACCTAACCCTAACCCTTACCCGAAGCCTTACCGTAAACCGTCCCCTAATCCTAAACCATACGATAACACTAACCCGTACCATAACACGTACGCTCACCCTAAACCGTTTTCGTACCCTAACCTGTCCCCTAAACCGTCCCCGTCCCCGTACCCTAACCCTAACCCTAACCCTAACCCTAACCCTTACCAGAAGCCTTACCGTAAACCATCCCCTAATCCTAACCCATACGATAACACTAACCCGTACCGTAACACGTATGCTCACCCTAAACCGTTGTCATACCCTAACCTGTCCCCTAAACCGTCCCGGTCCCCTAACCCTAACCCTAACCCTAGCCCTAACCCTTACCCGAAGCCTTACCCTAACCCGTCCCCTAATCCTTACCCGTACGCTAACACTAACCCGTAGCCTAACACGTACGCTCATCATAAAACGTTGTCGTACCATAACCTGTCCCCTAAACCGTCCCCGTCCCCTAACCCTAACCCTAACCCTAACCCTAACCCTAACCCTTACCCGAGGCCTTACCCTAACCCGTCCCCTAATCCTAACCCGAACGCTAACACTAAACCGTACCCTAACACATACGCACACCCTAAACCGTTGTCATACACTAACCTGTCCCCTAAACCGTCCCCATCTCCTAACCCTAACCCTAACCCTAACCCTAACCCTTACCCGAAGCCTTACTCTAACACGTCCTCTAATCCTAACCCGTACGCTAACACTAACCCGTACCCTAACACGTACGCTCACCCTAAACCGTTGTCGTACCCTGACCTGTCCCCTAAACCGTCCCCGTCCCCCAACCCTAACCCTAACCCTAACCCTAACATTTAAGCGAAGCCTTACCCTAACCCGTCCCCTAATCCTAACCCGTACGCTAACACTAACCCGTACCCTAACACGTACGCTCACCCTAAACCATTGTCGTAGACTAACCTGTCCCCTAAACCGTCACCGTCCCCTAAACCTAACCCTAACCCTAACCCTAACCCTAACCCGAACCCTTACCCGAAGCCTTAACCTAAACCGTCCCATAATCCTAACCCGTATGCTAACTCTAACCCGTACCCTAACACGTACACTCAGCCTAAACCGTTGTCGTACACTAACCTGTCCCCTAAACCGTCCCCGTCCCCTAATCCTAACCCTAAACCTAACCCTAACCCTAACCCTTACCCGAAGCCTTACCGTAAACCGTCCCCTAATCCTAACCCATACGATAACACTAACCCGTACCCTAACACGTACGCTCACCCTAAACCGTTTTCGTACCCTAACCTGTCCCCTAAATCGTCCCCGTCCCCTACACCTAACCCTAACCCTTACCCGAAGCCTTACCCTAACCCGTCCCCTAATCCTAACCCGTACGCTAACACTAACCCGTACCCTAACACGTACGCTCACCCTAAACCGTTGTCGTACCCTAACCTGTCCCCTAAACCGTCCCCATCCCCTAACGCTAACCCTAACCCTAACCCTAAGCCTTACCCGAAGCCTTACCCTAACCCATCCCCTAATCCTAACCCGTACACTAACACTAACACGTAGCCGAACACGTACGCTCACCATAAACCGTTGTCGTACCATGATCTGTCCCCTAAACCGTCCCCGTCCCCTAACCCTAACCCTAACCCTAACCCTAACCCTAACCCTTACCCGAAGCCTTACCCTAACCCCTCCCCTATTCCTAAACCGTACGCTAACACTAACCCGTACCCTAACACGTAAGCTCACCCAAAACCGTCGTCGTACCCTAACCTGTCCCCTAAACCGTCACCGTCCCCTAAACCTAACCCTAACCCTAAACCTAACCCTAACCCGAAACCTTACCCGAAGCCTTACCCTAAACCGTCCCCTAATCCTAACCCATGTGCTAACTCTAACCGTACCCTAACACGTACGCTCACCCTAAACCATTGTCGTACCCTAACCTGTCCCCTAAACCATCCCCGTTCCCTAACCCTAACCCTAACCCTAACCCTAACCCTTACCCGAAGCCTTACCCTAACACTTCCCCTAATCCTAACCCGTACGCTGACACTAACCCGTACCCTATCACGTACGCTCACCCTAAACCGTTGTCGTACCCTAACCTGTCCCCTAAACCGTCCCCGTCCGCTAACCCTAACCGTAACCCTAACCCTAACCCTAACCCTAACCCTTACACTTACCCGAAGCCTTATCCTAACCCGTCCCCTAATCCTAACCCGTATGCTAACTCTAACCCCTACCCTAACACGTACGCTCACCCTAAACCGTTGCCGTACCCTAACCTGTCCCCTAAACCGTCCCCATTCCCTAACCCTAACCATAACCCTAACCTTAACCCCTACCCTTACCCGAAGCCTTACCCTAACCCGTCCCCTAATCCTAACCCTTACGATAACACTAACCCGTACCCTAACACGTACGCTCACCCTAAACCGTTGTCGTACCCTAACCTGTCCCCTAAACCGTCCCCGTCCCCTAACCCTAACCCTAACCCTAACCCTTACCCGAAGCCTTACCCTAACCCGTCCCCTAATCCTAAACCGTACACTAACACTAACCCGTACCCTAACACGTACGCTCACCCTAAACCGTTGTCATACACTGACCGGTCCCCTAAACCGTCCCCGTCCCCGTCCCCTAACCCTAACTCAACCCTAACCCTAACCCTTACCCGAAGCCTTATCCTAACCCGTCCCCTAATCCTAACCTGTATGCTAACTCTAACCCCTACCCTAACACGTACGCTCACCCTAAACCGTTGCCGTACCCTAACCTGTCCCCTAAACCGTCCCCATTCCCTAACCCTAACCATAACCCTAACTTTAACCCTAACCCTTACCCGAAGCCTTACCCTAACCCGTCCCCTAATCCTAACCCTTACGATAACACTAACCCGTACCCTAACACGTACGCTCAGCCTAAACCGTTGTCGTACACTAACCTGTCCCCTAAACCGTCCCCGTCCCCTAATCCTAACCCTAAACCTAACCCTAACCCTAACCCTTACCCGAAGCCTTACCGTAAACCGTCCCCTAATCCTAACCCATACGATAACACTAACCCGTACCCTAACACGTACGCTCACCCTAAACCGTTTTCGTACTCTAACCTGTCCCCTAAATCGTCCCCGTCCCCTAAACCTAACCCTAACCCTTACCCGAAGCCTTACCCTAACCCGTCCCCTAATCCTAACCCGTACGCTAACACTAACCCGTACCCTAACACGTACGCTCACCCTAAACCGTTGTCGTACCCTAACCTGTCCCCTAAACCGTCCCCATCCCCTAACCCTAACCCTAACCCTAACCCTAGGCCTTACCCGAAGCCTTACCCTAACCCATCCCCTAATCCTAACCCGTACGCTAACACTAACCCGTAGCCTAACACGTACGCTCACCATAAACCGTTGTCGTACCATGATCTGTCCCCTAAACCGTCCCCGTCCCCTAACCCTAACCCTAACCCTAACCCTAACCCTAACCCTTACCCGAAGCCTTACCCTAAGCCCTCCCCTAATCCTAAACCGTACGCTAACACTAACCCGTACCCTAACACGTAAGCTCACCCAAAACCGTCGTCGTACCCTAACCTGTCCCCTAAACCGTCACCGTCCCCTAAACCTAACCCTAACCCTAAACCTAACCCTAACCCGAAACCTTACCCGAAGCCTTACCCTAAACCGTCCCCTAATCCTAACCCGTGTGCTAACTCTAACCGTACCCTAACACGTACGCTCACCCTAAACCATTGTCGTGCCCTAACCTGTCCCCTAAACCATCCCCGTTCCCTAACCCTAACCCTAACCCTAACCCTAACCCTTACCCGAAGCCTTACCCTAACACTTCCCCTAATCCTTACCCGTACGCTGACACTAACCCGTACCCTATCACGTACGCTCACCCTAAACCGTTGTCGTACCCTAACCTGTCCCCTAAACCGTCCCCGTCCGCTAACCCTAACCCTAACCCTAACCCTAACCCTAACCCTAACCCTTACCCGAAGCTTTACCCTAACCCTTCCCCTAATCCTAACCCATACGATAACACTAACCTGTACCCTAACACGTACGGTCACCCTAAACCGTGGTCATACACTAACCTGTACCCTAAACTGTCCCCGACCCCTAACCCTAACCCTAACCCTAACCCTAAACCTAAACCTTACCCGAAGCTTTACACTAACCCGTCCCCTAAACCTAACCCGTACGCTAACACTAACCCATACCCTAACACGTACGCTCACCCTAAACCGTTGTCGTACAGTAACCTGTCCCCTAAACGGTCACCGTCCCGTAACCCTAACCCTAAACCTAACCCTAACCCTTACCCGAAGCCTTACCGTAAACCGTCCCCTAATCCTAACCCATACGATAACACTAACCCGTACCCTAACACGTACGCTCACCCTAAACCGTTGTCGTACCCTAACCTGTCCCCTAAACCGTCCCCATCCCCTAACCCTAACCCTAACCCTAACCCTTACCCGAAGCCTTACCATAACCCGTCCCCTAATCCTAACCCCTATGCTAACACTAACCCGTACCCTAACACGTACGCTCACCCTAAACCGTTGTCGTACACTAACCTGTCCCCTAAAGCGTCCCCGTCCCCTAACCCTAACCCTAACCCTAACCCTAACCCTAACCCTTACCACAAGCCTTACCGTAACCCATCCCCTAATCCTAACCCATACGATAACACTAACCCGTACCCTAACACGTACGCTCACCCTAAACCGTTGTCGTACCCTAACCGGTCCCCTAAACCGTCCCCGTCCCCTAACCCTTACCCTAACCCTAGCCCTAACCCTTACCCGAAGCCTTACCCTAACCCGTCGCCTAATCCTAACCCGTACGCAAACACTAAACCTTACCCTAACACATACACACACCCTAAACCGTTGTCATACACTAACCTGTCCCCTAAACCGTCCCCGACTCCTAACCCTAACCCTAACCCTAACCCTAAACCTAAACCTTACCCGAAGCCTTACTCTAACCCGCCCCCTAATCCTAACCCGTACGCTAACACTAACCTGTACCCTAACACGTACGCTCACCCTAAACCGTTGTCGTACCCTAACCTGTCCCTTAAACCATCCCCGTCGCCTAACCCTAACCCTAACCCTAACCCTTACACTTACCCGAAGCCTTATCCTAACCCGTCCCCTAATCCTAACCCGTATGCTAACTCTAACCCCTACCCTAACACGTACGCTCACCCTAAACCGTTGCCGTACCCTAACCTGTCCCCTAAACCGTCCCCATTCCCTAACCCTAACCATAACCCTAACCTTAACCCTAACCCTTACCCGAAGCCTTACCCTAACCCGTCCCCTAATCCTAACCCGTACGATAACACTAACCCGTACCCTAACACGTACGCTCACCCTAAACCGTTGTCGTACCCTAACCTGTCCCCTAAACCGTCCCCGTCCCCTAACCCTAACCCTAACCCTAACCCTAACCCTTACCCGAAGCCTTACCCTAACCCGTCCCCTAATCCTAAACCGTACACTAACACTAACCCGTACCCTAACACGTACGCTCACCCTAAACCGTTGTCATACACTGACCGGTCCCCTAAACCGTCCCCGTCCCCGTCCCCTAACCCTAACTCAACCCTAACCCTAACCCTTACCCGAAGCCTTACCCTAACCCGTCCCCTAATCCTAACCCGTACGCTAACACTAACCCGTAGCCTAACACGTACGCTCACCATAAACCGTTTTCGTACCATAACCTGTCCCCTAAACCGTCCCCGTCCCCTAACCCTAACCCTAACCCTAACCCTAACCCTAACCCTAACCCTTACCCGAAGCCTTACCCTAACCCGTCACCTAATCCTAACCCATACGATAACACTAACCTGTACCCTAACACGTACGCTCACCCTAAACCGTTGTCATACACTAACCTGTCCCCTAAACTGTCCCCGTCCCCTAACCCTAACCCTAACCCTAACCCTAACCCTAAACCTTACCCGAAGCCTTACCCTAACCCGTCCCCTAATCCTAACCCCTACGCTAACACTAACCCGTACCCTAACACGTACGCTCACCCTAAACCGTTTTCGTACAGTAACCTGTCCCCTAAACGGTCCCCGTCCCCTAACCCTAACCCTAAACCTAACCCTAACCCTTACCCGAAGCCTTACCGTAAACCATCCCCTAATCCTAAACCATACGATAACACTAACCCGTACCCTAACACGTACGCTCACCCTAAACCGTTGTCGTACCCTAAACTGTCCCCTAAACCGTCCCCGTCCCCTAACCCTAACCCTAACCCTAACCCTTACCAGAAGCCTTACCATAACCCGTCCCCTAATCCTAACCCGCATGCTAACACTAACCCGTACCCTAACACGTACGCTCACCCTAAACCGTTGTCGTACACTAACCTGTCCCCTAAACCGTCCCCGTCCCCTAACCCTAACCCTAACCCTTACCACAAGCCTTACCGTAACCCATCCCCTAATCCTAACCCATACGATAACACTAACCCGTACCATAACACGTATGCTCACCCTAAACCATTGTCATACCCTAACCTGTCCCCTAAACCGTCCCGGTCCCCTAAACCTAACCCTAACCCTAGCCCTAACCCTTACCCGAAGCCTTACCCTAACCCGTCCCCTAATCCTTACCCTTACGCTAACACTAACCCGTAGCCTAACACGTACGCTCATCATAAAACGTTGTCGTACCATAACCTGTCCCCTAAACCGTCCCCGTCCCCTAACCCTAACCCTAACCCTAACCCTAACCCTAACCCGTCCCCTAATCCTAACCCGAACGCTAACACTAAACCGTACCCTAACACATACGCACACCCTAAACCGTTGTCATACACTAACCTGTCCCCTAAACCGTCCCCATCTCCTAACCCTAACCCTAACCCTAACCCTAACCCTTACCCGAAGCCTTACTCTAACACGTCCTCTAATCCTAACCCGTACGCTAACACTAACCCGTACCCTAACACGTACGCTCACCCTAAACCGTTGTCGTACACTGACCTGTCCCCTAAACCGTCCCCGTCCCCTAACCCTAACCCTAACCCTAACCCTAAAACTTACGCGAAGCCTTACCCTAACCCGTCCCCTAATCCTAACCCGTACGCTAACACTAACCCGTACCCTAACACGTACGCTCACCCTAAACCATTGTCGTACCCTAACCTGTCCCCTAAACCGTCACCGTCCCCTAAACCTAACCCTAACCCTAACCCTAACCCTAACCCGAACCCTTACCCGAAGCCTTAACCTAAACCGTCCCCTAATCCTAACCCGTATGCTAACTCTAACCCGTACCCTACCACGTACGCTCACCGTAAAACGTTGTCGTACCCTAACCTGACCCCTAAACCGTCCCCGTTCTCTAACCCTAACCCTAACCCTAACCCTAACCCTTACCCGAAGCCTTACACTAACCCGTCCCATAATCCTAACCCGTACGCTAACACTAACCCGTACCCTAACACGTACGCTCACCCTAAACCGTTGTCGTACCCTAACCTGTCCCCTAAACCGTCCCCATCCCCTAACCCTAACCCTAACCCTAAACCTAACACTAACCCTTACCCGAAGCCTTACCCTAACCCGTCCCCTAAGCCTAAGCCGTACACTAACACTAAACTGTACCCTAACACGTACGCTCACCATAAACCGTTGTCGTACACTAACCTGTCCCCTAAACCGTCCCCATCCCCTAACCCTAACCCTAACCCTAACCCTAGCCCTTACCTGAAGCCTTACCCTAACCCGTCCCCTAAACCTAAGCCGTACGGTAACACTAAACTGTACCCTAACACGTACGCTCACCCTAAATCGTTGTCATACCCTAACCTGTCCCTTTAACCGTCCCTGTCGCCTAACCCTAACCCTAACCTTAACCCTAACACTTACCCGAAGCCTTACCCTAACCCGTCCCCTAATCCTAAACCGTACGCTAACACTAACCCGTACCCTAACTCGTACGCTCACCCTAAACCGTTGTCGTACCCTAACCTGTCCCCTAAACGGTCACCGTCCCCTAAACCTAACCCTAACCCTAACCCTAACCCTAACCCGAACCCTTACCCGAAGCCTTAACCTAAACCGTCCCCTAATCCTAACCCGTATGCTAACTCTAACCCGTACCCTAACACGTACGCTCACCCTAAACCGTTGTCGTACACTAACCTGTCCCCTAAACCGTCCCCGTCCCCTAACCCTAACCCTAACCCTAACCCTAACCCTTACCCGAAGCCATACCCTAACCCTTCCCCTAATCCTAACCCATACGATAACACTAACCTGTACCCTAACACGTACGGTCACCCTAAACCATGGTCATACACTAACCTGTCCCCTAAACTGTCCCCGACCCCTAACCCTAACCCTAACCCTAACCCTAACCCTAAACCTTACCCGAAGCCTTACCCTAACCCGTCCCCTAAACCTAACCCGTACGCTAACACTAACCCGTACCCTAACACGTACGCTCACCCTAAACCGTTGTCGTACAGTAACCTGTCCCCTAAACGGTCACCGTCCCCTAACCCTAACCCTAAACCTAACCCTAAACCTTACCCGAAGCCTTACCGTAAACCGTCCCATAATCCTAACCCATACGATAACACTAACCCGTACCCTAACACGTACGCTCACCCTAAACCGTTGTCGTACCCTAACCTGTCCCCTAAACCGTCCCCGTCCCCTAACCCTAACCCTAACCCTAACCCTAACCGTTACCCGAAGCCTTACCATAACCCGTCCCCTAATCCTAACCCCTATGCTAACACTAACTCGTACCCTAACACGTACGCTCACCCTAAACAGTTGTCGTACACTAACCTGTCCCCTAAAGCGTCCCCGTCCCCTAACCCTTACCCTAACCCTAACCCTAACCCTAACCCTTACCACAAGCCTTACCGTAACCCATCCCCTAATCCTAACCCATACGATAACACTAACCCGTACCCTAACACGTACGCTCACCCTAAACCGTTGTCGTACCCTAAACTGTCCCCTAAACCGTCCCCGTCCCGTAACCCTAACCCTAACCCTAGCCCTAACCCTTACCCGAAGCCTTACCCTAACCCGTCCCCTAATCCTAACCCGTACGCTAACACTAAACCTTACCCTAACACATACACACACCCTAAACCGTTGTCATACACTGAACTCTCCCCTAAACCGTCGCCGTCACCGTCCCCTAACACTAACTTAACCCTAACCCTAACCCTTACCCGAAGCCTTACCCTAACCCGTCCCCTAATCCTAACCCGTACGCTATCACTAACCCGTACCCTAAAACGTACGCTCACCCTAAACTGTTGTCGTGCCCTAACCTGTCCCCTAAACCGTCCCCGTCCCCTAACCCTAACCGTAAGCCTAACCCTAACCCTTACCCGAAGCCTTACCCTAACCCGTCCCCTAATCCTAACCCGTACGCTAACACTAACCCGTAGCCTAACACGTACGCTCACCATAAACCGTTGTCGTACCATAACCTGTCCCCTAAACCGTCCCCATCGCCTAACCCTAACCCTAACCCTAAACCTAACCCTAACCCTTACCCGAAGCCTTACCCTAACACGTCTTCTAATCCTAACCCGTACGCTAACACTAACACGTAACCTAACACGTACGCTCACCCTAAACCGTTGTCGTACCCTAACCTGTCCCCTAAACTGTCCCCGTCCCCAACCCTAACCCTAACACTAATCCTAATCCTTACCCGAAGCCTTACACTTACCCGTCCCCTATTCCTAACCCGTACGCTAACCATAAGCAGTACCCTAACACGTAGGCTCACCCAAAACCATTGTCGTACCCTAACCTGTCCCCTAAACCGTCACCGTCCCCTAAACCTAACCCTAACCCTAAACCTAACCCTAACCCGAACCCTTACCCGAAGCCTTACCCTAAACCGTCACCTAATCCTAACCTGTATGCTAACTCTAACCGTACCCTAACACGTACGCTCACCCTAAACCATTGTCGTAACCTAACCTGTCCCCTAAACAGTCCCCGTCCCCGTCCCCTAACCCTAACCCTAACCCTAACCCTTACCCGAAGCCTTACGCTAACCCGTCCCCTAATCCTAACCCGTACGCTAACACTAACCCGTACCCTAACAAGTACGCTCACCCTAAACCGTTGTCGTACCCTAACCTGTCCCCTAAACCGTCACCGTCCCCTAAACCTAACCCTAACCCTAACACTAAACCTAACCCGAACCCTTACTCGAATCCTTAACCTAAACCGTCCCCTAATCCTAACCCGTATGCTAACTCTAACCCGTACCCTAACACGTACGCTCACCCTAAACCGTTGTCGTACCCTAACCTGTCCCCTAAACCGTCCCCATTCCCTAACCCTAACCCTAACCCTAACCCTATCCCTAACCCTAACCCTTACCCGAAGCCTTACCCTAACCCGTCCCCTAATCCTAACCCGTACGCTAACACTAACCCGTACCCTAACACGTACACTCACCCTAAACTGTTGTCGTACCCTAACCTGTCCCCTAAACCGTCACCGTCCCCTAAACCTAACCCTAACCCTAACCCTAACCCTAACCCTAACCCTTACCCGAAGCCTTACCCTAAACCGTCCCCTAATCCTAACCCGTATGCTAACTCTAAACTGTACCCTAACACGTACGCTCACCCTAAACCTTTGTCGTACCCTAACCTGTCCCCTAAACCGTCCCCGTTCCCTAACCCTAACCCTAACCCTAACCCTAACCCTTACCCGAAGCCTTACACTAACCCGTCCCCTAATCCTAACCCGTACGCTAACACTAACCCGTACCCTAACACGTACGATCACCCTAAACCGTTGTCGTACCCTAACCTGTCCCCTAAACTGTCCCCGTCCCCTAACCCTAACCCTAAACCTAACCCTAACCCTAGCCCTTACCCGAAGCCTTACCGTAAACCGTCCCCTAATCCTAACCCATACGATAACACTAACCCGTACCCTAACACGTACGCTCACCCTAAACCGTTGTCGTACACTAACCTGTCCCCTAAACCGTCCCCGTCCCCTAACCCTAACCCTAACCCTAACCCTAACCCTTACCCGAAGCCTTACCCTAACCCGTCCCCTAATCCTAACCCGTACGCTAACACTAACCCGTACCCTAACACGTACGCTCACCCTAAACCGTTGTCGTACCCTAACATGGCCCCTAAACCGTCCCAATCCCCTAACCCTAACCCTAACCCTAACCCTAACCCTTACCCGAAGCCTTACCCTAACCCATCCCCTAACCCTAACCCGTACGCTAACACTAACCCGTAGCCTAACACGTACGCTCACCATAAACCGTTGTCGTACCATAACCTGTCCCCTAAACCGTCCCCGTCCCCTAACCCTAACCCTAACCCTAACCCTAACCCTAACCCTTACCCGAGGCCTTACCCTAAAACGTCCCCTAATCCTAACCCGAACGCTAACACTAAACTGTACCCTAACACATACGCAAACCCTAAACCGTTGTCATACACTAACCTGTACCCTAAACCGTCCCCGTCTCCTAACCCTAACCCTAACCCTAACCCTAACCCAAACCCTTACCCGAAGCCTTACTCTAACACGTCCTCTAATCCTAACCCGTACGCTAACACTAACCTGTACCCTAACACGTACGCTCACCCTAAACCGTTGTTGTACCCTGACCTGTCCCCTAAACCGTCCCCGTCCCCTAACCCTAACCCTAACCCTAACCCTAACCCTTTCCCGAAGCCTTACCCTAACCCGTCCCCTAATCCTAACCCGTACGCTAACACTAACCCGTACCCTAACTCGTACGCTCACCCTAAACCGTTGTCGTACCCTAACCTGTCCCCTAAACCGTCACCGTCCCCTAAACCTAACCCTAACCCTAACCCTAACCCTAACCCAACCCTTACCCGAAGCCTTAACCTAAAGCGTCCCCTAATCCTAATCCATACGATAACACTAACCCGTACCCTAACACGTACGCTCACCGTAAACCGTTGTCGTACACTAACCTGTCCCCTAAACTGTCCCCGTCCCCTAACCCTAACGCTAACCCTAACCCTAACCCTTACCCGAAGCCTTACAATAACCCGACCCCTAATCCTAACCCGTATGCTAACACTAACCCGTACCCTAACACGTACGCTCACCCTAAACCGTTGTCGTACACTAACCTGTCCCCTAAACCGTCCCCGTTCCCTAACCCTAACCCTAACCCTAACCCTAACCCTAACCCTTACCGAGGCCTTACCCTAACACGTCCCCTAATCCTAAACCGAACGCTAACACTAAACCGTACCCTAACACATACGCACACCCTAAACCGTTGTCATACACTAACCTGTACCCTAAACCGTCCCCGTCTCCTAACCCTAACCCTAACCCTAACCCTAACCCTTACCCGAAGCCTTACTCTAACACGTCCTCTAATCCTAACCCGAACGCTAACACTAACTCGTACCCTAACACGTACGCTCACCCTAAAACGTTGTCGTACCCTGACCTGTCCCCTAAACCGTCCCCGTCCCCTAACCCTAACCCTAACCCTAACCCTAACCCTTACGCGAAGCCTTACCCTAACCCGTCCCCTAATCCTATCCCGTACGCTAACACTAACCCGTACCCTAACACGTACGCTCACCCTAAACCGTTGTCGTACCCTAACCTGTCCCCTAAACCGTCACCGTCCCCTAAACCTAACCCTAACCCTAACCCTAACACTAACCCTTACCCGAAGCCTTACCCTAACCCGTCCCCTAATCCTAACCCATACGATAACACTAACCTGTACCCTAACACGTACCCTCACCATAAACCGTTGTCGTACACTAACCTGTCCCCTAAACCGTCCCCATCCCCTAACCCTAACCCTAACCCTAACCCTAGCACTTACCTGAAGCCTTACCCTAACCCGTCCCCTAATCCTAACCCGTACGCTTACACTAACCTGTACCCTAACACGTACGCTCACCCTAAACCGTTGTCGTACCCTAACCTGTCCCTTTAACCGTCCCCGTCGCCTAACCCTAACCCTAACCCTAACCCTAAACCTAACACTTACCCGAAGCCTTATCCTAACCCGTCACCTAATCCTAACCCGTATGCTAACTCTAACCCGTACCCTAACACGTACGCTAACCCTAAACTGTTGCCGTACACTAACCTGTCCCCTAAACCGTCCCCATTTCCTAACCCTAACCATAACCCTAACCTTAACCTTAACCATTACCCGAAGCCTTACCCTAACCCGTCCCCTAATCCTAACTCCTAGGCTAATACTAACCCGTACCCTAACACGTACGCTAACCCTAAACCGTTGTCGTATTCTAACCTGTCCCCTAAACCATCCCCGTCCCCTAACCTTAACCCTAACCCTAACCCTAAGCCTTACCCGAAGCCTTACCCTAACCCGTCCCCTAATCCTAACCCTTACGATAACAGTAACCCATACCCTAACACGTATGCTCACCCTAAACCGTTGTCGTACCCTAACCTGTCCCCTAAACCGTCCCCGTCCCCTAACCCTAACACTAACCCTAACCCTAACCCTTACCCGAAGCCTTACCCTAACCTGTCCCCTAATCCTAAACCGTACGCTAACACTAACGCGTACCCTAACACGTACGCTCACCCTAAACCGTTGTCGTACCCTAACCTGTCCCCTAAACCGTCCCCGTCCCCTAACCCTAACCCTAACCCTAACCCTAACCCTGACCCGAAGCCTTACCCTTACCCATCCACTAATCCTAACCCGTACACTAACACTAACCCGTAGCCTAACACGTACGCTCACCATAAACCGTTGTCGTACCATAACCTTTCCCCTAAACCGTCCCCATCCCCTAACCCTAACCATAACCGTAACCCTAAACCTAACAATTACCCGAAGCCTTACCCTAACACGTCCTCTAATCCTAACCCGTACGCTAACACTAACACGTAACCTAACACGTACGCTCACCCTAAACCGTTGTCGTACCCTAACCTGTCCCCTAAACCATCCCCGTCCCCAACCCTAACCCTAACACTAACCCTAACCCTTACCCGAAGCCTTACCCTAAACCGTCCCCTAATCCTAACCCGTATGCTAACTCTAACCGTACCCTAACACGTACGCTCACCCTAAACCGTTGCCGTACCCTAACCTGTCCCCTAAACCGTCCCCGTTCCCTAACCCTAACCCTAACCCTAACCCTAACCCTTACCCGAAGCCTTACCCTAACCCTTCCCCTAATCCTAACCCGTACGCTGACACTAACATGTACCCTAACACGTACGCTCCCCCTAAACCGTTGTCGTACCCTAACCTGTCCCCTAAACCGTCCCCGTCCCCTAACCCTAACCCTAACCCTAACCCTAACCCTAACCCTAAACCTAACGCTTACCCGAAGCCTTACCCTAACCCATCCCCTAATCCTAACCCATACGATAACACTAACCTGTACCCTAACACGTACGCTCACCCTAAACCGTTGTCATACACTAACCTGTCCCCTAAACTGTCCCCGTCCCCTAACCCTAACCCTAACCCTAACCCTAAACCTTACCCGAAGCCTTACCCTAACCCGTCCCCTAATCCTAACCCGTACACTAACACTAACCCGTACCCTAACACGTACGCTCACACTAAACCGTTGTCGTACAGTAACCTGTCCCCTAAACGGTCCCCGTCCCCTAACCCTAACCCTAAACCTACCCCTAACACTTACCGGAAGCCTTACCGTAAACCGTCCCCTAATCCTAACACATACGATAACACTAACCTGTACCCTAACACGTACTCTCACCCTAAACCTTTGTCATACACTAACCTATCCCCTAAACTGTCCCCGTCCCCTAACCCTAACCCTAACCCTAACCCTAACCCTTACCCGAAGCCTTACCATAACCCTTCCCCTAATCCTAACCCCTATGCTAACACTAACCCGTACCCTAACACTTACGCTCACCCTAAACCGTTGTCGTACCATAACCTGTCCCCTAAACCGTCCCCGTCCCCGTCACCTATCCCTAACCCTAGCCCTAACCCTTACCCGAAGCCTTACCCTAACCCGTCCCCTAATCCTAACCCGTACGCTAACACTAAACTGTACCCTAACACATACGCACACCCTAAACCGTTGTCATATACTAACCTGTCCCCTAAACCGTCACCGTCCCCTAAACCTAACCCTAACCCTAACCCTAACCCTAAACCTTACCCGAAGCCTTACTCTAACACGTCCTCTAATCCTAACCCGTACGCTAACACTACCCCGTTCCCTAACACGTACGCTCACCCTAAACCGTTGTCGTACCCTAACCTGTCCCCTAAACCGTCCCCGTACCCTAACCCTAACCCTAACCCTAACCCTAACACTTACCCGAAGCCTTACCCTAACCCGTCCCCTAATCCTAACCTGTACGCTAACACTAACCCGTACCCTAACACGTACGCTCACCCTAAACCGTTGTCATACCCTAACCTGTCCCCTAAACCGTCACCGTCCCCTAAACCTAACCCTAACCCTAACCCTAACCCGAACCCTTACCCGAAGCCTTAACCTAAACCGTCCCCTAATCCTAACCCGTATGCTAACTCTAACCCATGCCCTAACACGTACGCTCACCCTAAACCGTTGTCGTACCCTAACCTGTCCCCTAAACCGTCCCCATTCCCTAACCCTAACCCTAACCCTAACCCTAAACCTAACCCTTACCCGAAGCCTTACACTAACCCGTCCCCTAATCCTAACCCGTACGCTAACACTAACCCATACCCTAACACGTTCGCTCACCCTAAACCGTTGTCGTACCCTAACCTGTCCCCTAAACCGTCCCCGTCCCCTAACCCTAACCCTAACCCTAACCCTAACACTAACCCTTACCCGAAGCCTTACCCTAACCCGTCCCCTAATCCTAACCCATATGATAACACTAACCTGTACCCTAACACGTACTCTCACCCTAAACCGTTGTCATACACTAACCTGTCCCCTAAACTGTCCCTGTCCCCTAACCCTAACCCTAAACCTAAACCTTACCCGAAGCCTTACCCTAACCCGTTCCGTAATCCTAACTAGTACGCTAACACTAACCCGTACCCTAACACGTACGCTCACCCTAAACCGTTGTCGTATTCTAACCTGTCCCCTAAACTGTCCCCGTCCCCTAACCCTAACCCTAACACTAACCCTAACCTTTACCCGAAACCTTACCCTAATCCGTCCCCTAATCCTAACCCTTACGCTAACACTAACCCGTACCCTAACACGTACGCTCACCCTAAACCATTGTCATACACTGACCTGTCCCCTAAACCGTACCCGTCACTGTCCCCTAACCCTAACTCAACCCTAACCCTAACCCTTACCCGAAGCCTTACCCTAACCCGTCCCCTTATCCTAACCCGTACGCTAACACTAATCCATACCCTAAAACGTACACTCACCCTAAACTGTTGTCGTGCCCTAACCTGTCCCCTAAACCGTCCCCGTCCCCTAAACCTAACCCTAAGCCTAACCCTAACCCTTACCCGAAGCCTTACCCTAACCCATCCCCTAATCCTAACCCGTACGCTAACACTAACCCGTAGCCTAACACGTACGCTCACCATAAAGCGTTGTCGTACCATAACCTGTCCCCTAAACCGTCCCCATCCCCTAACCCTAACCCTAAACCTAACCCTAACCCGAACCCTTACCCGAAGCCTTACCCTAAACCGTCCCCTAATCCTAACCCGTATGCTAACTCTAACCGTACCCTAACACGTACGCTCACCCTAAACCATTGTCGTAACCTAACTTGTCCCCTAAACCGTCCCCGTCCCCGTCCCCTAACACTAACCCTAACCCTAACCCTTACCCGAAGCCTTACGCTAACCCGTCCCCTAATCCTAACCCGTACGCTAACACTAAACCGTACCCTAACACGTACGCTCACCCTAAACCGTTGTCGTACCCTAACCTGTCCCCTAAACCGTCACCGTCCCCTAAACCTAACCCTAACCCTAACCCTAACCCTAACCCGAACCCTTACTCGAAGCCTTAACCTAAACCGTCCCCTAATCCTAAACCGTATGCTAACTCTAACCCGTACCCTAACACGTACGCTCACCCTAAAGCGTTGTCGTACCCTAACCTGTCCCCTAAACCGTCCCCGTGCCCTAACCCTAACCCTAACCCTAACCCTAACCCTTACCCGAAGCCTTACACTAACCCGTCCCCTAATCCTAAACCTTACGCTAAAACTAACCCGTACCCTAACACGTACGCTCACCCTAAACCGTTGTCGTACCCTAACCTCTCCGCTAAACCATCACCGTCCCCTAAACCTAACCCTAACCCTAACCCTAACCCTAACCCGAACCCTTACCCGAAGCCTTACCCTAAACCGTCCCCTAATCCTAACCCGTATGCTAACTCTAACCTGTACCCTAACACGTACGCTCACCCTAAACCTTTGTCGTACCCTAACCTGTCCCCTAAACCGTCCCCATTCCCTAACCCTAACCCTAACCCTAACCCTAACCCTAACCCTTACCCGAAGCCTTACACTAACCCGTCCCCTAATCCTAACCCGTACGCTAACACTAACCCGTACCCTAACACGTACGATCACCCTAAACCGTTGTCGTACCCTAACCTGTCCCCTAAACTGTCCCCGTCCCCTAACCCTAACCCTAACCCTAACCCTAACCCTAAACCTTACCCGAAGCCTTACCATAAACCGTCCCCTAATCCTAACCCATACGATAACACTAACCCGTACCCTAACACGTACGCTCACCCTAAACCGTTGTCGTACCCTAATCTGTCCCCTAAACCGTCCCCGTCCCCTAAACCTAACCCTAAACCTAACCCTAACCCTAACCCTTACCCGAAGCCTTACCGTAAACCGTCCCCTAATCCTAACCCATACGATAACACTAACCTGTACCCTAACACGTACGCTCACCCTAAACTCTTGTCGTACCCTAACCTGCCCCCTAAACAGTCCCTGTCCCCTAACCCTAACCCTAACCCTAAACCTAACCCTTACCCGAAGCCTTACCCTAAACCGTCCACTAATCCTAACCCGTACGCTAACACTAACCCGTACCCTAACATGTACGCTCACCCTAAACCGTTGTCGTACCCTAACCTGTCCCCTAAACCGTCCCCATTCCCTAACCCTAACCCTAACCCTAACCCTAACCCTTACCCGAAGCCTTACCCTAACCCATCCCCTAACCCTAACCCGTACGCTAACACTAACCCGTAGCCTAACACGTACGCTCACTATAAACCGTTGTCGTACCATAACCTGTCCCCTAAACCGTCCCCGTCCCCTAACCCTAACCCTAACCCTAACCCTAACCCTAACCCTTTCCCGAAGCCTTACCTTAACCCGTCCCCTAATCCTAACCCGTACGCTAACACTAACCCGTACCCTAACTCGTACGCTCACCCTAAACCGTTGTCGTACCCTAAACTGTCCCCTAAACCGTCACCGTCCCCTAAACCTAACCCTAAACCTAACCCTAACCCTAACCCAACCCTTACCCGAAGCCTTAACCTAAACCGTCCCCTAATCCTAACCCGTATGCTAACTCTAACCCGTACCCTAACACGTACACTAACCCTAAACCGTTGTCGTACCCTAACCTGTCCCCTAAACCGTCCCCATTCCCTAACCCTAACCCTAACCCTAACCCTAACCCTAAACCTTACCCGAAGCCTTACCCTAACCCGTCACCTAATCCTAACCCGTACGCTAACACTAACCCGTACCCTAACTCGTACGCTCACCCTAAACCGTTGTCGTACCCAAACCTATCCCCTAAACCGTCACCGTCCCCTAAACCTAACCCTAACCCTAACCCTAACCCTAACCCAATCCTTACCCGAAGCCTTAACCTAAAACGTCCCCTAATCCTAACCCGTATGCTAACTCTAACCCGTACCCTAACACGTACGCTCACCCTAAACCGTTGTCGTACCCTAATCTGTCCCCTAAACCGTCCCTGTCCCCTAACCCTAACACTAACCCTAACCCTAACACTAACCCTTACCCGAAGCCTTACCCTAACCCGTCCCCTAATCCTAACCCATACGATAACACTAACCTGTACCCTAACACGTACGCTCACCATAAACCATTGTCGTATACTAACCTGTCCCCTAATCCGTCCCCATCCCCTAACCCTAAACCTAACCCTAACCCTAGCCCGTACCTGAAGCCTTACCCTAACCTGTCCCCTATCCTAACCCGTACGCTAACACTAACCTGTACCCTAACACGTACACTCACCCTAAACCGTTGTCGTACCCTAACCTGTCGCCTAAACCGTCCCCATTCCCTAACCCTAACCATAACCCTAACCTTAACCCTAACCCTTACCCGAAGCCTTACCCTAACCCGTCCCCTAATCTTAACCCTTACGATAACACTAACCTGTACCCTAACACGTACGCTCACCCTAAACCGTTGTCGTACCCTAACCTGTCCCCTAAACCGTCCCCGTCCCCTAACCCGAACCCTAACCCTAACCCTAACCCTTACCCGAAGCCTTACCCTCACCCGTCACCTAATCCTAAACCGTACGCTAACACTAACCCATACCCTAACACGTACGCTCAGCCTACACCGTTGTCATACACTGACCTGTCCCCTAAACCGTCCCCGTCCCCGTCCCCTAACCCTAACTCAACCCTAACCCTAACCCTTACCCGAAGCCTTACCCTAACCCGTCCCCTATTCCTAACCCGTACGCTAACACTAACCCGTACCCTAACACGTACGCTCACCCTAAACCGTTGTCCTACCCTAACCTGTGCCCTAAACCGTCCCCGTCCCGTAACCCTAACCCTAACCCTAACCCTAACCCTTACCCGAAGCCTTACCCTAACCCATCACCTAATCCTAACCCGTACGCTAACACTAACCCGTAGCCTAACACGTACGCTCACCATAAACCGTTGTCGTACCATAGCCTGTCCCCTAAACTGTCCCCGTCCCCTAACCCTAACCCTAACCCTAACCCTAACCCTAACCTTACCCGAAGCCTTACCCTAACCCGTCCCCTAATCCTAACCCGTACGCTAACACTAACCCGTACCCTAACACGTACGCTCACCCTAAACCGTTGTCGTACAGTAACCTGTCCCCTAAACGGTCCCCGTCCCCTAACCCTAACCCTAAACCTAACCCTAACCCTTACCCGAAGCCTTACCGTAAACCGTCCCCTAATCCTAACCCATACGATAACACTAACACGTACCCTAACACGTACGCTCACCCTAAACCGTTGTCGTACACTAACCTGTCCCCTAAACCGTCCCCGTCCCCTAACCCTAACCCTAACCCTAACCCTAACCCATACCCTTACCACAAGCCTTACCGTAACCCATCCCCTAATCCTAAGCCATACGATAACACTAACCCATACCCTAACACGTACGCTCACCCTAAACCGTTGTCGTACCCTAACCTGCCCCCTAAACCGTCCCCGTCCCCTAACCCTAACCCTAACCCTAGCCCTAACCCTTACCCAAATCCTTACCCTAACCCGTCCCCTAATCCTTACACGTACGCTAACACTAACCCGTAGCCTAACACGTACGCTCACCATAAACCGTTGTCGTACCATAACCTGTCCCCTAAACCGTCCCCGTCCCCTAACCCTAACCCTAACCCTAACCCTAACCCTAACCCTTACCCGAGGCCTTACCCTAACCCGTCCCCTAATCCTAACCCGAACGCTAACACTAAACCGTACCCTAACACATACGCACACCCTAAACCGTTGTCATACACTAACCTGTCCCCTAAACCGTCCCTGTCTCCTAACCCTAACCCTAACCCTAACCCTAACCCTTACCCGAAGCCTTACTCTAACACGTCCTCTAATCCTAACCCGTACGCTAACACTAACCCGTACCCTAACACGTACGCTCCCCCTAAACCGTTGTCGTACCCTGACCTGTCCCCTAAACCGTCCCCGTCCCCTAACCCTAACCCTAACCCTAACCCTAACCCTAACCCTTACCCGAAGCCTTACCCTAACCCGTCCCCTAATCCTAAAACGTACTCTAACACTAAACCGTACCCTAACACGTACGCTCACCCTAAACCGTTTTCGTACCCCAACCTGTCCCCTAAACCGTGCCCGCTCCCTAACCCTAACCCTAACCCTACCCCTAACCCTAACCCTTACCCGAAGCCTTACACTAACCCGTCCCCTAATCCTAACCCGTACGCTAACACTAAACCGTACCCTAACACGTACGCTCACCCTAAACCGTTGTCGTACACTAACCTGTCCCCTAAACCGTCCCCGTCCCCTAACCCTAACCCTAAACCTAACCCTAACCCTAACCCTTACCCGAAGCCTTACCGTAAACCGTCCCCTAATCCTAAACCATACGATAACACTAACCTGTACCCTAACACGTACGCTCACCCTAAACCATTGTCGTACCCTAACCTGTCCCCTAAACCGTCCCCGTCCCCTAAACCTAACCCTAACCCTAACCCTTACCCGAAGCCTTACCCTAACCCGTCCCCTAATCCTAACCCATACGCTAACACTAACCCATACCCTAACACGTACGCTCACCCTAAACCGTTGTCGTACCCTAACATGTCCCCTAAACCGTCCCCATCCCCTAACCCTAACCCTAACCCTAACCCTAAGCCTTACCCGAAGCCTTACCCTAACCCATCCCCTAATCCTAACCCGTACGCTAACACTAACCCGTAGCCTAACACCTACGCTCACCATAAACCGTTGTCGTACCATAATCTGTCCCCTAAACCGTCCCCGTCCCCTAACCCTAACCCTAACCCTAACCCTTACCCGAAGCCTTACCCTAACCCGTCCCCTAATCCTAAAACGTACTCTAACACTAAACCGTACCCTAACACATACGCACACCCTAAACCGTTGTCATACACTAACCTGTCCCCTAAACCGTCCCCGTCTCCTAACCCTAAACCTAACCCTAACCCTAACCCTAACCCTTACCCGAAGCCTTACCCTAACCCCTCCCCTAATCCTAACCCGTACGCTAACACTAACCCGTACCCTAACACGTACGCTCACACTAAACCGTTGTCGTACACTAACCTGACCCCTAAACCGTCACCGTCCCCTAAACCTAACCCTAACCCTAACCCTAACCCTAACCCGAACCCTTACCCGAAGCCTTAAACTAAACCGTCCCCTAATCCTAACCCGTATGCTAACTCTAACCCGTACCCTAACACGTACGCTCACCCTAAACCGTTGTCGTACCCTAACCTGTCCCCTAAACCGTCCGGTTCCCTAACCCTAACCCTAACCCTAACGCTAACCCTTACAATTACCCGAAGCCTTACCCTAACCCATCCCCTAATCCTAACCCATACACTAACACTAACCCGTACCCTAACACGTACGCTCACCATAAACCGTTGTCGTACCCTAACCTGTCCCCTAAACCGTCCCCGTCCCCTAACCCAAACCCTAACCCTAAACCTCACACTAACCCTTACCCGAAGCCTTATCCTATCCCGTCCCCTAATCCTAACCCATACGATAACCCTAACCTGTACCCTAACACGTACGCACACCATAAACCGTTGTCGTACACTAACCTGTCCCCTAAACCGTCCCCATCCCCTAACCCTAACCCTAACCCTAACCCTAGCCCTTATCTGAAGCCTTACGCTAACCCGTCCCCTAATCCTAACCCGTACGCTAACACTAACCTGTACCCTTACACGTACGCTCACCCTAAACCGTTGTCGTACCCTAACCTGTCCCTTAAACCATCCCCGTCGCCTAACCCTAACCCTAACCCTAACCCTAACCCTAACACTTACCCGAAGCCTTACCCTAACCCGTCCCCTAATCCTAACCCGTATGCTAACTCTAAACCGTACTCTAACACGTACGCTCACCCTAAACCGTTGTCGTACACTAACCTGTCCCCTAAACCGTCCCCATTCTCTAACCCTAACCATAACCCTAACCTTAACCCTAACCCTTACCCGAAGCCTTACACTAACCCGTCCCCTAATCCTAACTCGTACGCTAACACTAACCCGTACCCTAACACGTACGCTCACCCTAAACCGTTGTCGTATTCTAACCTGTCCCCTAAACCGTCCCCGTCCCCAACCCTAACCCTAACACTAACCCTAATCCTTACCCGAAGCCTTACCCTAACCCGTCCCCTATTCCTAAACCGTACGCTAACACTAACCCGTACCCTAACACGTAGGCTCACCCAAAACCGTTGTCGTACCCTAACCTGTCCCCTAAACCGTCACCGTCCCCTAAACCTAACCCTAACCCTAAACCTAACCCTAACCCGAACCCTTACCCGAAGCCTTACCCTAAACCGTCCCCTAATCCTAACCCGTATGCTAACTCTAACCGTACCCTAACACGTACGCTCACCCTAAACCGTTGTCATACCCTAACCTGTCCCCTAAACCGTCCCCGTTCCCTAACCCTAACCCTAACCCTAACCCTAACCCTTACCCGAAGCCTTACCCTAACCCTTCCCCTAATCGTAACCCGTACGCTGACACTAACCCGTACCCTAACACGTACGCCCACCCTAAACCGTTGTCGTACCCTAACCTGTCCCCTAAACCGTCCCCGTCCCCTAAACCTAACCCTAACCCTAACCCTAACCCTAACCCTAACCCTTACCCGAAGCCTTACCCTAACCCGTCCCCTAAACCTAACCCATACGATAACACTAACCTGTACCCTAACACGTACGCTCACCCTAAACCGTTGTCATACACTAACCTGTCTCCTAAACTGTCCCGATCCCCGATCCCTAACCCTAACCCTAAACCTTACCCGAAGCCTTCCCCTAACCCGTCCCCTAATCCTAACCCGTACGCTAACACTAACCCGTACCCGAACACGTACGCTCACCCTAAACCGTTTTCGTACAGTAACCTGTCCCCTAAACTGTCCCCGTCCCCTAACCCTAACCCTAAACCTAACCCTAACCCTTACCCGAAGCCTTACCGTAAACCGTCCCATAATCCTAACCCATATGATAACACTAACCTGTACCCTAACACGTACGCTCACCCTAAACCGTTGTCTACCCTAACATGTCCCCTAAACCGTCCCCGTCCCCTAACCCTAACCCTAACCCTAACCCTAACCCTTACCCGAAGCCTTACCATAACCCGTCCTCTAATCCTAACCCGTATGCTAACACTAACCCGTACCCTAACACATACGCTCACCCTAAACCGTTGTCGTACACTAACCTGTCCCCTAAACCGTCCCCGTCCCCTAACCCTAACCCTAACCCTAACCCTAACCCTAACCCTAACCCTTACCACAAGCCTTACCGTAACCCATCCCCTAATCCTAACCCATACGATAACACTAACCCGTACCCTAACACGTACGCTCACCCTAAACCGTTGTCGTACCCTAACCTGTCCCCTAAACCGTCCCCGTCCCCTAACCCTAACCCTAACCCTAACCCTAACCCTTACCCGAAGGCTTACCCTAACCCGTCCCCTAATCCTAACCCGTACGCTAACACTAAACCATACCCTAACACGTACGCTCACCCTAAACCGTTGTAGTACCCTAACCTGTCCCCTAAACCGTCACCGTCCCCTAAACCTAACCCTAACCCTAACCCTAACCCTAACCCGAACCCTTACCCGAAGCCTTAACCTAAACCGTCCCCTAATCCTAACCCGTATGCTAACACTAACCCGTACCCTAACATGTACGCTCACCCTACACCGTTGTCGTACCCTAACCTGTCCCCTAAACCGTCCCGTCCCCTAAACCTAACCCTAACCCTAACCCTAACTCTAACCCTTACCCGAAGCCTTACCCTAACCCGTCCCCTAATCCTAACCCGTACGCTAACACTAACCCGTACCCTAACACGTACGCTCACCCTAAACCGTTGTCGTACCCTAACCTGTCCCCTAAACCGTCCCCATCCCCTAACCCTAACCCTAACCCTAAGCCTTACCCGAAGCCTTACCCTAACCCATCCACTAATCCTAACCCGTACGCAAACACTAACCCGTAGCCTAACACCTACGCTCACCATAAACCGTTGTCGTACCATAATCTGTCCCCTAAACCGTCCCCGTCCCCTAACCCTAACCCTAACCCTAACCCTAACCCTTACCCGAAGCCTTACCCTAACCCGTCCCCTAATCCTAAAACGTACTCTAACACTAAACCGTACCCTACCACATACGCACACCCTAAACCGTTGTCATACACTAACCTGTCCCCTAAACCGTCCCCGTCTCCTAACCCTAACCCTAACCCTAACCCTTACCCGAAGCCTTACCCTAACCCCTCCCCTAATCCTAACCCGTACGCTAACACTAACCCGTACCCTAACATGTACGCTCACCCTAAACCGTTGTCGTACCCTAACCTGTCCCCTAAACCGTCACCGACCCCTAAACCTAACCCTAACCCTAACCCTAACCCTAACCCGAACCCTTACCCAAAGCCTTAAACTAAACCGTCCCCTAATCCTAACCCGTATGCTAACTCTAACCCGTACCCTAACACGTACGCTCACCCTAAACCGTTGTCGTACCCTAACCTGTCCCCTAAACCGTCCCCGTTCCCTAACCCTAACCCTAACCCTAACCCTAACCCTTACACTTACCCGAAGCCTTACGCTAACCCGTCCCCTAATCCTAACCCATACGCTAACACTAACCCGTACCCTAACACGTACGCTCACCCTAAACCGTTGTCGTACCCTAACCTGTCCCCTAAACCGTCCCCGTCCCCTAACCCTAACCCTAAACCTAACCCTAACGCTAACCCTTACCCGAAGCCTTATCCTATCCCGTCCCCTAATCCTAACCCATACGATAACCCTAACCTGTACCCTAACACGTACGCTCACCATAAACCGTTGTCGTACACTAACCTGTCCTCTAAACCGTCCCCATCCCCTAACCCTAACCCTTACCCTAACCCTAGCCCTTATCTGAAGCCTTACCCTAACCCGTCCCCTAATCCTAACCCGTACGCTAACACTAACCTGTACCCTAACACGTACGCTCACCCTAAACCGTTGTCGTACCCTAACCTGTCCCTTAAACCGTCCCCGTCGCCTAACCCTAACCCTAACCCTAACCCTAACCCTAACACTTACCCAAAGCCTTACCCTAACCCGTCCCCTAATCCTAACCCGTATGCTAACTCTAACCCGTACTCTAACACGTACGCTCACCCTAAACTGTTGTCGTACACTAACCTGTCCCCTAAACCGTCCCCATTCTCTAACCCTAACCATAACCCTAACCTTAACCCTAACCCTTACCCGAAGCCTTACCCTAAACCGTCCCCTAATCCTAACTCGTACGCTAACACTAACCCGTACCCTAACACGTACGCTCACCCTAAACCGTTGTCGTATTCTAACCTGTCCCCTAAACCGTCCCCGTCCCCTAACCCTAACCCTAACCCTAACCCTAACCCTTACCCGAAGCCTTACCCTAACCCGTCCCCTAATCCTAACCCGTACGCTAACACTAACCCGTACCCTAACAGGTACGCTCACCCTAAACCGTTGTCGTGCCCTAACCTGTCCCCTAAACCGTACCCGTCCCCTAACCCTAACCCTAACCCTAACCCTAACCCTTACCCGAAGCCTTATCATAACCCATCCCCTAATCCTAACCCGTACGCTAACACTAACCCGTAGCCTAACACGTACGCTCACCATAAACCGTTGTCGTACCATAACCTGTCCCCTAAACCGTCCCTGTCCCCTAACCCTAACCCTAACCCTAACCCTAATCCTAACCCTTACCCGAAGCCTTACCCTAACACGTCCTCTAATCCTAACCCGTACGCTAACACTAACACGTAACCTAACACGTACGCTCACCCTAAACCGTTGTCGTACCCTAACCTGTCCCCTAAACCGTCCCCGTCCCCAACCCTAACCCTAACACTAACCCTAATCCTTACCCGAAGCCTTACCCTAACCCGTCCCCTATTCCTAAACTGTACGCTAACACTAACCCGTACCCTAACACGTATGCTCACCCAAAACCGTTGTCATACCCTAACCTGTCCCCTAAACCGTCACCGTCCCCTAAACCTAACCCTAACACTAAACCTAACCCTAACCCGAACCCTTACCCGAAGCCTTACCCTAAACCGTCCCCTAATCCTTACCCGTATGCTAACTCTAACCGTACCCTAACACGTACGCTCACCCTAAACCGTTGTCGTACCCTAACCTGTCCCCTAAACCGTCCCAGTTCCCTAACCCTAACCCTAACCCTAACCCTAACCCTTACCCGAAGCCTTACCCTAACCCTTCCCCTAATCCTAAACCGTACGCTGACACTAACCCGTTCCCTAACACGTACGCTCACCCTAAACCGTTGTCGTACCCTAACCTGTCCCCTAAACCGTCCCCGTCCCCTAACCCTAACACTAACCCTAACCCTAACCCTAACCCTAACCCTAACCCTTACCCGAAGCCTTACCCTAACCCGTCCCCTAATCCTAACCCATACGATAACACTAACCTGTACCCTAACACGTACGCTCACCCTAAACTGTTGTCGTACCCTAACCTGCCCCCTAAACAGTCCCCGTCCCCTAACCCTAACCCTAACCCTAACCCTAACCCTTACCCGAAACCTTACCCTAACCCGTCCCCTAATCCTAACCCGTACGCTAACACTAACCCGTACCCTAACATGTACGCTCACCCTAAACCGTTGTCGTACCCTAACCTGTCCCCTAAACCGTCCCCATTCCCTAACCCTAACCCTAACCCTAACCCTAACCCTTATCCGAAGCCTTACCCTAACCCATCCCCTAACCCTAACCCGTACGCTAACACTAACCCGTAGCCTAACACGTACGCTCACTATAAACCGTTGTCGTACCATAACCTGTCCCCTAAACCGTCCCCGTCCCCTAACCCTAACCCTAACCCTAACCCTAACCCTTTCCCGAAGCCTTACCCTAACCCGTCCCCTAATCCTAACCCGTACGCTAACACTAACCCGTACCCTAACTCGTACGCTCACCCTAAACCGTTGTCGTACCCTAAACTGTCCCCTAAACCGTCACCGTCCCCTAAACCTAACCCTAAACCTAACCCTAACCCTAACCCAACCCTTACCCGAAGCCTTAACCTAAACCGTCCCCTAATCCTAACCCGTATGCTAACTCTAACCCGTACCCTAACACGTACACTCACCCTAAACCGTTGTCGTACCCTAACCTGTCCCCTAAACCGTCCCTGTTCCCTAACCCTAACCCTAACCCTAACCCTAACCCTAAACCTTACCCGAAGCCTTACCCTAACCCGTCACCTAATCCTAACCCGTACGCTAACACTAACCCGTACCCTAACTCGTACGCTCACCCTAAACCGTTGTCGTACCCAAACCTATCCCCTAAACCGTCACCGTCCCCTAAACCTAACCCTAACCCTAACCCTAACCCAAACCTTACCCGAAGCCTTAACCTAAACCGTCCCCTAATCCTAACCCGTATGCTAACTCTAACCCGTACCCTAACACGTACGCTCACCCTAAACCGTTGTCGTACCCTAATCTGTCCCCTAAACCGTCCCTGTCCCCTAACCCTAACCCTAACCCTAACCCTAACACTAACCCTTACCCGAAGCCTTACCCTAACCCGTCCCCTAATCCTAACCCATACGATAACACTAACCTGTACCCTAACACGTACGCTCACCATAAACCATTGTCGTATACTAACCTGTCCCCTAATCCGTCCCCATCCCCTAACCCTAAACCTAACCCTAACCCTAGCCCGTACCTGAAGCCTTACCCTAACCCGTCCCCTAATCCTAACCCGTACGCTAACACTAACCTGTACCCTAACACGTACACTCACCCTAAACCGTTGTCGTACCCTAACCTGTCCCTTAAACCGTCCCCGTCAACTAACCCTAACCCTAACCCTAACCCTAACACTTACCCGAAGCCTTATCCTAACCCGTCCCCTAATCCTAACCCGTATGCTAACTCTAACCCGTACCCTAACACGTACGCTCACCCTAAACCGTTGCCGTACCCTAACCTGTCGCCTAAACCGTCCCCATTCCCTAACCCTAACCATAACCCTAACCTTAACCCTAACCCTTACCCGAAGCCTTACCCTAACCCGTCCCCTAATCTTAACCCTTACGATAACACTAACCTGTACCCTAACACGTACGCTCACCCTAAACCGTTGTCGTACCCTAACCTGTCCCCTAAACCGTCCCCGTCCCCTAACCCGAACCCTAACCCTAACCCTTACCCGAAGCCTTACCCTAACCCATCACCTAATCCTAAACCGTACGCTAACACTAACCCGTACCCTAACACGTACGCTCAGCCTACACCGTTGTCATACACTGACCTGTCCCCTAAACCGTCCCCGTCCCCGTCCCCTAACCCTAACTCAACCCTAACCCTAACCCTTACCCGAAGCCTTACCCTAACCCGTCCCCTAATCCTAACCCGTACGCTAACACTAACCCATACCCTAACACGTACGCTCACCCTAAACCGTTGTCCTACCCTAAGCTGTCCCCTAAACCGTCCCCGTCCCGTAACCCTAACCCTAACCCTAACCCTTACCCGAAGCCTTACCCTAACCCATCACCTAATCCTAACCCGTACGCTAACACTAACCCGTAGCCTAACACGTACGCTCACCATAAACCGTTGTCGTACCATAGCCTGTCCCCTAAACTGTCCCCGTCCCCTAACCCTAACCCTAACCCTAACCCTAACCCTAACCTTACCCGAAGCCTTACCCTAACCCGTCCCCTAATCCTAACCCGTACGCTAACACTAACCCGTACCCTAACACGTACGCTCACCCTAAACCGTTGTCGTACAGTAACCTGTCCCCTAAACGGTCCCCGTCCCCTAACCCTAACCCTAAACCTAACCCTAACCCTTACCCGAAGCCTTACCGTAAACCGTGCCCTAATCCTAACCCATACGATAACACTAACCCGTACCCTAACACGTACGCTCACCCTAAACCGTTGTCGTACCCTAACCTGTCCCCTAAACCTTCCCCGTCCCCTAACCCTAACCCTAACCCTAACCCTTACCCGAAGCCTTACCCTAACCCGTCCCCTAATCCTAAAACGTACTCTAACACTAAACCGTACCCTAACACATACGCACACCCTAAACCGTTGTCATACACTAACCTGTCCCCTAAACCGTCCCCGTCTCCTAACCCTAAACCTAACCCTAACCCTAGCCCTAACCCTTACCCGAAGCCTTACCCTAACCCCTCCCCTAATCCTAACCCGTACGCTAACACTAACCCGTACCCTAACACGTACGCTCACCCTAAACCGTTGTCGTACCCTAACCTGTCCCCTAAACCGTCCCCATTCCCTAACCCTAACCCTAACCCTAACCCTAACCCTTATCCGAAGCCTTACCCTAACCCATCCCCTAACCCTAACCCGTACGCTAACACTAACCCGTAGCCTAACACGTACGCTCACTATAAACCGTTGTCGTACCATAACCTGTCCCCTAAACCGTCCCCGTCCCCTAACCCTAACCCTAACCCTAACCCTAACCCTTTCCCGAAGCCTTACCCTAACCCGTCCCCTAATCCTAACCCGTACGCTAACACTAACCCGTACCCTAACTCGTACGCTCACCCTAAACCGTTGTCGTACCCTAAACTGTCCCCTAAACCGTCACCGTCCCCTAAACCTAACCCTAAACCTAACCCTAACCCTAACCCAACCCTTACCCGAAGCCTTAACCTAAACCGTCCCCTAATCCTAACCCGTATGCTAACTCTAACCCGTACCCTAACACGTACACTCACCCTAAACCGTTGTCGTACCCTAACCTGTCCCCTAAACCGTCCCTGTTCCCTAACCCTAACCCTAACCCTAACCCTAACCCTAAACCTTACCCGAAGCCTTACCCTAACCCGTCACCTAATCCTAACCCGTACGCTAACACTAACCCGTACCCTAACTCGTACGCTCACCCTAAACCGTTGTCGTACCCAAACCTATCCCCTAAACCGTCACCGTCCCCTAAACCTAACCCTAACCCTAACCCTAACCCAAACCTTACCCGAAGCCTTAACCTAAACCGTCCCCTAATCCTAACCCGTATGCTAACTCTAACCCGTACCCTAACACGTACGCTCACCCTAAACCGTTGTCGTACCCTAATCTGTCCCCTAAACCGTCCCTGTCCCCTAACCCTAACCCTAACCCTAACCCTAACACTAACCCTTACCCGAAGCCTTACCCTAACCCGTCCCCTAATCCTAACCCATACGATAACACTAACCTGTACCCTAACACGTACGCTCACCATAAACCATTGTCGTATACTAACCTGTCCCCTAATCCGTCCCCATCCCCTAACCCTAAACCTAACCCTAACCCTAGCCCGTACCTGAAGCCTTACCCTAACCCGTCCCCTAATCCTAACCCGTACGCTAACACTAACCTGTACCCTAACACGTACACTCACCCTAAACCGTTGTCGTACCCTAACCTGTCCCTTAAACCGTCCCCGTCGCCTAACCCTAACCCTAACCCTAACCCTAACACTTACCCGAAGCCTTATCCTAACCCGTCCCCTAATCCTAACCCGTATGCTAACTCTAACCCGTACCCTAACACGTACGCTCACCCTAAACCGTTGCCGTACCCTAACCTGTCGCCTAAACCGTCCCCATTCCCTAACCCTAACCATAACCCTAACCTTAACCCTAACCCTTACCCGAAGCCTTACCCTAACCCGTCCCCTAATCTTAACCCTTATGATAACACTAACCTGTACCCTAACACGTACGCTCACCCTAAACCGTTGTCGTACCCTAACCTGTCCCCTAAACCGTCCCCGTCCCCTAACCCTAACCCTAACCCTAACCCTAACCCTAACCCTAACCCTAACCCTAACCCTAACCCTAATCCTAACCCTTACCCGAAGCCTTACCCTAACACGTCCTCTAATCCTAACCCGTACGCTAACACTAACACGTAACCTAACACGTACGCTCACCCTAAACCGTTGTCGTACCCTAACCTGTCCCCTAAACCGTCCCCGTCCCCAACCCTAACCCTAACACTAACCCTAATCCTTACCCGAAGCCTTACCCTAACCCGTCCCCTATTCCTAAACTGTACGCTAACACTAACCCGTACCCTAACACGTATGCTCACCCAAAACCGTTGTCATACCCTAACCTGTCCCCTAAACCGTCACCGTCCCCTAAACCTAACCCTAACACTAAACCTAACCCTAACCCGAACCCTTACCCGAAGCCTTACCCTAAACCGTCCCCTAATCCTTACCCGTATGCTAACTCTAACCGTACCCTAACACGTACGCTCACCCTAAACCGTTGTCGTACCCTAACCTGTCCCCTAAACCGTCCCAGTTCCCTAACCCTAACCCTAACCCTAACCCTAACCCTTACCCGAAGCCTTACCCTAACCCTTCCCCTAATCCTAAACCGTACGCTGACACTAACCCGTTCCCTAACACGTACGCTCACCCTAAACCGTTGTCGTACCCTAACCTGTCCCCTAAACCGTCCCCGTCCCCTAACCCTAACACTAACCCTAACCCTAACCCTAACCCTAACCCTAACCCTTACCCGAAGCCTTACCCTAACCCGTCCCCTAATCCTAACCCATACGATAACACTAACCTGTACCCTAACACGTACGCTCACCCTAAACTGTTGTCGTACCCTAACCTGCCCCCTAAACAGTCCCCGTCCCCTAACCCTAACCCTAACCCTAACCCTAACCCTTACCCGAAACCTTACCCTAACCCGTCCCCTAATCCTAACCCGTACGCTAACACTAACCCGTACCCTAACATGTACGCTCACCCTAAACCGTTGTCGTACCCTAACCTGTCCCCTAAACCGTCCCCATTCCCTAACCCTAACCCTAACCCTAACCCTAACCCTTATCCGAAGCCTTACCCTAACCCATCCCCTAACCCTAACCCGTACGCTAACACTAACCCGTAGCCTAACACGTACGCTCACTATAAACCGTTGTCGTACCATAACCTGTCCCCTAAACCGTCCCCGTCCCCTAACCCTAACCCTAACCCTAACCCTAACCCTTTCCCGAAGCCTTACCCTAACCCGTCCCCTAATCCTAACCCGTACGCTAACACTAACCCGTACCCTAACTCGTACGCTCACCCTAAACCGTTGTCGTACCCTAAACTGTCCCCTAAACCGTCACCGTCCCCTAAACCTAACCCTAAACCTAACCCTAACCCTAACCCAACCCTTACCCGAAGCCTTAACCTAAACCGTCCCCTAATCCTAACCCGTATGCTAACTCTAACCCGTACCCTAACACGTACACTCACCCTAAACCGTTGTCGTACCCTAACCTGTCCCCTAAACCGTCCCTGTTCCCTAACCCTAACCCTAACCCTAACCCTAACCCTAAACCTTACCCGAAGCCTTACCCTAACCCGTCACCTAATCCTAACCCGTACGCTAACACTAACCCGTACCCTAACTCGTACGCTCACCCTAAACCGTTGTCGTACCCAAACCTATCCCCTAAACCGTCACCGTCCCCTAAACCTAACCCTAACCCTAACCCTAACCCAAACCTTACCCGAAGCCTTAACCTAAACCGTCCCCTAATCCTAACCCGTATGCTAACTCTAACCCGTACCCTAACACGTACGCTCACCCTAAACCGTTGTCGTACCCTAATCTGTCCCCTAAACCGTCCCTGTCCCCTAACCCTAACCCTAACCCTAACCCTAACACTAACCCTTACCCGAAGCCTTACCCTAACCCGTCCCCTAATCCTAACCCATACGATAACACTAACCTGTACCCTAACACGTACGCTCACCATAAACCATTGTCGTATACTAACCTGTCCCCTAATCCGTCCCCATCCCCTAACCCTAAACCTAACCCTAACCCTAGCCCGTACCTGAAGCCTTACCCTAACCCGTCCCCTAATCCTAACCCGTACGCTAACACTAACCTGTACCCTAACACGTACACTCACCCTAAACCGTTGTCGTACCCTAACCTGTCCCTTAAACCGTCCCCGTCGCCTAACCCTAACCCTAACCCTAACCCTAACACTTACCCGAAGCCTTATCCTAACCCGTCCCCTAATCCTAACCCGTATGCTAACTCTAACCCGTACCCTAACACGTACGCTCACCCTAAACCGTTGCCGTACCCTAACCTGTCGCCTAAACCGTCCCCATTCCCTAACCCTAACCATAACCCTAACCTTAACCCTAACCCTTACCCGAAGCCTTACCCTAACCCGTCCCCTAATCTTAACCCTTATGATAACACTAACCTGTACCCTAACACGTACGCTCACCCTAAACCGTTGTCGTACCCTAACCTGTCCCCTAAACCGTCCCCGTCCCCTAACCCGAACCCTAACCCTAACCCTTACCCGAAGCCTTACCCTAACCCGTCACCTAATCCTAAACCGTACGCTAACACTAACCCGTACCCTAACACGTACGCTCAGCCTACACCGTTGTCATACACTGACCTGTCCCCTAAACCGTCCCCGTCCCCGTCCCCTAACCCTAACTCAACCCTAACCCTAACCCTTACCCGAAGCCTTACCCTAACCCGTCCCCTAATCCTAACCCGTACGCTAACACTAACCCATACCCTAACACGTACGCTCACCCTAAACCGTTGTCCTACCCTAAGCTGTCCCCTAAACCGTCCCCGTCCCGTAACCCTAACCCTAACCCTAACCCTTACCCGAAGCCTTACCCTAACCCATCACCTAATCCTAACCCGTACGCTAACACTAACCCGTAGCCTAACACGTACGCTCACCATAAACCGTTGTCGTACCATAGCCTGTCCCCTAAACTGTCCCCGTCCCCTAACCCTAACCCTAACCCTAACCCTAACCCTAACCTTACCCGAAGCCTTACCCTAACCCGTCCCCTAATCCTAACCCGTACGCTAACACTAACCCGTACCCTAACACGTACGCTCACCCTAAACCGTTGTCGTACAGTAACCTGTCCCCTAAACGGTCCCCGTCCCCTAACCCTAACCCTAAACCTAACCCTAACCCTTACCCGAAGCCTTACCGTAAACCGTCCTCTAATCCTAACCCATACGATAACACTAACCCGTACCCTAACACGTACGCTCACCCTAAACCGTTGTCGTACCCTAACCTGTCCCCTAAACCTTCCCCGTCCCCTAACCCTAACCCTAACCCTAACCCTTACCCGAAGCCTTACCCTAACCCGTCCCCTAATCCTAAAACGTACTCTAACACTAAACCGTACCCTAACACATACGCACACCCTAAACCGTTGTCATACACTAACCTGTCCCCTAAACCGTCCCCGTCTCCTAACCCTAAACCTAACCCTAACCCTAGCCCTAACCCTTACCCGAAGCCTTACCCTAACCCCTCCCCTAATCCTAACCCGTACGCTAACACTAACCCGTACCCTAACACATACGCTCACCCTAAACCGTTGTCGTACCCTAACCTGTCCCCTAAACCGTCCCCATTCCCTAACCCTAACCCTAACCCTAACCCTAACCCTTATCCGAAGCCTTACCCTAACCCATCCCCTAACCCTAACCCGTACGCTAACACTAACCCGTAGCCTAACACGTACGCTCACTATAAACCGTTGTCGTACCATAACCTGTCCCCTAAACCGTCCCCGTCCCCTAACCCTAACCCTAACCCTAACCCTAACCCTTTCCCGAAGCCTTACCCTAACCCGTCCCCTAATCCTAACCCGTACGCTAACACTAACCCGTACCCTAACTCGTACGCTCACCCTAAACCGTTGTCGTACCCTAAACTGTCCCCTAAACCGTCACCGTCCCCTAAACCTAACCCTAAACCTAACCCTAACCCTAACCCAACCCTTACCCGAAGCCTTAACCTAAACCGTCCCCTAATCCTAACCCGTATGCTAACTCTAACCCGTACCCTAACACGTACACTCACCCTAAACCGTTGTCGTACCCTAACCTGTCCCCTAAACCGTCCCTGTTCCCTAACCCTAACCCTAACCCTAACCCTAACCCTAAACCTTACCCGAAGCCTTACCCTAACCCGTCACCTAATCCTAACCCGTACGCTAACACTAACCCGTACCCTAACTCGTACGCTCACCCTAAACCGTTGTCGTACCCAAACCTATCCCCTAAACCGTCACCGTCCCCTAAACCTAACCCTAACCCTAACCCTAACCCAAACCTTACCCGAAGCCTTAACCTAAACCGTCCCCTAATCCTAACCCGTATGCTAACTCTAACCCGTACCCTAACACGTACGCTCACCCTAAACCGTTGTCGTACCCTAATCTGTCCCCTAAACCGTCCCTGTCCCCTAACCCTAACCCTAACCCTAACCCTAACACTAACCCTTACCCGAAGCCTTACCCTAACCCGTCCCCTAATCCTAACCCATACGATAACACTAACCTGTACCCTAACACGTACGCTCACCATAAACCATTGTCGTATACTAACCTGTCCCCTAATCCGTCCCCATCCCCTAACCCTAAACCTAACCCTAACCCTAGCCCGTACCTGAAGCCTTACCCTAACCCGTCCCCTAATCCTAACCCGTACGCTAACACTAACCTGTACCCTAACACGTACACTCACCCTAAACCGTTGTCGTACCCTAACCTGTCCCTTAAACCGTCCCCGTCGCCTAACCCTAACCCTAACCCTAACCCTAACACTTACCCGAAGCCTTATCCTAACCCGTCCCCTAATCCTAACCCGTATGCTAACTCTAACCCGTACCCTAACACGTACGCTCACCCTAAACCGTTGCCGTACCCTAACCTGTCGCCTAAACCGTCCCCATTCCCTAACCCTAACCATAACCCTAACCTTAACCCTAACCCTTACCCGAAGCCTTACCCTAACCCGTCCCCTAATCTTAACCCTTACGATAACACTAACCTGTACCCTAACACGTACGCTCACCCTAAACCGTTGTCGTACCCTAACCTGTCCCCTAAACCGTCCCCGTCCCCTAACCCGAACCCTAACCCTAACCCTTACCCGAAGCCTTACCCTAACCCGTCACCTAATCCTAAACCGTACGCTAACACTAACCCGTACCCTAACACGTACGCTCAGCCTACACCGTTGTCATACACTGACCTGTCCCCTAAACCGTCCCCGTCCCCGTCCCCTAACCCTAACTCAACCCTAACCCTAACCCTTACCCGAAGCCTTACCCTAACCCGTCCCCTAATCCTAACCCGTACGCTAACACTAACCCATACCCTAACACGTACGCTCACCCTAAACCGTTGTCCTACCCTAAGCTGTCCCCTAAACCGTCCCCGTCCCGTAACCCTAACCCTAACCCTAACCCTTACCCGAAGCCTTACCCTAACCCATCACCTAATCCTAACCCGTACGCTAACACTAACCCGTAGCCTAACACGTACGCTCACCATAAACCGTTGTCGTACCATAGCCTGTCCCCTAAACTGTCCCCGTCCCCTAACCCTAACCATAACCCTAACCCTAACCCTAACCTTACCCAAAGCCTTACCCTAACCCGTCCCCTAATCCTAACCCGTACGCTAACACTAACCCGTACCCTAACACGTACGCTCACCCTAAACCGTTGTCGTACAGTAACCTGTCCCCTAAACGGTCCCCGTCCCCTAACCCTAACCCTAAACCTAACCCTAACCCTTACCCGAAGCCTTACCGTAAACCGTCCCCTAATCCTAACCCATACGATAACACTAACCCGTACCCTAACACGTACGCTCACCCTAAACCGTTGTCGTACCCTAACCTGTCCCCTAAACCTTCCCCGTCCCCTAACCCTAACCCTAACCCTAACCCTTACCCGAAGCCTTACCCTAACCCGTCCCCTAATCCTAAAACGTACTCTAACACTAAACCGTACCCTAACACATACGCACACCCTAAACCGTTGTCATACACTAACCTGTCCCCTAAACCGTCCCCGTCTCCTAACCCTAAACCTAACCCTAACCCTAGCCCTAACCCTTACCCGAAGCCTTACCCTAACCCCTCCCCTAATCCTAACCCGTACGCTAACACTAACCCGTACCCTAACACGTACGCTCACCCTAAACCGTTGTCGTACACTAACCTGACCCCTAAACCGTCACCGTCCCCTAAACCTAACCCTAACCCTAACCCTAACCCGAACCCGAACCCTTACCCGAAGCCTTAAACTAAACCGTCCCCTAATCCTAACCCGTATGCTAACTCTAACCCGTACCCTAACACGTACGCTCACCCTAAACCGTTGTCGTACCCTAACCTGTCCCCTAAACCGTCCGGTTCCCTAACCCTAACCCTAACCCTAACCCTAACCCTTACAATTACCCGAAGCCTTACTCTAACCCGTCCCCTAATCCTAACCCATACACTAACACTAACCCGTACCCTAACACGTACGCTCACCCTAAACCGTTGTCGTACCCTAACCTGTCCCCTAAACCGTCCCCGTCCCCTAACCCTAACCCTAACCCTAACCCTAACACTAACCCTTACCCGAAGCCTTATCCTATCCCGTCCCCTAATCCTAACCCATACGATAACCCTAACCTGTACCCTAACACGTACGCTCAACATAAACCGTTGTCGTACACTAACCTGTCCCCTAAACCGTCCCCATTCCCTAACCCTAACCCTAACCCTAACCCTAGCCCTTATCTGAAGCCTTACCCTAACCCGTCCCCTAATCCTAACCCGTACGCTAACACTAACCTGTACCCTAACACGTACGCTCACCCTAAACCGTTGTCGTACCCTAACCTGTCCCTTAAACCGTCCCCGTCGCCTAACCCTAACCCTAACCCTAACCCTAGCCCTTATCTGAAGCCTTACGCTAACCCGTCCCCTAATCCTAACCCGTACGCTAACACTAACCTGTACCCTTACACGTACGCTCACCCTAAACCGTTGTCGTACCCTAACCTGTCCCTTAAACCGTCCCCGTCGCCTAACCCTAACCCTAACCCTAACCCTAACCCTAACACTTACCCGAAGCCTTACCCTAACCCGTCCCCTAATCCTAACCCGTATGCTAACTCTAAACCGTACTCTAACACGTACGCTCACCCTAAACCCTTGTCGTACACTAACCTGTCCCCTAAACCGTCCCCATTCTCTAACCCTAACCATAACCCTAACCTTAACCCTAACCCTTACCCGAAGCCTTACACTAACCCGTCCCCTAATCCTAACTCGTACGCTAACACTAACCCGTACCCTAACACGTACGCTCACCCTAAACCGTTGTCGTATTCTAACCTGTCCCCTAAACCGTCCCCGTCCCCAACCCTAACCCTAACACTAACCCTAATCCTTACCCGAAGCCTTACCCTAACCCGTCCCCTATTCCTAAACCGTACGCTAACACTAACCCGTACCCTAACACGTAGGCTCACCCAAAACCGTTGTCGTACCCTAACCTGTCCCCTAAACCGTCACCGTCCCCTAAACCTAACCCTAACCCTAAACCTAACCCTAACCCGAACCCTTACCCGAAGCCTTACCCTAAACCGTCCCCTAATCCTAACCCGTATGCTAACTCTAACCGTACCCTAACACGTACGCTCACCCTAAACCGTTGTCATACCCTAACCTGTCCCCTAAACCGTCCCCGTTCCCTAACCCTAACCCTAACCCTAACCCTAACCCTTACCCGAAGCCTTACCCTAACCCTTCCCCTAATCGTAACCCGTACGCTGACACTAACCCGTACCCTAACACGTACGCCCACCCTAAACCGTTGTCGTACCCTAACCTGTCCCCTAAACCGTCCCCGTCCCCTAAACCTAACCCTAACCCTAACCCTAACCCTAACCCTAACCCTTACCCGAAGCCTTACCCTAACCCGTCCCCTAAACCTAACCCATACGATAACACTAACCTGTACCCTAACACGTACGCTCACCCTAAACCGTTGTCATACACTAACCTGTCCCCTAAACTGTCCCGATCCCCGATCCCTAACCCTAACCCTAAACCTTACCCGAAGCCTTACCCTAACCCGTCCCCTAATCCTAACCCGTACGCTAACACTAACCCGTACCCGAACACGTACGCTCACCCTAAACCGTTTTCGTACAGTAACCTGTCCCCTAAACTGTCCCCGTCCCCTAACCCTAACCCTAAACCTAACCCTAACCCTTACCCGAAGCCTTACCGTAAACCGTCCCATAATCCTAACCCATATGATAACACTAACCTGTACCCTAACACGTACGCTCACCCTAAACCGTTGTCTACCCTAACATGTCCCCTAAACCGTCCCCGTCCCCTAACCCTAACCCTAACCCTAACCATAACCCTTACCCGAAGCCTTACCATAACCCGTCCTCTAATCCTAACCCGTATGCTAACACTAACCCGTACCCTAACACATACGCTCACCCTAAACCGTTGTCGTACACTAACCTGTCCCCTAAACCGTCCCCGTCCCCTAACCCTAACCATAAATCTAACCCTAACCCTAACCCTAACCCTTACCACAAGCCTTACCGTAACCCATCCCCTAATCCTAACCCATACGATAACACTAACCCGTACCCTAACACGTACGCTCACCCTAAACCGTTGTCGTACCCTAACCTGTCCCCTAAACCGTCCCCGTCCCCTAACCCTAACCCTAACCCTAACCCTAATCCTTACCCGAAGGCTTACCCTAACCCGTCCCCTAATCCTAACCCGTACGCTAACACTAAACCATACCCTAACACGTACGCTCACCCTAAACCGTTGTAGTACCCTAACCTGTCCCCTAAACCGTCACCGTCCCCTAAACCTAACCCTAACCCTAACCCTAACCCTAACCCGAACCCTTACCCGAAGCCTTAACCTAAACCGTCCCCTAATCCTAACCCGTATGCTAACACTAACCCGTACCCTAACATGTACGCTCACCCTACACCGTTGTCGTACCCTAACCTGTCCCCTAAACCGTCCCTGTCCCCTAAACCTAACCCTAACCCTAACCCTAACTCTAACCCTTACCCGAAGCCTTACCCTAACCCGTCCCCTAATCCTAACCCGTACGCTAACACTAACCCGTACCCTAACACGTACGCTCACCCTAAACCGTTGTCGTACCCTAACCTGTCCCCTAAACCGTCCCCATCCCCTAACCCTAACCCTAACCCTAAGCCTTACCCGAAGCCTTACCCTAACCCATCCACTAATCCTAACCCGTACGCAAACACTAACCCGTAGCCTAACACCTACGCTCACCATAAACCGTTGTCGTACCATAATCTGTCCCCTAAACCGTCCCCGTCCCCTAACCCTAACCCTAACCCTAACCCTAACCCTTACCCGAAGCCTTACCCTAACCCGTCCCCTAATCCTAAAACGTACTCTAACACTAAACCGTACCCTACCACATACGCACACCCTAAACCGTTGTCATACACTAACCTGTCCCCTAAACCGTCCCCGTCTCCTAACCCTAACCCTAACCCTAACCCTTACCCGAAGCCTTACCCTAACCCCTCCCCTAATCCTAACCCGTACGCTAACACTAACCCGTACCCTAACATGTACGCTCACCCTAAACCGTTGTCGTACCCTAACCTGTCCCCTAAACCGTCACCGACCCCTAAACCTAACCCTAACCCTAACCCTAACCCTAACCCGAACCCTTACCCAAAGCCTTAAACTAAACCGTCCCCTAATCCTAACCCGTATGCTAACTCTAACCCGTACCCTAACACGTACGCTCACCCTAAACCGTTGTCGTACCCTAACCTGTCCCCTAAACCGTCCCCGTTCCCTAACCCTAACCCTAACCCTAACCCTAACCCTTACACTTACCCGAAGCCTTACGCTAACCCGTCCCCTAATCCTAACCCATACGCTAACACTAACCCGTACCCTAACACGTACGCTCACCCTAAACCGTTGTCGTACCCTAACCTGTCCCCTAAACCGTCCCCGTCCCCTAACCCTAACCCTAAACCTAACCCTAACGCTAACCCTTACCCGAAGCCTTATCCTATCCCGTCCCCTAATCCTAACCCATACGATAACCCTAACCTGTACCCTAACACGTACGCTCACCATAAACCGTTGTCGTACACTAACCTGTCCCCTAAACCGTCCCCATCCCCTAACCCTAACCCTTACCCTAACCCTAGCCCTTATCTGAAGCCTTACCCTAACCCGTCCCCTAATCCTCACCCGTACGCTAACACTAACCTGTACCCTAACACGTACGCTCACCCTAAACCGTTGTCGTACCCTAACCTGTCCCTTAAACCGTCCCCGTCGCCTAACCCTAACCCTAACCCTAACCCTAACCCTAACACTTACCCAAAGCCTTACCCTAACCCGTCCCCTAATCCTAACCCGTATGCTAACTCTAACCCGTACTCTAACACGTACGCTCACCCTAAACTGTTGTCGTACACTAACCTGTCCCCTAAACCGTCCCCATTCTCTAACCCTAACCATAACCCTAACCTTAACCCTAACCCTTACCCGAAGCCTTACCCTAAACCGTCCCCTAATCCTAACTCGTACGCTAACACTAACCCGTACCCCAACACGTACGCTCACCCTAAACCGTTGTCGTATTCTAACCTGTCCCCTAAACCGTCCCCGTCCCCTAACCCTAACCCTAACCCTAACCCTAACCCTTACCCGAAGCCTTACCCTAACCCGTCCCCTAATCCTAACCCGTACGCTAACACTAACCCGTACCCTAACAGGTACGCTCACCCTAAACCGTTGTCGTGCCCTAACCTGTCCCCTAAACCGTACCCGTCCCCTAACCCTAACCCTAACCCTAACCCTAACCCTTACCCGAAGCCTTATCATAACCCATCCCCTAATCCTAACCCGTACGCTAACACTAACCCGTAGCCTAACACGTACGCTCACCATAAACCGTTGTCGTACCATAACCTGTCCCCTAAACCGTCCCTGTCCCCTAACCCTAACCCTAACCCTAACCCTAATCCTAACCCTTACCCGAAGCCTTACCCTAACACGTCCTCTAATCCTAACCCGTACGCTAACACTAACACGTAACCTAACACGTACGCTCACCCTAAACCGTTGTCGTACCCTAACCTGTCCCCTAAACCGTCCCCGTCCCCAACCCTAACCCTAACACTAACCCTAATCCTTACCCGAAGCCTTACCCTAACCCGTCCCCTATTCCTAAACTGTACGCTAACACTAACCCGTACCCTAACACGTATGCTCACCCAAAACCGTTGTCATACCCTAACCTGTCCCCTAAACCGTCACCGTCCCCTAAACCTAACCCTAACACTAAACCTAACCCTAACCCGAACCCTTACCCGAAGCCTTACCCTAAACCGTCCCCTAATCCTTACCCGTATGCTAACTCTAACCGTACCCTAACACGTACGCTCACCCTAAACCGTTGTCGTACCCTAACCTGTCCCCTAAACCGTCCCAGTTCCCTATCCCTAACCCTAACCCTAACCCTAACCCTTACCCGAAGCCTTACCCTAACCCTTCCCCTAATCCTAAACCGTACGCTGACACTAACCCGTTCCCTAACACGTACGCTCACCCTAAACCGTTGTCGTACCCTAACCTGTCCCCTAAACCGTCCCCGTCCCCTAACCCTAACACTAACCCTAACCCTAACCCTAACCCTAACCCTAACCCTTACCCGAAGCCTTACCCTAACCCGTCCCCTAATCCTAACCCATACGATAACACTAACCTGTACCCTAACACGTACGCTCACCCTAAACTGTTGTCGTACCCTAACCTGCCCCCTAAACAGTCCCCGTCCCCTAACCCTAACCCTAACCCTAACCCTAACCCTTACCCGAAGCCTTACCCTAACCCGTCCCCTAATCCTAACCCGTACGCTAACACTAACCCGTACCCTAACATATACGCTCACCCTAAACCGTTGTCGTACCCTAACCTGTCCCCTAAACCGTCCCCATTCCCTAACCCTAACCCTAACCCTAACCCTAACCCTTATCCGAAGCCTTACCCTAACCCATCCCCTAACCCTAACCCGTACGCTAACACTAACCCGTAGCCTAACACGTACGCTCACTATAAACCGTTGTCGTACCATAACCTGTCCCCTAAACCGTCCCCGTCCCCTAACCCTAACCCTAACCCTAACCCTAACCCTTTCCCGAAGCCTTACCCTAACCCGTCCCCTAATCCTAACCCGTACGCTAACACTAACCCGTACCCTAACTCGTACGCTCACCCTAAACCGTTGTCGTACCCTAAACTGTCCCCTAAACCGTCACCGTCCCCTAAACCTAACCCTAAACCTAACCCTAACCCTAACCCAACCCTTACCCGAAGCCTTAACCTAAACCGTCCCCTAATCCTAACCCGTATGCTAACTCTAACCCGTACCCTAACACGTACACTCACCCTAAACCGTTGTCGTACCCTAACCTGTCCCCTAAACCGTCCCTGTTCCCTAACCCTAACCCTAACCCTAACCCTAACCCTAAACCTTACCCGAAGCCTTACCCTAACCCGTCACCTAATCCTAACCCGTACGCTAACACTAACCCGTACCCTAACTCGTACGCTCACCCTAAACCGTTGTCGTACCCAAACCTATCCCCTAAACCGTCACCGTCCCCTAAACCTAACCCTAACCCTAACCCTAACCCAAACCTTACCCGAAGCCTTAACCTAAACCGTCCCCTAATCCTAACCCGTATGCTAACTCTAACCCGTACCCTAACACGTACGCTCACCCTAAACCGTTGTCGTACCCTAATCTGTCCCCTAAACCGTCCCTGTCCCCTAACCCTAACCCTAACCCTAACCCTAACACTAACCCTTACCCGAAGCCTTACCCTAACCCGTCCCCTAATCCTAACCCATACGATAACACTAACCTGTACCCTAACACGTACGCTCACCATAAACCATTGTCGTATACTAACCTGTCCCCTAATCCGTCCCCATCCCCTAACCCTAAACCTAACCCTAACCCTAGCCCGTACCTGAAGCCTTACCCTAACCCGTCCCCTAATCCTAACCCGTACGCTAACACTAACCTGTACCCTAACACGTACACTCACCCTAAACCGTTGTCGTACCCTAACCTGTCCCTTAAACCGTCCCCGTCGCCTAACCCTAACCCTAACCCTAACCCTAACACTTACCCGAAGCCTTACCCTAACCCGTCCCCTAATCCTAACCCGTATGCTAACTCTAACCCGTACCCTAACACGTACGCTCACCCTAAACCGTTGCCGTACCCTAACCTGTCGCCTAAACCGTCCCCATTCCCTAACCCTAACCATAACCCTAACCTTAACCCTAACCCTTACCCGAAGCCTTACCCTAACCCGTCACCTAATCCTAAACCGTACGCTAACACTAACCCGTACCCTAACACGTACGCTCAGCCTACACCGTTGTCATACACTGACCTGTCCCCTAAACCGTCCCCGTCCCCGTCCCCTAACCCTAACTCAACCCTAACCCTAACCCTTACCCGAAGCCTTACCCTAACCCGTCCCCTAATCCTAACCCGTACGCTAACACTAACCCATACCCTAACACGTACGCTCACCCTAAACCGTTGTCCTACCCTAAGCTGTCCCCTAAACCGTCCCCGTCCCGTAACCCTAACCCTAACCCTAACCCTTACCCGAAGCCTTACCCTAACCCATCACCTAATCCTAACCCGTACGCTAACACTAACCCGTAGCCTAACACGTACGCTCACCATAAACCGTTGTCGTACCATAGCCTGTCCCCTAAACTGTCCCCGTCCCCTAACCCTAACCCTAACCCTAACCCTAACCCTAACCTTACCCGAAGCCTTACCCTAACCCGTCCCCTAATCCTAACCCGTACGCTAACACTAACCCGTACCCTAACACGTACGCTCACCCTAAACCGTTGTCGTACAGTAACCTGTCCCCTAAACGGTCCCCGTCCCCTAACCCTAACCCTAAACCTAACCCTAACCCTTACCCGAAGCCTTACCGTAAACCGTCCCCTAATCCTAACCCATACGATAACACTAACCCGTACCCTAACACGTACGCTCACCCTAAACCGTTGTCGTACCCTAACCTGTCCCCTAAACCTTCCCCGTCCCCTAACCCTAACCCTAACCCTAACACTTACCCGAAGCCTTACCCTAACCCGTCCCCTAATCCTAAAACGTACTCTAACACTAAACCGTACCCTAACACATACGCACACCCTAAACCGTTGTCATACACTAACCTGTCCCCTAAACCGTCCCCGTCTCCTAACCCTAAACCTAACCCTAACCCTAGCCCTAACCCTTACCCGAAGCCTTACCCTAACCCCTCCCCTAATCCTAACCCGTACGCTAACACTAACCCGTACCCTAACACGTACGCTCACCCTAAACCGTTGTCGTACACTAACCTGACACCTAAACCGTCACCGTCCCCTAAACCTAACCCTAACCCTAACCCTAACCCGAACCCGAACCCTTACCCGAAGCCTTAAACTAAACCGTCCCCTAATCCTAACCCGTATGCTAACTCTAACCCGTACCCTAACACGTACGCTCACCCTAAACCGTTGTCGTACCCTAACCTGTCCCCTAAACCGTCCGGTTCCCTAACCCTAACCCTAACCCTAACCCTAACCCTTACAATTACCCGAAGCCTTACTCTAACCCGTCCCCTAATCCTAACCCATACACTAACACTAACCCGTACCCTAACACGTACGCTCACCCTAAACCGTTGTCGTACCCTAACCTGTCCCCTAAACCGTCCCCGTCCCCTAACCCTAACCCTAACCCTAACCCTAACACTAACCCTTACACGAAGCCTTATCCTATCCCGTCCCCTAATCCTAACCCGTATGCTAACTCTAACCCGTACCCTAACACGTACACTCACCCTAAACCATTGTCGTACCCTAACCTGACCCCTAAACCGTCCCCATTCCCTAACCCTAACCCTAACCCTAACCCTAACCCTAAACCTTACCCGAAGCCTTACCCTAACCCGTCACCTAATCCTAACCCGTACGCTAACACTAACCCGTACCCTAACTCGTACGCTCACCCTAAACCGTTGTCGTACCCAAACCTATCCCCTAAACCGTCACCGTCCCCTAAACCTAAACCTAACCCTAACCCTAACCCTAACCCAATCCTTACCCGAAGCCTTAACCTAAACCGTCCCCTAATCCTAACCCGTATGCTAACTCTAACCCATACCCTAACACGTACGCTCACCCTAAACCGTTGTCGTACCCTAATCTGTCCCCTAAACCGTCCCTGTCCCCTAACCCTAACCCTAACCCTAACCCTAACACTAACCCTTACCCGAAGCCTTACCCTAACCCGTCCCCTAATCCTAACCCATACGATAACACTAACCTGTACCCTAACACGTACGCTCACCATAAACCATTGTCGTATACTAACCTGTCCCCTAATCCGTCCCCATCCCCTAACCCTAAACCTAACCCTAACCCTAGCCCGTACCTGAAGCCTTACCCTAACCCGTCCCCTATCCTAACCCGTACGCTAACACTAACCTGTACCCTAACACGTACACTCACCCTAAACCGTTGTCGTACCCTAACCTGTCCCTTAAACCGTCCCCGTCGCCTAACCCTAACCCTAACCCTAACCCTAACACTTACCCGAAGACTTATCCTAACCCGTCCCCTAATCCTAACCCGTATGCTAACTCTAACCCGTACCCTAACACGTACGCTCACCCTAAACCGTTGCCGTACCCTAACCTGTCGCCTAAACCGTCCCCATTCCCTAACCCTAACCATAACCCTAACCTTAACCCTAACCCTTACCCGAAGCCTTACCCTAACCCGTCCCCTAATCTGAACCCTTACGATAACACTAATCTGTACCCTAACACGTACGCTCACCCTAAACCGTTGTCGTACCCTAACCTGTCCCCTAAACCGTCCCCATCCCCTAACCCGAACCCTAACCCTAACCCTAACCCTTACCCGAAGCCTTACCCTAACCCGTCACCTAATCCTAAACCGTACGCTAACACTAACCCATACCCTAACACGTACGCTCAGCCTACACCGTTGTCATACACTGACCTGTCCCCTAAACCGTCCCCGTCCCCGTCCCCTAACCCTAACTCAACCCTAACCCTAACCCTTACCCGAAGCCTTACCCTAACCCGTCCCCTAATCCTAACCCGTACGCTAACACTAACACGTAACCTAACACGTACGCTCACCCTAAACCGTTGTCGTACCCTAACCTGTCCCCTAAACCGTCCCCGTCCCCAACCCTAACCCTAACACTAACCCTAATCCTTACCCGAAGCCTTACCCTAACCCGTCCCCTATTCCTAAACCGTACGCTAACACTAACCCGCACCCTAACACGTAGGCTCACCCAAAACCGTTGTCGTACCCTAACCTGTCCCCTAAACCGTCACCGTCCCCTAAACCTAACCCTAACCCTAAACCTAACCCTAACCCGAACCCTTACCCGAAGCCTTAACCTAAACCGTCCCCTAATCCTAACCCGTATGCTAACTCTCACCGTACCCTAACACGTACGCTCAACCTAAACCGTTGTCATACCCTAACCTGTCCCCTAAACTGTCCCGATCCCCTAACCCTAACCCTAACCCTAAACCTTACCCGAAGCCTTACCCTAACCCGTCCCCTAATCCTAACCCGTACGCTAACACTAACCCGTACCCGAACACGTACGCTCACCCTAAACCGTTTTCGTACAGTAACCTGTCCCCTAAACTGTCCCCGTCCCCTAACCCTAACCCTAAACCTAACCCTAACCCTTACCCGAAGCCTTACCGTAAACCGTCCCATAATCCTAACCCATATGATAACACTAACCCGTACCCTAACACGTACGCTCACCCTAAACCGTTGTCGTACCCTAACCTGTCCCCTAAACCGTCCCCGTCCCCTAACCCTAACCCTAACCCTAACCCTAACCCTTACCCGAAGCCTTACCATAACCCGTCCCCTAATCCTAACCCGTATGCTAACACTAACCCGTACCCTAACACATACGCTCACCCTAAACCGTTGTCATACACTAACCTGTCCCCTAAACCGTCCCCGTCCCCTAACCCTAACCCTAACCCTAACCCTAACCCTAACCCTAACCCTTACCACAAGCCTTACCGTAACCCATCCCCTAATCCTAACCCATACGATAACACTAACCCGTACCCTAACACGTACGCTCACCCTAAACCGTTGTCGTACCCTAACCTGTCCCCTAAACCGTCCCCGTCCCCTAACCCTAACCCTAACCCTAACCCTAACGCTTACCCGAAGCCTTACCCTAACCCGTCCCCTAATCCTAACCTGTACGCTAACACTAACCCGTACCCTAACACGTACGCTCACCCTAAACCGTTGTCATACCCTAACCTGTCCCCTAAACCGTCACCGTCCCCTAAACCTAACCCTAACCCTAACCCTAACCCGAACCCTTACCCGAAGCCTTAACCTAAACCGTCCCCTAATCCTAACCCGTATGCTAACTCTAACCCATACCCTAACACGTACGCTCACCCTAAACCGTTGTCGCACCCTAACCTGTCCCCTAAACCGTCCCCATTCCCTAACCCTAACCCTAACCCTAACCCTAAACCTAACCCTTACCCGAAGCCTTACACTAACCCGTCCCCTAATCCTAACCCGTACGCTAACACTAACCCATACCCTAACACGTTCGCTCACCCTAAACCGTTGTCGTACCCTAACCTGTCCCCTAAACCGTCCCCGTCCCCTAACCCTAACCCTAACCCTAACCCTAACACTAACCCTTACCCGAAGCCTTACCCTAACCCGTCCCCTAATCCTAACCCATACGATAACACTAACCTGTACCCTAAAACGTACTCACACCGTAAACCGTTGTCATACACTAACCTGTCCCCTAAACTGTCCCTGTCCCCTAACCCTAACCCTAACCCTAAACCTTACCCGAAGCCTTACCCTAACCCGTTCCGTAATCCTAACTAGTACGCTAACACTAACCCGTACCCTAACACGTACGCTCACCCTAAACCGTTGTCGTATTCTAACCTGTCCCCTAAACTGTCCCCGTCCCCTAACCCTAACCCTAACACTAACCCTAACCTTTACCCGAAACCTTACCCTAACCCGTCCCCTAATCCTAACCCTTACGCTAGCACTAACCCGTACCCTAACACGTACGCTCACCCTAAACCATTGTCATACACTGACCTGTACCCTAAACCGTCCCCGTCACTGTCCCCTAACCCTAACTCAACCCTAACCCTAACCCTTACCCGAATCCTTACCCTAACCCGTCCCCTTATCCTAACCCGTACGCTAACACTAATCCATACCCTAAAACGTACGCTCACCCTAAACTGTTGTCGTGCCCTAACCTGTCCCCTAAACCATCCCCGTCCCCTAAACCTAACCCTAAGCCTAACCCTAACCCTTACCCGAAGCCTTACCCTAACCCATCCCCTAATCCTAACCCGTACGCTAACACTAACCCGTAGCCTAACACGTACGCTCACCATAAAGCGTTGTCGTACCATAACCTGTCCCCTAAACCGTCCCCATCCCCTAACCCTAACCCTAAACCTAACCCTAACCCGAACCCTTACCCGAAGCCTTACCCTAAACCGTCCCCTAATCCTAACCCGTATGCTAACTCTAACCGTACCCTAACACGTACGCTCACCCTAAACCATTGTCGTAACCTAACTTGTCCCCTAAACCGTCCCCATCCCCGTCCCCTAACCCTAACCCTAACCCTAACCCTTACCCGAAGCCTTACGCTAACCCGTCCCCTAATCCTAACCCGTACGCTAACACTAAACCGTACCCTAACACGTACGCTCACCCTAAACCGTTGTTGTACCCTAACCTGTCCCCTAAACCGTCACCGTCCCCTAAACCTAACCCTAACCCTAACCCTAACCCTAACCCGAACCCTTACTCGAAGCCTTAACCTAAACCGTCCCCAATCCTAACCCGTATGCTAACTCTAACCCGTACCCTAACACGTACGCTCACCCTAAACCGTTGTCGTACCCTAACCTGTCCCCTAAACCGTCCCCGTGCCCTAACCCTAACCCTAACCCTAACCCTAACCCTAACCCTTACCCGAAGCCTTACACTAACCCGTCCCCTAATCCTAAACCGTACGCTAAAACTAACCCGTACCCTAACACGTACGCTCACCCTAAACCGTTGTCGTACCCTAACCTCTCCGCTAAACCATCACCGTCCCCTAAACCTAACCCTAACCCTAACCCTAACCCTAACCCGAACCCTTACCCGAAGCCTTACCCTAAACCGTCCCCTAATCCTAACCCGTATGCTAACTCTAACCTGTACCCTAAAACGTACGCTCACCCTAAACCTTTGTCGTACCCTAACCTGTCCCCTAAACCGTCCCCGTTCCCTAACCCTAACCCTAACCCTAACCCTAACCCTTACCCGAAGCCTTACACTAACCCGTCCCCTAATCCTAACCCGTACGCTAACACTAACCCGTACCCTAACACGTACGATCACCCTAAACCGTTGTCGTACCCTAACCTGTCCCCTAAACTGTCCCCGTCCCCTAACCCTAACCCTAACCCTAACCCTAACCCTAAACCTTACCCGAAGCCTTACCCTAACCCGTCCCCTAATCCTAACCCGTATGCTAACACTAACCCGTACCTTAACACGTACGCTCACCCTAAACCGTTGTCGTACACTAACCTTTCCCCTAAACCGTCCCCGTCCCCTAACCCTAACCCTAAACCTAACCCTAACCCTAACCCTTACCCGAAGCCTTACCGTAAACCGTCCCCTAATCCTAACCCATACGATAACACTAACCTGTACCCTAACAAGTACGCTCACCCTAAACTGTTGTCTTACCCTAACCTGCCCCCTAAACAGTCCCTGTCCCCTAACCCTAACCCTAACCCTAACCCTTATCCGAAGCCTTACCCTAACCCATCCCCTAACCCTAACCCGTACGCTAACACTAACCCGTAGCCTAACACGTACGCTCACTATAAACCGTTGTCGTACCATAACCTGTCCCCTAAACCGTCCCCGTCCCCTAAACCTAAACCTAACCCTAACCCTAACCCTTTCCCGAAGCCTTACCCTAACCCGTCCCCTAATCCTAACCCGTACGCTAACACTAACCCGTACCCTAACTCGTACGCTCACCCTAAACCGTTGTCGTACCCTAAACTGTCCCCTAAACCGTCACCGTCCCCTAAACCTAACCCTAAACCTAACCCTAACCCTAACCCAACCCTTACCCGAAGCCTTAACCTAAACCGTCCCCTAATCCTAACCCGTATGCTAACTCTAACCCGTACCCTAACACGTACACTCACCCTAAACCATTGTCGTACCCTAACCTGACCCCTAAACCGTCCCCATTCCCTAACCCTAACCCTAACCCTAACCCTAACCCTAAACCTTACCCGAAGCCTTACCCTAACCCGTCACCTAATCCTAACCCGTACGCTAACACTAACCCGTACCCTAACTCGTACGCTCACCCTAAACCGTTGTCGTACCCAAACCTATCCCCTAAACCGTCACCGTCCCCTAAACCTAAACCTAACCCTAACCCTAACCCTAACCCAATCCTTACCCGAAGCCTTAACCTAAACCGTCCCCTAATCCTAACCCGTATGCTAACTCTAACCCATACCCTAACACGTACGCTCACCCTAAACCGTTGTCGTACCCTAATCTGTCCCCTAAACCGTCCCTGTCCCCTAACCCTAACCCTAACCCTAACCCTAACACTAACCCTTACCCGAAGCCTTACCCTAACCCGTCCCCTAATCCTAACCCATACGATAACACTAACCTGTACCCTAACACGTACGCTCACCATAAACCATTGTCGTATACTAACCTGTCCCCTAATCCGTCCCCATCCCCTAACCCTAAACCTAACCCTAACCCTAGCCCGTACCTGAAGCCTTACCCTAACCCGTCCCCTATCCTAACCCGTACGCTAACACTAACCTGTACCCTAACACGTACACTCACCCTAAACCGTTGTCGTACCCTAACCTGTCCCTTAAACCGTCCCCGTCGCCTAACCCTAACCCTAACCCTAACCCTAACACTTACCCGAAGACTTATCCTAACCCGTCCCCTAATCCTAACCCGTATGCTAACTCTAACCCGTACCCTAACACGTACGCTCACCCTAAACCGTTGCCGTACCCTAACCTGTCGCCTAAACCGTCCCCATTCCCTAACCCTAACCATAACCCTAACCTTAACCCTAACCCTTACCCGAAGCCTTACCCTAACCCGTCCCCTAATCTGAACCCTTACGATAACACTAATCTGTACCCTAACACGTACGCTCACCCTAAACCGTTGTCGTACCCTAACCTGTCCCCTAAACCGTCCCCATCCCCTAACCCGAACCCTAACCCTAACCCTAACCCTTACCCGAAGCCTTACCCTAACCCGTCACCTAATCCTAAACCGTACGCTAACACTAACCCATACCCTAACACGTACGCTCAGCCTACACCGTTGTCATACACTGACCTGTCCCCTAAACCGTCCCCGTCCCCGTCCCCTAACCCTAACTCAACCCTAACCCTAACCCTTACCCGAAGCCTTACCCTAACCCGTCCCCTAATCCTAACCCGTACGCTAACACTAACCCATACCCTAACACGTACGCTCACCCTAAACCGTTGTCCTACCCTAACCTGTCCCCTAAACCGTCCCCGTCCCGTAACCCTAACCCTAACCCTAACCCTAACCCTTACCTGAAGCCTTACCCTAACCCATCACCTAATCCTAACCCGTACGCTAACACTAACCCGTAGCCTAACACGTACGCTCACCATAAACCGTTGTCGTACCATAGCCTGTCCCCTAAACTGTCCCCGTCCCCTAACCCTAACCCTAACCCTAACCCTAACCCTAACCTTACCCGAAGCCTTACCCTAAGCCGTCCCCTAATCCTAACCCGTACGCTAACACTAACCCGTACCCTAACACGTACGCTCACCCTAAACCGTTGTCGTACAGTAACCTGTCCCCTAAACGGTCCCCGTCCCCTAACCCTAACCCTAAACCTAACCCTAACCCTTACCCGAAGCCTTACCGTAAACCGTCCCCTAATCCTAACCCATACGATAACACTAACCCGTACCCTAACACGTACGCTCACCCTAAACCGTTGTCGTACCCTAACCTGTCCCCTAAACCTTCCCCGTCCCCTAACCCTAATCCTAACCCTAACCCTAACCCTAACCCTTACCCGAAGCCTTACCATAACCCGTCCCCTAATCCTAACCCGTATGCTAACACTAACCCGTACCCTAACACGTACGCTCACCCTAAACCGTTGTCGTACACTAACCTGTCCCCTAAACCGTCCCCATCCCCTAACCCTAACCCTAACCCTAACCCTAACCCATACCCTTACCACAAGCCTTACCGTAACCCATCCCCTAATCCTAACCCATACGATAACACTAACCCATACCCTAACACGTACGCTCACCCTAAACCGTTGTCGTACCCTAACCTGCCCCCTAAACCGTCCCCGTCCCCTAACCCTAACCCTAACCCTAGCCCTAACCCTTACTCGAAGCCTTACCCTAACCCGTCCCCTAATCCTTACACGTACGCTAACACTAACCCGTAGCCTAACACGTACGCTCACCATAAACCGTTGTCGTACCATAACCTGTCCCCTAAACCGTCCCCGTCCCCTAACCCTAACCATAACCCTAACCCTAACCCTAACCCTTACCCGAGGCCTTACCCTAACCCGTCCCCTAATCCTAACCCGAACGCTAACACTAAACCGTACCCTAACACATACGCACACCCTAAACCGTTGTCATACACTAACCTGTCCCCTAAACCGTCCCTGTCTCCTAACCCTAACCCTAACCCTAACCCTAACCCTTACCCGAAGCCTTACTCTAACACGTCCTCTAATCCTAACCCGTACGCTAACACTAACCCGTACCCTAACACGTACGCTCCCCCTAAACCGTTGTCGTACACTGACCTGTCCCCTAAACCGTCCCCATCCCCTAACCCTAACCCTAACCCTAACCCTAACCTTAACCCTTACCCGAAGCCTTACCCTAACCCGTCCCCTAATCCTAAAACGTACTCTAACACTAAACCGTACCCTAACACGTACGCTCACCCTAAACCATTTTCGTACCCCAACCTGTCCCCTAAACCGTCCCCGCTCCCTAACCCTAACCCTAACCCGACCCCTAACCCTAACCCTTACCCGAAGCCTTACACTAACCCGTCCCCTAATCCTAACCCGTACGCTAACACTAAACCGTACCCTAACACGTACGCTCACCCTAAACCGTTGTCGTACACTAACCTGTCCCCTAAACCGTCCCCGTCCCCTAACCCTAACCCTAAACCTAACCCTAACCCTAACCCTTACCCGAAGCCTTACCGTAAACCGTCCCCTAATCCTAAACCATACGATAACACTAACCTGTACCCTAACACGTACGCTCACCCTAAACCGTTGTCGTACCCTAACCTGTCCCCTAAACCGTCCCCATCCCCTAAACCTAACCCTAACCCTAACCCTTACCCGAAGCCTTACCCTAACCCGTCCCCTAATCCTAACCCGTACGCTAACACTAACCCGTACCCTAACACGTACGCTCACCCTAAACCGTTGTCGTACCCTAACCTGTCCCCTAAACCGTCCCCATCCCCTAACCCTAACCCTAACCCTAACCCTAAGCCTTACCCGAAGCCTTACCCTAACCCATCCCCTAATCCTAACCCGTACGCTAACACTAACCCGTAGCCTAACACCTACGCTCACCATAAACCGTTGTCGTACCATAATCTGTCCCCTAAACCGTCCCCGTCCCCTAACCCTAACCCTAACCCTAACCCTTACCCGAAGCCTTACCCTAACCCGTCCCCTAATCCTAAAACGTACTCTAACACTAAACCGTACCCTAACACATACGCACACCCTAAACCGTTGTCATACACTAACCTGTCCCCTAAACCGTCCCCGTCTCCTAACCCTAAACCTAACCCTAACCCTAACCCTAACCCTTACCCGAAGCCTTACCCTAACCCCTCCCCTAATCCTAACCTGTACGCTAACACTAACCCGTACCCTAACACGTACGCTCACCCTAAACCGCTGTCGTACACTAACCTGACCCCTAAACCGTCACCGTCCCCTAAACCTAACCCTAACCCTAACCCTAACCCTAACCCGAACCCTTACCCGAAGCCTTAAACTAAACCGTCCCCTAATCCTAACCCGTATGCTAACTCTAACCCGTACCCTAACACGTACGCTCACCCTAAACCGTTGTCGTACCCTAACCTGTCCCCTAAACCGTCCGGTTCCCTAACCCTAACCCTAATCCTAACCCTAACCCTTACAATTACCCGAAGCCTTACCCTAACCCGTCCCCTAATCCTAACCCATACACTAACACTAACCCGTACCCTAACACGTACGCTCACCCTAAACCGTTGTCGTACCCTAACCTGTCCCCTAAACCGTCCCCGTCCCCTAACCCAAACCCTAACCCTAACCCTAACACTAAACCTTACCCGAAGCCTTATCCTATCCCGTCCCCTAATCCTAACCCATACGATAACCCTAACCTGTACCCTAACACGTACGCACACCATAAACCGTTGTCGTACACTAACCTGTCCCGTAAACCGTCCCCATCCCCTAACCCTAACCCTAACCCTAACCCTAGCCCTTATCTGAAGCCTTACCCTAACCCGTCCCCTAATCCTAAACCGTACGCTAACACTAACCTGTACCCTTACACGTACGCTCACCCTAAACCGTTGTCGTACCCTAACCTGTCCCTTAAACCGTCCCCGTCGCCTAACCCTAACCCTAACCCTAACCCTAACCCTAACACTTACCCGAAGCCTTACCCTAACCCGTCCCCTAATCCTAACCCGTATGCTAACTCTAAACCGTACTCTAACACGTACGCTCACCCTAAACCGTTGTCGTACACTAACCTTTCCCCTAAACCGTCCCCGTCCCCTAACCCTAACCCTAAACCTAACCCTAACCCTAACCCTTACCCGAAGCCTTACCGTAAACCGTCCCCTAATCCTAACCCATACGATAACACTAACCTGTACCCTAACAAGTACGCTCACCCTAAACTGTTGTCTTACCCTAACCTGCCCCCTAAACAGTCCCTGTCCCCTAACCCTAACCCTAACCCTAACCCTTATCCGAAGCCTTACCCTAACCCATCCCCTAACCCTAACCCGTACGCTAACACTAACCCGTAGCCTAACACGTACGCTCACTATAAACCGTTGTCGTACCATAACCTGTCCCCTAAACCGTCCCCGTCCCCTAAACCTAACCCTAACCCTAACCCTAACCCTTTCCCGAAGCCTTACCCTAACCCGTCCCCTAATCCTAACCCGTACGCTAACACTAACCCGTACCCTAACTCGTACGCTCACCCTAAACCGTTGTCGTACCCTAAACTGTCCCCTAAACCGTCACCGTCCCCTAAACCTAACCCTAAACCTAACCCTAACCCTAACCCAACCCTTACCCGAAGCCTTAACCTAAACCGTCCCCTAATCCTAACCCGTATGCTAACTCTAACCCGTACCCTAACACGTACACTCACCCTAAACCATTGTCGTACCCTAACCTGTCCCCTAAACCGTCCCCATTCCCTAACCCTAACCCTAACCCTAACCCTAACCCTAAACCTTACCCGAAGCCTTACCCTAACCCGTCACCTAATCCTAACCCGTACGCTAACACTAACCCGTACCCTAACTCGTACGCTCACCCTAAACCGTTGTCGTACCCAAACCTATCCCCTAAACCGTCACCGTCCCCTAAACCTAAACCTAACCCTAACCCTAACCCTAACCCAATCCTTACCCGAAGCCTTAACCTAAACCGTCCCCTAATCCTAACCCGTATGCTAACTCTAACCCGTACCCTAACACGTACGCTCACCCTAAACCGTTGTCGTACCCTAATCTGTCCCCTAAACCGTCCCTGTCCCCTAACCCTAACCCTAACCCTAACCCTAACACTAACCCTTACCCGAAGCCTTACCCTAACCCGTCCCCTAATCCTAACCCATACGATAACACTAACCTGTACCCTAACACGTACGCTCACCATAAACCATTGTCGTATACTAACCTGTCCCCTAATCCGTCCCCATCCCCTAACCCTAAACCTAACCCTAACCCTAGCCCGTACCTGAAGCCTTACCCTAACCCGTCCCCTATCCTAACCCGTACGCTAACACTAACCTGTACCCTAACACGTACACTCACCCTAAACCGTTGTCGTACCCTAACCTGTCCCTTAAACCGTCCCCGTCGCCTAACCCTAACCCTAACCCTAACCCTAACACTTACCCGAAGCCTTATCCTAACCCGTCCCCTAATCCTAACCCGTATGCTAACTCTAACCCGTACCCTAACACGTACGCTCACCCTAAACCGTTGCCGTACCCTAACCTGTCGCCTAAACCGTCCCCATTCCCTAACCCTAACCATAACCCTAACCTTAACCCTAACCCTTACCCGAAGCCTTACCCTAACCCGTCCCCTAATCTTAACCCTTACGATAACACTAATCTGTACCCTAACACGTACGCTCACCCTAAACCGTTGTCGTACCCTAACCTGTCCCCTAAACCGTCCCCGTCCCCTAACCCGAACCCTAACCCTAACCCTAACCCTTACCCGAAGCCTTACCCTAACCCGTCACCTAATCCTAAACCGTACGCTAACACTAACCCATACCCTAACACGTACGCTCAGCCTACACCGTTGTCATACACTGACCTGTCCCCTAAACCGTCCCCGTCCCCGTCCCCTAACCCTAACTCAACCCTAACCCTAACCCTTACCCGAAGCCTTACCCTAACCCGTCCCCTAATCCTAACCCGTACGCTAACACTAACCCATACCCTAACACGTACGCTCACCCTAAACCGTTGTCCTACCCTAACCTGTCCCCTAAACCGTCCCCGTCCCGTAACCCTAACCCTAACCCTAACCCTAACCCTTACCTGAAGCCTTACCCTAACCCATCACCTAATCCTAACCCGTACGCTAACACTAACCCGTAGCCTAACACGTACGCTCACCATAAACCGTTGTCGTACCATAGCCTGTCCCCTAAACTGTCCCCGTCCCCTAACCCTAACCCTAACCCTAACCCTAACCCTAACCTTACCCGAAGCCTTACCCTAAGCCGTCCCCTAATCCTAACCCGTACGCTAACACTAACCCGTACCCTAACACGTACGCTCACCCTAAACCGTTGTCGTACAGTAACCTGTCCCCTAAACGGTCCCCGTCCCCTAACCCTAACCCTAAACCTAACCCTAACCCTTACCCGAAGCCTTACCGTAAACCGTCCCCTAATCCTAACCCATACGATAACACTAACCCGTACCCTAACACGTACGCTCACCCTAAACCGTTGTCGTACCCTAACCTGTCCCCTAAACCTTCCCCGTCCCCTAACCCTAATCCTAACCCTAACCCTAACCCTAACCCTTACCCGAAGCCTTACCATAACCCGTCCCCTAATCCTAACCCGTATGCTAACACTAACCCGTACCCTAACACGTACGCTCACCCTAAACCGTTGTCGTACACTAACCTGTCCCCTAAACCGTCCCCGTCCCCTAACCCTAACCCTAACCCTAACCCTAACCCATACCCTTACCACAAGCCTTACCGTAACCCATCCCCTAATCCTAACCCATACGATAACACTAACCCATACCCTAACACGTACGCTCACCCTAAACCGTTGTCGTACCCTAACCTGCCCCCTAAACCGTCCCCGTCCCCTAACCCTAACCCTAACCCTAGCCCTAACCCTTACTCGAAGCCTTACCCTAACCCGTCCCCTAATCCTTACACGTACGCTAACACTAACCCGTAGCCTAACACGTACGCTCACCATAAACCGTTGTCGTACCATAACCTGTCCCCTAAACCGTCCCCGTCCCCTAACGCTAACCATAACCCTAACCCTAACCCTAACCCTTACCCGAGGCCTTACCCTAACCCGTCCCCTAATCCTAACCCGAACGCTAACACTAAACCGTACCCTAACACATACGCACACCCTAAACCGTTGTCATACACTAACCTGTCCCCTAAACCGTCCCTGTCTCCTAACCCTAACCCTAACCCTAACCCTAACCCTTACCCGAAGCCTTACTCTAACACGTCCTCTAATCCTAACCCGTACGCTAACACTAACCCGTACCCTAACACGTACGCTCCCCCTAAACCGTTGTCGTACACTGACCTGTCCCCTAAACCGTCCCCATCCCCTAACCCTAACCCTAACCCTAACCCTAACCTTAACCCTTACCCGAAGCCTTACCCTAACCCGTCCCCTAATCCTAAAACGTACTCTAACACTAAACCGTACCCTAACACGTACGCTCACCCTAAACCATTTTCGTACCCCAACCTGTCCCCTAAACCGTCCCCGCTCCCTAACCCTAACCCTAACCCGACCCCTAACCCTAACCCTTACCCGAAGCCTTACACTAACCCGTCCCCTAATCCTAACCCGTACGCTAACACTAAACCGTACCCTAACACGTACGCTCACCCTAAACCGTTGTCGTACACTAACCTGTCCCCTAAACCGTCCCCGTCCCCTAACCCTAACCCTAAACCTAACCCTAACCCTAACCCTTACCCGAAGCCTTACCGTAAACCGTCCCCTAATCCTAAACCATACGATAACACTAACCTGTACCCTAACACGTACGCTCACCCTAAACCGTTGTCGTACCCTAACCTGTCCCCTAAACCGTCCCCATCCCCTAACCCTAACCCTAACCCTAACCCTTACCCGAAGCCTTACCCTAACCCATCCACTAATCCTAACCCGTACGCTAACAGTAACCCGTAGCCTAACACCTACGCTCACCATAAACCGTTGTCGTACCATAATCTGTCCCCTAAACCGTCCCCGTCCCCTAACCCTAACCCTAACCCTAACCCTAACCCTTACCCGAAGCCTTACCCTAACCCGTCCCCTAATCCTAAAACGTACTCTAACACTAAACCGTACCCTAACACATACGCACACCCTAAACCGTTGTCATACACTAACCTGTCCCCTAAACCGTCCCCGTCTCCTAACCCTAACCCTAACCCTAACCCTTACCCGAAGCCTTACCCTAACCCCTCCCCTAATCCTAACCCGTACGCTAACACTAACCCGTACCCTAACACGTACGCTCACCCTAAACCGTTGTCGTACACTAACCTGTCCCCTAAACCGTCACCGTCCCCTAAACCTAACCCTAACCCTAACCCTAACCCTAACCCGAACCCTTACCCGAAGCCTTAAACTAAACCGTCCCCTAAACCTAACCCGTATGCTAACTCTAACCCGTACCCTAACACGTACGCTCACCCTAAACCGTTGTCGTACCCTAACCTGTCCCCTAAACCGTCCCCATTCCCTAACCCTAACCCTAACCCTAACCCTAACCCTTACACTTACCCGAAGCCTTACGCTAACCCGTCCCCTAATCCTAACCCATACGCTAACACTAACCCGTACCCTAACACGTACGCTCACCCTAAACCGTTGTCGTACCCTAACCTGTCCCCTAAACCGTCCCCGTCCCCTAACCCTAACCCTAAACCTAACCCTAACACTAACCCTTACCCGAAGCCTTATCCTATCCCGTCCCCTAATCCTAACCCATACGATAACCCTAACCTGTACCCTAACACGTACGCTCACCATAAACCGTTGTCGTACACTAACCTGTCCCCTAAACCGTCCCCATCCCCTAACCCTAACCCTAACCCTAACCCTAGCCCTTATCTGAAGCCTTACCCTAACCCGTCCCCTAATCCTAACCCGTACGCTAACACTAACCTGTACCCTAACACGTACGCTCACCCTAAACCGTTGTCGTACCCTAACCTGTCCCTTAAACCGTCCCCGTCGCCTAACCCTAACCCTAACCCTAACCCAAACCCTAACCCTAACCCTAACCCTTACCCGAAGCCTTACACTAACCCGTCCCCGAATCCTAACCCGTACGCTAACACTAACCCGTACCCTAACACGTACGATCACCCTAAACCGTTGTCGTACCCTAACCTGTCCCCTAAACTGTCCCCGTCCCCTAACCCTAACCCTAAACCTAACCCTAACCCTAACCCTTACCCGAGGCCTTACCCTAACCCGTCCCCTAATCCTAACCCGAACGCTAACACTAAACCGTACCCTAACACATACGCACACCCTAAACCATTGTCATACACTAACCTGTCCCCTAAACCGTCCCTGTCTCCTAACCCTAACCCTAACCCTAACCCTAACCCTTACCCGAAGCCTTACTCTAACACGTCCTCTAATCCTAACCCGTACGCTAACACTAACCCGTACCCTAACACGTACGCTCCCCCTAAACCGTTGTCGTACCCTGACCTGTCCCCTAAACCGTCCCCGTCCCCTAACCCTAACCCTAACCCTAACCCTAACCCTAACCCTTACCCGAAGCCTTACCCTAACCCGTCCCCTAATCCTAAAACGTACTCTAACACTAAACCGTACCCTAACACGTACGCTCACCCTAAACCGTTTTCGTACCCCAACCTGTCCCCTAAACCGTCCCCGCTCCCTAACCCTAACCCTAACCCTACCCCTAACCCTAACCCTTACCCGAAGCCTTACACTAACCCGTCCCCTAATCCTAACCCGTACGCTAACACTAAACCGTACCCTAACACGTACGCTCACCCTAAACCGTTGTCGTACACTAACCTGTCCCCTAAACCGTCCCCGTCCCCTAATCCTAACCCTAAACCTAACCCTAACCCTAACCCTTACCCGAAGCCTTACCGTAAACCGTCCCCTAATCCTAAACCATACGATAACACTAACCTGTACCCTAACACGTACGCTCACCCTAAACCGTTGTCGTACCCTAACCTGTCCCCTAAACCGTCCCCGTCCCCTAAACCTAACCCTAACCCTAACCCTTACCCGAAGCCTTACCCTAACCCGTCCCCTAATCCTAACCCGTACGCTAACACTAACCCGTACCCTAACACGTACGCTCACCCTAAACCGTTGTCGTACCCTAACCTGTCCCCTAAACCGTCCCCATCCCCTAACCCTAACCCTAACCCTAACCCTAAGCCTTACCCGAAGCCTTACCCTAACCCATCCCCTAATCCTAACCCGTACGCTAACACTAACCCGTAGCCTAACACCTACGCTCACCATAAACCGTTGTCGTACCATAATCTGTCCCCTAAACCGTCCCCGTCCCCTAACCCTAACCCTAACCCTAACCCTTACCCGAAGCCTTACCCTAACCCGTCCCCTAATCCTAAAACGTACTCTAACACTAAACCGTACCCTAACACATACGCACACCCTAAACCGTTGTCATACACTAACCTGTCCCCTAAACCGTCCCCGTCTCCTAACCCTAAACCTAACCCTAACCCTAGCCCTAACCCTTACCCGAAGCCTTACCCTAACCCCTCCCCTAATCCTAACCCGTACGCTAACACTAACCCGTACCCTAACACGTACGCTCACCCTAAACCGTTGTCGTACACTAACCTGACCCCTAAACCGTCACCGTCCCCTAAACCTAACCCTAAACCTAACCCTAACCCTAACCCAACCCTTACCCGAAGCCTTAAACTAAACCGTCCCCTAATCCTAACCCGTATGCTAACTCTAACCCGTACCCTAACACGTACGCTCACCCTAAACCGTTGTCGTACCCTAACCTGTCCCCTAAACCATCCGGTTCCCTAACCCTAACCCTAACCCTAACCCTAACCATTACAATTACCCGAAGCCTTACCCTAACCCGTCCCCTAATCCTAACACATACACTAACACTAACCCGTACCCTAACACGTACGCTCACCCTAAACCGTTGTCGTAGCCTAACCTGTCCCCTAAACCGTCCCCGTCCCCTAACCCTAACCCTAACCCTAACCCTAACACTAACCCTTACCCGAAGCCTTATCCTATCCCGTCCCCTAATCCTAACCCATACGATAACCCTAACCTGTACCCTAACACGTACGCTCAACATAAACCGTTGTCGTACACTAACCTGTCCCCTAAACCGTCCCCATCCCCTAACCCTAACCCTAACCCTAACCCTAGCCCTTATCTGAAGCCTTACCCTAACCCGTCCCCTAATCCTAACCCGTACGCTAACACTAACCTGTACCCTAACACGTACGCTCACCCTAAACCGTTGTCGTACCCTAACCTGTCCCTTAAACCGTCCCCGTCGCCTAACCCTAACCCTAACCCTAACCCTAACCCTAACACTTACCCGAAGCCTTACCCTAACCCGTCCCCTAATCCTAACCCGTATGCTAACTCTAAACCGTACTCTAACACGTACGCTCACCCTAAACCGTTGTCGTACACTAACCTGTCCCCTAAACCGTCCCCATTCTCTAACCCTAACCATAACCCTAACCTTAACCCTAACCCTTACCCGAAGCCTTACACTAACCCGTCCCCTAATCCTAACTCGTACGCTAACACTAACCCGTACCCTAACACGTACGCTCACCCTAAACCGTTGTCGTATTCTAACCTGTCCCCTAAACCGTCCCCGTCCCCTAACCCTAACCCTAACCCTAACCCTAACCCTTACCCGAAGCCTTATCATAACCCATCCCCTAATCCTAACCCGTACGCTAACACTAACCCGTAGCCTAACACGTACGCTCACCATAAACCGTTGTCGTACCATAACCTGTCCCCTAAACCGTCCCCGTCCCCTAACCCTAACCCTAACCCTAACCCTAACCCTAACCCTAACCCGAAGCCTTACCCTAACACGTCCTCTAATCCTAACCCGTACGCTAACACTAACACGTAACCTAACACGTACGCTCACCCTAAACTGTTGTCGTACCCTAACCTGTCCCCTAAACCGTCCCCGTCCCCAACCCTAACCCTAACACTAACCCTAATCCTTACCCGAAGCCTTACCCTAACCCGTCCCCTATTCCTAAACCGTACGCTAACACTAACCCGCACCCTAACACGTAGGCTCACCCAAAACCGTTGTCGTACCCTAACCTGTCCCCTAAACCGTCACCGTCCCCTAAACCTAACCCTAACCCTAAACCTAACCCTAACCCGAACCCTTACCCGAAGCCTTACCCTAAACCGTCCCCTAATCCTAACCCGTATGCTAACTCTAACCGTACCCTAACACGTACGCTCACCCTAAACCGTTGTCATACACTAACCTGTCCCCTAAACTGTCCCGATCCCCTAACCCTAACCCTAACCCTAAACCTTACCCGAAGCCTTACCCTAACCCGTCCCCTAATCCTAACCCGTACGCTAACACTAACCCGTACCCGAACACGTACGCTCACCCTAAACCGTTTTCGTACAGTAACCTGTCCCCTAAACTGTCCCCGTCCCCTAACCCTAACCCTAAACCTAACCCTAACCCTTACCCGAAGCCTTACCGTAAACCGTCCCATAATCCTAACCCATATGATAACACTAACCCGTACCCTAACACGTACGCTCACCCTAAACCGTTGTCGTACCCTAACCTGTCCCCTAAACCGTCCCCGTCCCCTAAACCTAACCCTAACCCTAACCCTTACCCGAAGCCTTACCATAACCCGTCCCCTAATCCTAACCCGTATGCTAACACTAACCCGTACCCTAACACATACGCTCACCCTAAACCGTTGTCGTACACTAACCTGTCCCCTAAACCGTCCCCGTCCCCTAACCCTAACCCTAACCCTAACCCTAACCCTAACCCTAACCCTTACCACAAGCCTTACCGTAACCCATCCCCTAATCCTAACCCATACGATAACACTAACCCGTACCCTAACACGTACGCTCACCCTAAACCGTTGTCGTACCCTAACCTGTCCCCTAAACCGTCCCCGTCCCCTAACCCTAACCCTAACCCTAACCCTAACCCTTACCCGAAGCCTTACCCTAACCCGTCCCCTAATCCTAACCCGTACGCTAACACTAACCCATACCCTAACACGTACGCTCACCCTAAACCGTTGTAGTACCCTAACCTGTCCCCTAAACCGTCACCGTCCCCTAAACCTAACCCTAACCCTAACCCTAACCCTAACCCGAACCCTTACCCGAAGCCTTAACCTAAACCGTCCCCTAATCCTAACCCGTATGCTAACTCTAACCCGTACCCTAACACGTACGCTCACCCTAAACCGTTGTCGTACCCTAACCTGTCCCCTAAACCGTCCCCATTCCCTAACCCTAACCCTAACCCTAACCCTAACCCTAAGCCTAACCCTTACCCGAAGCCTTACCCTAACCCGTCCCCTAATCCTAACCTGTACGCTAACACTAACCCGTACCCTAACATGTACGCTCACCCTACACCGTTGTCGTACCCTAACCTGTCCCCTAAACCGTCACCGTTCCCTAAACCCTACCCTAACCCTAACCCTAACCCTAACCCGAACCCTTACCCGAAGCCTTAACCTAAACCGTCCCCTAATCCTAACCCGTATGCTAACTCTAACCCGTACCCTAACACGTACGCTCACACTAAACCGTTGTCGTACACTAACCTGTCCCCTAAACCGTCCCCGTCCCCTAACCCTAACCCTAACCCTAACCCTAACCCTAACCCTAACCCTTACCACAAGCCTTACCGTAACCCATCCCCTAATCCTAACCCATACGATAACACTAACCCGTACCCTAACACGTACGCTCACCCTAAACCGTTGTCGTACCCTAACCTGTCCCCTAAACCGTCCCCGTCCCCTAACCCTAACCCTAACCCTAACCCTAACCCTTACCCGAAGCCTTACTCTAACACGTCCTCTAATCCTAACCCGTACGCTAACACTAACCCGTACCCTAACACGTACGCTCCCCCTAAACCGTTGTCGTACCCTGACCTGTCCCCTAAACCGTCCCCGTCCCCTAACCCTAACCCTAACCCTAACCCTAACCCTAACCCTTACCCGAAGCCTTACCCTAACCCGTCCCCTAATCCTAAAACGTACTCTAACACTAAACCGTACCCTAACACGTACGCTCACCCTAAACCGTTTTCGTACCCCAACCTGTCCCCTAAACCGTCCCCGCTCCCTAACCCTAACCCTAACCCTACCCCTAACCCTAACCCTTACCCGAAGCCTTACACTAACCCTTCCCCTAATCCTAACCCGTACGCTAACACTAAACCGTACCCTAACACGTACGCTCACCCTAAACCGTTGTCGTACACTAACCTTTCCCCTAAACCGTCCCCGTCCCCTAATCCTAACCCTAAACCTAACCCTAACCCTAACCCTTACCCGAAGCCTTACCGTAAACCGTCCCCTAATCCTAAACCATACGATAACACTAACCTGTACCCTAACACGTACGCTCACCCTAAACCGTTGTCGTACCCCAACCTGTCCCCTAAACCGTCCCCGTCCCCTAAACCTAACCCTAACCCTAACCCTTACCCGAAGCCTTACCCTAACCCGTCCCCTAATCCTAACCCGTACGCTAACACTAACCCGTACCCTAACACGTACGCTCACCCTAAACCGTTGTCGTACCCTAACCTGTCCCCTAAACCGTCCCCATCCCCTAACCCTAACCCTAACCCTAACCCTAAGCCTTACCCGAAGCCTTACCCTAACCCATCCCCTAATCATAACCCGTACGCTAACACTAACCCGTAGCCTAACACCTACGCTCACCATAAACCGTTGTCGTACCATAATCTGTCCCCTAAACCGTCCCCGTCCCCTAACCCTAACCCTAACCCTAACCCTTACCCGAAGCCTTACCCTAACCCGTCCCCTAATCCTAAAACGTACTCTAACACTAAACCGTACCCTAACACATACGCACACCCTAAACCGTTGTCATACACTAACCTGTCCCCTAAACCGTCCCCGTCTCCTAACCCTAAACCTAACCCTAACCCTAGCCCTAAACCTTACCCGAAGCCTTACCCTAACCCCTCCCCTAATCCTAACCCGTACGCTAACACTAACCCGTACCCGAACACGTACGCTCACCCTAAACCGTTGTCGTACACTAACCTGACCCCTAAACCGTCACCGTCCCCTAAACCTAACCCTAAACCTAACCCTAACCCTAACCCGAACCCTTACCCGAAGCCTTAAACTAAACCGTCCCCTAATCCTAACCCGTATGCTAACTCTAACCCGTACCCTAACACGTACGCTCACCCTAAACCGTTTTCGTACAGTAACCTGTCCCCTAAACTGTCCCCGTCCCCTAACCCTAACCCTAAACCTAACCCGAACCCTTACCCGAAGCCTTACCGTAAACCGTCCCATAATCCTAACCCATATGATAACACTAACCCGTACCCTAACACGTACGCTCACCCTAAACCGTTGTCGTACCCTAACCTGTCCCCTAAACCGTCCCCGTCCCCTAACCCTAACCCTAACCCTAACCCTTACCCGAAGCCTTACCATAACCCGTCCCCTAATCCTAACCCGTATGCTAACACTAACCCGTACCCTAACACATACGCTCACCCTAAACCGTTGTCGTACACTAACCTGTCCCCTAAACCGTCCCCGTCCCCTAACCCTAACCCTAACCCTAACCCTAACCCTAACCCTTACCACAAGCCTTACCGTAACCCATCCCCTAATCCTAACCCATACGATAACACTAACCCGTACCCTAACACGTACGCTCACCCTAAACCGTTGTCGTACCCTAACCTGTCCCCTAAACCGTCCCCGTCCCCTAACCCTAACCCTAACCCTAACCCTAACCCTTACCCGAAGCCTTACCCTAACCCGTCCCCTAATCCTAACCCGTACGCTAACACTAACCCATACCCTAACACGTACGCTCACCCTAAACCGTTGTAGTACCCTAACCTGTCCCCTAAACCGTCACCGTCCCCTAAACCTAACCCTAACCCTAACCCTAACCCTAACCCGAACCCTTACCCGAAGCCTTAACCTAAACCGTCCCCTATTCCTAACCCGTATGCTAACTCTAACCCGTACCCTAACACGTACGCTCACCCTAAACCGTTGTCGTACCCTAACCTGTCCCCTAAACCGTCCCCATTCCCTAACCCTAACCCTAACCCTAACCCTAACCCTAAGCCTAACCCTTACCCGAAGCCTTACCCTAACCCGTCCCCTAATCCTAACCTGTACGCTAACACTAACCCGTACCCTAACATGTACGCTCACCCTACACCGTTGTCGTACCCTAACCTGTCCCCTAAACCGTCACCGTTCCCTAAACCTAACCCTAACCCTAACCCTAACCCTAACCCGAACCCTTACCCGAAGCCTTAACCTAAACCGTCCCCTAATCCTAACCCGTATGCTAACTCTAACCCGTACCCTAACACGTACGCTCACACTAAACCGTTGTCGTACACTAACCTGTCCCCTAAACCGTCCCCGTTCCCTAACCCTAACCCTAACCCTAACCCTAACACTAACCCGTACCCTAACACGTACGCTCACCCTAAACCGTTGTCCTACCCTAACCTGTCCCCTAAACCGTCCCCGTCCCATAACCCTAACCCTAACCCTAACCCTAACCCTTACCCGAAGCCTTACCCTAACCCATCACCTAATCCTAACCCGTACGCTAACACTAACCCGTAGCCTAACACGTACGCTCACCATAAACCGTTGTCGTACCATAGCCTGTCCCCTAAACTGTCCCCGTCCCCTAACCCTAACCCTAACCCTAACCCTAACCCTAACCTTACCCGAAGCCTTACCCTAACCCGTCCCCTAATCCTAACCCGTACGCTAACACTAACCCGTACCCTAACACGTACGCTCACCCTAAACCGTTGTCGTACACTAACCTGTCCCCTAAACCGTCCCCGTCTCCTAACCCTAAACCTAACCCTAACCCTAACCCTAACCCTTACCCGAAGCCTTACCCTAACCCCTCCCCTAATCCTAACCTGTACGCTAACACTAACCCGTACCCTAACACGTACGCTCACCATAAACCGCTGTCGTACACTAACCTGACCCCTAAACCGTCACCGTCCCCTAAACCTAACCCTAACCCTAACCCTAACCCTAACCCGAACCCTTACCCGAAGCCTTAAACTAAACCGTCCCCTAATCCTAACCCGTATGCTAACTCTAACCCGTACCCTAACACGTACGCTCACCCTAAACCGTTGTCGTACCCTAACCTGTCCCCTAAACCGTCCGGTTCCCTAACCCTAACCCTAACCCTAACCCTAACCCTTACAATTACCCGAAGCCTTACCCTAACCCGTCCCCTAATCCTAACCCATACACTAACACTAACCCGTACCCTAACACGTACGCTCACCCTAAACCGTTGTCGTACCCTAACCTGTCCCCTAAACCGTCCCCGTCCCCTAACCCAAACCCTAACCCTAACCCTAACACTAACCCTTACCCGAAGCCTTATCCTATCCCGTCCCCTAATCCTAACCCATACGATAACCCTAACCTGTACCCTAACACGTACGCACACCATAAACCGTTGTCGTACACTAACCTGTCCCGTAAACCGTCCCCATCCCCTAACCCTAACCCTAACCCTAACCCTAGCCCTTATCTGAAGCCTTACCCTAACCCGTCCCCTAATCCTAAACCGTACGCTAACACTAACCTGTACCCTTACACGTACGCTCACCCTAAACCGTTGTCGTACCCTAACCTGTCCCTTAAACCGTCCCCGTCGCCTAACCCTAACCCTAACCCTAACCCTAACCCTAACACTTACCCGAAGCCTTACCCTAACCCGTCCCCTAATCCTAACCCGTATGCTAACTCTAAACCGTACTCTAACACGTACGCTCACCCTAAACCGTTGTCGTACACTAACCTTTCCCCTAAACCGTCCCCGTCCCCTAACCCTAACCCTAAACCTAACCCTAACCCTAACCCTTACCCGAAGCCTTACCGTAAACCGTCCCCTAATCCTAACCCATACGATAACACTAACCTGTACCCTAACAAGTACGCTCACCCTAAACTGTTGTCTTACCCTAACCTGCCCCCTAAACAGTCCCTGTCCCCTAACCCTAACCCTAACCCTTATCCGAAGCCTTACCCTAACCCATCCCCTAACCCTAACCCGTACGCTAACACTAACCCGTAGCCTAACACGTACGCTCACTATAAACCGTTGTCGTACCATAACCTGTCCCCTAAACCGTCCCCGTCCCCTAAACCTAACCCTAACCCTAACCCTAACCCTTTCCCGAAGCCTTACCCTAACCCGTCCCCTAATCCTAACCCGTACGCTAACACTAACCCGTACCCTAACTCGTACGCTCACCCTAAACCGTTGTCGTACCCTAAACTGTCCCCTAAACCGTCACCGTCCCCTAAACCTAACCCTAAACCTAACCCTAACCCTAACCCAACCCTTACCCGAAGCCTTAACCTAAACCGTCCCCTAATCCTAACCCGTATGCTAACTCTAACCCGTACCCTAACACGTACACTCACCCTAAACCATTGTCGTACCCTAACCTGTCCCCTAAACCGTCCCCATTCCCTAACCCTAACCCTAACCCTAACCCTAACCCTAAACCTTACCCGAAGCCTTACCCTAACCCGTCACCTAATCCTAACCCGTACGCTAACACTAACCCGTACCCTAACTCGTACGCTCACCCTAAACCGTTGTCGTACCCAAACCTATCCCCTAAACCGTCACCGTCCCCTAAACCTAAACCTAACCCTAACCCTAACCCTAACCCAATCCTTACCCGAAGCCTTAACCTAAACCGTCCCCTAATCCTAACCCGTATGCTAACTCTAACCCGTACCCTAACACGTACGCTCACCCTAAACCGTTGTCGTACCCTAATCTGTCCCCTAAACCGTCCCTGTCCCCTAACCCTAACCCTAACCCTAACCCTAACACTAACCCTTACCCGAAGCCTTACCCTAACCCGTCCCCTAATCCTAACCCATACGATAACACTAACCTGTACCCTAACACGTACGCTCACCATAAACCATTGTCGTATACTAACCTGTCCCCTAATCCGTCCCCATCCCCTAACCCTAAACCTAACCCTAACCCTAGCCCGTACCTGAAGCCTTACCCTAACCCGTCCCCTATCCTAACCCGTACGCTAACACTAACCTGTACCCTAACACGTACACTCACCCTAAACCGTTGTCGTACCCTAACCTGTCCCTTAAACCGTCCCCGTCGCCTAACCCTAACCCTAACCCTAACCCTAACACTTACCCGAAGCCTTATCCTAACCCGTCCCCTAATCCTAACCCGTATGCTAACTCTAACCCGTACCCTAACACGTACGCTCACCCTAAACCGTTGCCGTACCCTAACCTGTCGCCTAAACCGTCCCCATTCCCTAACCCTAACCATAACCCTAACCTTAACCCTAACCCTTACCCGAAGCCTTACCCTAACCCGTCCCCTAATCTGAACCCTTACGATAACACTAATCTGTACCCTAACACGTACGCTCACCCTAAACCGTTGTCGTACCCTAACCTGTCCCCTAAACCGTCCCCGTCCCCTAACCCGAACCCTAACCCTAACCCTAACCCTTACCCGAAGCCTTACCCTAACCCGTCACCTAATCCTAAACCGTACGCTAACACTAACCCATACCCTAACACGTACGCTCAGCCTACACCGTTGTCATACACTGACCTGTCCCCTAAACCGTCCCCGTCCCCGTCCCCTAACCCTAACTCAACCCTAACCCTAACCCTTACCCGAAGCCTTACCCTAACCCGTCCCCTAATCCTAACCCGTACGCTAACACTAACCCATACCCTAACACGTACGCTCACCCTAAACCGTTGTCCTACCCTAACCTGTCCCCTAAACCGTCCCCGTCCCGTAACCCTAACCCTAACCCTAACCCTAACCCTTACCTGAAGCCTTACCCTAACCCATCACCTAATCCTAACCCGTACGCTAACACTAACCCGTAGCCTAACACGTACGCTCACCATAAACCGTTGTCGTACCATAGCCTGTCCCCTAAACTGTCCCCGTCCCCTAACCCTAACCCTAACCCTAACCCTAACCTTACCCGAAGCCTTACCCTAAGCCGTCCCCTAATCCTAACCCGTACGCTAACACTAACCCGTACCCTAACACGTACGCTCACCCTAAACCGTTGTCGTACAGTAACCTGTCCCCTAAACGGTCCCCGTCCCCTAACCCTAACCCTAAACCTAACCCTAACCCTTACCCGAAGCCTTACCGTAAACCGTCCCCTAATCCTAACCCATACGATAACACTAACCCGTACCCTAACACGTACGCTCACCCTAAACCGTTGTCGTACCCTAACCTGTCCCCTAAACCTTCCCCGTCCCCTAACCCTAATCCTAACCCTAACCCTAACCCTAACCCTTACCCGAAGCCTTACCATAACCCGTCCCCTAATCCTAACCCGTATGCTAACACTAACCCGTACCCTAACACGTACGCTCACCCTAAACCGTTGTCGTACACTAACCTGTCCCCTAAACCGTCCCCGTCCCCTAACCCTAACCCTAACCCTAACCCTAACCCATACCCTTACCACAAGCCTTACCGTAACCCATCCCCTAATCCTAACCCATACGATAACACTAACCCATACCCTAACACGTACGCTCACCCTAAACCGTTGTCGTACCCTAACCTGCCCCCTAAACCGTCCCCGTCCCCTAACCCTAACCCTAACCCTAGCCCTAACCCTTACTCGAAGCCTTACCCTAACCCGTCCCCTAATCCTTACACGTACGCTAACACTAACCCGTAGCCTAACACGTACGCTCACCATAAACCGTTGTCGTACCATAACCTGTCCCCTAAACCGTCCCCGTCCCCTAACCCTAACCATAACCCTAACCCTAACCCTAACCCTTACCCGAGGCCTTACCCTAACCCGTCCCCTAATCCTAAACCGAACGCTAACACTAAACCGTACCCTAACACATACGCACACCCTAAACCGTTGTCATACACTAACCTGTCCCCTAAACCGTCCCTGTCTCCTAACCCTAACCCTAACCCTAACCCTAACCCTTACCCGAAGCCTTACTCTAACACGTCCTCTAATCCTAACCCGTACGCTAACACTAACCCGTACCCTAACACGTACGCTCCCCCTAAACCGTTGTCGTACACTGACCTGTCCCCTAAACCGTCCCCATCCCCTAACCCTAACCCTAACCCTAACCCTAACCTTAACCCTTACCCGAAGCCTTACCCTAACCCGTCCCCTAATCCTAAAACGTACTCTAACACTAAACCGTACCCTAACACGTACGCTCACCCTAAACCATTTTCGTACCCCAACCTGTCCCCTAAACCGTCCCCGCTCCCTAACCCTAACCCTAACCCGACCCCTAACCCTAACCCTTACCCGAAGCCTTACACTAACCCGTCCCCTAATCCTAACCCGTACGCTAACACTAAACCGTACCCTAACACGTACGCTCACCCTAAACCGTTGTCGTACACTAACCTGTCCCCTAAACCGTCCCCGTCCCCTAACCCTAACCCTAAACCTAACCCTAACCCTAACCCTTACCCGAAGCCTTACCGTAAACCGTCCCCTAATCCTAAACCATACGATAACACTAACCTGTACCCTAACACGTACGCTCACCCTAAACCGTTGTCGTACCCTAACCTGTCCCCTAAACCGTCCCCATCCCCTAAACCTAACCCTAACCCTAACCCTTACCCGAAGCCTTACCCTAACCCGTCCCCTAATCCTAACCCGTACGCTAACACTAACCCGTACCCTAACACGTACGCTCACCCTAAACCGTTGTCGTACCCTAACCTGTCCCCTAAACCGTCCCCATCCCCTAACCCTAACCCTAACCCTAAGCCTTACCCGAAGCCTTACCCTAACCCATCCACTAATCCTAACCCGTACGCTAACAGTAACCCGTAGCCTAACACCTACGCTCACCATAAACCGTTGTCGTACCATAATCTGTCCCCTAAACCGTCCCCGTCCCCTAACCCTAACCCTAACCCTAACCCTAACCCTTACCCGAAGCCTTACCCTAACCCGTCCCCTAATCCTAAAACGTACTCTAACACTAAACCGTACCCTAACACATACGCACACCCTAAACCGTTGTCATACACTAACCTGTCCCCTAAACCGTCCCTGTCTCCTAACCCTAACCCTAACCCTAACCCTAACCCTTACCCGAAGCCTTACTCTAACACGTCCTCTAATCCTAACCCGTACGCTAACACTAACCCGTACCCTAACACGTACGCTCCCCCTAAACCGTTGTCGTACCCTGACCTGTCCCCTAAACCGTCCCCGTCCCCTAACCCTAACCCTAACCCTAACCCTAACCCTAACCCTTACCCGAAGCCTTACCCTAACCCGTCCCCTAATCCTAAAACGTACTCTAACACTAAACCGTACCCTAACACGTACGCTCACCCTAAACAGTTTTCGTACCCCAACCTGTCCCCTAAACCGTCCCCGCTCCCTAACCCTAACCCTAACCCTACCCCTAACCCTAACCCTTACCCGAAGCCTTACACTAACCCGTCCCCTAATCCTAACCCGTACGCTAACACTAAACCGTACCCTAACACGTACGCTCACCCTAAACCGTTGTCGTACACTAACCTGTCCCCTAAACCGTCCCCGTCCCCTAATCCTAACCCTAAACCTAACCCTAACCCTAACCCTTACCCGAAGCCTTACCGTAAACCGTCCCCTAATCCTAAACCATACGATAACACTAACCTGTACCCTAACACGTACGCTCACCCTAAACCGTTGTCGTACCCTAACCTGTCCCCTAAACCGTCCCCGTCCCCTAAACCTAACCCTAACCCTAACCCTTACCCGAAGCCTTACCCTAACCCGTCCCCTAATCCTAACCCGTACGCTAACACTAACCCGTACCCTAACACGTACGCTCACCCTAAACCGTTGTCGTACCCTAACCTGTCCCCTAAACCGTCCCCATCCCCTAACCCTAACCCTAACCCTAACCCTAAGCCTTACCCGAAGCCTTACCCTAACCCATCCCCTAATCCTAACCCGTACGCTAACACTAACCCGTAGCCTAACACCTACGCTCACCATAAACCGTTGTCGTACCATAATCTGTCCCCTAAACCGTCCCCGTCCCCTAACCCTAACCCTAACCCTAACCCTTACCCGAAGCCTTACCCTAACCCGTCCCCTAATCCTAAAACGTACTCTAACACTAAACCGTACCCTAACACATACGCACACCCTAAACCGTTGTCATACACTAACCTGTCCCCTAAACCGTCCCCGTCTCCTAACCCTAAACCTAACCCTAACCCTAGCCCTAACCCTTACCCGAAGCCTTACCCTAACCCCTCCCCTAATCCTAACCCGTACGCTAACACTAACCCGTACCCTAACACGTACGCTCACCCTAAACCGTTGTCGTACACTAACCTGACCCCTAAACCGTCACCGTCCCCTAAACCTAACCCTAAACCTAACCCTAACCCTAACCCAACCCTTACCCGAAGCCTTAAACTAAACCGTCCCCTAATCCTAACCCGTATGCTAACTCTAACCCGTACCCTAACACGTACGCTCACCCTAAACCGTTGTCGTACCCTAACCTGTCCCCTAAACCATCCGGTTCCCTAACCCTAACCCTAACCCTAACCCTAACCATTACAATTACCCGAAGCCTTACCCTAACCCGTCCCCTAATCCTAACACATACACTAACACTAACCCGTACCCTAACACGTACGCTCACCCTAAACCGTTGTCGTAGCCTAACCTGTCCCCTAAACCGTCCCCGTCCCCTAACCCTAACCCTAACCCTAACCCTAACACTAACCCTTACCCGAAGCCTTATCCTATCCCGTCCCCTAATCCTAACCCATACGATAACCCTAACCTGTACCCTAACACGTACGCTCAACATAAACCGTTGTCGTACACTAACCTGTCCCCTAAACCGTCCCCATCCCCTAACCCTAACCCTAACCCTAACCCTAGCCCTTATCTGAAGCCTTACCCTAACCCGTCCCCTAATCCTAACCCGTACGCTAACACTAACCTGTACCCTAACACGTACGCTCACCCTAAACCGTTGTCGTACCCTAACCTGTCCCTTAAACCGTCCCCGTCGCCTAACCCTAACCCTAACCCTAACCCTAACCCTAACACTTACCCGAAGCCTTACCCTAACCCGTCCCCTAATCCTAACCCGTATGCTAACTCTAAACCGTACTCTAACACGTACGCTCACCCTAAACCGTTGTCGTACACTAACCTGTCCCCTAAACCGTCCCCATTCTCTAACCCTAACCATAACCCTAACCTTAACCCTAACCCTTACCCGAAGCCTTACACTAACCCGTCCCCTAATCCTAACTCGTACGCTAACACTAACCCGTACCCTAACACGTACGCTCACCCTAAACCGTTGTCGTATTCTAACCTGTCCCCTAAACCGTCCCCGTCCCCTAACCCTAACCCTAACCCTAACCCTAACCCTTACCCGAAGCCTTATCATAACCCATCCCCTAATCCTAACCCGTACGCTAACACTAACCCGTAGCCTAACACGTACGCTCACCATAAACCGTTGTCGTACCATAACCTGTCCCCTAAACCGTCCCCGTCCCCTAACCCTAACCCTAACCCTAACCCTAACCCTAACCCTAACCCGAAGCCTTACCCTAACACGTCCTCTAATCCTAACCCGTACGCTAACACTAACACGTAACCTAACACGTACGCTCACCCTAAACTGTTGTCGTACCCTAACCTGTCCCCTAAACCGTCCCCGTCCCCAACCCTAACCCTAACACTAACCCTAATCCTTACCCGAAGCCTTACCCTAACCCGTCCCCTATTCCTAAACCGTACGCTAACACTAACCCGCACCCTAACACGTAGGCTCACCCAAAACCGTTGTCGTACCCTAACCTGTCCCCTAAACCGTCACCGTCCCCTAAACCTAACCCTAACCCTAAACCTAACCCTAACCCGAACCCTTACCCGAAGCCTTACCCTAAACCGTCCCCTAATCCTAACCCGTATGCTAACTCTAACCGTACCCTAACACGTACGCTCACCCTAAACCGTTGTCATACACTAACCTGTCCCCTAAACTGTCCCGATCCCCTAACCCTAACCCTAACCCTAAACCTTACCCGAAGCCTTACCCTAACCCGTCCCCTAATCCTAACCCGTACGCTAACACTAACCCGTACCCGAACACGTACGCTCACCCTAAACCGTTTTCGTACAGTAACCTGTCCCCTAAACTGTCCCCGTCCCCTAACCCTAACCCTAAACCTAACCCTAACCCTTACCCGAAGCCTTACCGTAAACCGTCCCATAATCCTAACCCATATGATAACACTAACCCGTACCCTAACACGTACGCTCACCCTAAACCGTTGTCGTACCCTAACCTGTCCCCTAAACCGTCCCCGTCCCCTAAACCTAACCCTAACCCTAACCCTTACCCGAAGCCTTACCATAACCCGTCCCCTAATCCTAACCCGTATGCTAACACTAACCCGTACCCTAACACATACGCTCACCCTAAACCGTTGTCGTACACTAACCTGTCCCCTAAACCGTCCCAGTCCCCTAACCCTAACCCTAACCCTAACCCTAACCCTAACCCTAACCCTTACCACAAGCCTTACCGTAACCCATCCCCTAATCCTAACCCATACGATAACACTAACCCGTACCCTAACACGTACGCTCACCCTAAACCGTTGTCGTACCCTAACCTGTCCCCTAAACCGTCCCCGTCCCCTAACCCTAACCCTAACCCTAACCCTAACCCTTACCCGAAGCCTTACCCTAACCCGTCCCCTAATCCTAACCCGTACGCTAACACTAACCCATACCCTAACACGTACGCTCACCCTAAACCGTTGTAGTACCCTAACCTGTCCCCTAAACCGTCACCGTCCCCTAAACCTAACCCTAACCCTAACCCTAACCCTAACCCGAACCCTTACCCGAAGCCTTAACCTAAACCGTCCCCTAATCCTAACCCGTATGCTAAATCTAACCCGTACCCTAACACGTACGCTCACCCTAAACCGTTGTCGTACCCTAACCTGTCCCCTAAACCGTCCCCATTCCCTAACCCTAACCCTAACCCTAACCCTAACCCTAAGCCTAACCCTTACCCGAAGCCTTACCCTAACCCGTCCCCTAATCCTAACCTGTACGCTAACACTAACCCGTACCCTAACATGTACGCTCACCCTACACCGTTGTCGTACCCTAACCTGTCCCCTAAACCGTCACCGTTCCCTAAACCCTACCCTAACCCTAACCCTAACCCTAACCCGAACCCTTACCCGAAGCCTTAACCTAAACCGTCCCCTAATCCTAACCCGTATGCTAACTCTAACCCGTACCCTAACACGTACGCTCACACTAAACCGTTGTCGTACACTAACCTGTCCCCTAAACCGTCCCCGTCCCCTAACCCTAACCCTAACCCTAACCCTAACCCTAACCCTAACCCTTACCACAAGCCTTACCGTAACCCATCCCCTAATCCTAACCCATACGATAACACTAACCCGTACCCTAACACGTACGCTCACCCTAAACCGTTGTCGTACCCTAACCTGTCCCCTAAACCGTCCCCGTCCCCTAACCCTAACCCTAACCCTAACCCTAACCCTTACCCGAAGCCTTACTCTAACACGTCCTCTAATCCTAACCCGTACGCTAACACTAACCCGTACCCTAACACGTACGCTCCCCCTAAACCGTTGTCGTACCCTGACCTGTCCCCTAAACCGTCCCCGTCCCCTAACCCTAACCCTAACCCTAACCCTAACCCTAACCCTTACCCGAAGCCTTACCCTAACCCGTCCCCTAATCCTAAAACGTACTCTAACACTAAACCGTACCCTAACACGTACGCTCACCCTAAACCGTTTTCGTACCCCAACCTGTCCCCTAAACCGTCCCCGCTCCCTAACCCTAACCCTAACCCTACCCCTAACCCTAACCCTTACCCGAAGCCTTACACTAACCCTTCCCCTAATCCTAACCCGTACGCTAACACTAAACCGTACCCTAACACGTACGCTCACCCTAAACCGTTGTCGTACACTAACCTGTCCCCTAAACCGTCCCCGTCCCCTAATCCTAACCCTAAACCTAACCCTAACCCTAACCCTTACCCGAAGCCTTACCGTAAACCGTCCCCTAATCCTAAACCATACGATAACACTAACCTGTACCCTAACACGTACGCTCACCCTAAACCGTTGTCGTACCCCAACCTGTCCCCTAAACCGTCCCCGTCCCCTAAACCTAACCCTAACCCTAACCCTTACCCGAAGCCTTACCCTAACCCGTCCCCTAATCCTAACCCGTACGCTAACACTAACCCGTACCCTAACACGTACGCTCACCCTAAACCGTTGTCGTACCCTAACCTGTCCCCTAAACCGTCCCCATCCCCTAACCCTAACCCTAACCCTAACCCTAAGCCTTACCCGAAGCCTTACCCTAACCCATCCCCTAATCCTAACCCGTACGCTAACACTAACCCGTAGCCTAACACCTACGCTCACCATAAACCGTTGTCGTACCATAATCTGTCCCCTAAACCGTCCCCGTCCCCTAACCCTAACCCTAACCCTAACCCTTACCCGAAGCCTTACCCTAACCCGTCCCCTAATCCTAAAACGTACTCTAACACTAAACCGTACCCTAACACATACGCACACCCTAAACCGTTGTCATACACTAACCTGTCCCCTAAACCGTCCCCGTCTCCTAACCCTAAACCTAACCCTAACCCTAGCCCTAAACCTTACCCGAAGCCTTACCCTAACCCCTCCCCTAATCCTAACCCGTACGCTAACACTAACCCGTACCCGAACACGTACGCTCACCCTAAACCGTTGTCGTACACTAACCTGACCCCTAAACCGTCACCGTCCCCTAAACCTAACCCTAAACCTAACCCTAACCCTAACCCGAACCCTTACCCGAAGCCTTAAACTAAACCGTCCCCTAATCCTAACCCGTATGCTAACTCTAACCCGTACCCTAACACGTACGCTCACCCTAAACCGTTGTCGTACCCTAACCTGTCCCCTAAACCGTCCGGTTCCCTAACCCTAACCCTAACCCTAACCCTAACCCTTACAATTACCCGAAGCCTTACCCTAACCCGTCCCCTAATCCTAACCCATACACTAACACTAACCCGTACCCTAACACGTACGCTCACCCTAAACCGTTGTCGTAGCCTAACCTGTCCCCTAAACCGTCCCCGTCCCCTAACCCTAACCCTAACCCTAACCCTAACACTAACCCTTACCCGAAGCCTTATCCTATCCCGTCCCCTAATCCTAACCCATACGATAACCCTAACCTGTACCCTAACACGTACGCTCAACATAAACCGTTGTCGTACACTAACCTGTCACCTAAACCGTCCCCATCCCCTAACCCTAACCCTAACCCTAACCCTAGCCCTTATCTGAAGCCTTACCCTAACCCGTCCACTAATCCTAACCCGTACGCTAACACTAACCTGTACCCTAACACGTACGCTCACCCTAAACCGTTGTCGTACCCTAACCTGTCCCTTAAACCGTCCCCGTCGCCTAACCCTAACCCTAACCCTAACCCTAACACTTACCCGAAGCCTTACCCTAACCCGTCCCCTAATCCTAACCCGTATGCTAACTCTAAACCGTACTCTAACACGTACGCTCACCCTAAACCGTTGTCGTACACTAACCTGTCCCCTAAACCGTCCCCATTCTCTAACCCTAACCATAACCCTAACCTTAACCCTAACCCTTACCCGAAGCCTTACACTAACCCGTCCCCTAATCCTAACTCGTACGCTAACACTAACCCGTACCCTAACACGTACGCTCACCCTAAACCGTTGTCGTATTCTAACCTGTCCCCTAAACCGTCCCCGTCCCCTAACCCTAACCCTAACCCTTACCCGAAGCCTTATCATAACCCATCCCCTAATCCTAACCCGTACGCTAACACTAACCCGTAGCCTAACACGTACGCTCACCATAAACCGTTGTCGTACCATAACCTGTCCACTAAACCGTCCCCGTCCCCTAACCCTAACCCTAACCCTAACCCTAACCCTAACCCTAACCCGAAGCCTTACCCTAACACGTCCTCTAATCCTAACCCGTACGCTAACACTAACACGTAACCTAACACGTACGCTCACCCTAAACTGTTGTCGTACCCTAACCTGTCACCTAAACCGTCCCCGTCCCCAACCCTAACCCTAACACTAACCCTAATCCTTACCCGAAGCCTTACCCTAACCCGTCCCCTATTCCTAAACCGTACGCTAACACTAACCCGCACCCTAACACGTAGGCTCACCCAAAACCGTTGTCGTACCCTAACCTGTCCCCTAAACCGTCACCGTCCCCTAAACCTAACCCTAACCCTAAACCTAACCCTAACCCGAACCCTTACCCGAAGCCTTACCCTAAACCGTCCCCTAATCCTAACCCGTATGCTAACTCTAACCGTACCATAACACGTACCCTCACCCTAAACCGTTGTCATACACTAACCTGTCCCCTAAACTGTCCCGATCCCCTAACCCTAACCCTAACCCTAAACCTTACCCGAAGCCTTACCCTAACCCGTCCCCTAATCCTAACCCGTACGCTAACACTAACCCGTACCCGAACACGTACGCTCACCCTAAACCGTTTTCGTACAGTAACCTGTCCCCTAAACTGTCCCCGTCCCCTAACCCTAACCCTAAACCTAACCCTAACCCTTACCCGAAGCCTTACCGTAAACCGTCCCATAATCCTAACCCATATGATAACACTAACCCGTACCCTAACACGTACGCTCACCCTAAACCGTTGTCGTACCCTAACCTGTCCCCTAAACCGTCCCCGTCCCCTAACCCTAACCCTAACCCTAACCCTTACCCGAAGCCTTACCATAACCCGTCCCCTAATCCTAACCCGTATGCTAACACTAACCCGTACCCTAACACATACGCTCACCCTAAACCGTTGTCGTACACTAACCTGTCCCCTAAACCGTCCCCGTCCCCTAACCCTAACCCTAACCCTAACCCTAACCCTAACCCTTACCACAAGCCTTACCGTAACCCATCCCCTAATCCTAACCCATACGATAACACTAACCCGTACCCTAACACGTACGCTCACCCTAAACCGTTGTCGTACCCTAACCTGTCCCCTAAACCGTCCCCGTCCCCTAACCCTAACCCTAACCCTAACCCTAACCCTTACCCGAAGCCTTACCCTAACCCGTCCCCTAATCCTAACCCGTACGCTAACACTAACCCATACCCTAACACGTACGCTCACCCTAAACCGTTGTAGTACCCTAACCTGTCCCCTAAACCGTCACCGTCCCCTAAACCTAACCCTAACCCTAACCCTAACCCTAACCCGAACCCTTACCCGAAGCCTTAACCTAAACCGTCCCCTATTCCTAACCCGTATGCTAACTCTAACCCGTACCCTAACACGTACGCTCACCCTAAACCGTTGTCGTACCCTAACCTGTCCCCTAAACCGTCCCCATTCCCTAACCCTAACCCTAACCCTAACCCTAACCCTAAGCCTAACCCTTACCCGAAGCCTTACCCTAACCCGTCCCCTAATCCTAACCTGTACGCTAACACTAACCCGTACCCTAACATGTACGCTCACCCTACACCGTTGTCGTACCCTAACCTGTCCCCTAAACCGTCACCGTTCCCTAAACCTAACCCTAACCCTAACCCTAACCCTAACCCGAACCCTTACCCGAAGCCTTAACCTAAACCGTCCCCTAATCCTAACCCGTATGCTAACTCTAACCCGTACCCTAACACGTACGCTCACACTAAACCGTTGTCGTACACTAACCTGTCCCCTAAACCGTCCCCGTTCCCTAACCCTAACCCTAACCCTAACCCTAACACTAACCCGTACCCTAACACGTACGCTCACCCTAAACCGTTGTCCTACCCTAACCTGTCCCCTAAACCGTCCCCGTCCCATAACCCTAACCCTAACCCTAACCCTAACCCTTACCCGAAGCCTTACCCTAACCCATCACCTAATCCTAACCCGTACGCTAACACTAACCCGTAGCCTAACACGTACGCTCACCATAAACCGTTGTCGTACCATAGCCTGTCCCCTAAACTGTCCCCGTCCCCTAACCCTAACCCTAACCCTAACCCTAACCCTAACCTTACCCGAAGCCTTACCCTAACCCGTCCCCTAATCCTAACCCGTACGCTAACACTAACCCGTACCCTAACACGTACGCTCACCCTAAACCGTTGTCGTACAGTAACCTGTCCCCTAAACGGTCCCCGTCCCCTAACCCTAACCCTAAACCTAACCCTAACCCTTACCCGAAGCCTTACCGTAAACCGTCCCCTAATCCTAACCCATACGATAACACTAACCCGTACCCTAACACGTACGCTCACCCTAAACCGTTGTCGTACCCTAACCTGTCCCCTAAACCGTCCCTGTCTCCTAACCCTAACCCTAACCCTAACCCTAACCCTTACCCGAAGCCTTACTCTAACACGTCCTCTAATCCTAACCCGTACGCTAACACTAACCCGTACCCTAACACGTACGCTCCCCCTAAACCGTTGTCGTACACTGACCTGTCCCCTAAACTGTCCCCGTCCCCTAACCCTAACCCTAACCCTAACCCTAACCCCTACCCGAAGCCTTACCCTAACCCGTCCCCTAATCCTAAAACGTACTCTAACACTAAACCGTACCCTAACACGTACGCTCACCCTAAACCATTTTCGTAACCCAACCTGTCCCCTAAACCGTCCCCGCTCCCTAACCCTAACCCTAACCCTACCCCTAACCCTAACCCTTACCCGAAGCCTTACACTAACCCGTCCCCTAATCCTGACCCGTACGCTAACACTAAACCGTACCCTAACACGTACGCTCACCCTAAACCGTTGTCGTACACTAACCTGTCCCCTAAACCGTCCCCGTCCCCTAACCCTAACCCTAAACCTAACCCTAACCCTAACCCTTACCCGAAGCCTTACCCTAACCCGTCCCCTAATCCTAACCCGTACGCTAACACTAACCCGTACCCTAACACGTACGCTCACCCTAAACCGTTGTCGTACCCTAACCTGTCCCCTAAACCGTCCCCATCCCCTAACCCTAACCCTAACCCTAACCCTAAGCCTTACCCGAAGCCTTACCCTAACCCATCCCCTAATCCTAACCCGTACGCTAACACTAACCCGTAGCCTAACACCTACGCTCACCATAAACCGTTGTCGTACCATAATCTGTCCCCTAAAGCGTCCCCGTCCCCTAACCCTAACCCTAACCCTAACCCTTACCCGAAGCCTTACCCTAACCCGTCCCCTAATCCTAAAACGTACTCTAACACTAAACCGTACCCTAACACATACGCACACCCTAAACCGTTGTCATACACTAACCTGTCCCCTAAACCGTCCCCGTCTCCTAACCCTAACCCTAACCCTAAACCTAACCCTAACCCTAACCCTAACCCTAACCCGAACCCTTACCCGAAGCCTTAAACTAAACCGTCCCCTAATCCTAACCCGTATGCTAACTCTAACCCGTACCCTAACACGTACGCTCACCCTAAACCGTTGTCGTACCCTAACCTGTCCCCTAAACCGTCCGGTTCCCTAACCCTAACCCTAACCCTAACCCTAACCCTTACAATTACCCGAAGCCTTACCCTAACCCGTCCCCTAATCCTAACCCATACACTAACACTAACCCGTACCCTAACACGTACGCTCACCCTAAACCGTTGTCGTACCCTAACCTGTCCCCTAAACCGTCCCCGTCCCCTAACCCAAACCCTAACCCTAACCCTAACACTAACCCTTACCCGAAGCCTTATCCTATCCCGTCCCCTAATCCTAACCCATACGATAACCCTAACCTGTACCCTAACACGTACGCTCACCATAAACCGTTGTCGTACACTAACCTGTCCCGTAAACCGTCCCCATCCCCTAACCCTAACCCTAACCCTAACCCTAGCCCTTATCTGAAGCCTTACCCTAACCCGTCCCCTAATCCTAACCCGTACGCTAACACTAACCTGTACCCTTACACGTACGCTCACCCTAAACCGTTGTCGTACCCTAACCTGTCCCTTAAACCATCCCCGTCGCCTAACCCTAACCCTAACCCTAACCCTAACCCTAACACTTACCCGAAGCCTTACCCTAACCCGTCCCCTAATCCTAACCCGTATGCTAACTCTAAACCGTACTCTAACACGTACGCTCACCCTAAACCGTTGTCGTACACTAACCTGTCCCCTAAGCCGTCCCCATTCTCTAACCCTAACCATAACCCTAACCTTAACTCTAACCCTTACCCGAAGCCTTACACTAACCCGTCCCCTAATCCTAACTCGTACGCTAACACTAACCCGTACCCTAACACGTACGCTCACCCTAAACCGTTGTCGTATTCTAACCTGTCCCCTAAACCGTCCCCGTCCCCTAACCCTAACCCTAACCCTAACCCTTACCCGAAGCCTTATCATAACCCATCCCCTAATCCTAACCCGTACGCTAACACTAACCCGTAGCCTAACACGTACGCTCACCATAAACCGTTGTCGTACCATAACCTGTCCCCTAAACCGTCCCCGTCCCCTAACCCTAACCCTAACCCTAAACCTAACCCTAACCCTTACCCGAAGCCTTACCCTAACACGTCCTCTAATCCTAACCCGTACGCTAACACTAACACGTAACCTAACACGTACGCTCACCCTAAACCGTTGTCGTACCCTAACCTGTCCCCTAAACCGTCCCCGTCCCCAACCCTAACCCTAACACTAACCCTAATCCTTACCCGAAGCCTTACACTAACCCGTCCCCTATTCCTAAACCGTACGCTAACACTAACCCGTACCCTAACACGTAGGCTCACCCAAAACCATTGTCGTACCCTAACCTGTCCCCTAAACCGTCACCGTCCCCTAAACCTAACCATAACCCTAAACCTAACCCTAACCCGAACCCTTACCCGAAGCCTTACCCTAAACCGTCCCCTAATCCTAACCCGTATGCTAACTCTAACCGTACCCTAACACGTACGCTCACCCTAAACCGTTGTCATACCCTAACCTGTCCCCTAAACCGTCCCCGTTCCCTAACCCTAACCCTAACCCTAACCCTAACACTTACCCGAAGCCTTACCCTAACCCTTCCCCTAATCGTAACCCGTACGCTGACACTAACCCGTACCCTAACACGTACGCTCACCCTAAACCGTTGTCGTACCCTAACCTGTCCCCTAAACCGTCCCCGTCCCCTAAACCTAACCCTAACCCTAACCCTAACCCTAACCCTAACCCTTACCCGAAGCCTTACCCTAACCCGTCTCCTAAAGCTAACCCATACGATAACACTAACCTGTACCCTAACACGTACGCTCACCCTAAACCGTTGTCATACACTAACCTGTCCCCTAAACTGTCCCGATCCCCTAACCCTAACCCTAACCCTAAACCTTACCCGAAGCCTTACCCTAACCCGTCCCCTAATCCTAACCCGTACGCTAACACTAACCCGTACCCGAACACGTACGCTCACCCTAAACCGTTTTCGTACAGTAACCTGTCCCCTAAACTGTCCCCGTCCCCTAACCCTAACCCTAAACCTAACCCTAACCCTTACCCGAAGCCTTACCGTAAACCGTCCCATAATCCTAACCCATATGATAACACTAACCTGTACCCTAACACGTACGCTCACCCTAAACCGTTGTCGTACCCTAACCTGTCCCCTAAACCGTCCCCGTCCCCTAACCCTAACCCTAACCCTAACCCTAACCCTTACCCGAAGCCTTACTCTAACACGTCCTCTAATCCTAACCCGTACGCTAACACTAACCCGTACCCTAACACGTACGCTCCCCCTAAACCGTTGTCGTACACTGACCTGTCCCCTAAACTGTCCCCGTCCCCTAACCCTAACCCTAACCCTAACCCTAACACTAACCCTAACACTAACCCGTACCCTAACACGTACGCTCACCCTAAACCGTTGTCGTATTCTAACCTGTCCCCTAAACCGTCCCCGTCCCCTAACCCTAACCCTAACCCTAACCCTAACCCTTACCCGAAGCCTTATCATAACCCATCCCCTAATCCTAACCCGTACGCTAACACTAACCCGTAGCCTAACACGTACGCTCACCATAAACCGTTGTCGTACCATAACCTGTCCCCTAAACCGTCCCCGTCCCCTAACCCTAACCCTAACCCTAACCCTAACCCTAACCCTAACCCGAAGCCTTACCCTAACACGTCCTCTAATCCTAACCCGTACGCTAACACTAACACGTAACCTAACACGTACGCTCACCCTAAACTGTTGTCGTACCCTAACCTGTCCCCTAAACCGTCCCCGTCCCCAACCCTAACCCTAACACTAACCCTAATCCTTACCCGAAGCCTTACCCTAACCCGTCCCCTATTCCTAAAACGTACGCTAACACTAACCCGCACCCTAACACGTAGGCTCACCCAAAACCGTTGTCGTACCCTAACCTGTCCCCTAAACCGTCACCGTCCCCTAAACCTAACCCTAACCCTAAACCTAACCCTAACCCGAACCCTTACCCGAAGCCTTACCCTAAACCGTCCCCTAATCCTAACCCGTATGCTAACTCTAACCGTACCCTAACACGTACGCTCACCCTAAACCGTTGTCATACACTAACCTGTCCCCTAAACTGTCCCGATCCCCTAACCCTAACCCTAACCCTAAACCTTACCCGAAGCCTTACCCTAACCCGTCCCCTAATCCTAACCCGTACGCTAACACTAACCCGTACCCGAACACGTACGCTCACCCTAAACCGTTTTCGTACAGTAACCTGTCCCCTAAACTGTCCCCGTCCCCTAACCCTAACCCTAAACCTAACCCTAACCCTTACCCGAAGCCTTACCGTAAACCGTCCCATAATCCTAACCCATATGATAACACTAACCCGTACCCTAACACGTACGCTCACCCTAAACCGTTGTCGTACCCTAACCTGTCCCCTAAACCGTCCCCGTCCCCTAAACCTAACCCTAACCCTAACCCTTACCCGAAGCCTTACCATAACCCGTCCCCTAATCCTAACCCGTATGCTAACACTAACCCGTACCCTAACACATACGCTCACCCTAAACCGTTGTCGTACACTAACCTGTCCCCTAAACCGTCCCCGTCCCCTAACCCTAACCCTAACCCTAACCCTAACCCTAACCCTAACCCTTACCACAAGCCTTACCGTAACCCATCCCCTAATCCTAACCCATACGATAACACTAACCCGTACCCTAACACGTACGCTCACCCTAAACCGTTGTCGTACCCTAACCTGTCCCCTAAACCGTCCCCGTCCCCTAACCCTAACCCTAACCCTAACCCTAACCCTTACCCGAAGCCTTACCCTAACCCGTCCCCTAATCCTAACCCGTACGCTAACACTAACCCATACCCTAACACGTACGCTCACCCTAAACCGTTGTAGTACCCTAACCTGTCCCCTAAACCGTCACCGTCCCCTAAACCTAACCCTAACCCTAACCCTAACCCTAACCCGAACCCTTACCCGAAGCCTTAACCTAAACCGTCCCCTAATCCTAACCCGTATGCTAACTCTAACCCGTACCCTAACACGTACGCTCACCCTAAACCGTTGTCGTACCCTAACCTGTCCCCTAAACCGTCCCCATTCCCTAACCCTAACCCTAACCCTAACCCTAACCCTAAGCCTAACCCTTACCCGAAGCCTTACCCTAACCCGTCCCCTAATCCTAACCTGTACGCTAACACTAACCCGTACCCTAACATGTACGCTCACCCTACACCGTTGTCGTACCCTAACCTGTCCCCTAAACCGTCACCGTTCCCTAAACCCTACCCTAACCCTAACCCTAACCCTAACCCGAACCCTTACCCGAAGCCTTAACCTAAACCGTCCCCTAATCCTAACCCGTATGCTAACTCTAACCCGTACCCTAACACGTACGCTCACACTAAACCGTTGTCGTACACTAACCTGTCCCCTAAACCGTCCCCGTCCCCTAACCCTAACCCTAACCCTAACCCTAACCCTAACCCTTACCACAAGCCTTACCGTAACCCATCCCCTAATCCTAACCCATACGATAACACTAACCCGTACCCTAACACGTACGCTCACCCTAAACCGTTGTCGTACCCTAACCTGTCCCCTAAACCGTCCCCGTCCCCTAACCCTAACCCTAACCCTAACCCTAACCCTTACCCGAAGCCTTACTCTAACACGTCCTCTAATCCTAACCCGTACGCTAACACTAACCCGTACCCTAACACGTACGCTCCCCCTAAACCGTTGTCGTACCCTGACCTGTCCCCTAAACCGTCCCCGTCCCCTAACCCTAACCCTAACCCTAACCCTAACCCTAACCCTTACCCGAAGCCTTACCCTAACCCGTCCCCTAATCCTAAAACGTACTCTAACACTAAACCGTACCCTAACACGTACGCTCACCCTAAACCGTTTTCGTACCCCAACCTGTCCCCTAAACCGTCCCCGCTCCCTAACCCTAACCCTAACCCTACCCCTAACCCTAACCCTTACCCGAAGCCTTACACTAACCCTTCCCCTAATCCTAACCCGTACGCTAACACTAAACCGTACCCTAACACGTACGCTCACCCTAAACCGTTGTCGTACACTAACCTGTCCCCTAAACCGTCCCCGTCCCCTAATCCTAACCCTAAACCTAACCCTAACCCTAACCCTTACCCGAAGCCTTACCGTAAACCGTCCCCTAATCCTAAACCATACGATAACACTAACCTGTACCCTAACACGTACGCTCACCCTAAACCGTTGTCGTACCCTAACCTGTCCCCTAAACCGTCCCCGTCCCCTAAACCTAACCCTAACCCTAACCCTTACCCGAAGCCTTACCCTAACCCGTCCCCTAATCCTAACCCGTACGCTAACACTAACCCGTACCCTAACACGTACGCTCACCCTAAACCGTTGTCGTACCCTAACCTGTCCCCTAAACCGTCCCCATCCCCTAACCCTAACCCTAACCCTAACCCTAAGCCTTACCCGAAGCCTTACCCTAACCCATCCCCTAATCCTAACCCGTACGCTAACACTAACCCGTAGCCTAACACCTACGCTCACCATAAACCGTTGTCGTACCATAATCTGTCCCCTAAACCGTCCCCGTCCCCTAACCCTAACCCTAACCCTAACCCTTACCCGAAGCCTTACCCTAACCCGTCCCCTAATCCTAAAACGTACTCTAACACTAAACCGTACCCTAACACATACGCACACCCTAAACCGTTGTCATACACTAACCTGTCCCCTAAACCGTCCCCGTCTCCTAACCCTAAACCTAACCCTAACCCTAGCCCTAAACCTTACCCGAAGCCTTACCCTAACCCCTCCCCTAATCCTAACCCGTACGCTAACACTAACCCGTACCCGAACACGTACGCTCACCCTAAACCGTTGTCGTACACTAACCTGACCCCTAAACCGTCACCGTCCCCTAAACCTAACCCTAAACCTAACCCTAACCCTAACCCGAACCCTTACCCGAAGCCTTAAACTAAACCGTCCCCTAATCCTAACCCGTATGCTAACTCTAACCCGTACCCTAACACGTACGCTCACCCTAAACCGTTGTCGTACCCTAACCTGTCCCCTAAACCGTCCGGTTCCCTAACCCTAACCCTAACCCTAACCCTAACCCTTACAATTACCCGAAGCCTTACCCTAACCCGTCCCCTAATCCTAACCCATACACTAACACTAACCCGTACCCTAACACGTACGCTCACCCTAAACCGTTGTCGTAGCCTAACCTGTCCCCTAAACCGTCCCCGTCCCCTAACCCTAACCCTAACCCTAACCCTAACACTAACCCTTACCCGAAGCCTTATCCTATCCCGTCCCCTAATCCTAACCCATACGATAACCCTAACCTGTACCCTAACACGTACGCTCAACATAAACCGTTGTCGTACACTAACCTGTCACCTAAACCGTCCCCATCCCCTAACCCTAACCCTAACCCTAACCCTAGCCCTTATCTGAAGCCTTACCCTAACCCGTCCACTAATCCTAACCCGTACGCTAACACTAACCTGTACCCTAACACGTACGCTCACCCTAAACCGTTGTCGTACCCTAACCTGTCCCTTAAACCGTCCCCGTCGCCTAACCCTAACCCTAACCCTAACCCTAACCCTAACACTTACCCGAAGCCTTACCCTAACCCGTCCCCTAATCCTAACCCGTATGCTAACTCTAAACCGTACTCTAACACGTACGCTCACCCTAAACCGTTGTCGTACACTAACCTGTCCCCTAAACCGTCCCCATTCTCTAACCCTAACCATAACCCTAACCTTAACCCTAACCCTTACCCGAAGCCTTACACTAACCCGTCCCCTAATCCTAACTCGTACGCTAACACTAACCCGTACCCTAACACGTACGCTCACCCTAAACCGTTGTCGTATTCTAACCTGTCCCCTAAACCGTCCCCGTCCCCTAACCCTAACCCTAACCCTTACCCGAAGCCTTATCATAACCCATCCCCTAATCCTAACCCGTACGCTAACACTAACCCGTAGCCTAACACGTACGCTCACCATAAACCATTGTCGTACCATAACCTGTCCACTAAACCGTCCCCGTCCCCTAACCCTAACCCTAACCCTAACCCTAACCCTAACCCTAACCCGAAGCCTTACCCTAACACGTCCTCTAATCCTAACCCGTACGCTAACACTAACACGTAACCTAACACGTACGCTCACCCTAAACTGTTGTCGTACCCTAACCTGTCACCTAAACCGTCCCCGTCCCCAACCCTAACCCTAACACTAACCCTAATCCTTACCCGAAGCCTTACCCTAACCCGTCCCCTATTCCTAAACCGTACGCTAACACTAACCCGCACCCTAACACGTAGGCTCACCCAAAACCGTTGTCGTACCCTAACCTGTCCCCTAAACCGTCACCGTCCCCTAAACCTAACCCTAACCCTAAACCTAACCCTAACCCGAACCCTTACCCGAAGCCTTACCCTAAACCGTCCCCTAATCCTAACCCGTATGCTAACTCTAACCGTACCATAACACGTACCCTCACCCTAAACCGTTGTCATACACTAACCTGTCCCCTAAACTGTCCCGATCCCCTAACCCTAACCCTAACCCTAAACCTTACCCGAAGCCTTACCCTAACCCGTCCCCTAATCCTAACCCGTACGCTAACACTAACCCGTACCCGAACACGTACGCTCACCCTAAACCGTTTTCGTACAGTAACCTGTCCCCTAAACTGTCCCCGTCCCCTAACCCTAACCCTAAACCTAACCCTAACCCTTACCCGAAGCCTTACCGTAAACCGTCCCATAATCCTAACCCATATGATAACACTAACCCGTACCCTAACACGTACGCTCACCCTAAACCGTTGTCGTACCCTAACCTGTCCCCTAAACCGTCCCCGTCCCCTAACCCTAACCCTAACCCTAACCCTTACCCGAAGCCTTACCATAACCCGTCCCCTAATCCTAACCCGTATGCTAACACTAACCCGTACCCTAACACATACGCTCACCCTAAACCGTTGTCGTACACTAACCTGTCCCCTAAACCGTCCCCGTCCCCTAACCCTAACCCTAACCCTAACCCTAACCCTAACCCTTACCACAAGCCTTACCGTAACCCATCCCCTAATCCTAACCCATACGATAACACTAACCCGTACCCTAACACGTACGCTCACCCTAAACCGTTGTCGTACCCTAACCTGTCCCCTAAACCGTCCCCGTCCCCTAACCCTAACCCTAACCCTAACCCTAACCCTTACCCGAAGCCTTACCCTAACCCGTCCCCTAATCCTAACCCGTACGCTAACACTAACCCATACCCTAACACGTACGCTCACCCTAAACCGTTGTAGTACCCTAACCTGTCCCCTAAACCGTCACCGTCCCCTAAACCTAACCCTAACCCTAACCCTAACCCTAACCCGAACCCTTACCCGAAGCCTTAACCTAAACCGTCCCCTATTCCTAACCCGTATGCTAACTCTAACCCGTACCCTAACACGTACGCTCACCCTAAACCGTTGTCGTACCCTAACCTGTCCCCTAAACCGTCCCCATTCCCTAACCCTAACCCTAACCCTAACCCTAACCCTAAGCCTAACCCTTACCCGAAGCCTTACCCTAACCCGTCCCCTAATCCTAACCTGTACGCTAACACTAACCCGTACCCTAACATGTACGCTCACCCTACACCGTTGTCGTACCCTAACCTGTCACCTAAACCGTCACCGTTCCCTAAACCTAACCCTAACCCTAACCCTAACCCTAACCCGAACCCTTACCCGAAGCCTTAACCTAAACCGTCCCCTAATCCTAACCCGTATGCTAACTCTAACCCGTACCCTAACACGTACGCTCACACTAAACCGTTGTCGTACACTAACCTGTCCCCTAAACCGTCCCCGTTCCTTAACCCTAACCCTAACCCTAACCCTAACACTAACCCGTACCCTAACACGTACGCTCACCCTAAACCGTTGTCCTACCCTAACCTGTCCCCTAAACCGTCCCCGTCCCATAACCCTAACCCTAACCCTAACCCTAACCCTTACCCGAAGCCTTACCCTAACCCATCACCTAATCCTAACCCGTACGCTAACACTAACCCGTAGCCTAACACGTACGCTCACCATAAACCGTTGTCGTACCATAGCCTGTCCCCTAAACTGTCCCCGTCCCCTAACCCTAACCCTAACCCTAACCCTAACCCTAACCTTACCCGAAGCCTTACCCTAACCCGTCCCCTAATCCTAACCCGTACGCTAACACTAACCCGTACCCTAACACGTACGCTCACCCTAAACCGTTGTCGTACAGTAACCTGTCCCCTAAACGGTCCCCGTCCCCTAACCCTAACCCTAAACCTAACCCTAACCCTTACCCGAAGCCTTACCGTAAACCGTCCCCTAATCCTAACCCATACGATAACACTAACCCGTACCCTAACACGTACGCTCACCCTAAACCGTTGTCGTACCCTAACCTGTCCCCTAAACCGTCCCTGTCTCCTAACCCTAACCCTAACCCTAACCCTAACCCTTACCCGAAGCCTTACTCTAACACGTCCTCTAATCCTAACCCGTACGCTAACACTAACCCGTACCCTAACACGTACGCTCCCCCTAAACCGTTGTCGTACACTGACCTGTCCCCTAAACTGTCCCCGTCCCCTAACCCTAACCCTAACCCTAACCCTAACCCTAACCCCTACCCGAAGCCTTACCCTAACCCGTCCCCTAATCCTAAAACGTACTCTAACACTAAACCGTACCCTAACACGTACGCTCACCCTAAACCATTTTCGTAACCCAACCTGTCCCCTAAACCGTCCCCGCTCCCTAACCCTAACCCTAACCCTACCCCTAACCCTAACCCTTACCCGAAGCCTTACACTAACCCGTCCCCTAATCCTGACCCGTACGCTAACACTAAACCGTACCCTAACACGTACGCTCACCCTAAACCGTTGTCGTACACTAACCTGTCCCCTAAACCGTCCCCGTCCCCTAACCCTAACCCTAAACCTAACCCTAACCCTAACCCTTACCCGAAGCCTTACCCTAACCCGTCCCCTAATCCTAACCCGTACGCTAACACTAACCCGTACCCTAACACGTACGCTCACCCTAAACCGTTGTCGTACCCTAACCTGTCCCCTAAACCGTCCCCATCCCCTAACCCTAACCCTAACCCTAACCCTAAGCCTTACCCGAAGCCTTACCCTAACCCATCCCCTAATCCTAACCCGTACGCTAACACTAACCCGTAGCCTAACACCTACGCTCACCATAAACCGTTGTCGTACCATAATCTGTCCCCTAAACCGTCCCCGTCCCCTAACCCTAACCCTAACCCTAACCCTTACCCGAAGCCTTACCCTAACCCGTCCCCTAATCCTAAAACGTACTCTAACACTAAACCGTACCCTAACACATACGCACACCCTAAACCGTTGTCATACACTAACCTGTCCCCTAAACCGTCCCCGTCTCCTAACCCTAACCCTAACCCTAAACCTAACCCTAACCCTAACCCTAACCCTAACCCGAACCCTTACCCGAAGCCTTAATCTAAACCGTCCCCTAATCCTAACCCGTATGCTAACTCTAACCCGTACCCTAACACGTATGCTCACCCTAAACCGTTGTCGTACCCTAACCTGTCCCCTAAACCGTCCGGTTCCCTAACCCTAACCCTAACCCTAACCCTAACCCTTACAATTACCCGAAGCCTTACCCTAACCCGTCCCCTAATCCTAACCCATACACTAACACTAACCCGTACCCTAACACGTACGCTCACCCTAAACCGTTGTCGTACCCTAACCTGTCCCCTAAACCGTCCCCGTCCCCTAACCCAAACCCTAACCCTAACCCTAACACTAACCCTTACCCGAAGCCTTATCCTATCCCGTCCCCTAATCCTAACCCATACGATAACCCTAACCTGTACCCTAACACGTACGCTCACCATAAACCGTTGTCGTACACTAACCTGTCCCGTAAACCGTCCCCATCCCCTAACCCTAACCCTAACCCTAACCCTAGCCCTTATCTGAAGCCTTACCCTAACCCGTCCCCTAATCCTAACCCGTACGCTAACACTAACCTGTACCCTTACACGTACGCTCACCCTAAACCGTTGTCGTACCCTAACCTGTCCCTTAAACCATCCCCGTCGCCTAACCCTAACCCTAACCCTAACCCTAACCCTAACACTTACCCGAAGCCTTACCCTAACCCGTCCCCTAATCCTAACCCGTATGCTAACTCTAAACCGTACTCTAACACGTACGCTCACCCTAAACCGTTGTCGTACACTAACCTGTCCCCTAAACCGTCCCCATTCTCTAACCCTAACCATAACCCTAACCTTAACTCTAACCCTTACCCGAAGCCTTACACTAACCCGTCCCCTAATCCTAACTCGTACGCTAACACTAACCCGTACCCTAACACGTACACTCACCCTAAACCGTTGTCGTATTCTAACCTGTCCCCTAAACCGTCCCCGTCCCCTAACCCTAACCCTAACCCTAACCCTTACCCGAAGCCTTATCATAACCCATCCCCTAATCCTAACCCGTACGCTAACACTAACCCGTAGCCTAACACGTACGCTCACCATAAACCGTTGTCGTACCATAACCTGTCCCCTAAACCGTCCCCGTCCCCTAACCCTAACCCTAACCCTAAACCTAACCCTAACCCTTACCCGAAGCCTTACCCTAACACGTCCTCTAATCCTAACCCGTACGCTAACACTAACACGTAACCTAACACGTACGCTCACCCTAAACCGTTGTCGTACCCTAACCTGTCCCCTAAACCGTCCCCGTCCCCAACCCTAACCCTAACACTAACCCTAATCCTTACCCGAAGCCTTACACTAACCCGTCCCCTATTCCTAAACCGTACGCTAACACTAACCCGTACCCTAACACGTAGGCTCACCCAAAACCATTGTCGTACCCTAACCTGTCCCCTAAACCGTCACCGTCCCCTAAACCTAACCATAACCCTAAACCTAACCCTAACCCGAACCCTTACCCGAAGCCTTACCCTAAACCGTCCCCTAATCCTAACCCGTATGCTAACTCTAACCGTACCCTAACACGTACGCTCACCCTAAACCGTTGTCATACCCTAACCTGTCCCCTAAACCGTCCCCGTTCCCTAACCCTAACCCTAACCCTAACCCTAACACTTACCCGAAGCCTTACCCTAACCCTTCCCCTAATCGTAACCCGTACGCTGACACTAACCCGTACCCTAACACGTACGCTCACCCTAAACCGTTGTCGTACCCTAACCTGTCCCCTAAACCGTCCCCGTCCCCTAAACCTAACCCTAACCCTAACCCTAACCCTAACCCTAACCCTTACCCGAAGCCTTACCCTAACCCGTCTCCTAAAGCTAACCCATACGATAACACTAACCTGTACCCTAACACGTACGCTCACCCTAAACCGTTGTCATACACTAACCTGTCCCCTAAACTGTCCCGATCCCCTAACCCTAACCCTAACCCTAAACCTTACCCGAAGCCTTACCCTAACCCGTCCCCTAATCCTAACCCGTACGCTAACACTAACCCGTACCCGAACACGTACGCTCACCCTAAACCGTTTTCGTACAGTAACCTGTCCCCTAAACTGTCCCCGTCCCCTAACCCTAACCCTAAACCTAACCCTAACCCTTACCCGAAGCCTTACCGTAAACCGTCCCATAATCCTAACCCATATGATAACACTAACCTGTACCCTAACACGTACGCTCACCCTAAACCGTTGTCGTACCCTAACCTGTCCCCTAAACCGTCCCCGTCCCCTAACCCTAACCCTAACCCTAACCCTAACCCTTACCCGAAGCCTTACTCTAACACGTCCTCTAATCCTAACCCGTACGCTAACACTAACCCGTACCCTAACACGTACGCTCCCCCTAAACCGTTGTCGTACACTGACCTGTCCCCTAAACTGTCCCCGTCCCCTAACCCTAACCCTAACCCTAACCCTAACCCTAACCCCTACCCGAAGCCTTACCCTAACCCGTCCCCTAATCCTAAAACGTACTCTAACACTAAACCGTACCCTAACACGTACGCTCACCCTAAACCATTTTCGTAACCCAACCTGTCCCCTAAACCGTCCCCGCTCCCTAACCCTAACCCTAACCCTACCCCTAACCCTAACCCTTACCCGAAGCCTTACACTAACCCGTCCCCTAATCCTGACCCGTACGCTAACACTAAACCGTACCCTAACACGTACGCTCACCCTAAACCGTTGTCGTACACTAACCTGTCCCCTAAACCGTCCCCGTCCCCTAACCCTAACCCTAAACCTAACCCTAACCCTAACCCTTACCCGAAGCCTTACCCTAACCCGTCCCCTAATCCTAACCCGTACGCTAACACTAACCCGTACCCTAACACGTACGCTCACCCTAAACCGTTGTCGTACCCTAACCTGTCCCCTAAACCGTCCCCATCCCCTAACCCTAACCCTAACCCTAACCCTAAGCCTTACCCGAAGCCTTACCCTAACCCATCCCCTAATCCTAACCCGTACGCTAACACTAACCCGTAGCCTAACACCTACGCTCACCATAAACCGTTGTCGTACCATAATCTGTCCCCTAAACCGTCCCCGTCCCCTAACCCTAACCCTAACCCTAACCCTTACCCGAAGCCTTACCCTAACCCGTCCCCTAATCCTAAAACGTACTCTAACACTAAACCGTACCCTAACACATACGCACACCCTAAACCGTTGTCATACACTAACCTGTCCCCTAAACCGTCCCCGTCTCCTAACCCTAAACCTAACCCTAACCCTAACCCTAACCCTTACCCGAAGCCTTACCCTAACCCCTCCCCTAATCCTAACCTGTACGCTAACACTAACCCGTACCGTAACACGTACGCTCACCCTAAACCGTTGTCGTACACTAACCTGACCCCTAAACCGTCACCGTCCCCTAAACCTAACCCTAACCCTAACCCTAACCCTAACCCGAACCCTTACCCGAAGCCTTAAACTAAACCGTCCCCTAATCCTAACCCGTATGCTAACTCTAACCCGTACCCTAACACGTACGCTCACCCTAAACCGTTGTCGTACCCTAACCTGTCCCCTAAACCGTCCGGTTCCCTAACCCTAACGCTAACCCTAACCCTAACCCTTACAATTACCCGAAGCCTTACCCTAACCCGTCCCCTAATCCTAACCCATACACTAACACTAACCCGTACCCTAACACGTACGCTCACCCTAAACCGTTGTCGTACCCTAACCTGTCCCCTAAACCGTCCCCGTCCCCTAACCCAAACCCTAACCCTAACCCTAACACTAACCCTTACCCGAAGCCTTATCCTATCCCGTCCCCTAATCCTAACCCATACGATAACCCTAACCTGTACCCTAACACGTACGCTCACCATAAACCGTTGTCGTACACTAACCTGTCCCGTAAACCGTCCCCATCCCCTAACCCTAACCCTAACCCTAACCCTAGCCCTTATCTGAAGCCTTACCCTAACCCGTCCCCTAATCCTAACCCGTACGCTAACACTAACCTGTACCCTTACACGTACGCTCACCCTAAACCGTTGTCGTACCCTAACCTGTCCCTTAAACCATCCCCGTCGCCTAACCCTAACCCTAACCCTAACCCTAACCCTAACACTTACCCGAAGCCTTACCCTAACCCGTCCCCTAATCCTAACCCGTATGCTAACTCTAAACCGTACTCTAACACATACGCTCACCCTAAACCGTTGTCGTACACTAACCTGTCCCCTAAACCGTCCCCATTCTCTAACCCTAACCATAACCCTAACCTTAACTCTAACCCTTACCCGAAGCCTTACACTAACCCGTCCCCTAATCCTAACTCGTACGCTAACACTAACCCGTACCCTAACACGTACGCTCACCCTAAACCGTTGTCGTATTCTAACCTGTCCCCTAAACCGTCCCCGTCCCCTAACCCTAACCCTAACCCTAACCCTAACCCTTACCCGAAGCCTTATCATAACCCATCCCCTAATCCTAACCCGTACGCTAACACTAACCCGTAGCCTAACACGTACGCTCACCATAAACCGTTGTCGTACCATAACCTGTCCCCTAAACCGTCCCCGTCCCCTAACCCTAACCCTAACCCTAAACCTAACCCTAACCCTTACCCGAAGCCTTACCCTAACACGTCCTCTAATCCTAACCCGTACGCTAACACTAACACGTAACCTAACACGTACGCTCACCCTAAAACGTTGTCGTACCCTAACCTGTCCCCTAAACCGTCCCCGTCCCAACCCTAACCCTAACACTAACCCTAATCCTTACCCGAAGCCTTACACTAACCCGTCCCCTATTCCTAAACCGTACGCTAACACTAACCCGTACCCTAACACGTAGGCTCACCCAAAACCATTGTCGTACCCTAACCTGTCCCCTAAACCGTCACCGTCCCCTAAACCTAACCATAACCCTAAACCTAACCCTAACCCGAACCCTTACCCGAAGCCTTACCCTAAACCGTCCCCTAATCCTAACCCGTATGCTAACTCTAACCGTACCCTAACACGTACGCTCACCCTAAACCGTTGTCATACCCTAACCTGTCCCCTAAACCGTCCCCGTTCCCTAACCCTAACCCTAACCCTAACCCTAACACTTACCCGAAGCCTTACCCTAACCCTTCCCCTAATCGTAACCCGTACGCTGACACTAACCCGTACCCTAACACGTACGCTCACCCTAAACCGTTGTCGTACCCTAACCTGTCCCCTAAACCGTCCCCGTCCCCTAAACCTAACCCTAACCCTAACCCTAACCCTAACCCTTACCCGAAGCCTTACCCTAACCCGTCTCCTAAAGCTAACCCATACGATAACACTAACCTGTACCCTAACACGTACGCTCACCCTAAACCGTTGTCATACACTAACCTGTCCCCTAAACTGTCCCGATCCCCTAACCCTAACCCTAACCCTAAACCTTACCCGAAGCCTTACCCTAACCCGTCCCCTAATCCTAACCCGTACGCTAACACTAACCCGTACCCGAACACGTACGCTCACCCTAAACCGTTTTCGTACAGTAACCTGTCCCCTAAACTGTCCCCGTCCCCTAACCCTAACCCTAAACCTAACCCTAACCCTTACCCGAAGCCTTACCGTAAACCGTCCCATAATCCTAACCCATATGATAACACTAACCTGTACCCTAACACGTACGCTCACCCTAAACCGTTGTCGTACCCTAACCTGTCCCCTAAACCGTCCCCGTCCCCTAACCCTAACCCTAACCCTAACCCTAACCCTTACCCGAAGCCTTACCATAACCCGTCCTCTAATCCTAACCCGTACGCTAACACTAACCCGTACCCTAACACATACGCTCACCCTAAACCGTTGTCGTACACTAACCTGTCCCCTAAACCGTCCCCGTCCCCTAACCCTAACCCTAACCCTAACCCTAACCCTAACCCTTACCACAAGCCTTACCGTAACCCATCCCCTAATCCTAACCCATACGATAACACTAACCCGTACCCTAACACGTACGCTCACCCTAAACCGTTGTCGTACCCTAACCTGTCCCCTAAACCGTCCCCGTCCCCTAACCCTAACCCTAACCCTAACCCTAACCCTTACCCGAAGCCTTACCCTAACCCGTCCCCTAATCCTAACCCGTACGCTAACACTAAGCCATACCCTAACACGTACGCTCACCCTAAACCGTTGTAGTACCCTAACCTGTCCCCTAAACCGTCACCGTCCCCTAAACCTAACCCTAACCCTAACCCTAACGCTAACCCGAACCCTTACCCGAAGCCTTAACCTAAACCGTCCCCTAATCCTAACCCGTATGCTAACACTAACCCGTACCCTAACACGTACGCTCACCCTACACCGTTGTCGTACCCTAACCTGTCCCCTAAACCGTCCCCGTCCCCTAAACCTAACCCTAACCCTAACCCTAACTCTAACCCTTACCCGAAGCCTTACCCTAAACCGTCCCCTAATCCTAACCCGTACGCTAACACTAACCCGTACCCTAACACGTACGCTCACCCTAAACCGTTGTCGTACCCTAACCTGTCCCCTAAACCGTCCCCATCCCCTAACCCTAACCCTAACCCTAAGCCTTACCCGAAGCCTTACCCTAACCCATCCACTAATCCTAACCCGTACGCTAACAGTAACCCGTAGCCTAACACCTACGCTCACCATAAACCGTTGTCGTACCATAATCTGTCCCCTAAACCGTCCCCGTCCCCTAACCCTAAACCTAACCCTAACCCTAACCCTTACCCGAAGCCTTACCCTAACCCGTCCCCTAATCCTAAAACGTACTCTAACACTAAACCGTACCCTAACACATACGCACACCCTAAACCGTTGTCATACACTAACCTGTCCCCTAAACCGTCCCCGTCTCCTAACCCTAACCCTAACCCTAACCCTTACCCGAAGCCTTACCCTAACCCCTCCCCTAATCCTAACCCGTACGCTAACACTAACCCGTACCCTAACACGTATGCTCACCCTAAACCGTTGTCGTACCCTAACCTGTCCCCTAAACCGTCACCGTCCCCTAAACCTAACCCTAACCCTAACCCTAACCCTAACCCGAACCCTTACCCGAAGCCTTAAACTAAACCGTCCCCTAAACCTAACCCGTATGCTAACTCTAACCCGTACCCTAACACGTACGCTCACCCTAAACCGTTGTCGTACCCTAACCTGTCCCCTAAACCGTCCCCGTTCCCTAACCCTAACCCTAACCCTAATCCTTACACTTACCCGAAGCCTTACCCTAACCCGTCCCCTAATCCTAACCCATACGCTAACACTAACCCGTACCCTAACACGTACGCTCACCCTAAACCGTTGTCGTACCCTAACCTGTCCCCTAAACCGTCCCCGTCCCCTAACCCTAACCCTAAACCTAACCCTAACACTAATCCTTACCCGAAGCCTTATCCTATCCCGTCCCCTAATCCTAACCCATACGATAACCCTAACCTGTACCCTAACACGTACGCTCACCATAAACCGTTGTCGTACACTAACCTGTCCCCTAAACCGTCCCCATCCCCTAACCCTAACCCTAACCCTAACCCTAGCCCTTATCTGAAGCCTTACCCTAACCCGTCCCCTAATCCTAACCCGTACGCTAACACTAACCTGTACCCTAACACGTACGCTCACCCTAAACCGTTGTCGTACCCTAACCTGTCCCTTAAACCGTCCCCGTCGCCTAACCCTAACCCTAACCCTAACCCTAACCCTAACACTTACCCAAAGCCTTACCCTAACCCGTCCCCTAATCCTAACCCGTATGCTAACTCTAACCCGTACTCTAACACGTACGCTCACCCTAAACTGTTGTCGTACACTAACCTGTCCCCTAAACCGTCCCCATTCTCTAACCCTAACCATAACCCTAACCTTAACCGTAACCCTTACCCGAAGCCTTACCCTGAACCGTCCCTTAATCCTAACTCGTACGCTAACACTAACCCGTACCCTAACACGTACGCTCACCCTAAACCGTTGTCGTATTCTAACCTGTCCCCTAAACCGTCCCCGTCCCCTAACCCTAACCCTAACCCTAACCCTAACCCTTACCCGAAGCCTTACCCTTACCCGTCCCCTAATCCTAACCCGTACGCTAACACTAACCTGTACCCTAACAGGTACGCTCACCCTAAACCGTTGTCGTGCCCTAACCTGTCCCCTAAACCGTACCCATCCCCTAACCCTAACCCTAACCCTAACCCTAACCCTTACCCGAAGCCTTATCATAACCCATCCCCTAATCCTAACCCGTACGCTAACACTAACCCGTAGCCTAACACGTACGCTCACCATAAACCGTTGTCGTACCATAACCTGTCCCCTAAACCGTCCCTGTCCCCTAACCCTAACCCTAACCCTAATCCTAACCCTTACCCGAAGCCTTACCCTAACACGTCCTCTAATCCTAACCCGTACGCTAACACTAACACGTAACCTAACACGTACGCTCACCCTAAACCGTTGTCGTACCCTAACCTGTCCCCTAAACCGTCCCCGTCCCCAACCCTAACCCTAACACTAAACCTAAACCTTACCCGAAGCCTTACCCTAACCCGTCCCCTATTCCTAAACTGTACGCTAACACTAACCCGTACCCTAACACGTATGCTCACCCAAAACCGTTGTCATACCCTAACCTGTCCCCTAAACCGTCACCGTCCCCTAAACCTAACCCTAACCCTAAACCTAACCCTAACCCGAACCCTTACCCGAAGCCTTACCCTAAACCGTCCCCTAATCCTTACCCGTATGCTAACTCTAACCGTACCCTAACACGTACGCTCACCCTAAACCGTTGTCGTACCCTAACCTGTCCCCTAAACCGTCCCAGTTCCCTAACCCTAACCCTAACCCTAACCCTAACCCTTACCCGAAGCCTTACCCTAACCCTTCCCCTAATCCTAAACCGTACGCTGACACTAACCCGTTCCCTAACACGTACGCTCACCCTAAACCGTTGTCGTACCCTAACCTGTCCCCTAAACCGTCCCCGTCCCCTAACCCTAACACTAACCCTAACCCTAACCCTAACCCTAACCCTAACCCTAACCCTTACCCGAGGCCTTACCCTAACCCGTCCCCTAATCCTAACCCGAACGCTAACACTAAACCGTACCCTAACACATACGCACACCCTAAACCGTTGTCATACACTAACCTGTCCCCTAAACCGTCCCTGTCTCCTAACCCTAACCCTAACCCTAACCCTAACCCTTACCCGAAGCCTTACTCTAACACGTCCTCTAATCCTAACCCGTACGCTAACACTAACCCGTACCCTAACACGTACGCTCCCCCTAAACCGTTGTCGTACCCTGACCTGTCCCCTAAACCGTCCCCGTCCCCTAACCCTAACCCTAACCCTAACCCTAACCCTAACCCTTACCCGAAGCCTTACCCTAACCCGTCCCCTAATCCTAAAACGTACTCTAACACTAAACCGTACCCTAACACGTACGCTCACCCTAAACCGTTTTTGTACCCCAATCTGTCCCCTAAACCGTCCCCGCTCCCTAACCCTAACCCTAACCCTACCCCTAACCCTAACCCTTACCCGAAGCCTTACACTAACCCGTCCCCTAATCCTAACCCGTACGCTAACACTAAACCGTACCCTAACACGTACGCTCACCCTAAACCGTTGTCGTACACTAACCTGTCCCCTAAACCGTCCCCGTCCCCTAATCCTAACCCTAAACCTAACCCTAACCCTAACCCTTACCCGAAGCCTTACCGTAAACCGTCCCCTAATCCTAAACCATACGATAACACTAACCTGTACCCTAACACGTACGCTCACCCTAAACCGTTGTCGTACCCTAACCTGTCCCCTAAACCGTCCCCGTCCCCTAAACCTAACCCTAACCCTAACCCTTACCCGAAGCCTTACCCTAACCCGTCCCCTAATCCTAACCCGTACGCTAACACTAACCCGTACCCTAACACGTACGCTCACCCTAAACCGTTGTCGTACCCTAACCTGTCCCCAAAACCGTCCCCATCCCCTAACCCTAACCCTAACCCTAACCCTAAGCCTTACCCGAAGCCTTACCCTAACCCATCCCCTAATCCTAACCCGTACGCTAACACTAACCCGTAGCCTAACACCTACGCTCACCATAAACCGTTGTCGTACCATAATCTGTCCCCTAAACCGTCCTCGTCCCCTAACCCTAACCCTAACCCTAACCCTTACCCGAAGCCTTACCCTAACCCGTCCCCTAATCCTAAAACGTACTCTAACACTAAACCGTACCATAACACATACGCACACCATAAACCGTTGTCATACACTAACCTGTCCCCTAAACCGTCCCCGTCTCCTAACCCTAAACCTAACCCTGACCCTAGCCCTAACCCTTACCCGAAGCCATACCCTAACCCCTCCCCTAATCCTAACCCGTACGCTAACACTAACCCGTACCCTAACACGTACGCTCACCCTAAAAGGTTGTCGTACACTAACCTGACCCCTAAACCGTCACCGTCCCCTAAACCTAACCCTAAACCTAACCCTAACCCTAACCCGAACCCTTACCCGAAGCCTTAAACTAAACCGTCCCCTAATCCTAACCCGTATGCTAACTCTAACCCGTACCCTAACACGTACGCTCACCCTAAACCGTTGTCGTATCCTAACCTGTCCCCTAAACCGTCCGGTTCCCTAACCCTAACCCTAACCCTAACCCTAACCCTTACAATTACCCGAAGCCTTACCCTAACCCGTCCCCTAATCCTAACCCATACACTAACACTAACCCGTACCCTAACACGTACGCTCACCCTAAACCGTTGTCGTACCCTAACCTGTCCCCTAAACCGTCCCCGTCCCCTAACCCTAACCCTAACCCTAACCCTAACACTAACCCTTACCCGAAGCCTTATCCTATCCCGTCCCCTAATCCTAACCCATACGATAACCCTAACCTGTACCCTAACACGTACGCTCAACATAAACCGTTGTCGTACACTAACCTGTCCCCTAAACCGTCCCCATCCCCTAACCCTAAACCTAACCCTAACCCTAGCCCTTATCTGAAGCCTTACCCTAACCCGTCCCCTAATCCTAACCCGTACGCTAACACTAACCTGTACCCTAACACGTACGCTCACCCTAAACCGTTGTCGTACCCTAACCTGTCCCTTAAACCGTCCCCGTCGCCTAACTCTAACCCTAACCCTAACCCTAACCCTAACACTTACCCGAAGCCTTACGCTAACCCGTCCCCTAATCCTAACCCGTATGCTAACTCTAAACCGTACTCTAACACGTACGCTCACCCTAAACCGTTGTCGTACACTAACCTGTCCCCTAAACCGTCCCCATTCTCTAACCCTAACCATAACCCTAACCTTAACCCTAACCCTTACCCGAAGCCTTACACTAACCCGTCACCTAATCCTAACTCGTACGCTAACACTAACCCGTACCCTAACACGTACGCTCACCCTAAACCGTTGTCGTATTCTAACCTGTCCCCTAAACCGTCCCCGTCCCCTAACCCTAACCCTAACCCTAACCCTAACCCTTACCCGAAGCCTTATCATAACCCATCCCCTAATCCTAACCCGTACGCTAACAATAACCCGTAGCCTAACACGTACGCTCACCATAAACCGTTGTCGTACCATAACCTGTCCCCTAAACCGTCCCCGTCCCCTAACCCTAACCCTAACCCTAACCCTAACCCTAACCCTAACCCGAAGCCTTACCCTAACACGTCCTCTAATCCTAACCCGTACGCTAACACTAACACGTAACCTAACACGTACGCTCACCCTAAACCGTTGTCGTACCCTAACCTGTCCCCTAAACCGTCCCCGTCCCCAACCCTAACCCTAACACTAACCCTAATCCTTACCCGAAGCCTTACCCTAACCCGTCCCCTATTCCTAAACCGTACGCTAACACTAACCCGCACCCTAACACGTAGGCTCACCCAAAACCGTTGTCGTACCCTAACCTGTCCCCTAAACCGTCACCGTCCCCTAAACCTAACCCTAACCCTAAACCTAACCCTAACCCGAACCCTTACCTGAAGCCTTACCCTAAACCGTCCCCTAATCCTAACCCGTATGCTAACTCTAACCGTACCCTAACACGTACGCTCACCCTAAACCGTTGTCATACCCTAACCTGTCCCCTAAACTGTCCCGATCCCCTAACCCTAACCCTAACCCTAAACCTTACCCGAAGCCTTACCCTAACCCGTCCCCTAATCCTAACCCGTACGCTAACACTAACCTGTACCCGAACACGTACGCTCACCCTAAACCTTTTTCGTACAGTAACCTGTCCCCTAAACTGTCCCCGTCCCCTAACCCTAACCCTAAACCTAACCCTAACACTTACCCGAAGCCTTACCGTAAACCGTCCCATAATCCTAACCCATATGATAACACTAACCCGTACCCTAACACGTACGCTCACCCTAAACCGTTGTCGTACCCTAACCTGTCCCCTAAACCGTCCCCGTCCCCTAACCCTAACCCTAACCCTAACCCTTACCCAAAGCCTTAACCTAAACCGTCCCCTAATCCTAACCCGTATGCTAACTCTCACCCGTACCCTAACACGTACGCTCACCCTAAACCGTTGTCGTACCCTAACCTGTCCCCTAAACCGTCCCCGTTCCCTAACCCTAACCCTAACCCTAACCCTAACCCTAAGCCTAACCCTTACCCGAAGCCTTACCCTAACCCGTCCCCTAATCCGAACCTGTACGCTAACACTAACCCGTACCCTAACATGTACGCTCACCCTACACCGTTGTCGTACCCTAACCTGTCCCCTAAACCGTCACCGTCCCCTAAACCTAACCCTAACCCTAACCCTAACCCTAACCCGAACCCTTACCCGAAGCCTTAACCTAAACCGTCCCCTAATCCTAACCCGTATGCTAACTCTAACCCGTACCCTAACACGTACGCTCACACTAAACCGTTGTCGTACACTAACCTGTCCCCTAAACCGTCCCCGTTCCCTAACCCTAACCCTAACCCTAACCCTAACCCTAACCCTTACCCGAAGCCTTACCCTAACCCGTTCCCTAATCCTAACCCGTACGCTAAAACTAACCCGTACCCTAACACGTATGCTCACCCTAAACCGTTGTCGTTCCCTAACCTGTCCCCTAAACCGTCACCATCCCCTAAACCTAACCCTAACCCTAACCCTAACCCTAACCCGAACCCTTACCCGAAGCCTTACCCTAAACCGTCCCCTAATCCTAACCCGTATGCTAACTCTAACCCGTACCCTAACACGTACGCTCACCCTAAACCGTTTTCGTACCCCAACCTCTCCCCTAAACCGTCCCCGCTCCCTTACCCTAACCCTAACCCTAACCCTAACCCTAACCCTTACCCGAAGCCTTACCGTAAACCGTCCCCTAATCCTAACCCGTACGATAACACTAACCCGTACCCTAACACGTACGCTCACCCTAAACCGTTGTCGTACCCTAACCTGACCCCTAAACCGTCCCCGTCCCCTAAACCTAACCCTAACCCTAACCCTAACCCTAAGCCTTACCCGAAGCCTTACCCAAACCCGTCCACTAATCCTAACCCGTACGCTAACACTAACCCGTAGCCTAACACCTACGCTCACCATAAACCGTTGTCGTACCATAATCTGTCCCCTAAACCGTCCCCGTCCCCTAACCCTAACCCTAACCCTAACCCTAACCCTTACCCGAAGCCTTACCCTAACCCGTCCCCTAATCCAAAAACGTACTCTAACACTAAACCGTACCCTAACACATACGCACACCCTAAACCGTTGTCATACACTAACCTGTCCCCTAAACCGTCCCCGTCTCCTAACCCTAACCCTAACCCTAACCCTTACCCGAAGCCTTACCCTAACCCCTCCCCTAATCCTAACCCGTACGCTAACACTAACCCATACCCTAACACGTACGCTCACCCTAAACCGTTGTCGTACCCTAACCTGTCCCCTAAACCGTCACCGTCCCCTAAACCTAACCCTAACCCTAACCCTAACCCTAACCCGAACCCTTACCCGAAGCCTTAAACTAAACCGTCCCCTAATCCTAACCCGTATGCTAACTCTAAACCGTACCCTAACACGTACGCTCACCCTAAACCGTTGTCGTACCCTAACCTGTCCCCTAAACCGTCCCCGTCCCCTAACCCTAACCCTAACCCTAACCCTAACACTAACCCTTACCCGAAGCCTTATCCTATCCCGTCCCCTAATCCTAACCCATACGATAACCCTAACCTGTACCCTAACACGTACGCTCACCATAAACCGTTGTCGTACACTAACCTGTCCCCTAAACCGTCCCCATCCCCTAACCCTAACCCTAACCCTAACCCTAGCCCTTATCTGAAGCCTTACCCTAACCCGTCCCCTAATCCTAACCCGTACGCTAACACTAACCTGTACCCTAACACGTACGCTCACCCTAAACCGTTGTCGTACCCTAACCTGTCCCTTAAACCGTCCCCGTCGCCTAACCCTAACCCTAACCCTAACCCTAACCCTAACACTTACCCAAAGCCTTACCCTAACCCGTCCCCTAATCCTAACCCGTATGCTAACTCTAACCCGTACTCTAACACGTACGCTCACCCTAAACTGTTGTCGTACACTAACCTGTCCCCTAAACCGTCCCCATTCTCTAACCGTAACCATAACCCTAACCTTAACCCTAACCCTTACCCGAAGCCTTACCCTAAACCGTCCCCTAATCCTAACTCGTACGCTAACACTAACCCGTACCCTAACACGTACGCTCACCCTAAACCGTTGTCGTATTCTAACCTGTCCCCTAAACCGTCCCCGTCCCCTAACCCTAACCCTAACCCTAACCCTAACCCTTACCCGAAGCCTTACCCTAACCCGTCCCCTAATCCTAAACCGTACGCTAACACAAAACCGTACCCTAACACGTATGCTCACCCTAAACCGTTGTCTTACACTGACCTGTCCCCTAAACCGTCCCCGTCCCCGTCCCCTAACCCTAACTCAACCCTAACCCTAACACTTACCCGAAGCCTTACCCTAAACCGTCCCCTAATCCTAACCCGTACGCTAACACTAACCCGTACCCTAACAGGTACGCTCACCCTAAACCGTTGTCGTGCCCTAACCTGTCCCCTAAACCGTACCCGTCCCCTAACCCTAACCCTAACCCTAACCCTAACCCTTACCCGAAGCCTTATCATAACCCATCCCCTAATCCTAACCCGTACGCTAACACTAACCCGTAGCCTAACACGTACGCTCACCATAAACCGTTGTCGTACCATAAACTGTCCCCTAAACCGTCCCTGTCCCCTAACCCTAACCCTAACCCTAACCCTAACCCTAACCCTTACCCGAAGCCTTACCCTAACACGTCCTCTAATCCTTACCCGTATGCTAACTCTAACCGTACCCTAACACGTACGCTCACCCTAAACCGTTGTCGTACCCTAACCTGTCCCCTAAACCGTCCCAGTTCCCTAACCCTAACCCTAACCCTAACCCTAACCCTTACCCGAAGCCTTACACTAACCCTTCCCCTAATCCTAAACCGTACGCTGACACTAACCCGTACCCTAACACGTACGCTCACCCTAAACCGTTGTCGTACCCTAACCTGTCCCCTAAACCGTCCCCGTCCCCTAACCCTAACACTAACCCTAACCCTAACCCTAACCCTAACCCTAACCCGAAGCCTTACCCTAACCCGTCCCCTAATCCTAACCCATACGATAACACTAACCTGTACCCTAACACGTACGCTCACCCTAAACCGTTGTCATACACTAACCTGTCCCCTAAACTGTCCCCGTCCCCTAACCCTAACCCTAACCCTAACCCTAACCCTAAACCTTACCCGAAGCCTTACCCTAACCCGTCCCCTAATCCTAACCCGTACGCTAACACTAACCCGTACCCTAACACGTACGCTCACCCTAAACCGTTGTCGTACAGTAACCTGTCCCCTAAACGGTCCCCGTCCCCTAACCCTAACCCTAAACCTAACCCTAATCCTTACCCGAAGCCTTACCGTAAACCGTCCCCTAATCCTAACCCATACGATAACACTAACCCGTACCCTAACACGTACGCTCACCCTAAACCGTTGTCGTACCCTAACCTGTCCCCAAACCGTCCCCGTCCCCTAACCCTAACCCTAACCCTAACCCTTACCCAAAGCCTTACCATAACCCGTCCCCTAATCCTAACCCGTATGCTAACACTAACCCGTACCCTAACACGTACGCTCACCCTAAACCATTGTCGTACACTAACCTGTTCCTTAAACCGTCCCCGTCCCCTAACCCTAACCCTAACCCTAACCCTTACCACAAGCCTTACCGTAACCCATCACCTAATCCTAACCCATACGATAACACTAACCCGTACCCTAACACGTACGCTCACCCTAAACCGTTGTCGTACCCTAACCTGTCCCCTAAACCGTCACCGTCCCCTAAACCTAACCCTAAACCTATCCCTAACCCGAACCCTTACCCGAAGCCTTACCCTAAACCGTCCCCTAATCCTAACCCGTATGCTAACTCTAACCGTACCCTAACACGTACGCTCACACTAAACCGTTGTCGTAACCTAACCTGTCCCCTAAACCGTCCCCGTTCCCTAACCCTAACCCTAACCCTAACCCTAACCCTTACCCGAAGCCTTACACTAACCCGTCCCCTAATCCTAACCGATACGATAACACTAACCTGTACCCTAACACGTACGCTCACCCTAAACCGTTGTCATACACTAACCTGTCCCCTAAACTGTCCCCGTCCCCTAACCCTAACCCTAACACTAACCCTAACCCTTACCCTAAACCTTACCCGAAGCCTTACCCTAACCCGTCCCTTAATCCTAACCCGTACGCTAACACTAACCCGTACCCTAACACGTACGCTCACCCTAAACCGTTGTCGTACAGTAACCTGTCCCCTAAACGGTCCCGGTCCCCTAACCCTAACCCTAAACCTAACACTAACCCTTACCCGAAGCCTTACGTTAAACCGTCCCCTAATCCTAACCCATACGATAACACTAACCCGTACCCTAACACGTACGCTCACCCTAAAACTTTGTCGTAACCTAACCTGTCCCCTAAACCGTCCCTGTCCCCTAACCCTAACACTCACCCTAACCCTAACCCTTACCCGAAGCCTTATCCTAACCTGTCCCCTAATACTAACCCGTACGCTAACACTAACACGTACCCTAACAGGTACGCTCACCCTAAAGCGTTGTCGTACCCTAACCTGTCCCTTAAACCGTCCCCGTCCCCTAACCCTAACTCTAACCCTAACCCTAACCCTTACCCGAAGCCTTACCCTAACCCGTCCCCTAATCCTAACCCGTATGCTAACTCTAAACCATACCCTAACACGTACGCTCACCCTAAAACATTGTCGTACCCTGACCTGTCCCCTAAACCGTCCCCGTCCCCTAACCCTAACCCTAACCCTAACCCTAACCCTAACCCTAAACCTAACCCTTACCCGAAGCCTTACCGTAAACCGTCCCCTAATCCTAACCCATACGATAACACTAACCTGTACCCTAACACGTACGCTCACCCTAAACTGTTGTCGTACCCTAACCTGCCCCCTAAACAGTCCCAGTCCCCTAACCCTAACCCTAACCCTAACCCTAACCCTTACCCGAAGCCTTTCCCTAACCCGTCCCCTAATCCTAACCCGTACGCTAACACTAACCCGTACCCTAACATGTACGCTCACCCTAAACCGTTGTCGTACCCTAACCTGTCCCCTAAACCGTCCCCATTCCCTAACCCTAACCCTAACCCTAACCCTAACCCTTATCCGAAGCCTTACCCTAACCCATCCCCTAACCCTAACCCGTACGCTAACACTAACCCGTAGCCTAACACGTACGCTCACTATAAACCGTTGTCGTACCATAACCTGTCCCCTAACCCGTCCCCGTCCCCTAACCCTAACCCTAACCCTAACCCTAACCCTTTCCCGAAGCCTTACCCTAACCCGTCCCCTAATCCTAACCCGTACGCTAACACTAACCCGTACCCTAACTCGTACGCTCACCCTAAACCGTTGTCGTACCCTAAACTGTCCCCTAAATCGTCACCGTCCCCTAAACCTAACCCTAAACCTAACCCTAACCCTAACCCAACCCTTACCCGAAGCCTTAACCTAAACCGTCCCCTAATCCTAACCCGTATGCTAACTCTAACCCGTACCCTAACACGTACACTCACCCTAAACCGTTGTCGTACCCTAACCTGTCCCCTAAACCGTCCCCGTTCCCTAACCCTAACCCTAACCCTAACCCTAACCCTAAACCTTACCCGAAGCCTTACCCTAACCCGTCACCTAATCCTAACCCGTACGCTAACACTAACCCGTACCCTAACTCGTACGCTCACCCTCAACCGTTGTCGTACCCAAACCTATCCCCTAAACCGTCACCGTCCCCTAAACCTAACCCTAACCCTAACCCTAACCCTAACCCAAACCTTACCCGAAGCCTTAACCTAAACCGTCCCCTAATCCTAACCCGTATGCTAACTCTAACCCGTACCCTAACACGTACGCTCACCCTAAACCGTTGTCGTACCCTAATCTGTCCCCTAAACCGTCCCTGTCCCCTAACCCTAACCCTAACCCTAACCCTAACACTAACCCTTACCCGAAGCCTTACCCCAACCCGTCCCCTAATCCTAACCCATACGATAACACTAACCTGTACCCTAACACGTACGCTCACCATAAACCATTGTCGTATACTAACCTGTCCCCTAATCCGTCCCCATCCCCTAACCCTAAACCTAACCCTAAACCTAGCCCGTACCTGAAGCCTTACCCTAACCCGTCCCCTAATCCTAACCCGTACGATAACACTAACCTGTACCCTAACACGTACACTCACCCTAAACCGTTGTCATACCCTAACCTGTCCCTTAAACCGTCCCCGTCGCCTAACCCTAACCCTAACCCTAACCCTAACACTTACCCGAAGCCTTATCCTAACCCGTCCCCTAATCCTAACCCGTATGCTAACTCTAACCCGTACCCTAACACGTACGCTCACCCTAAACCGTTGCCGTACCCTAACCTGTCGCCTAAACCGTCCCCATTCCCTAACCCTAACCATAACCCTAACCTTAACCCTAACCCTTACCCGAAGCCTTACCCTAACCCGTCCCCTAATCTTAAACCTTACGATAACACTAACCTGTACCCTAACACGTACGCTCACCCTAAACCGTTGTCGTACCCTAACCTGTCCCCTAAACCGTCCCCGTCCCCTAACCCAAACCCTAACCCTAACCCTAACCCTTACCCGAAGCCTTACCCTAACCCGTCACCTAATCCTAAACCGTACGCTAACACTAACCCGTACCCTAACACGTACGCTCAGCCTACACCGTTGTCATACACTGACCTGTCCCCTAAACCGTCCCCGTCCCCGTCCCCTAACCCTAACTCAACCCTAACCCTAACCCTTACCCGAAGCCTTACCCTAACCCGTCCCCTAATCCTAACCCGTACGCTAACACTAACCCGTACCCTAACACGTACGCTCACCCTAAACCGTTGTCCTACCCTAACCTGTCCCCTAAACCGTCCCCGTCCCGTAACCCTAACCCTAACCCTAACCCTAACCCTAACACTTACCCGAAGCCTTACCCTTACACGTCCTCTAATCCTAACCCGTACGCTAACACTAACCCGTACCCTAACACGTATGCTCAACCTAAGCAGTTGTCGTACACTAACCTGTCCCCTAAACCGTCTCCGTCCCCTAACCCTAACCCTAACCCTAACCCTCACCCTAGCCCGAACACTTACCCGAAGCCTTACCCTAAACCGTCCCCTAATCCTAACCCTCATGCTAACTCTAACACGTACCCTAACACGTACGCTCACCCTAAACCGTTGTCGTACACTAACCTTTCCCCTAAACCGTCCCTGTTCCCTAACCCTAACCCTAACCCTAACCCTAACCCTAACCCTTACCCGAAGCCTTACCCTAACCCGTCCCCTAATCCTAACCCGTACGCTAACACTAACCCGTACCCTAACACGTACGCTCACCCTAAACCGTTGTCGTACCCTAACCTGTCCCCTACACCATCCCCATCCCCTACCCATAACCCTAACCCTAACCCTAACCCTTACCCGAAGCCTTACACTAACCCGTCCCCTAATCCTAACCCATACGATAACACTAACCCATACCCTAACACTTACGCTCACCCTAAACCGTTGTCGTACCCTAACCTGTCCCCTAAACCGTCCCCGTCCCCTAACCCTAACCCTAACCCTAACCCTAAACCTTACCCAAAGCCTTACCCTAACCCGTCCCCTAATCCTACCCCTTACGCTAACACTAACCCGTACCCTAACACGTACGCTCACCCTAAACCGTTGTCGTACACTAACCTGTCCCCTAAACCATCCCCGTCCCCGTCCCCTAACCCTAACCCTAACCCTAACCCTTACCCGAAGCCTTACCCTAACCCGTCCCCTAATCCTAAATTGTTGGCTAACACTAACCCGTACATTAACACGTACGCTCACCCTAAACCGTTGTCGTACCCTAACCTGTCCCCTACACCGTCCCCATCCCCTACCCCTAACCCTAACCCTAACCCTAACCCTTACCCGAAGCCTTACACTAACCCGTCCCCTAATCCTAACCCATACGATAACACTAACCCATACCCTAACACTTACGCTCACCCTAAACCGTTGTCGTACCCTAACCTGTCCCCTAAACCGTCCCCGTCCCCTAACCCTAACCCTAACCCTAACCCTAAACCTTACCCAAAGCCTTACCCTATCCCGTCCCCTAATCCTACCCCTTACGCTAACACTAACCCGTACCCTAACACGTACGCTCACCCTAAACCGTTGTCGTACACTAACCTGTCCCCTAAACCATCCCCGTCCCCGTCCCCGTCCCTTAACCCTAACCCTAACCCTAACCCTTACCCGAAGCCTTACCCTAACCCGTCCCCTAATCCTAAATTGTTGGCTAACACTAACCCGTACCCTAACACGTACGCTCACCCTAAACCGTTGTCGTACCCTAACCTGTCCCCTAAACCGTCCCCGTCCCCTAACCCTAACCCTAACCCTAACCCTAACCCTTACCCGAAGCCTTACCCTAACCCGTCCTCTAATCCTAACCCATACGCTATCACTAACCCGTACCCTAACACGTACGCTCACCCTAAACCGTTGTCGTACCCTAAGCTGTCCCCTAAAACGTCCCCGTCCCCTAACCCTAACCCTAACCCTAACCCTTACCCGAAGCCTTACACTAACCCGTACCCTAAACCTAACCCGTACGCTAACACTAAACCGTACCCTAACACGTACGCTCACTCTAAACCATTGTCGTACCCTAACCTGTAACCTAAACCATCCCCGTCCCCTATCCCTAACCCTAACCTTAACCCTAACCCTTACCCGAAGCCTAACACTAACCCATGCCCTAATCCTAACCCGTACGCTAACCCTAACCCGTACCCTAACACGTACGCTCACCCTAATCCGTTGTCGTACCCTACCCTGTCCCCTAAACCGTCCCCGTCCCCTAACCCTAACCTTAACCCTAACCCAAACCCTAACCCTTACCCGAAGCCTTACCCTAACCCTTCCCCTAATCCTAACCAATACGATAACACTAAACTGTACCCTAGCACGTACGCTCACCCTAAACCGTTGTCATACACTAACCTGTCCCCTAAACCGTCCCCGTCCCCTAACCCTAACCCTAGCCCTAGCCCTAACCCTTACCCGAAGCCTTACCCTAACCCGTCCCCTAATCCTAACCCGTACGCTAACACTAACCCGTACCCTAACACGTACGCTCACACTAAACCTTTGTCGTACCCTAACCTGTCCCCTAAACCGTCCCCGTCCCCTAAACCTAAACCTAACCCCAACCCTTACCCAAAGCCTTACCCTAACCCGTACCCTAATCCTAAACCGTACGCTAACACTAACCCATAGCGTAACACGTACGCTCACCATAAACCGTTGTCGTACCCTAAACTGTCCCCTAAACCGTCCCCATCCCCTAACCCTAACCCTAACCCTAACACTAACCCTTACCTGAAGCCTTAACCTAACCCGTCCCCTAATCCTAACCTGTACGCTAACACTAAACCATATCCTAACACATACACACACCCTAAACCGTTGTTGTACACTAACCTGTCCCCTAAACCGTCCCCGTCTCCTAACCCTAACCCTAACCCTAACCCTAACCCTAACCCTTACCCGAAGCCTTACCCTAACACGTCCTCTAATCCTAACCCGTACGCTAACACTAACCCGTACCCTAAACATAAACCGTTGTCGTACCCTAACCTGTCCCCTAAACCGTCCCCGTCCCCTAACCCTATCCCTAACCCTAACCCTAACCCTGACCCGAAGCCTTACCCTAACCCGTCCCCTAATCCTAACCCGTACGCTAACACTGACCCGTACCCTAACACGTACGCTCACCCTAAACCATTGTCGTACCTTAACCTGTTCCCTAAACCGTCACCGTCCCCTAACCCTAACCCTAACCATAACCCTAACCCTTACCCGAAACCTTACCCTAACCCGTCCCCTAATCCTAACCCGTATGCTAACTCTAACCCGTACCCTAACACGTACGCTCACCCTAAACTGCTGTCGTACCCTAACCTGTCCCCTAAACCGTCCCCATTCCCTAACCCTAACCCTAACCTTAACCCTAACCCTTATCCGAAGCCTTACCCTAACTCGTCCCCTAATCCTAACTCGTACGCTAACACTAACCCGTACCCTAACACGTACGCTCACCCTAAACCGTTGTCGTACACTAACCTGTCCCCTAAACGGTCCCCATCCCCTAACCCTAACCCTAACCCTAACCCTAAACCTTACCCGAAGTCTTACCCTAACCCGTCCCCTAATCCTAACTCTTACGATAACACTAAACCGTACCCTAACACGTATGCTCACCCTAAACCATTGTCATACACTGACCTGTCCCCTAAACCGTCCCCGTCCCCGTCCCTTAACCCTAACCCTAACACTAACCCTAACTCTTACCCGAAGCCTTACACTAACCCGTCCCCTAATCCTAAACCGTACACTAACACTAACCCGTACGTTAACACGTACACACAGCCTAAACCGTTGTCGTACCCTAACCTGTCCCCTAAACCGTCCACGTCCCCGTCCCCTAACCCTAACCCTAACCCTAACCCTTACCCGAAGGCTTACCCTAACCCATCCCCTAATCCTAACCCGTATGCTAACACTAACCAGTAGCCTAACACGTACGCTCACCCTAAACCGTAGTCGTACACTAACCTGTCCCCTAAACCGTCCCCGTCCCCTAACCCTAACCCTAACCCTAACCCTAACCCTATCCCTTACCCGAAGCCTTACCCTAACCCGTCCCCTAATCCTAACCCGTATTCTAACACTAAACCGTACCCTAACACATACGCACACCCTAAACCGTAGTCGTACACTAACCTGTCCCCTAAACCGTCCCCGTCTCCTAACCCTAACCCTAACCCTAACCCTAACCCTAACCCTTACCCGAAGCCTTACCCTAACACGTCCTCTAATCCTAACCCGTACGCTAACACTAACCCGTACCCTAACACGTACGCTCACCCTAAACGGTTGTCGTACCCTAACCTGTCCCCTAAACCGTCCCCGTCCCCTAACCCAAACCCTAACCCTAACCCTAACCCTTACCCGAAGCCTTACCCTAACCCGTCACCTAATCCTAAACCGTACGCTAACACTAACCCGTACCCTAACACGTACGCTCAGCCTACACCGTTGTCATACACTGACCTGTCCCCTAAACCGTCCCCGTCCCCGTCCCCTAACCCTAACTCAACCCTAACCCTAACCCTTACCCGAAGCCTTACCCTAACCCGTCCCCTAATCCTAACCCGTACGCTAACACTAACCCGTACCCTAACACGTACGCTCACCCTAAACCGTTGTCCTACCCTAACCTGTCCCCTAAACCGTCCCCGTCCCGTAACCCTAACCCTAACCCTAACCCTAACCCTAACACTTACCCGAAGCCTTACCCTTACACGTCCTCTAATCCTAACCCGTACGCTAACACTAACCCGTACCCTAACACGTATGCTCAACCTAAGCAGTTGTCGTACACTAACCTGTCCCCTAAACCGTCTCCGTCCCCTAACCCTAACCCTAACCCTAACCCTCACCCTAGCCCGAACACTTACCCGAAGCCTTACCCTAAACCGTCCCCTAATCCTAACCCTCATGCTAACTCTAACACGTACCCTAACACGTACGCTCACCCTAAACCGTTGTCGTACACTAACCTTTCCCCTAAACCGTCCCTGTTCCCTAACCCTAACCCTAACCCTAACCCTAACCCTAACCCTTACCCGAAGCCTTACCCTAACCCGTCCCCTAATCCTAACCTGTACGCTAACACTAACCCGTACCCTAACACGTACGCTCACCCTAAACCGTTGTCGTACCCTAACCTGTCCCCTACACCATCCCCATCCCCTACCCATAACCCTAACCCTAACCCTAACCCTTACCCGAAGCCTTACACTAACCCGTCCCCTAATCCTAACCCATACGATAACACTAACCCATACCCTAACACTTACGCTCACCCTAAACCGTTGTCGTACCCTAACCTGTCCCCTAAACCGTCCCCGTCCCCTAACCCTAACCCTAACCCTAACCCTAAACCTTACCCAAAGCCTTACCCTAACCCGTCCCCTAATCCTACCCCTTACGCTAACACTAACCCGTACCCTAACACGTACGCTCACCCTAAACCGTTGTCGTACACTAACCTGTCCCCTAAACCATCCCCGTCCCCGTCCCCTAACCCTAACCCTAACCCTAACCCTTACCCGAAGCCTTACCCTAACCCGTCCCCTAATCCTAAATTGTTGGCTAACACTAACCCGTACATTAACACGTACGCTCACCCTAAACCGTTGTCGTACCCTAACCTGTCCCCTACACCGTCCCCATCCCCTACCCCTAACCCTAACCCTAACCCTAACCCTTACCCGAAGCCTTACACTAACCCGTCCCCTAATCCTAACCCATACGATAACACTAACCCATACCCTAACACTTACGCTCACCCTAAACCGTTGTCGTACCCTAACCTGTCCCCTAAACCGTCCCCGTCCCCTAACCCTAACCCTAACCCTAACCCTAAACCTTACCCAAAGCCTTACCCTATCCCGTCCCCTAATCCTACCCCTTACGCTAACACTAACCCGTACCCTAACACGTACGCTCACCCTAAACCGTTGTCGTACACTAACCTGTCCCCTAAACCATCCCCGTCCCCGTCCCCGTCCCTTAACCCTAACCCTAACCCTAACCCTTACCCGAAGCCTTACCCTAACCCGTCCCCTAATCCTAAATTGTTGGCTAACACTAACCCGTACCCTAACACGTACGCTCACCCTAAACCGTTGTCGTACCCTAACCTGTCCCCTAAACCGTCCCCGTCCCCTAACCCTAACCCTAACCCTAACCCTAACCCTTACCCGAAGCCTTACCCTAACCCGTCCTCTAATCCTAACCCATACGCTATCACTAACCCGTACCCTAACACGTACGCTCACCCTAAACCGTTGTCGTACCCTAAGCTGTCCCCTAAAACGTCCCCGTCCCCTAACCCTAACCCTAACCCTAACCCTTACCCGAAGCCTTACACTAACCCGTACCCTAAACCTAACCCGTACGCTAACACTAAACCGTACCCTAACACGTACGCTCACTCTAAACCATTGTCGTACCCTAACCTGTAACCTAAACCATCCCCGTCCCCTATCCCTAACCCTAACCTTAACCCTAACCCTTACCCGAAGCCTAACACTAACCCATGCCCTAATCCTAACCCGTACGCTAACCCTAACCCGTACCCTAACACGTACGCTCACCCTAATCCGTTGTCGTACCCTACCCTGTCCCCTAAACCGTCCCCGTCCCCTAACCCTAACCCTAACCCTAACCCAAACCCTAACCCTTACCCGAAGCCTTACCCTAACCCTTCCCCTAATCCTAACCAATACGATAACACTAAACTGTACCCTAGCACGTACGCTCACCCTAAACCGTTGTCATACACTAACCTGTCCCCTAAACCGTCCCCGTCCCCTAACCCTAACCCTAGCCCTAGCCCTAACCCTTACCCGAAGCCTTACCCTAACCCGTCCCCTAATCCTAACCCGTACGCTAACACTAACCCGTACCCTAACACGTACGCTCACACTAAACCTTTGTCGTACCCTAACCTGTCCCCTAAACCGTCCCCGTCCCCTAAACCTAAACCTAACCCCAACCCTTACCCAAAGCCTTACCCTAACCCGTACCCTAATCCTAAACCGTACGCTAACACTAACCCATAGCGTAACACGTACGCTCACCATAAACCGTTGTCGTACCCTAAACTGTCCCCTAAACCGTCCCCATCCCCTAACCCTAACCCTAACCCTAACACTAACCCTTACCTGAAGCCTTAACCTAACCCGTCCCCTAATCCTAACCTGTACGCTAACACTAAACCATATCCTAACACATACACACACCCTAAACCGTTGTTGTACACTAACCTGTCCCCTAAACCGTCCCCGTCTCCTAACCCTAACCCTAACCCTAACCCTAACCCTAACCCTTACCCGAAGCCTTACCCTAACACGTCCTCTAATCCTAACCCGTACGCTAACACTAACCCGTACCCTAAACATAAACCGTTGTCGTACCCTAACCTGTCCCCTAAACCGTCCCCGTCCCCTAACCCTATCCCTAACCCTAACCCTAACCCTGACCCGAAGCCTTACCCTAACCCGTCCCCTAATCCTAACCCGTACGCTAACACTGACCCGTACCCTAACACGTACGCTCACCCTAAACCATTGTCGTACCTTAACCTGTTCCCTAAACCGTCACCGTCCCCTCACCCTATCCCTAACCCTAACCCTAACCCTAACCCGAACCCTTACCCGAAGTCTTACCCTAAACCGTCCCCTATTCCTAACCCGTACGCTAACACTAACCCGTACCCTAACACGTACGCTCACCCTAAACCTTTGTCGTACCATAACCTGTCCCCTAAACCGTCCCCGTCCCCTAACCCTAACACTACCCCTAACCCTAACCCTTACCCGAAGCCTTACCCTAACCCGTCCCCTAATCCTAACCCGTACGCTAACACTAACCCATACCCTAACACGTACGCTCACCCTAAACCGCTGTCGTACCCTAACCTGTCCCTTAAACCGTCCCCGTCCCCTAACCCTAACCCTAACCATAACCCTAACCCTTACCCGAAACCTTACCCTAACCCGTCCCCTAATCCTAACCCGTATGCTAACTCTAACCCGTACCCTAACACGTACGCTCACCCTAAACTGCTGTCGTACCCTAACCTGTCCCCTAAACCGTCCCCATTCCCTAACCCTAACCCTAACCTTAACCCTAACCCTTATCCGAAGCCTTACCCTAACTCGTCCCCTAATCCTAACTCGTACGCTAACACTAACCCGTACCCTAACACGTACGCTCACCCTAAACCGTTGTCGTACACTAACCTGTCCCCTAAACGGTCCCCATCCCCTAACCCTAACCCTAACCCTAACCCTAAACCTTACCCGAAGTCTTACCCTAACCCGTCCCCTAATCCTAACTCTTACGATAACACTAAACCGTACCCTAACACGTATGCTCACCCTAAACCATTGTCATACACTGACCTGTCCCCTAAACCGTCCCCGTCCCCGTCCCTTAACCCTAACCCTAACACTAACCCTAACTCTTACCCGAAGCCTTACACTAACCCGTCCCCTAATCCTAAACCGTACACTAACACTAACCCGTACGTTAACACGTACACACAGCCTAAACCGTTGTCGTACCCTAACCTGTCCCCTAAACCGTCCACGTCCCCGTCCCCTAACCCTAACCCTAACCCTAACCCTTACCCGAAGGCTTACCCTAACCCATCCCCTAATCCTAACCCGTATGCTAACACTAACCAGTAGCCTAACACGTACGCTCACCCTAAACCGTAGTCGTACACTAACCTGTCCCCTAAACCGTCCCCGTCCCCTAACCCTAACCCTAACCCTAACCCTAACCCTATCCCTTACCCGAAGCCTTACCCTAACCCGTCCCCTAATCCTAACCCGTATTCTAACACTAAACCGTACCCTAACACATACGCACACCCTAAACCGTAGTCGTACACTAACCTGTCCCCTAAACCGTCCCCGTCTCCTAACCCTAACCCTAACCCTAACCCTAACCCTAACCCTTACCCGAAGCCTTACCCTAACACGTCCTCTAATCCTAACCCGTACGCTAACACTAACCCGTACCCTAACACGTACGCTCACCCTAAACGGTTGTCGTACTCTAACCTGTCCCCTAAACCGTCCCCGTCCCCTAACCCTATCCCTAACCCTAAACCTAACCCTATCTCTTACCTGAAGCCTTACCCTAATCTGTCCCCTAATCCTAACCCGTACGCTAACACTAAACCGTATCCTAACACATACACACACCCTTAACCGTTGTTGTACACTAACCTGTCCCCTAAACCGTCCCCGTCTCCTAACCCTAACCCTAACCCTAAACCTAACCCTTACCCGAAGCCTTACCCTAACACGTCCTCTAATCCTAACCCGTACGCTAACACTAACACGTACCCTAACAAGTACGCTCAACATAAACCGTTGTCGTACCCTAACCTGTCCCCTAAACCGTCCCCGTCCCCTAACCCTATCCCTAACCCTAACCCTAACCCTGACCCGAAGCCTTACTCTAACCCGTCCCCTAATCCTAACCCGTACGCTAACACTAACCCGTACCCTAACACGTACGCTCACCCTAAACTGTTGTCGTACCCTAACCTGTCCCCTAAACCGTCACCGTCCCCTCACCCTATCCCTAACCCTAACCCTAACCCTAACCCGAACCCTTACCCGAAGCCTTACCCTAAACCGTCCCCTATTCTTAACCCGTACGCTAACACTAACCCGTACCCTAACACGTACGCTCACCCTAAACCTTTGTCGTACCCTAACCTGTCCTCTAAACCGTCCCCGTCCCCTAACCCTAACTCTAACCCTAACCCTAACCCTTACCCGAAGCCTTACCCTAACCCGTCCCCTAATCCTAACCCGTACGCTAACACTAACCCATACCCTAACACGTACGCTCACCCTAAACCGTTGTCGTACCCTAACCTGTCCCTTAAACCGTCCCCGTCCCCTAACCCTAACCCTAACCCTAACCCTAAACATTACCCGAAGCCTTACCCTAACCCGTCCCCTAATCCTAACCCTTACGATAACACTAAACCGTACCCTAACACGTACGCTCACCCTAAACCGTTGTCATACACTGACCTGTCCCCTACACCGTCCCCGTCTGCGTCCCCTAACCCTAACCGTAACACTAACTCTAACCCTTACCCGAAGCCTTACCCTAACCCGTCCCCTAATCCTAAACCGTACACTAACACTAAACCGTACCCTAACAGGTACACTCACCCTAAACCGTTGTCGTACCCTAACCTGTCCCCTAAACCGTCCCCGTCCCCGTCCCCAAACCCTAACCCTAACCCTTACCCGAAGCCTTACCCTAACACGTCCTCTAATCCTAACCCGTACGCTAACACTAACCCGTAGCCTAACACGTACGCTCACCTTCAACCGTTATCGTACCATAACCTGTCCCCTAAAAGGTCCCCGTCCCCTAACCCTAACCCTAACCCTAACCCTAACCCTATCCCTTACCCGAAGCCTTACCCTAACCCGTCCCCTAATTCTAACACGTACGCAAACACTAAACCGTACCCTTACACATACGCACACCCTAAACCGTAGTCGTACACTAACCTGTCCCCTAAACCGTCCCCGTCTCCTAACCCTAACCCTAACCCTAACCCTAACACTTACCCGAAGCCTTACCCTAACACGTCCTCTAATCCTAACCCGTACGCTAACACTAACCCGTACCCTAACACGTATGCTCAACCTAAACCGTTGTCGTACTCTAACCTGTCCCCTAAACCGTCCCCGTCCCCTAACCCTAACCCTAACCCAAACCCTAAACCTTACCCGAAGCCTTACCCTAACCCGTCCCCTAATCCTAACCCTTACGATAACACTAAACCGTACCCTAACACGTACGCTCACCCTAAACCGTTGTCATACACTGACCTGTCCCCTAAACCGTCCCCGTCCCCGTCCCCTAACCCTAACCCTAACACTAACCCTAACCCTTACCCGAAGCCTTACCCGAACCCGTCCCCTAATCCTAAACCGTACACTAACACTAACCCGTACCCTAATACGTACACTCACCCTAAACCGTTGTCGTACCCTAACCTGTCCCCTAAACCGTATCCGTCCCCTAACCCTAACCCTAACCCTAACCCTAACACTTACCCGAAGCATTTCCCTAAACCATCCCCTAATCCTAACCCGTATGCTAACACTAACCAGTACCCTAACACGTACGCTCACCATAAACCGTTGTCGTACCATAACTTGTCCCCTAAATGGTCCCCGTCCTCTAACCCTAAACCTAACCCTAACCCTAACCCTATCCCTTACCCGAAGCCTTACCCTAACCCTTCCCCTAATCCTAACCCGTACGCTAACATTAAACCGTACCCTAACACATACGCACACCCTAAACAGTAGTCGTACACTAACCTGTCCCGTAAACCGTCCCCGTCTCCTAACCCTAACCGTAACCCTAACCCTAACCCTTACCCGAAGCCTTGCACTAACACGTCCTCTAATCCTATACCGTACGCTAACACTAACCCGTACCCTAACACGTACGCTCATCCTAAACCGTTGTCGTACTCTAACCTGTCCCCTAAAACGTCCCCGTCCCCTAACCCTAACCCTAACCCTAACCCTTACCCGAAGCCTTAAACTAACCCGTCCCCTAATACTAACCCGTACGCTAACACTAAACCGTACCCTAACACATACACACACCCTAAACCGTTGTTGTACACTAACCTGTCCCCTAAACCGTCCCCATCTCCTAACCCTAACCATAACCCTAACCCTAACCCTAACCCTTACCCGAAGCCTTACCCTAACACGTCCTCTAATCCTAACACGTACGCTAACACTAACCCGTACCCTAAGATGTATGCTCACCCTAAACCGTTGTCGTACCCTAACCTGTCCCCTAAACCGTCCCCATCCCCTAACCCTAACCCTAACCCTAACCCTAACCCTGACCCGAAGCCTTACCCTAACCTGTCCCCTAGTCCTAACCCGTACGCTAACACTAACCCGTACCCTAACACGTACGCTCACCCTAAAGCGTTGTCGTACCCTAACCTGTCCCCTAAACCTTCACCGTCCCCTCACCCTAACCCTAACCCTAACCCTAACCCTAACCCGAACCCTTACCCGAAACCTTACCCTAAACCGTCTCCTAATCCTAACCCGTACGCTAACACTAACCCGTACCCTAACACGTACACTCACCCTAAAACTTTGTCGTACCCTAACCTGTCCCCTATACCGTCCCCGTCCGCTAACCCTAACAATAACCCTAACCCTAACACTTACCCGAAGCCTTACCCTAACCCGTCCCCTAATCCTAACCCGTACGCTAACACCAACCCGTACCCTAACACGTACGCTCACAATAAACCGTTGTCGTACCCTAACCTGTCCCTTAAACCGTCCCCGTCCCCTAACCCTAACCCTAACCCTAACCCTAACCCTTACCCGAAGCCTTACCCTAACCCGTCCCCTAATCCTAACCCGTATGCTAACTCTAACCCGTACCCTAACACGTACGCTCACCCTAAACCTTTGTCGTATCCTAACCTGTCCCCTAAACCGTCCCCGTTCCCTAACCCTAACCCTAACCCTAACCTTAACCCTAACCCTTATCCGAAGCCTTACCCTAAACCGTCCCCTAATCCTAACTCGTACGCTAACACTAACACGTACCCTAACACGTACGCTCACCCTAAACCGTTGGCGCACTCTAACCTGTCCACTAAACCGTCCCCGTCCCCTAACCCTAACCCTAACCCTAACCCTTACCCGAAGCCTTACGCTAACCCGTCCCCTAATCCTAACCCTTACGATAACACTAACCCGTACCCTAACACGTACGCTCACCCTAAACCGTTTTCGTACCCTAACCTGTCCCCTAAACCGTCCCCGTCCACTAACCCTAACCCTAACCCTAACCCTAACCCTTACCCGAAGCCTTACCCTAACCCGTCCCCTAATCCTAACCCGTACGCTAACACTAAACCGTACCCTAACACGTACGCTCACCCTAAACCGTTGTGATACACTGACCTGTCCCCTAAATCGTCCCCGTCCCCGTCCACTAACCCTAACCCTAACCCTAACCCTAACCCTTACCCGAAGCCTTACCCTAACCCGTCCCCTAACCCTAACCCGTCAGCTAACACTAACCCGTACCCTAACACGTACGCTCACCCTAAACCGTTGTCGTACCCTAACCTGTCCCCTAAACCGTCCCCGTCCCCTAACCCTAACCCTAACCCTAAACCTAACCCTTTCCCGAAGCCTTACCCTAACCCATACCCTAATCCTAACCCGTACGCTAACACTAACCCGTAGGCTAACACGTACGCTCATCATAAACCGTTATCGTACCCTAACCTGTCCCCTACACCATCCCCGTCTCCTAACCCTAACCCTAACCCTAACCCTAACCCTTACCCGAAGCCTTACCCTAACCCGTCCCCTAATCCTAACCCGTACGCTAACCCTAAACGGTACCCTAACACATACGCACACCCTAAACCGTTGTCGTACACTAACCTGTCCCCTAAACCGTCCCCGTCTCCTAACGCTAACCCTAACCCTAACCCTAACCCTAACACTTACCCGAAGCCGTACCCTAACACGTCCTCTAATCCTAACCCGTACGCTAACACTAACCCTTACCCTAACACGTACGCTCACCCTAAACCGTTGTCGTACCCTAACCAGTCCCCTAAACCGTCCCTGTCCCCTAACCCTAACCCTAACCCTAACCCTAACCCTAACCCTTACCCCAAGCCTTACCCTAACCCGTCCCCTAATCCTAACCCGTACGCTAACACTAACCCGTACCCTAACACATACGCTCACCCTAAACCGTTATCGTACCCTAACCTGTCCCCTACACCGTCCCCGTCCCCTACCCCTAAACCTAACCCTAACCCTAACCCTAACCCTTACCCGAAGCCTTACCCTAACCCGTCCCCTAATCCTACACCGTACGCTAACACTAAACCGTACCCTAACACGTACGCTCACCCTAAACCGTTGTCGTACACTAACCTGTCCCCTAAACCGTCCCCGTCCCCGTCCCCTAACCCTAACCCTAACCCTAAACCTAACCCTTACCCGAAGCCTTAACCTAACCCGTCCCCTAATCCTAACCCGTTGGTTAACACTAACCCGTACCCTAACACGTATGCTCACCTTAAACCGTTGTTGTACACTAACCTGTCCCCTAAACCGTCCCCGTCCCCTAACCCTAACCCTAACCCTAAAGCTAACACTTACCCGAAGCCTTACACTAACCCGTCCCCTAATCCTAAACCGTACGCTAACACTAAACCGTACCCTAACACGTACGCTCACCCTAAACCGTTGTCGTACGCTAACCCTTCCCCTAAACCGTCCCCGTCCCCTAACCCTAAACTTAACCCTAACCCTAACCCTTACCCGAAGCCTTCCCCTAACCCGTCCTCTAATCCTAAACCGTACGCTAACACTAACCCGTACCCTAACACGTACGCTCACCCTAAACCGTTGTCGTACCCTAACCTGTCCCCTAAAACGTCCCCGTCCCCTAACCCTAACCCTAACCCTAACCCTTACCCGAAGCCTTACACTAACCCGTACCCTAAACCTAACCCGTACGCTAACACTAACCCGTACCCTAACACGTACGCCGCTCACTCTAAACCATTGTCGTTCCCTAACCTGTACCCTAAACCATCCCCGTCACCTATCCCTAACCCTAACCCTAACCCTAACCCTAACCCTAACCCTAAACCGTCGCCGTACCCTAACCCTAACCCTAACCCTAACCCTAACCCTAACCCTTACCCAAAGCCTTACACTAACCCATCCCCTAATCCTAACCCGGACGCTAACCCTAACCCTTACCCTAACACGTACGCTCACCCTAAACCGTTGTCGTACCCTAACCTGTCCCCTAAACCGTCCCAGTCCCCTAACCCTAACCCTAACCCTAACCCTTACCCGAAGCCTTACCCTAACCCGTCCCATAATAATAACCCGTACGCTAACACTAACACGTACCCTAAAACGTACGCTCACACTAAAACGTTGTCGTACCATAACCTGTCCCCTAAACCGTCCCCGTCCCCTAACCCTAAACCTAACCCTAACCCTAACCCTAACCCTTACCCGAAGCCTTAACCTAACCCGTCACATAAGCCTAACCCGTATGCTGACACTAACCCATACCCTAACACGTACGCTCATCCTAAACCTTTGTCGTACACTAACCTGTCCCCTAAACTGTCCCCGTCACCTAACCCTAACCCTAACCCTAACCCTAACCTTAACCCTAACCCTTATCCGAAGCCTTAACCTAACCCGTCCCCTAATCCTAACACGTATGCTAACTCTAACCCGTACCCTAACACGTACGCTCACCCTAAACCGTTGTCCTACCCTAACCTGTCCCCTAAACCGTCCCCGTTCCCTAACCCTAACCCTAACCCGAACCTTAACCCTAACCCTTATCCGAAGCCTTACCATAACCCGTCCCCTAATCCTAACCCGTACGCTAACACTAACCCGTACCCTAACACGTATGCTCACCCTAAACCGTTGTCGTACACTAACCTGTCCCCTAAACCGTCCCCGTCCCCTAACCCTTACCCTAACCGTAACCCTAACCCTAACCCTTACCCGAAGCCATACCCTAACCCGTCCCCTATTCCTAACCCATACGATAACACTAACGCGTACCCTAACACGTACGCTCACCCTAAACCGTTGTCGTACCCTAACCTGTCCCCTAAACCGCCCCGTCCCCTAAACCTAACCCTAAACCTAACCCTAATCCTAACCCTTACCCGAAGCCTTACCCTAACCCGTCCCCTAATCCTAAACCGTACGCTAAGACTAACCCATACCCTAACACGTACGCTCACCCTAAACCGTTGTCGTACACTAACCTGTCCCCTAAACCGTCCCCGTCCCCGTCCCCTAACCCTAACCCTAACCCTAACCCTAACCCTTACCCAAAGCCTTACCCTAACCCGTCCCCTAATCCTAACCCGTACGCTAACACTAACCCGTAGCCTAACACGTATGCTCACCATAAACCGTTGTCGTACCCTAACCTATCCCCTAAACCGTCCCCGTCCCCTAACACTAACACTAACCCTAACCCTAACCCTAACCCTTACCCGAAGCCTACCCTAACCCGTCCCCTAATCCTTACCCGAACGCTAACACTAATCCATACCCTAACACGAACGCTCACCCAAAACCGTTGTCGTGCCCTAACCTGTCCCCTAAACCGTCCCCGTCCCCGTCCCCTAACCCTAACCCTAACCCTAACCCTAACCCTTACCCGAAGCCTTACCCTAACCCATCCCCTAATCCTAACCCTCACGCTAACACTAACCCGTACACTAACACGTACGCTCACCCTAAACCGTTGTCGTACCGTAACCTGTCCCCTAAACCGTCCCCATCCCCTAACCCTAACCCTAACCCTTACCGTAAGCCTTACCCTAACCCCTCCCCTAATCCTAACCCGTACGATAACACTAACCCATACCCTAACACGTACGCTCACCCTAAACCGTTGTCGTACCCTAACCTGTCCCCTAAACCGTCCCCGTCCCCTAACCCTAACCCTAAACCTAACCCTAACCCTAAACCTTACCCGAAGCCTTACCCTAACCCGTCCCCTAATCCGAACCCGTACGCTAACACTAACCCGTACCCTAACACGTACGCTAACCCTAAACCGTTGTCGTACACTAACCTGTCCCCTAAACCGTCCCCGTCCCCGTCCCCTAACCCTATCTCTAACCCTAACCCTAGCCCTTACCCGAAGCCTTACCGTAACCCGTCCCCTAATCCTAACCCGTACGCTAACACTAAACCGTACCCTAACACATACGCACACCCTAAACCATTGTCGTACACTAACCTGTCCCATAAACCGTCCCCGTCTCTTAACCCTAACCCTAACCCTAACCCTAATCCCAACCCTTACCCGAAGCCTTACCCTAACCCGTCCTCTAATCCTAACCCGTACGCTAACACTAACACGTACCCTAACACGTACGCTCACATTAAACCGTTGTCGTACCCTAACCTGTCCCCTAAACCGTCCCCGTCCCCTAACCCTAACCCTAACCCTAACCCTAACCCTAACCCTAAGCCTAACCCTAACCCTAACCCTAACCCTTACCCGAAGCCTTACCCTAACCCGTCCCCTAATCCTTACCCGTACGCTAACAATAACCCGTAGCCTAACACGTACGCTCACCCTAAACCATTGTCGTACCCTAACCTGTCCCCTAAACCGTCCCCATCCCCTAACCCTAACGCTAACCCTAACCCTAAACCTTACCCGAAGCCTTACCCTAACCCGTCCCCTAATACTAACCCGTATGCTAACACTAAACCGTACCCTAACACGGACGCTCACCCTAAACCGTTATCGTACCCTAACCTGTCCCCTAAACCGTCCCCGTCCCCTAAGCCTAACCCTAACCCTAACACTAACCCTTATCCAAAACCTTATCCTAACCCGTCCCCTAATCCTAACCCGTACGCTAACAGTAACCCGTACCCTAACACGTACGCTCACCCTAAACCGTTGTCGTACCCTAACCTGTCCCCTAAACCGTCACCGTCCCCTAACCCTAACCCTAACCCTAAACCGAACCCTTACCCGAAGCCTTACCCTAACCCGTCCCCTAATCCTTACCCGAACGCTAACACTAATCCATACCCTAACACGTACGCTCACGCAAAACTGTTGTCGTGCCCTAACCTGTCCCCTAAACCTTCCCTGTCCCCTAACCCTAACCCTAACCCTAACCCTAAACCTAACCCTTACCCGAAGCATTACCCTAACACGTCCCCTAATCCTACCCCGTATGCTAACTCTAACCCGTACCCTAACACGTACGCTCACGCTAAACCGATGTCGTACCCTAACCTGTACCCTAAACCGTCCCCGTCCCCTAACCCTAACCCTAACCCTAACCCTAACCCTTACCCGAAGCCCTACCCTAACCCGTCCCCTAATCCTAAACCGTACGCTAACACTAACCCGTACACTAACACGTATGCTCACCCTAAACCGTTTTCGTTCCCTAACCTGTCCCCTAAACCGTCCCCGTCCCCTAAACCTAACCCTAACCCTAACCCTAACCCTTACCCGAAGCCTTACCCTAACGCGTCCCCTAATACTAACACGTATGCTAACACTATCTCGTACCCTAACACGTACGCTCACCCTAAACCGTGGTCGTACCCTAACCTCTCCCCTAAACCGTCCCCGTCCCCTAACCCTAACCCTAAACCTAACGCTTACCCGAAGCCTTACCCAAACCCGTCCCCTAATCCTAACCCGTACGCTAACACTAACCCGTAGCCTAACACGTATGCTCACCATAAACCGTTGTCGTACCCTAACCTATCCCCTAAACCGTCCCCGTCCCCTAACCCTAAACCTAAACCTAACCCTTACCCGAAGCCTTACCCTTACCCGTCCCCTAATCCTAACACGTACGCTAACACTAACCCGTAGCCTAACACGTACGCTCACCCTAAACCGTTGTCGTACCCTAAACTGTCCCCTAAACCATCCCCGTCCCCTAAGCCTAACCCTAACCCTAATCCTAACCCTAACCCTAAACCTTACCCGAAGCCTTACCCTAAACCGTCCCCTACACCTAACCCATACGCTAACACTAACCCGTACCCTAACACGTACGCTCACACTAAACCGTTCTCTTACCCGAACCTGTCCCCTAAACCGTCCACGTCCCCTAACCCTAACGCTAACCCTAACCCTAACCCTTACCCGAAACCTTACCCTAACCCGTCCCCTAATAATAACCCGTATGCTAACTCTAACCCGTACCCTAACACGTACGCTCATCCTAAACCGTTGTTGTACCCTAACCTGTCCCCTAAACCGTCCCCGTCCCCTAATCCTAACCCGTACGCTAACAATAACCCGTACCCTAACACGTACGCTCACCCTATACCGTTGTCGTACACTAACCTGTCCCCTAAACCGTCCCCGTCCCCTAACCCTAAACCTAACCCTAACCCTAACCCTTACCCGAAGCCGTACCCTAACCTGTCCCCTAATCCTAACCCGTAGGCTAAAACTAACCCGTACCCTAACACGTATGCTCACCCTAAACTGTTGTCGTACCCTAACATGACCCCTAAACGGTCCCCGTCCCCTGACCCTAACCCTAACCTTAACCCTAACCCTAACACTTACCCGAAGCCGTACCCTAACCCGTGCCCTAATCCTAACCCGTACGCTAACACTAACCCATAGCCTAACACGTACGCTCACCCTAAACCGTTGTCATACCCTAACCTGTCCCCTAAACCGTCCCCATCCCCTAACCCTAACCCTAAACATAACCCTTACCCAAAGATTAACCCTAACCCATCCCCTAATCCTAACCGGTACGCTAACACTAAACCGTACCCTAACACGTACGCTCACCCTAAACCGTTGTCGTACCCTTACCTGTCCCCTAAACCTTCCCCGTCCCCTAACCCTAAGCCTAACCCTAACCCTAAAGCTAACCCTTACCCGAAGCCTTACCGTAACCCGTCCCCTAATCCTAACCCGTACACTAACACTAAACCATACCCTAACATATACGCTCACCCTAAACCGTTGTCATACACTAACCTGTCCGTTAAACCTTCCCCGTCTCCTAACCCTAACCCTAACCCTAACCCTAACACTTACCTGAAGCCTTACCCTAACCCGTCCCATAAGCCTAACCCGTACGCTAACACTATCCCATAACCTAAAACGTACGCTCACCCTAAACCGTTATCGTACACTAACCTCTCCCGTAAACCGGCCCCGTCCCCTAACCCTAACCCTAACCCTAACCCTAACCCTTACCCGAAGCCTTACTCTAACCTGTCCTCTAATCCTAACCCGTACGCTAACCATAACCAGTACCCTAACACGTACGCTCACCCTAAACCGTTGTCGTACCCTAACCTGTCCCCTAAACCGTCCCCGTCCCCTAACCCTAACCCTAACCCTAACCCTAACCCTTACCCGAAGCCTTACCCTAACCCGTCCCCTAATCCTAACCCGTACGCTAACACTAACCCATAGCCTAATACGTACGCTCACCCTAAACCGTTGTCGTACCCTAACCTGTCCCCTAAACCGTCCCCGTCCCCTAACCCTAACCCTAACCCTAATCCTTACCTGAAGCCTTACGCTAACTCGTCCCGTAATACTAACACGTACGCTAATACTAACTCGTACCCTAACACGTACGCTCACCCTAAACCGTTGTCGTACGCTAACCTGTCCCCTAAACCGTCCCCGTCCCCTAACCCTAAACCTAAACCTAACCCTTACCCGAAGCCTTACCCTTACCCGTCCCCTAATCCTAACACGTACGCTAACACTAACCCGTAGCCTAACACGTACGCTCACCATAAACCGTTGTCGTACCCTAACCTGTCCCCTAAACCGTCCCCGTCCCCTAACACTAACCCTAACCCTAACCCTAACCCTAACCCTTACCCGAAGCCTTACCATAACCCGTCCCCTAATCCTAACCCGTACCCTAACACTAAACAGTACCCTAACACGTACGCTCACCCTAAACCGTTGTCGTACCCTAACCTGTCCCCTAAACCGTCCCCGTCTACTAACCCTAACCCTAACCCTAACCCTAACCCTTACCCGAAGCCTTATCCTAACCCGTCCCCTAATCCTAACCCGTACGCTAACAGTAACCCGTACCCTAACACGTACGCTCACCCTAAACCGTTGTCGTACCCTAACCTGTCCCCTAAACCGTCCCCGTCCCCTAACCCTAACCCTAACCCTAACCCTAACCCTTACCCGAAACATTACACTAACCCGTCCCCTAATCCTAACCCTTATGCTAACTCTAACCCATACCCTAACACGTACGCTCACCCTAAACCGTTGTCGTACCCTAACCTGTCCCCTAAACCGTCCCCGTTCCCTAACCATAACCCAAACCCTAACCCTAACCCTAACCCTTACCCGAAGCCTTACACTAACCCGTCCCCTAATCCTAACCCGTACGCTAAAACTAACCCGTCCACTAACACATACGCTCACCCTAAACCGTCGTCGTACACTAACCTGTCCCCTAAACCGTCCCCGTCCCCTAACACTAACCCTAACCCTAAACCTAACCCTTACCCGAAGCCTTACCCTAACCCGTCCCCTAATCCTAACCCATACGATAACACTAACCCGTACCCTAACACGTACGCTCACCCTAAACCGTTGTCGTACCCTAACCTGTCCCCTAAATCGTACCCGTCCCCTAACCCTAACCCTAACCCTAACCCTAAACCTTACCCGAAGCCTTACCCTAACCCGTCCCCTAATCCGAACCCGTACGCTAACAATAAACCGTACCCTAACACGTACGCTCACCCTAAACCGTTGTCGTACACTAACCTGTCCCCTAAACCGTCCCCGTCCCCGTCCCCTAACCCTATCTCTAACTCTAACCCTAACCCTTACCCGAAGCCTTACCCTAACCCGTCCCCTAATCCTAACCCGTAGGCTAACACTAACCCGTACCCTAACACGTATGCTCACCCTAAACCGTTGTCGTACCCTATCCTGTCCCCTAAACCGTCCCCGTCCCCTACTCCTAACCCTAACCCTAACCCTTACCCGAAGCCTTACCCTAACCCATCCCCTAATCCTAAACCGTACGCTAACACTAAACCGTACCCTAACACTTACTCTCACCCTAAACCGTTGTCGTACACTCACCTGTCACCTAAACCGTCCCCGTCCCCTAACCCTAACCCTAACCCTAACCTTAACCCTAACCCTTACCCAAAGCCTTACCGTAACCCGTCCCCTAATCCTAACCCGTACGCTAACACTAAACCGTGCCCCAACACATACGCACACCCTAAACCGTTGTCGTACACTAACCTGTCCCCTAAACCGTCCCCGTCTCCTAACCCTAACCCTAACCCTAATCCCAACCCTTACCCGAAGCCTTACCCTAACCCGTCCTCTAATCCTAACCCGTACGCTAACAATCACACGTACCCTAACACGTACGCTCACCTTAAACCGTTGTCGTACCCTAACCTGTCCCCTAAACCGTCCCCGTCCCCTAACCCTAACCCTAACCCTAACCCTAACGCTAACCCTTACCCGAAGCCTTACCCGAAACCGTCCCCTAATCCTAACCCGTACGCTAACAATAACCCCTACCCTAACACGTACGCTCACCCTAAACCGTTGTCGTACCCTAAACTGTCCCCTAAACCGTCCCCGTCCCCTAAGCCTAACCCTAACCCTAACCCTAACCCTAACCCTAACACTTACCCGACTCCTTACCCTAACCCGTCCCGTAAACCTAACCCGTACGCTAACACTTACCGGTACCCTAACACGTACACTCACCCTAAACATTTGTCGTACACTAACCTGTCCCCTAAACCGTCGCCGTCCCCTAACCCTAACCCTAACCCTAATCCTAACCCTAACCCTAAACCTTACCCGAAGCCTTACCCTAAACCGTCCCCCACACCTAACCCATACGCTAACACTAACCCGTACCCTAACACGTACGCTCACACTAAACCGTTCTCTTACCCGAACCTGTCCCCTAAACCGTCCACGTCCCCTAACCCTAACGCTAACCCTAACCCTAACCCTTACCCGAAGCCTTACCATAACCCGTCCCCTAATCCTAACCCGTACCCTAACACTAAACCGTACCCTAACACGTACGCTCATCCTAAACCGTTGTCGTACCCTAACCTGTCCCCTAAACCGTCCCCGTCCACTAACCCTAACCCTAACCCTAACCCTAACCCTTACCCGAAGCCTTATCCTAACCCGTCCCCTAATCCTAACCCGTACGCTAACAGTAACCCGTACCCTAACACGTACGCTCACCTTAAACCGTTGTCGTACCCTAACCTGTACCCTAAACCTTCCCCGTCCCCTAACCCTAACCGTAACTCTAACCCTAACCCTAACCCTAACCCTTACCCGAAGCATTACCCTAACCCGTCCACTAATCCTACCCCGTATGCTAACTCTAACCCGTACCCTAACACGTACGCTCACGCTAAACTGATGTCGTAACCTAACCTGTCCCCTAAACCGTCCCTGTTCCCTAACCCTAACCCTAACCCTAACCCTAACCCTAACCCTTACCCGAAGCCTTACCCTAACCCGTCCCATAAGCCTAACCCGTACGCTAACACTAACCCATACCCTAACACGTACGCTCACCCTAAACAGTTGTCGTACACTAACCTGTCCCCTAAACCGTCCCCGTCCCCTAAACCTAACCGTAACCCTAACCCTAACCCCAACCCTAAACCTTACCCGAAGCCTTAACCTAACCCGTCCCCTAATCCTAACCCGGACGCTAACACTAACCCGTAGCCTAACACGTACGCTCACCCTAAACTGTTGTCGTACTCTAACCTATCCCCTAAACCATCCCCGTCCCCGTCCCCTAACCCTAACCCTAACCCGAAACCTTACCCGAAGCCTTACCCTAACCCGTCCCCTAATCCTAACCCGTACGCTAACAGTAACCCGTACCCTAACACGTACGCTCACCCTAAACCTTTGTCGTACCCTAACCTGTCCCCTAAACCGTCACCGCCCCCTAACCCTATCCCTAACCCTAACCCGAACCCTTACCCGAAGCCTTACCCTAACCCGTCCCCTAATCCTTATCCGAACGCTAACACTAATCCATACCCTAACACGTACACTCACCCAAAACCGTTGTCATGCCCTAACCTGTCCCCTAAACCGTCCCCGTCCCCTAACCCTAACCCTAACCCTAACCCTAACCCTTACCCGAAGCCTTAACCTAACCCGTCCCCTAATCCTAACCCGGACGCTAACACTAACCCGTAGCCTAACACGTACGCTCACCCTAAACTGTTGTCGTACTCTAACCTGTCCCCTAAACCGTCCCCGTCCCCGTCCCCTAACCCTAACCCTAACCCGAAACCTTACCCGAAGCCTTACCCTAACCCGTCCCCTAATCCTAACCCGTACGCTAACACTAACCCGTACCCTAACACGGACGCTCACCCTAAACCGTTGTCGTACCCTAACCTGTCCCCTAAACAGTCCCCGTCCCCTAACCGTAACCCTAACCCTAACCCTAACCCTTACCCGACGCCTTACACTAAACCATGCCCTAATCCTAACCCGTACACTAACCCTGACCCGAACCCTAACACGTACGCTCACCCTCAACCATTGTCGTACCCTAACCTGTACCCTAAACCATCCCCGCCCCTATCCCTAACCCTAAACCTAACCCTAACCCTTACCCGAAGCCTTACCCTAACCCGTCCCCTAATCCTAACTGGTACGCTAACACTAACACGTACCCTAACACGTACGCTCACCCTAAAACGTTGTCGTACCATGTCCTGTCCCCTAAAGCGTCCCCGTCACCTAACTCTAACCCTAACCCTAACCCTAACCCTTACCTGAAGCCTTACCCTAACCCGTCCCATAAGCCTAACCCGTACGCTAACACTAACCCATAACCTAAAACGTACGCTCACCCTAAACCGTTATCGTACACTAACCTCTCCCCTAAACCGGCCCCGTACCCTAACCCTAACCCTAACCCTAACCCTAACACTTACCCGAAGCCTTACTCTAACCCGTCCTCTAATCCTAACCCGTACGCTAACCATAACCAGTACCCTAACACGTACGCTCACCCTAAACCGTTGTCGTACCCTAACCTGGCCCCTAAACCGTCCCCGTCCCCTCACCCTAACCCTAACCCTAACCCTAACCCTTACCCGAAGCCTTACCCTAACCCGTCCCCTAATCCTAACCCGTACGCTAAAACTAACCCATAGCCTTATACGTACGCTCACCCTAAACGGTTGTCGTACCCTAACCTGTCCCCTAAACCGTCCCCGTCCCCTAACCCTAACCCTAACCCTAATCCTTACCTGAAGCCTTACGCTAACTCGTCCCGTAATACTAACACGTACGCTAACACTAACTCGTACCCTAACACGTACGCTCACCCTAAACCGTTGTCGTACGCTAACCTGTCCCCTAAACCGTCCCCGTCCCCTAACCCTAAACCTAAACCTAACACTTACCCGAAGCCTTACCCTTACCCGTCCCCTAATCCTAACACGTACGCTAACACTAACCCGTAGCCTAACACGTACGCTCACCATAAACCGTTGTCGTACTCTAACCTGTCCCCTAAACCGTCCCCGTCCCCTACCACTAACCCTAACCCTAACCCTAACCCTAACCCTTACCCGAAGCCTTACCATAACCCGTCCCCTAATCCTAACCCGTACCCTAACACTAAACCGTACCCTAACACGTACGCTCACCCTAAACCGTTGTCGTACCCTAACCGGTCCCCTAAACCGTCCCCGTCCACTAACCCTAACCCTAACCCTAACCCTTACCCGAAGCCTTATCCTAACCCGTCCCCTAATCCTAACCCGTACGCTAACAGTAACCCGTACCCTAACACGTACGCTCACCCTAAACCGTTGTCGTACCCTAACCTGTACCCTAAACCTTCCCCGTCCCCTAACCCTAACCCTAACTCTAACCCTAACCCTAACCCTTACCCGAAGCATTACCCTAACCCGTCCCCTAATCCTACCCCGTATGCTAACTCTAACCCATACCCTAACACGTATGCTCACGCTAAACCGATGTCGTAAGCTAACCTGTCCCCTAAACCGTCCCTGTTCCCTAACCCTAACCCTAACCCTAACCCTAACCCTAACCCTTACCCGAAGCCTTACCCTAACCCGTCCCATAAGCCTAACCCGTACGCTAACACTAACCCATACCCTAACACGTACGCTCACCCTAAACAGTTGTCGTACACTAACCTGTCCCCTAAACCGTCCCCGTCCCTTAAACCTAACCGTAACCCTAACCCTAACCCTAACCCTAAACCTTACCCGAAGCCTTAACCTAACCCGTCCCCTAATCCTAACCCGGACGCTAACACTAACCCGTAGCCTAACACGTACGCTCACCCTAAACTGTTGTCGTACTCTAACCTGTCCCCTAAACCATCCCCGTCCCCGTCCCCTAACCCTAACCCTAACCCGAAACCTTACCCAAAGCCTTACCCTAACCCGTCCCCTAATCCTAACACGTATGCTAACTCTAACCCGTACCCTAACACGTACGCTCACCCTAAACCGTTGTCCTACCCTAACCTGTCCCCTAAACCGTCCCCGTTCCCTAACCCTAACCCTAACCCGAACCTTAACCCTAACCCTTATCCGAAGCCTTACCATAACCCGTCCCCTAATCCTAACCCGTACGCTAACACTAACCCGTACCCTAACACGTATGCTCACCCTAAACCGTTGTCGTACACTAACCTGTCCCCTAAACCGTCCCCGTCCCCTAACCCTTACCCTAACCGTAACCCTAACCCTAACCCTTACCCGAAGCCATACCCTAACCCGTCCCCTATTCCTAACCCATACGATAACACTAACGCGTACCCTAACACGTACGCTCACCCTAAACCGTTGTCGTACCCTAACCTGTCCCCTAAACCGCCCCGTCCCCTAAACCTAACCCTAAACCTAACCCTAATCCTAACCCTTACCCGAAGCCTTACCCTAACCCGTCCCCTAATCCTAAACCGTACGCTAAGACTAACCCATACCCTAACACGTACGCTCACCCTAAACCGTTGTCGTACACTAACCTGTCCCCTAAACCGTCCCCGTCCCCGTCCCCTAACCCTAACCCTAACCCTAACCCTAACCCTTACCCAAAGCCTTACCCTAACCCGTCCCCTAATACTAACACGTACGCTAACACTAACTCGTACCCTAACACGTACGCTCACCCTAAACCGTGGTCGTACCCTAACCTCTCCCCTAAACCGTCCCCGTCCCCTAACCCTAACCCTAAACCTAACGCTTACCCGAAGCCTTACCCAAACCCGTCCCCTAATCCTAACCCGTACGCTAACACTAACCCGTAGCCTAACACGTATGCTCACCATAAACCGTTGTCGTACCCTAACCTATCCCCTAAACCGTCCCCGTCCCCTAACACTAACACTAACCCTAACCCTAACCCTAACCCTTACCCGAAGCCTACCCTAACCCGTCCCCTAATCCTTACCCGAACGCTAACACTAATCCATACCCTAACACGAACGCTCACCCAAAACCGTTGTCGTGCCCTAACCTGTCCCCTAAACCGTCCCCGTCCCCGTCCCCGTCCCCTAACCCTAACCCTAACCCTAACCCTTACCCGAAGCCTTACCCTAACCCATCCCCTAATCCTAACCCTCACGCTAACACTAACCCGTACACTAACACGTACGCTCACCCTAAACCGTTGTCGTACCGTAACCTGTCCCCTAAACCGTCCCCATCCCCTAACCCTAACCCTAACCCTTACCGTAAGCCTTACCCTAACCCCTCCCCTAATCCTAACCCGTACGATAACACTAACCCATACCCTAACACGTACGCTCACCCTAAACCGTTGTCGTACCCTAACCTGTCCCCTAAACCGTCCCCGTCCCCTAACCCTAACCCTAAACCTAACCCTAACCCTAAACCTTACCCGAAGCCTTACCCTAACCTGTCCCCTAATCCGAACCCGTACGCTAACACTAACCCGTACCCTAACACGTACGCTAACCCTAAACCGTTGTCGTACACTAACCTGTCCCCTAAACCGTCCCCGTCCCCGTCCCCTAACCCTATCTCTAACCCTAACCCTAGCCCTTACCCGAAGCCTTACCGTAACCCGTCCCCTAATCCTAACCCGTACGCTAACACTAAACCGTACCCTAACACATACGCACACCCTAAACCATTGTCGTACACTAACCTGTCCCATAAACCGTCCCCGTCTCTTAACCCTAACCCTAACCCTAACCCTAATCCCAACCCTTACCCGAAGCCTTACCCTAACCCGTCCTCTAATCCTAACCCGTACGCTAACACTAACACGTACCCTAACACGTACGCTCACATTAAACCGTTGTCGTACCCTAACCTGTCCCCTAAACCGTCCCCGTCCCCTAACCCTAACCCTAACCCTAACCCTAACCCTACCCCTAAGCCTAACCCTAACCCTAACCCTAACCCTTACCCGAAGCCTTACCCTAACCCGTCCCCTAATCCTTACCCGTACGCTAACAATAACCCGTAGCCTAACACGTACGCTCACCCTAAACCATTGTCGTACCCTAACCTGTCCCCTAAACCGTCCCCATCCCCTAACCCTAACGCTAACCCTAACCCTAAACCTTACCCGAAGCCTTACCCTAACCCGTCCCCTAATACTAACCCGTATGCTAACACTAAACCGTACCCTAACACGGACGCTCACCCTAAACCGTTATCGTACCCTAACCTGTCCCCTAAACCGTCCCCGTCCCCTAAGCCTAACCCTAACCCTAACACTAACCCTTATCCAAAACCTTATCCTAACCCGTCCCCTAATCCTAACCCGTACGCTAACAGTAACCCGTACCCTAACACGTACGCTCACCCTAAACCGTTGTCGTACCCTAACCTGTCCCCTAAACCGTCACCGTCCCCTAACCCTAACCCTAACCCTAAACCGAACCCTTACCCGAAGCCTTACCCTAACCCGTCCCCTAATCCTTACCCGAACGCTAACACTAATCCATACCCTAACACGTACGCTCACGCAAAACTGTTGTCGTGCCCTAACCTGTCCCCTAAACCTTCCCTGTCCCCTAACCCTAACCCTAACCCTAACCCTAAACCTAACCCTTACCCGAAGCATTACCCTAACACGTCCCCTAATCCTACCCCGTATGCTAACTCTAACCCGTACCCTAACACGTACGCTCACGCTAAACCGATGTCGTACCCTAACCTGTACCCTAAACCGTCCCCGTCCCCTAACCCTAACCCTAACCCTAACCCTAACCCTTACCCGAAGCCCTACCCTAACCCGTCCCCTAATCCTAAACCGTACGCTAACACTAACCCGTACACTAACACGTATGCTCACCCTAAACCGTTTTCGTTCCCTAACCTGTCCCCTAAACCGTCCCCGTCCCCTAAACCTAACCCTAACCCTAACCCTAACCCTTACCCGAAGCCTTACCCTAACGCGTCCCCTAATACTAACACGTATGCTAACACTATCTCGTACCCTAACACGTACGCTCACCCTAAACCGTGGTCGTACCCTAACCTCTCCCCTAAACCGTCCCCGTCCCCTAACCCTAACCCTAAACCTAACGCTTACCCGAAGCCTTACCCAAACCCGTCCCCTAATCCTAACCCGTACGCTAACACTAACCCGTAGCCTAACACGTATGCTCACCATAAACCGTTGTCGTACCCTAACCTATCCCCTAAACCGTCCCCGTCCCCTAACCCTAAACCTAAACCTAACCCTTACCCGAAGCCTTACCCTTACCCGTCCCCTAATCCTAACACGTACGCTAACACTAACCCGTAGCCTAACACGTACGCTCACCCTAAACCGTTGTCGTACCCTAAACTGTCCCCTAAACCATCCCCGTCCCCTAAGCCTAACCCTAACCCTAATCCTAACCCTAACCCTAAACCTTACCCGAAGCCTTACCCTAAACCGTCCCCTACACCTAACCCATACGCTAACACTAACCCGTACCCTAACACGTACGCTCACACTAAACCGTTCTCTTACCCGAACCTGTCCCCTAAACCGTCCACGTCCCCTAACCCTAACGCTAACCCTAACCCTAACCCTTACCCGAAACCTTACCCTAACCCGTCCCCTAATAATAACCCGTATGCTAACTCTAACCCGTACCCTAACACGTACGCTCATCCTAAACCGTTGTTGTACCCTAACCTGTCCCCTAAACCGTCCCCGTCCCCTAATCCTAACCCGTACGCTAACAATAACCCGTACCCTAACACGTACGCTCACCCTATACCGTTGTCGTACACTAACCTGTCCCCTAAACCGTCCCCGTCCCCTAACCCTAAACCTAACCCTAACCCTAACCCTTACCCGAAGCCGTACCCTAACCTGTCCCCTAATCCTAACCCGTAGGCTAAAACTAACCCGTACCCTAACACGTATGCTCACCCTAAACTGTTGTCGTACCCTAACATGACCCCTAAACGGTCCCCGTCCCCTGACCCTAACCCTAACCTTAACCCTAACCCTAACACTTACCCGAAGCCGTACCCTAACCCGTGCCCTAATCCTAACCCGTACGCTAACACTAACCCATAGCCTAACACGTACGCTCACCCTAAACCGTTGTCATACCCTAACCTGTCCCCTAAACCGTCCCCATCCCCTAACCCTAACCCTAAACATAACCCTTACCCAAAGATTAACCCTAACCCATCCCCTAATCCTAACCGGTACGCTAACACTAAACCGTACCCTAACACGTACGCTCACCCTAAACCGTTGTCGTACCCTTACCTGTCCCCTAAACCTTCCCCGTCCCCTAACCCTAAGCCTAACCCTAACCCTAAAGCTAACCCTTACCCGAAGCCTTACCGTAACCCGTCCCCTAATCCTAACCCGTACACTAACACTAAACCATACCCTAACATATACGCTCACCCTAAACCGTTGTCATACACTAACCTGTCCGTTAAACCTTCCCCGTCTCCTAACCCTAACCCTAACCCTAACCCTAACACTTACCTGAAGCCTTACCCTAACCCGTCCCATAAGCCTAACCCGTACGCTAACACTATCCCATAACCTAAAACGTACGCTCACCCTAAACCGTTATCGTACACTAACCTCTCCCGTAAACCGGCCCCGTCCCCTAACCCTAACCCTAACCCTAACCCTAACCCTTACCCGAAGCCTTACTCTAACCTGTCCTCTAATCCTAACCCGTACGCTAACCATAACCAGTACCCTAACACGTACGCTCACCCTAAACCGTTGTCGTACCCTAACCTGTCCCCTAAACCGTCCCCGTCCCCTAACCCTAACCCTAACCCTAACCCTAACCCTTACCCGAAGCCTTACCCTAACCCGTCCCCTAATCCTAACCCGTACGCTAACACTAACCCATAGCCTAATACGTACGCTCACCCTAAACCGTTGTCGTACCCTAACCTGTCCCCTAAACCGTCCCCGTCCCCTAACCCTAACCCTAACCCTAATCCTTACCTGAAGCCTTACGCTAACTCGTCCCGTAATACTAACACGTACGCTAATACTAACTCGTACCCTAACACGTACGCTCACCCTAAACCGTTGTCGTACGCTAACCTGTCCCCTAAACCGTCCCCGTCCCCTAACCCTAAACCTAAACCTAACCCTTACCCGAAGCCTTACCCTTACCCGTCCCCTAATCCTAACACGTACGCTAACACTAACCCGTAGCCTAACACGTACGCTCACCATAAACCGTTGTCGTACCCTAACCTGTCCCCTAAACCGTCCCCGTCCCCTAACACTAACCCTAACCCTAACCCTAACCCTAACCCTTACCCGAAGCCTTACCATAACCCGTCCCCTAATCCTAACCCGTACCCTAACACTAAACCGTACCCTAACACGTACGCTCACCCTAAACCGTTGTCGTACCCTAACCTGTCCCCTAAACCGTCCCCGTCTACTAACCCTAACCCTAACCCTAACCCTAACCCTTACCCGAAGCCTTATCCTAACCCGTCCCCTAATCCTAACCCGTACGCTAACAGTAACCCGTACCCTAACACGTACGCTCACCCTAAACCGTTGTCGTACCCTAACCTGTCCCCTAAACCGTCCCCGTCCCCTAACCCTAACCCTAACCCTAACCCTAACCCTTACCCGAAACATTACACTAACCCGTCCCCTAATCCTAACCCTTATGCTAACTCTAACCCATACCCTAACACGTACGCTCACCCTAAACCGTTGTCGTACCCTAACCTGTCCCCTAAACCGTCCCCGTTCCCTAACCATAACCCAAACCCTAACCCTAACCCTAACCCTTACCCGAAGCCTTACACTAACCCGTCCCCTAATCCTAACCCGTACGCTAAAACTAACCCGTCCACTAACACATACGCTCACCCTAAACCGTCGTCGTACACTAACCTGTCCCCTAAACCGTCCCCGTCCCCTAACACTAACCCTAACCCTAAACCTAACCCTTACCCGAAGCCTTACCCTAACCCGTCCCCTAATCCTAACCCATACGATAACACTAACCCGTACCCTAACACGTACGCTCACCCTAAACCGTTGTCGTACCCTAACCTGTCCCCTAAATCGTACCCGTCCCCTAACCCTAACCCTAACCCTAACCCTAAACCTTACCCGAAGCCTTACCCTAACCCGTCCCCTAATCCGAACCCGTACGCTAACAATAAACCGTACCCTAACACGTACGCTCACCCTAAACCGTTGTCGTACACTAACCTGTCCCCTAAACCGTCCCCGTCCCCGTCCCCTAACCCTATCTCTAACTCTAACCCTAACCCTTACCCGAAGCCTTACCCTAACCCGTCCCCTAATCCTAACCCGTAGGCTAACACTAACCCGTACCCTAACACGTATGCTCACCCTAAACCGTTGTCGTACCCTATCCTGTCCCCTAAACCGTCCCCGTCCCCTACTCCTAACCCTAACCCTAACCCTTACCCGAAGCCTTACCCTAACCCGTCCCCTAATCCTAAACCGTACGCTAACACTAAACCGTACCCTAACACTTACTCTCACCCTAAACCGTTGTCGTACACTCACCTGTCACCTAAACCGTCCCCGTCCCCTAACCCTAACCCTAACCCTAACCTTAACCCTAACCCTTACCCAAAGCCTTACCGTAACCCGTCCCCTAATCCTAACCCGTACGCTAACACTAAACCGTGCCCCAACACATACGCACACCCTAAACCGTTGTCGTACACTAACCTGTCCCCTAAACCGTCCCCGTCTCCTAACCCTAACCCTAACCCTAATCCCAACCCTTACCCGAAGCCTTACCCTAACCCGTCCTCTAATCCTAACCCGTACGCTAACAATCACACGTACCCTAACACGTACGCTCACCTTAAACCGTTGTCGTACCCTAACCTGTCCCCTAAACCGTCCCCGTCCCCTAACCCTAACCCTAACCCTAACCCTAACGCTAACCCTTACCCGAAGCCTTACCCGAAACCGTCCCCTAATCCTAACCCGTACGCTAACAATAACCCCTACCCTAACACGTACGCTCACCCTAAACCGTTGTCGTACCCTAAACTGTCCCCTAAACCGTCCCCGTCCCCTAAGCCTAACCCTAACCCTAACCCTAACCCTAACCCTAACACTTACCCGACTCCTTACCCTAACCCGTCCCGTAAACCTAACCCGTACGCTAACACTTACCGGTACCCTAACACGTACACTCACCCTAAACATTTGTCGTACACTAACCTGTCCCCTAAACCGTCGCCGTCCCCTAACCCTAACCCTAACCCTAATCCTAACCCTAACCCTAAACCTTACCCGAAGCCTTACCCTAAACCGTCCCCCACACCTAACCCATACGCTAACACTAACCCGTACCCTAACACGTACGCTCACACTAAACCGTTCTCTTACCCGAACCTGTCCCCTAAACCGTCCACGTCCCCTAACCCTAACGCTAACCCTAACCCTAACCCTTACCCGAAGCCTTACCATAACCCGTCCCCTAATCCTAACCCGTACCCTAACACTAAACCGTACCCTAACACGTACGCTAATCCTAAACCGTTGTCGTACCCTAACCTGTCCCCTAAACCGTCCCCGTCCACTAACCCTAACCCTAACCCTAACCCTAACCCTTACCCGAAGCCTTATCCTAACCCGTCCCCTAATCCTAACCCGTACGCTAACAGTAACCCGTACCCTAACACGTACGCTCACCTTAAACCGTTGTCGTACCCTAACCTGTACCCTAAACCTTCCCCGTCCCCTAACCCTAACCGTAACTCTAACCCTAACCCTAACCCTAACCCTTACCCGAAGCATTACCCTAACCCGTCCACTAATCCTACCCCGTATGCTAACTCTAACCCGTACCCTAACACGTACGCTCACGCTAAACTGATGTCGTAACCTAACCTGTCCCCTAAACCGTCCCTGTTCCCTAACCCTAACCCTAACCCTAACCCTAACCCTAACCCTTACCCGAAGCCTTACCCTAACCCGTCCCATAAGCCTAACCCGTACGCTAACACTAACCCATACCCTAACACGTACGCTCACCCTAAACAGTTGTCGTACACTAACCTGTCCCCTAAACCGTCCCCGTCCCCTAAACCTAACCGTAACCCTAACCCTAACCCCAACCCTAAACCTTACCCGAAGCCTTAACCTAACCCGTCCCCTAATCCTAACCCGGACGCTAACACTAACCCGTAGCCTAACACGTACGCTCACCCTAAACTGTTGTCGTACTCTAACCTATCCCCTAAACCATCCCCGTCCCCGTCCCCTAACCCTAACCCTAACCCGAAACCTTACCCGAAGCCTTACCCTAACCCGTCCCCTAATCCTAACCCGTACGCTAACAGTAACCCGTACCCTAACACGTACGCTCACCCTAAACCTTTGTCGTACCCTAACCTGTCCCCTAAACCGTCACCGCCCCCTAACCCTATCCCTAACCCTAACCCGAACCCTTACCCGAAGCCTTACCCTAACCCGTCCCCTAATCCTTATCCGAACGCTAACACTAATCCATACCCTAACACGTACACTCACCCAAAACCGTTGTCATGCCCTAACCTGTCCCCTAAACCGTCCCCGTCCCCTAACCCTAACCCTAACCCTAACCCTAACCCTTACCCGAAGCCTTAACCTAACCCGTCCCCTAATCCTAACCCGGACGCTAACACTAACCCGTAGCCTAACACGTACGCTCACCCTAAACTGTTGTCGTACTCTAACCTGTCCCCTAAACCGTCCCCGTCCCCGTCCCCTAACCCTAACCCTAACCCGAAACCTTACCCGAAGCCTTACCCTAACCCGTCCCCTAATCCTAACCCGTACGCTAACACTAACCCGTACCCTAACACGGACGCTCACCCTAAACCGTTGTCGTACCCTAACCTGTCCCCTAAACAGTCCCCGTCCCCTAACCGTAACCCTAACCCTAACCCTAACCCTTACCCGACGCCTTACACTAAACCATGCCCTAATCCTAACCCGTACACTAACCCTGACCCGAACCCTAACACGTACGCTCACCCTCAACCATTGTCGTACCCTAACCTGTACCCTAAACCATCCCCGCCCCTATCCCTAACCCTAAACCTAACCCTAACCCTTACCCGAAGCCTTACCCTAACCCGTCCCCTAATCCTAACTGGTACGCTAACACTAACACGTACCCTAACACGTACGCTCACCCTAAAACGTTGTCGTACCATGTCCTGTCCCCTAAAGCGTCCCCGTCACCTAACTCTAACCCTAACCCTAACCCTAACCCTTACCTGAAGCCTTACCCTAACCCGTCCCATAAGCCTAACCCGTACGCTAACACTAACCCATAACCTAAAACGTACGCTCACCCTAAACCGTTATCGTACACTAACCTCTCCCCTAAACCGGCCCCGTACCCTAACCCTAACCCTAACCCTAACACTTACCCGAAGCCTTACTCTAACCCGTCCTCTAATCCTAACCCGTACGCTAACCATAACCAGTACCCTAACACGTACGCTCACCCTAAACCGTTGTCGTACCCTAACCTGGCCCCTAAACCGTCCCCGTCCCCTCACCCTAACCCTAACCCTAACCCTAACCCTTACCCGAAGCCTTACCCTAACCCGTCCCCTAATCCTAACCCGTACGCTAAAACTAACCCATAGCCTTATACGTACGCTCACCCTAAACGGTTGTCGTACCCTAACCTGTCCCCTAAACCGTCCCCGTCCCCTAACCCTAACCCTAATCCTAATCCTTACCTGAAGCCTTACGCTAACTCGTCCCGTAATACTAACACGTACGCTAACACTAACTCGTACCCTAACACGTACGCTCACCCTAAACCGTTGTCGTACGCTAACCTGTCCCCTAAACCGTCCCCGTCCCCTAACCCTAAACCTAAACCTAACACTTACCCGAAGCCTTACCCTTACCCGTCCCCTAATCCTAACACGTACGCTAACACTAACCCGTAGCCTAACACGTACGCTCACCATAAACCGTTGTCGTACTCTAACCTGTCCCCTAAACCGTCCCCGTCCCCTACCACTAACCCTAACCCTAACCCTAACCCTAACCCTTACCCGAAGCCTTACCATAACCCGTCCCCTAATCCTAACCCGTACCCTAACACTAAACCGTACCCTAACACGTACGCTCACCCTAAACCGTTGTCGTACCCTAACCGGTCCCCTAAACCGTCCCCGTCCACTAACCCTAACCCTAACCCTAACCCTTACCCGAAGCCTTATCCTAACCCGTCCCCTAATCCTAACCCGTACGCTAACAGTAACCCGTACCCTAACACGTACGCTCACCCTAAACCGTTGTCGTACCCTAACCTGTACCCTAAACCTTCCCCGTCCCCTAACCCTAACCCTAACTCTAACCCTAACCCTAACCCTAACCCTTACCCGAAGCATTACCCTAACCCGTCCCCTAATCCTACCCCGTATGCTAACTCTAACCCATACCCTAACACGTATGCTCACGCTAAACCGATGTCGTAAGCTAACCTGTCCCCTAAACCGTCCCTGTTCCCTAACCCTAACCCTAACCCTAACCCTAACCCTAACCCTTACCCGAAGCCTTACCCTAACCCGTCCCATAAGCCTAACCCGTACGCTAACACTAACCCATACCCTAACACGTACGCTCACCCTAAACAGTTGTCGTACACTAACCTGTCCCCTAAACCGTCCCCGTCCCTTAAACCTAACCGTAACCCTAACCCTAACCCTAACCCTAAACCTTACCCGAAGCCTTAACCTAACCCGTCCCCTAATCCTAACCCGGACGCTAACACTAACCCGTAGCCTAACACGTACGCTCACCCTAAACTGTTGTCGTACTCTAACCTGTCCCCTAAACCATCCCCGTCCCCGTCCCCTAACCCTAACCCTAACCCGAAACCTTACCCAAAGCCTTACCCTAACCCGTCCCCTAATCCTAACCCGTACGCTAACAGTAACCCGTACCCTAACACGTACGCTCACCGTAAACCGTTGTCGTACCCTAACCTGTCCCCTAAACCGTCACCGTCCCCTAACCCTATCCCTAACCCTAACCCGAACCCTTACCCGAAGCCTTACCCTAACCCGTCCCCTAATCCTTATCCGAACGCTAACACTAATCCATACCCTAACACGTACGCTCACCCAAAACCGTTGTCATTACCTAACCTGTCCCCTAAACAGTCCCCGTCCCCTAACCCTAACCCTAACCCTAACCCTAACCCTAACCCTAACCCTAACCTGTCCCCTAAACCGTCCCCGTTCCCTAACCCTAACCCTAACCCTAACCCTAACCCTTACCCGAAGCCTTACACTAACCCGTCCCCTAATCCTAACCCGTACGCTAACACTAACCCGTACACTAACACGTACGCTCACCCTAAACCGTTGTCGTACCCTAACCTGTCCCCTAAACCGTCCCCGTCCCCTAACCCTAACCCTAAACCTAACCCTAAACCTTACCCGAAGCCTTACCCTAACCCGTCCCCTAATCCTAACCCGTACGCTAACAATAAACCGTACCCTAACACGTACGCTCACCCTAAACCGTTGTCGTACACTAACCTGTCCCCTAAACCGTCCACGTCCCCGTCCCCTAACCCTAAACCTAACCCTAACCCTAACCCTTACCCGAAGCCTTACCCTAACCCGTCCCCTAATCCTAACCCGTAGGCTAACACTAACCCGTACCCTAACACGTATGCTCACCCTAAACCTTTGTCATACCCTAACCTGTCCCCTAAACCGTCCCCGTCCCCTAACCCTAACCCTAACCCTAACACTAACCCTAACCCTTACCCGAAGCCGTACCCTAACCCGTGCCCTAATCCTAACTCGTACGCTAACACTAACCCATAGCCTAACACGTACGCTCACCCTAAACCCTTGTCGTACCCTAACCTGTCCACTAAACCTTCCCCGTCCCCTAACCATAACCCTAAACCTAACCCTTACCCGAAGCCTTACCCTAACCCATCCCCTAATCCTAACCCGTACGCTATAACTAAATCGTACCCTAACACGTACGCTCACCCTAAACCGTTGTCGTACCCTAACCTGTCCCCTAAACCTTCCCCGTCCCCTAACCATAACCCTAACCCTAACCCTAAACCTAAACCTTATTCGAAGCCTTACCGTAACCGGTCCCCTAATCCTAACCCGTACACTAACACTAAACCGTACCCTAACATATACGCTCACCCTAAACCGTTGTCGTACACTAACCTGTCCCCTAAACCTTCCCCGTCTCCTAACCCTAACCCTAACCCTAAACCTTACCCGAATCCTTACCCTAACCCGTTCTCTAATCCTAACCCGTACGCTAACACTACCCCGTACCCTAACACGTACGCTCACCCTAAACCATTTTCGTACCCTAACCTGTACCCTAAACCATCCCCGTCCCCTATCCCTAACCCTAACCCTAACCCTAACCCTAACCCTTACCTGAAGCCTTACCCTAACCCGTCCCATAAGCCTAACCCGTACGCTAACACTAACCCATACCCTAACACGTACGCTCACCCTAAACAGTTGTCGTACTCTAACCTGTCGCCTAAACCGTCCCCTAAACCTAACCCTAACCCTAACCCTAACCCTAAACCTTACCCGAAGCCTTACCCTAACCCGTCCCCTAATCCTAACCCGTACGCTAACACTAACACGTAGCCTAACACGTACGCTCACCCTAAACTGTTGTCGTACTCTAACCTGTCCCCTAAACCGTCCCCGTCCCCGTCCCCTAACCCTAACCCTAACACGAACCCTTACCCGAAGCCTTACCCTAACCTGTCCCCTAATCCTAACCCGTACGCTAACACTAACCCGTACCCTAACACGGACGCTCACCCTAAACCGTTGTCGTACCCTAACCTGTCCCCTACACCGTCCCCGTCCCATAACCCTAACCCTAAACCTAACCCTAACCCTAACCCTTACCCGAAGCCTTACACTAAACCATCCCCTAATCCTAACCCGTACGCTAACCCTAACGCGTACCCTAACACGTAGGCTCACCCTAAACCATTGTCGTACCCTAACCTGTACCCTAAACCTTCCCCGCCCCTATCCCTAACCCTAACCCTAACCCTTACCCGAAGCCTTACCCTAACCCGTACCCTAATCCTAACCGGTACGCTAACACTAACACATACCCTAACACGTACGCTCACCCTAAAACTTTGTCGTACCATAACCTGTCCCCTAAACCATCCCCGTCCCCCTCCCCTAACCCTAACCATAACCCTAACACTTACCCAAAGCCTTACCCTAACCCGTCCCATAAGCCTAACCCGTACGCTAACACTAGCCCATACCCTAACACGTACGCTCACCCTAAACCGTTTTCGTACCCTAACCTGTCCCCTAAACCGTCCCCATCCCCTAACCCTAACCCTAACCCTAACCCTAACCCTTACCCGAAGCCTTACCTTAACCCGTCCCCTACTCCTAACCCGTACGCTAACACTAACCCATAGCCTAACACGTACGCTCACCCTAAACCGTTGTCGTACCCTAACCTGTCCCCTAAACCGTCCCCGTCCCCTAACCCTAACCCTAACCCTAATCTTTACCTGAAGCCTTACGCTAACTCGTCCCGTAATACTAACACATACGCTAACACTAACTCGTACCCTAACACGTACGCTAACCCTAAACCGTTGTCGTACGCTAACCTGTCCCCTAAACCGTCCCCGTCCCCTAACCCTAAACCTCAACCTAACCCTTAGCCGAAGCCTTACCCTAACCCGTCCCCTAATCCTAACACGTACGCTAACACTAACCCGTAGCCTAACACGTACGCTCACCATAAAACGTTGTCGTACTCTAACCTGTCCCCTAAACCGTCCCCGTCCCCTAACCCTAACCCTAACCCTAACCCTAACCCTTACCCGAAGCCTTATCCTAACCCGTACGCTAACAGTAACACGTAGCCTAACACGTACGCTCACCCTAAACCGTTTTCGTACCCTAACCTGCCCCTAATCCGTCACCATCCCCTAACCCTAACCCTAAACCTAACCCTAACCCGAACCCTTACCCGAAGCCTTACCCTAACCCGTCCCCTAATCCTTACCCGAACGCTAACACTAATCCATACCCTAACGCGTACGCTCACCCAAAACAGTTGTCGTGCCCTAAACTGTCCCCTAAACCGTCCCCGTTCCCTAACCCTAACCCTAACCCTAACCCTAACCCTTACCCGAAGCCTTACCCTAACCCGTCCCCTAATCCTAAACCGTACGCTAACACTAACCCGTACACTAACACGTACGCTCACCCTAAACCGTTGTCGTACCCTAACCTGTCCCCTAAACCGTCCCCGTTCCCTAACCCTAAGCCTAACCCTAACCCTAACCCTTACCCGAAGCCTTACCCTAACCCGTCCCCTAATCCTAAACCGTACGCTAACACTAACCCGTACACTAACACGTACGCTCACCCTAAACCGTTGTCGTACCCTAACCTGTCCCCTAAACCGTCCCCGTCCCCTAAACCTAACCCTAACCCTAACCCTTACCTGAAGCCTTACCCTAACCCGTCCCCTAATACTAACACGTATCCTAACACTATCTCGTACCCTAACACGGACGCTCACCCTAAACCGTTGTCGTACCCTAACCTGTCCCCTAAACCGTCCCCGTCCCCTAACCCTAACCCTAACCCTTACCCTAAGCCTTACTCTAACCCGTCCCCTAATCCTAACCCGTACGCTAATACTAACCCGTAGACTAACACGTACGCTCACCATAAACCGTTGTCATACCCTAACATGTCCCCTAAACCGTCCCCGTCCCCTAACCCTAACCCTAACCCCAACCTTAACGCTTACCCGAAGCCTTACCCTAACCCGTCCCCTAATCCTAACCCGTACGCTAACAGTAAACCGTACCGTAACACGTACGCTCACCCTAAAAAGTTGTCGTACCCTAACCTGTCCCCTAAACCGTCCCCATCCCCTAACCCTAACCCTAACCCTAACCCTAACCCGAACCCTTACCCGAAGCCTTACCCTAACCCGACCCCTAATCCTTACCCGAACGCTAACACTAATCCATACCCTAACAAGTACGCTCACCCAAAACCGTTGTCGTGCCCTAACCTGTCCCTTTAACCGTCCCCGTCCCCTAACCCTAACCCTAACCCTAACCCTAACCCTTACCCGAAGCATTACACTAACCCGTCCCCTAATCCTAACCCGTATGCTAACTCTAATCCATACCCTAACACGTACGCTCACCCTAAACCGTTGTCGTACCCTAACCTGTCCCCTAAACCGTCCCCGTTCCCTAACCGTAACCCTAACCCTAACCCTAACCCTTACCCGAAGCCTTACACTATCCCGTCCCCTAATCCTAACCCGTACGCTAACACTAACCCGTACCCTAACACGTACGCTCACCCTAAACCGTTGTCGTACACTAACCTGTCCTCTAAACCGTCCCCGTCCCCGTCCCCTACCCCTAACCCTAACCCTAACCCTAACCCTTACCCGAAGCCTTACCCTAACCCGTCCCCTAATCCTAACCCGTACGCTAACACTAAACCGTAGCCTAACACGTACGCTCACTCTAAACTGTTGTCGTACTGTAACCTGTCCCCTAAACCGTCCCCGTCCCCGTCCTCTAACCCTAACCCTAACCCTAACCCTAACCCTTACCCGAAGCCTTACACTAAACCATCCCCTAATCCTAACCCGTACGCTAACCCTAACCCGTACCCTAACACGTACGCTCACCCTAAACCATTGTCATACCCTAACCTGTACCCTAAACCATCCCCGCCCCTATCCCTAACACTAACCCTAACCCTAACCCTTACCCGAAGCCTTACCCTAACCCGTCCCCTAATCCTAACCGGTACGCTAACACTAACACGTACCCTAACACGTACGCTCACCCTAAAACTTTGTCGTACCATAACCTGTCCCCTAAACCATCCCCGTCCCCCTCCCCTAACCCTAACGATAACCCTAACACTTACCCGAAGCCTTACACTAACCCGTCCCATAAGCCTAACCCGTACGCTAACACTAACCCATACCCTAACACGTACGCTCACCCTAAACTGTTATCGTACACTAACCTGTCCCCTAAACCTTCCCCGTCCCCTAACCCTAACCCTAACCCTAACCCTAACACTTACCCGAAGCCTTACCCTAACCCGTCCCCTAATCCTAACCCGTACGCTAACCATAACCAGTACCCTAACACGTACGCTCACCCTAAACCGTTGTCGTACCCTAACCTGTCCCCTAAACCGTCCCCGTCCCCTAACCCTAACCCTAACCCTAACCCTTACCCGAAGCCTTACCCTAACCCGTCCCCTACTCCTTACCCGTACGCTAACACTAACCCGTAGCCTAACACGTACGCTCACCCTAAACCGTTTTCGTACCCTAACCTGTCCCCTAAACCGTCCCCGTCCCCTAACCCTAACCCTAACCCTAATCCTTACCTGAAGCCTTACGCTAACTCGTCCCGTAATACTAACACATACGCTAACACTAACTCGTACCCTAACACGTACGCTAACCCTAAACCGTTGTTGTACGCTAACCTGTCCCCTAAACCGTCCCCGTCCCCTAACCCTAAACCTCAACCTAACCCTTACCCGAAGCCTTACCCTAACCCGTCCCCTAATCCTAACACGTACGCTAACACTAACCCGTAGCCTAACACGTACGCTCACCATAAACCGTTCTCGTACTCTAACCTGTCCCCTAAACCGTCCCCGTCCCCTAACACTAACCCTAACCCTAACCCTAACCCGAACCCTTACCCGAAGCCTTACCCTAAACCGTCCCCTAATCCTAACCCGTACGCTAACACTAAACCATACCCTAACACGTACGCTAAATCTAAACCGTTGTCGTACCGTAACCTGTCCACTAAACCGTCCCCGTCCCCTAACCCTAACCCTAACCCTAACCCTAACCCTTACCCGAAGCCTTATCCTAACCCGTCCCCTAATCCTAACCCGTACGCTAACAGTAACACGTAGCCTAACACGTACGCTCACCCTAAACCGTTGTCGTACCCTAACCTGCCCCTAATCCGTCACCGTCCCCTAACCCTAACCCTAAACCTAACCCTAACCCGAACCCTTACCCGAAGCCTTACCCTAACCCGTCCCCTAATCCTTACCCGAACGCTAACACTAATCCATACGCTAACACGTACGCTCACCCAAACCAGTTGTCGTGCCCTAAACTGTCCCCTAACCCGTCCCCGTCCCCTAACCCTAACCCTAACCCTAACCCTAACCCTTACCCGAAGCATTACCCTAACCCGTCCCCTAATCCTAACCCGTATGCTAACTCTAACCCGTACCCTAACACGTACGCTCACGCTAAACCGATGTCGTACCCTAACCTGTCCCCTAAACCGTCCCCGTTCCCTAACCCTAACCCTAACCCTAACCCTTACCCGAAGCCTTACCCTAACCCGTCCCCTAATCCTAAACCGTAAGCTAACACTAACCCGTACACTAACACGTACGCTCACCCTAAACCGTTGTCGTACCGTAACCTGTCCCCTAAACCGTCCCCGTCCCCTAACCCTAACCCTAACCCTAACCCTAACCTTAACGCTTACCCGAAGCCTTACCCTAACCCGTCCCCTGATCCTAACCCGTACGCTAACAGTAAACCGTACCGTAACACGTACGCTCACCCTAAACCGTTGTCGTACCCTAACCTGTCCCCTAAACCGTCCCCGTCCCCTAAACCTAACCCTAACCCTAACCCTAACCCTAACCCGAACCCTTACCCGAAACCTTACCCTAACCCGACCCCTAATCCTTACCCGAACGCTAACACTAATCCATACCCTAACAAGTACGCTCACCCAAAACCGTTGTCGTGCCCTAACCTGTCCCCTAAACCGTCCCCGTCCCCTAACCCTAACCCTAACCCTTACTCGAAGCATTACACTAACCCGTCCCCTAATCCTAACCCGTATGCTAACTCTAATCCATACCCTAACACGTACGCTCACCCTAAACCGTTGTCGTACCCTAACCTGTCCCCTAAACCGTCCCCGTCCCCTAACCCTAACACTAACCCTAACCCTAACACTTAACCAAAGCCTTACCCTAACCCGTCCCCTAATCCTAAACCGTACGCTAACACTAACCCGTACTCTAACACGTACGCTCACCCTAAACCGTTGACGTACCCTAACCTCTGCCCTAAACCGTCCCCATCCCCTAACCCTAACCCTAACCCTAACCCTAACCCTTACCCAAAGCCTTACCCTAACCCGTCCCCTAATCCTAACCCGTATGCTAACTCTAACCCGTACCCTAACACGTATGCTCATCCTAAACCGTTGTTGTACCCTAACCTGTCCCCTAAAGCGTCCCCGTCCCCTAACACTAACACTAACCCTAACCCTAACCCTAACCCTACACCTTACCCGAAGCCTTACCCTAACCCGTCCCCTAATCCTAACCCGTACGCTAACAATAACCCGTACCCTAACACGTACGCTCACCCTAAACCGTTGACGTACACTAACCTGTCCCCTAAACCGTCCCCGTCCCCGTCCCCTAACCCTAAACCTAACCCTAAACCTAAACTTTACCCGAAGCCTTACCCTAACACGTCCACTAATCCTAACCATTAGGCTAACACTAACCCGTACCCTAACACCTATGCTCACCCTAAACCGTTGTCATACCCTAACCTGTCCCCTAAACCGTCCCCGTCCCCTAACCCTAACCCTAACCCTAAAACTTACCCGAAGCCTTACCCTAACCCGTCACCTAATCCTAACCCGTACGCTAACACTAACCCGTACCCTAACACGTACGCTCACCCTAAAACGTTGTCGTACCCTAACCTGTCCCCTAAACCTTCCCCGTCCCCTAACACTAACCCTAACCCTAACCCTAACCCTTACCTGAAGCCTTACCCTAACCCGTCCCTTAATCCTAACCCGTACGCTAACACTAACCCGCTCCCTAACACGTACGCTCACCACAACCGTTGTCGTACCCTAACCTGTCCCCTAAACCGTCCCCGTCCCCTAAACCTAACACTAACCCTAACACTAAGCCTTACCCAAAGCCTTACCCTAACCCGTCCCCTAATCCTAAATCGTACGCTAACACGAACCCGTACCCTAACACTTACGCTCAACCTAAACCGTTGTCGTAACCTAACCTGTCCCCTAAACCGTACCCGTCCCCTAACACTAACCCTAACCCTAACCTAAACCTAAACCTTACCCGAAGCCTTACCCTAACCCGTCCCCTAATCCGAACCCGTACGCTAACACTAACCCGTACCCTAACACATACGCTCACCCTAAACCGTTGTCGTACACTAACCTTTCCTCTAAACCGTCCCCGTCCCCGTCCCCTAACCCTAACCCTAAACCTAACCCTTACCCGAAGCCTTACCCTAACCCGTCCCCTAATCCTAACCCGTAGGCTAACACTAACCCGTGCCCTAACAAGTATGCTCACCCTAAACATTTGTCGTACCCTAAACTGTCCCCTAAAACGTCCCCGTCCCCTAACCCTAACACTAACCCTAACCCTAACCCTTAACCAAAGCCTTACCCTAACCCGTCCCCTAATCCTTAAAGATACGCTAACACTAACCCGTACCCTAACACGTACGCTCACCCTAAACCGTTGACGTACCCTAACCTCACCCCTAAACCATCCCCATCCCCTAACCCTAAACCTAACCCTAACCCTAACCCTTACCCGAAGCCTTACCCTAACCCGTCCCCTAATCCTAACCCGTATGCTAACTCTAACCCGTACCCTAACACGTACACTCATCCTAAACCGTTGTCGTACCCTAACCTGTCCCCTAAAGCGTCCCCGTCCCCTAACCCTAACCCTAACCCTAACCCTAACCCTAAACCTTACCCGAAGCCTTACCCTAACCCTTCCACTAATCCTAACCCGTACGCTAACAATAACCCGTACCCTAACACGTACGCTCACCCTAAACCGTTGTCGTACCCTAACCTGTCCCCTAAATCGTCCCCGTCCCCGTCCCCTAACCCTAAACCTAACCCTAACCCTAACCCTTACCCGAAGCCTTACACTAACACGTCCACTAATCCTAACCCGTAGTCTAACACTAAACCTTACCCTAACACGTATGCTCACCCTAAACCGTTGTCGTACCCTAACCTGTCCCCTAAACTGTCCCTGTCCCCTAACCCTAACCCTAACCCTAACCCTAACCCTTACCCGAACCCTTACCCTAACCCGTCCCCTAATCCTAACCCGTACGCTAACACTAACCCGTACCCTAACACGTACGCTCACCCTAAACCGTTGTCGTACTCTAACCTGTCCCCTAAACCGTCCCCGTCCCCTAACCCTAACCCTAAACCTAACCCTTACCCGAAGCCTTACCCTAACCCATCCCCTAATCCTAACCCGTACGCTAACACTAAACCGTACCCTAACACGTACGCTCAGCCTAAACCGTTGTCGTACCCTATCCTGTCCCCTAAACCTTCCCCGTCCCCTAACACTAACCCTAACCCTAACCCTAACCCTAACCCTTACCCGAAGCCTTACCGTAACCCGTCCCCTAATCCTAACCCGTACACTAACAATAACCTGTACCCTAACACGGACGCTCACCCTAAACCGTTGTCGTATCCTAACCTGTCCCCTAAACCGTCCCCGTCCCCTAACACTAACCCTAACCCTAACCCTTACCCTAACCCTTTCCCGAAGCCTTACCCTAACCCGTCCCGTAATCCTAACCCGTACGCTAACACTAACCCGTACCCTAACACGTACACTCACCCTAAACAGTTGTCGTACCCTAACCTGTCCCCTAAACCGTCGCCGTCCCCTAACTCTAACCCTAACCCTAACCATAACCCTAACCCTTACCTGAAGCCTTCACCTAACCCGTCCCTTAATCCTAACCCGTACGCTAACACTAACCTGTTCCCTAACACGTACGCTCATCACAACCGTTGTCGTACCCTAACCTGTCCCCTAAACCATCCCCGCCCTTAACCCTAAACCTAATCCTAACCCTAACCCTATACCTTATACGAAGCCTTACCCTAAACCGTCCCCTAATCCTAACCCGTACGCTAACACTAACCCGTACCCTAAGACGTACGCTCACCCTATACCGTTGTCGTACCCAAACCTGTCCCCTAAACCGTCCCCGTCCCCTAAACCTAACACTAACCCTAACCCTAACCCTTACCCAAAGCCTTACCCTAACCCGTCCCCTAATCCTAAATCGTACGCTAACACGAACCCGTACCCTAACACTTACGCTCAACCTAAACCGTTGTCGTACCCTAACCTGTCCCCTAAACCGTACCCGTCCCGTAACACTAACCCTAACCCTAACCCTAAACCTAACCCTTACCCGAAGCCTTACCCTAACCCGTCCCCTAATCCGAAACCATACGCTAACACTAACCCGTACCCTAACACGTACGCTCACCCTAAACCGTTGTCGTACACTAACCTGTCCTCTAAACCGTCCCCGTCCCCGTCCCCTAACCCTAACCCTAAACCTAACCCTAACCCTAACCCTTACCCGAAGCATTACCCTAACCCGTCCCCTAATCCTAACCCGTAGGCTAACACTAACCCATACCCTAACACGTATGCTCACCCTAAAACGTTGTCGTACCCTAACCTGTCCCCTAAACCGTCCCCGTCCCCTAACCCTAACCCTAACCCTAACCCTTACCCGAAGCCTTACGCTAACCCGTCCCCTAATCCTAACCCGTACGCTAACACTAACCCGTACCCTAACAAGTATGCTCACCCTAAACATTTGTCGTACCCTAACCTGTCCCCTAAACCGTCCCCGTCCCCTAACCCTAACACTAACCCTAACCCTAACCCTTAACCAAAGCCTTACCCTAACCCGTCCCCTAATCCTAAACCATACGCTAACACTAACCCGTACCCTAACACGTACACTCACCCTAAACCGTTGACGTACCCTAAACTCTCCCCTAAACCGTCCCCATCACCTAACCCTAACCCTAACCCTAACCCTAACCCTAACCCTTACCCGAAGCCTTACCCTAACCCGTCCCCTAATCCTAACCCTTATGCTAACTCTAACCCGTACCCTAACACGTACACTCATCCTAAACCGTTGTCGTACCCTAACCTGTCCCCTAAAGCGTCCCCGTCCCCTAACCCTAACCCTAACCCTAACCCTAACCCTAACCCTTACCCGAAGCGTTACACTAACACGTCCACTAATCCTAACCCGTAGGCTAACAGTAACCCGTACCCTAACACGTATGCTCACCCTAAACCGTTGTCGTACCCTTACCTGTCCCCTAAACCGTCCCTGTCCCCTAACCCTAACCCTAACCCTAACCCTAACCCTTACCCGAAGCCCTACACTAACCCGTCCCCTAATCCTAACCCGTACGCTAACACTAACCCGTACCCTAACACGTACGCTCACCCTAAACCGTTTTGGTACCCTAACCTGTCCCCTAAACCGTCCAGTAACCCTAACACTAAACCTAACCCTTACCCAAAGCCTTACCCTAACCCATCCCCTAATCCTAACCCGTACGCTAACACTAAACCGTACCCTAACACGTACGCTCACCCTAAACCGTTGTCGTACCCTAACCTGTCCCCTAAACCTTCCCCGTCCCCTAACACTAACCCTAACCCTAAACCTAACCCTAACCCTTACCCGAAGCCTTACCGTAACCCGTCCCCTAATCATAACCCGTACACTAACAATAACCTGTACCCTAACACGTACGCTCACCCTAAACCGTTGTCGTATCCTAACCTGTCCCCTAAACCGTCTCCGTCCCCTAACACTAACCCTAACCCTAACCCTTAACCGAAGCCTTACCCTAACCCGTCCCGTAATCCTAAGCCGTACGCTAACACTAACCCGTACCCTAACACGTACACTCACCGGAGACCGTTGTCGTACCCTAACATGTCCCCTAAACCGTCCCCGTCCCCTAACCCTAAACCTAAACCTAACCCTAACGCTAACCCTAACCCGAAGCCTTACCCTAACCCGTCCCCTAATCCTAACCCGTACACTAACAATAACCTGTACCCTAACACGTACGCTCACCCTAAACCGTTGTCGTACCCTAACCTGTCCCCTAAACCGTCCCCGTACCCTAACACTAACCCTAAACCTAACCCTAAGTCTAACCCTTACCCGAAGCCTTACCCTAACCCGTCCCGTAATCCTAACTCGTACGCTAACACTAAACCGTACCCTAACACGTACACTCACCCTAAACAGTTGTCGTAAACTAACCTGTCCCCTAAACAGTCGCCGTCCCCTAACCCTAACCCTAACCCTAACCCTAACCCTAACCCTTACCTGAAGCCTTAACCTAACCCGTCCCCTATTCGTAACCCGTACGCTAACACTTACCAGTACCCTAACACGTACGCTCACCCTAAACCGTTGTCGTACCCTAACCTGTCCCCTAAACCGTCCCCGTCCCCTAACCCTAACCCTAACCATAACCCTAACCCTTACCCGAAGCCTTACCCTAACCGTCCCCTAATCCTAACCCGTACGCTAACACTAACCCGTACCCTAACACGTACGCTCACCCTAAATCGTTGTCGTACCCTAACCTGTCCCCTAAACCGTCCCCGTCCCCTAACCCTAACCCTAAACCTAACCCTTACCCGAAGCTTTACCTTAACCCATCCCCTAATCCTAACCCGTCCGCTAACACTAAACCGTACCCTAACACGTACGCTCACCCTAAACCGTTGTCGTACCCTAACCTGTCCCCTAAACTTTCCGCGTCCCCTAACACTAACCCTAACCCTAACCCTAACACTTACCCGAAGCCTTACCGTAACCCGTCCCCTAATCCTAACCCGTACACTAACAATAACCTGTAGCCTAAAACATACGCTCACCCTAATCCGTTGTCGTATCCTAACCTGTCCCCTAAACCGTCCCCATCCCCTAACACTAACCCTAACCCTAACCCTAACCCTTACCCGAAGCCTTACCCTAACCCGTCCCGTAATCCTAACCCGTACGCTAACACTAACCCGTACCCTAACACGTACACTCACCCTAAACCGTTGTCATACGCTAACATGTCCCCTAAACCGTCCCCGTCCCCTAACCCTAAACCTAAACCTAACCCTAACGCTAACCCTTACCCGAAGCCTTACCCTAACCCGTCACCTAATCCTAACCCATACACTAACAATATCCTGTACCCTAACACGTACGCTCACCCTAAACCGTTGTCGTACCCTAACCTGTCCACTAAACCGTCCCCGTCCCCTAACACTAACCCTAACCCTAACCCTAAGTCTAACCCTTACCCGAAGCCTTACCCTAACCCGTCCCATAATCCTAACCCATACGCTAACACTAAACCGTACCCTAACACGTACACTCACCCTAAACAGTTGTCGTACCCTAACCTGTCCCCTAAACCGTCGCGGTCCCCTAACCCTAACCCTAACCCTAACCCTTACCTGAATCCTTAACCTAACCCGTCCCTTAATCCTAACCCGTACGCTAACACTAACCCGTACCCTAACATGTACGCTCACCACAACCGTTATCGTACCCTAACCTGTCCCCTAAACCATCCCCGTCCCCTAACCCTAACCCTAATCCTAACCCTAATCCTAAACCTTATCCGAAGCCTTACCCTAAACCGTCCCCTAAACCTAACCCGTACGGTAACACTAACCCATACCCTAACACGTACGCTCACCCTATACCGTTGTCGTACCCGAACCTGTCCCCTAAACTGTCCCCGTCCCCTAACCCTAACCTTAACCCTAACCCTAACACTTACCCGAAGCCTTACACTAACCCGTCCCCTATTCCTAACCCGTACGCTAACACTTATCAGTACCCTAACACGTACGCTCACCCTAAACCATTGTCGTACCCTAACCTGTCCCCTAAACCGTCACCGTCTCCCAACCCTAACACTAACACTTACACTAACCCGAACCCTTACCCGAAGCCTTACCCTTACCGGTTCCCTAATCCTAACCCGTACGCTAACACTAACCCGTACCCTAACACGTACGCTCACCCTAAACATTTGTCGTACCCTAACCTGTCCCCTAAACCCTCCCCGTCCCGTAACCCTAACACTAACCCTAACCCTAACCCTTACCCAAAGCCTTACCCTAACCCGTCCCCTAATCCTAAATCGTATGCTAACACGAACCCCTACCCTAACACTTACGCTCACCCTAAACGGTTGTCGTACCCTAACCTCTCCCTTAAACCGTCCCCATCCCCTAACACTAACCCTAACCCTATACCTAATCATAACACTTACCCGAAGCCTTACCCTAACCCGTCCCCTAATCCTAACCCGTACGCTAACAATAAACCGTACCCTAACACGTACGCTCACCCTAAACCGTTGTCGTACCCTAACCTGTCCCCTAAACCGTCCACATTCCCTAACACTAACCCTAACCCTAACCATAACCCTAACCCTTACCCGAAGCCTTACACTCACCTGTCCCCTAATCCTAACCCGTACGCTAACACTAAACCGTACCCTAACACGTACACTCACCCTAAAACGTTGTCGTACCCTAACCTGTCCCCTAAACCGTCCCCGTCCCCTAACCCTAACCCTAAACCTAACCCTAACGCTAACCCTTACCCGAAGCCTTACCCTAACCCGTCCCCTAATCCTAACCCGTACGCTAACAATAACCCGTACCCTAACACATACGCTCACCCTAAACAGTTGTCGTACCCTAACCTGTCCCCTAAACCGTCCCCGTCCCCTAACCCTAACCCTAACCCTAACACTAACCCTTACCCGAAGCCTTACCCTAACCCGTCCCCTAATCCTAACCCATACGCTAACACTAAACCGTACCCTAACACGTACGCTCACCCTAAACCGTTGTCGTACACTAACCTGTCCCGTAAACCGTCCCTGTCCCCTAACCCTAACCCTAACCCTTACCCGAAGCCTTACCGTAACCCGTCCCCTAATCCTAAACCGTACGCTAACACTAAACCGTACCCTAACACATACGCTCACCCTAAACCGTTGTCGTACACTAACCTGTCCCCTAAACCGTCCCCGTCTCCTAACTCTAACCCTAACCCTAACCCTAACCGTGACCCTTACCCGAAGCCTTACCCTAACCCGTCCTCTAATCCTAACCCGTACGCTAACACTAACCCATACCCTAACAAATACGCTCACCCTAAACCGTTGTCGTACCCTAACCTGTCCCCTAAACCGTCCCCGTCCCCTAACCCTAACCCTAACCCTAACCCTAACACTTACTCGAAGCCTTACCCTAACCCGTCCCCTAATCCTTACCCGTACGCTAACACTAACCCGTAGCCTAACACGTACACTCACCCTAAACCATTGTCGTACACTAACCTGTCCCCTAAACCGTCCCCATCCCCTAACCCTAACCCTAACCCTAACCCTAATCCTTACCTGAAGCCTTACCCTAACCCGTCCCGTAATCCTAACCCGTACGCTAACACTAACCTGTACACTAACACGTACGCTCACCCTAAACAGTTTTCGTACCCTAACCTGTCCCCTAAACCGTCCCCGTCCCCGTCCCCTAACCCTAACCCTAACGCTAACGCTAACCCTTACCCGAAGCCTTACCCTAAACCGTCCCCTAATCCTAACCCGTACGCTAACAATAAACCGTACCCGAACACGTATGCACACCCTAAACCGTTGTCGTACCCTAACCTGTCCCCTAAACCGTCCCTGTCCCCTAACCCTAACCCTAATCCTAACCCTAACCCTAACCCTTACCCTAAGCTTTACCCTAACCCGTCCCGTAATCCTAACCCGTACGCTAACACTAACCGGTACCCTAACATGTACACTCAGCCTAAACCGTTGTCGTACCCGAACCTGTCCTCTAAACCGTCCCCGTCCCCTAACCCTAACGCTAAACCTAACCCTAAAACTTACCCGAAGCCTTACCCTAACCCGTCCCCTAATCCTAACCCGTACGCTAACACTAACCGGTACCCTAGCACGTACACTCACCCTAAACCGTTGTCGTACCCTAACCTGTCCCCTAAACCGTCACCGTCCCCTAAGCCTAACCCTAACCCTAACGCTAACCCGAACCCTTACCCGAAGCCTTACCCTAACACGTCCACTAATCCTAACCCGTAGGCTAACACTAACCCGTACCCTAACACTTATGCTCACCCTCAACCGTTGTCGTACCCTAACCGGTCCCCTAAACCGTCCCCGTCCCCTAAGCCTAACCCTAACCCTAACACTTACCCGAAGCCTTACCCTAACCCGTCCCCTAATCCTAACCCGTACGCTAACACTAACCCGTACCCTAACATGTACGCTCACCCTAAACCGTTGTCGTACCCTAACCTGTCCCCTAAACAGTCCCCGTCCCCTAACCCTAACCCTAAACCTAACCCTTACCCGAGGCCTTACCCTAACCCATCCCCTAATCCTAACCCGTACGCTAACACTAAAACGTACCCTAACACGTACGCTCACCCTAAACCGTTGTCGTACCCTAACCTGTCCCCTAAACCTTCCCCGTCCCCTAACACTAACCCTAACCCTAACCCTAACCCTAACCATTACCCGAAGCCTTACCGTAACCCGGCCCTTAATGCTAACCCGTACACTAACAATAAACTATACCCTAACACGTATGCTCACCCTAAACCGTTGTCGTATCCTAACCTGTCCCCTAAACCGTCCCCGTCCCCTAACACTAACCCTAACCCTAACCCTAACCCTAACCCTTACCCGAAGCCGTACGCTAACCCATCCCGTAATCCTAACCCGTACGCTAACACTAACCCGTACCCTAACAAGTACACTCACCCTAAACAGTTGTCGTACCCTAACCTGTCCCCTAAACCGACGCCGTCCCTTAACCCTAACTCTAACCCTAACCCTAACCCTAACCCTTACCTGAAGCCTTAACCTAACCCGTCCCTTAATCCTAACCCGTACGCTAACACTAACCCGTTCCCTAACACGTACGCTCAACACAACCGTTGTCGTACCCTAACCTGTCCCCTAAACCATCCCCGTCCCCTAACCCTAACCCTAATACTAACCCTAACCCTAAACCTTATACGAAGCCTTACCCTAAACCGTCCGCTAAATCTAACCCGTACGCTAACACTAACCCGTACCCTAACACGTACGCTCACCCTATACCGTTATCGTACCCGAACCTGTCCCCTAAACCGTCCCCGTCCCCTAACCCTAACACTACCCCTAACCCTAACCCTTACCCAAAGCCTTACCCTAACCCGTCCCCTAATCCTAAATCGTACGCTAACACGAACCCGTACACTAACACTTACGCTCAACCTAAACCGTTGTCGTACCCTAACCTGTCCCCTAAACCGTACCCGTCCCCTAACACTAACCCTAACCCTAAACCTAAACCTTACCCGAAGCCTTACCCTAACCCGTCCCCTAATCCAAACCCGTACGCTAACACTAACCCGTACCCTAACACGTACGCTCACCCTAAACCGTTGTCGTACACTAACCTGTCCTCTAAACCGTCCCCATCCCCGTCCCCTAACCCTAACCCTAACCCTAACCCTTACCCGAAGCCTTACCCTAACCCGTCCCCTAATCCTAACACGTAGGCTAACACTAACCCATACCCTAACACGTATGCTCACCCTAAACCGTTGTCGTACCCTAACCTGTCCCCAAAACCGTACCCGTCCCCTAACCCTAACCCTAACCCTAACCCTTACCCGAAGCCTTACCCTAACCCGTCCCCTAATCCTAACCCGTACGCTAACACTAACCTGTACTCTAACACGTATGCTCACCCTAAACCGTTGTCGTACTCTAACCTGTCACCTAAACCGTCCCCGTCCCCTAACCCTAACCCTAACCCTAACCCTTACCCGAAGCCTTACGCTAACCCGTCCCCTAATCCTAACCCGTACGCTCACACTAACCCGTACCCTAACAAGTATGCTCACCCTAAACATTTGTCGTACCCTAACCTCTCCCCTAAACCGTCCCCGACCCCTAACCCTAACACTAACCCTAACCCTAACACTTAACCAAAGCCTTACCCTAACACGTCCCCTAATCCTAAACCATACGCTAACACTAAACCGTACCCTAACACATACGCTCACCCTAAACCGTTGACGTACCCTAACCTCTCCCCTAAACCGTCCCTATCCCCTAACCCTAACCCTAACCCTAACCCTAAACCTTACCCGAAGCCTTACCCTAAACCGTCCCCTAATCCTAACACGTATGCTAACTCTAACCCGTACCCTAACACGTACACTCATCCTAAACCGTTGTAGTACCCTAACCTGTCCCCTAAAGCGTCCCCGTCCCCTAACACTAACCCTAACCCTAACCCTAACCCTAACCCTAACCCTAAACCTTACCTGAAGCCTTACCCTAACCCGTCCCCTAATCCTAACCCGTACGCTAACAATAACCCGTACCCTAACATGTACGCTCACCCTAAACCGTTGTCATACACTAACCTGTCCCCTAAACCGTCCCCGTCCCTGTCCCCTAACCCTAAACCTAACCCTAACCCTAACCGTTACCCGAAGCCTTACACTAACACGTCCACTAATCCTAACCCGTAGGCTAACACTAAACCGTACCCTAACACGTATGCTCACCCTAAACCGTTGTCGTACGCTAACCTGTCCCCTAATCCGTCCCTGTCCCCTAACCCTAACCCTAACCCTAACCCTAACCCTTACCCGAAGCCTTACCCTAACCCGTCCCCTAATCCTAACCCGTACGCTAACACTAACCCGTACCCTAACACGTACGCTCACCCTAAACCGTTGTCGTACCCTAACCTGTCCCCTAAACCGTCCCAGTCCCCTAACGCTAACCCTAAACCTAACCCTTACCCGAAGCCTTACCCTAAACCATCCCCTAATCCTAACCCGTACGCTAACACTAAACCGTACCCTAACACGTACGCTCACCCTAAACCGTTGTCGTATCCTAACCTGTCCCCTAAACCGTCGCCGTCCCCTAACCCTAACTCTAACCCTAACCGTAACCCTTACCTGAAGCCTTAACCTAACCCGTCCCTTAATCCTAACCCGTACGCTAACACTAACCCGTACCCTAAAATGTACGCTTACCACAACCGTTGTCGTACCCTAACCTGTCCCCTAAACCATCCCCGTCCCCTAACCCTAACCCTAATCCTAACCCTAACCCTAAACCTTATCCGAAGCCTTACCCTAAACCGTCCCCTAAACCTAACCCGTACGCTAACACTAACCCGTACCCTAACACGTACGCTCACGCTATACCGTTGTCGTACCCGAACCTGTCCCCTAAACCGTCCCCGTCCCCTAACCCTAACCCTAACCCTAACCCTAACACTTACCCGAAGCCTTACACTAACCCGTCCCCTATTCGTAACCCGTACGCTAACACTTACCAGTACCCTAACACGTACGCTCACCCTAAAACGTTGTCGTACACTAACCTGTCCCCTAAACCGTCACCGTCTCCTAACCCTAACACTAACCCTAACACTAACCCGAACCCTTACCCGAAGCCTTACCCTTACCCGTCCCCTAATCCTAACCCGTACGCTAACACTAACCCGTACCCTAACACGTACGCTCACCCTAAACATTTGTCGTACCCTAACCTGTCCCCTAAACCGTCCCCGTCCCCTAACCCTAACCCTAACTCTAACCCTAACCCTAACAATTACCAGAAGCCTTACCTTAACCCGCCCCCTAATCCTAACCCATACGATAACACTAACCCGTACCCTAACACTTACGCTCACCCTAAACAGTTGTCGAACCCTAACCTCTCCCTTAAACCGTCCCCGTCCCCTAACCCTAACCCTAACTCTAACCCTAACCCTAACAATTACCCGAAGCCTTACCTTAACCCGCCCCCTAATCCTAACCCATACGATAACACTAACCCGTACCCTAACACGTACGCTCACCCTAAACCGTTGTTGTACCCTAACCTGTCCCCTAAACCGTCCCCATCCCCTAACCCTAACCCTAACCCTAAACCTAACCCGAACCCTTACCCGAAGCCTTACACTAACCCGTCCCCTAATACTAACCCGTACGCTAACACTAACCCGTACCCTCACACGTACGCTCAGCCTAAACCTTTGTCGTACCCTAACCTGTCCCCTAAACCGTACCCGTCCCCTAACCCTAACACTAACCCTAACCCTAAACCTAACCCTTACTCGAAGCCTTACCCTAACCCGTCCCGTAATCCTAACCCTTACGCTAACACTAACCCGTACCCTAACACGTACACTCACCCTAAACAGTTGTCGTACCCTAACCTGTCCCCTAAACCGTCGCCGTCCCCTAACCCTAACCCTAACCCTTACCCTTACCTGAAGCCTTACCCTAACCCGTCCCTTAATCCTAACCCGTACGCTAACACTAACCTGTACCCTAACACGTACGCTCACCCTAAACCTTTGTCGTACCCTAACCTGTCCCCTAAACCATCCCCGTCACCTAACCCTAACCCTAATCCGAACTCTAACCCTAACGCTTACCCGAAGCCTTACCCTAAACCGTCCCCTAAACCTAACCCGTAACCTAACACTAACCCGTACCCTAACACGTACGCTCACCCTAAACCGTTGTCGTACCCGAACCTGTCCCCTAAACCGTCCCCATCCGCTAACCCTAACATTAACCCTAACCCTAACCCTTACCCGAAGCCTTACACTAACCCATCCCCTAATCCTAACCCGTATGCTAACCCTAACCCGTACCCTAACACGTACGCTCACCCTAAACCATTGTCGTACCCTAACCTGTACCCTAAACCATCCCCGTCCCCTATCCCTTACCCTAACCCTAACCCTAACCCTTACCCGAAGCCTTACCCTAACCCGTCCCCTAATCCTAAACGGTACGCTAATACTAACACGTACCCTAACACGTACGCTCACCCTAAAACGTTGTCGTACCATAACCTGTCCCCTACACCGTCCCCGTCCCCTAACCCTAACCCTAAACCTAACCCTAACCCTAACCCTTACCCGAAGCCTTACCCTAACCCGTCCCATAAGCCTAACCCGTACGCTAACACTAACCCATACCCTAACACGTACGCTCACCCTAAACCGTTGTCGTACACTAACCTGTCCCCTACACCGTCCCCGTCCCCTAACCCTAACCCTAACCCTAACACTAAACCTAACCCTTACCCGAAGCCTTACTCTAACCCGTCCCCTAATCCTAACCCGTACGCTAACCATAACCAGTACCCTAACACGTACACTCACCCTAAACCGTTGTCGTACCCTAACCTGTCCCCTAAAACGTCCCCGTCCCCTAACCCTAACGCTAACCCTAACCCTAACCCTGACCCTAATCCTTACCTGAAGCCTTACGCTAACTCGTCCCGTAATCCTAACCCGTACGCTAACACTAACCCGTACCCTATCACGTACGCTCACCCTAAACCGTTGTCTTACCCTAAACTATCCCCTAAACCGTCACCGTCCCCTAACCCTAACCCTAACCCTAAACCTAACCGAACCCTTACCCGAAGCCTTACCCTAACCCGTCCGCTAATCCTAACCCGTACGCTAACAGTAACCCGTACTCTAACACGTACGCTCACTCTAAACCGTTGTCGTACCCTAACCTGTTCCCTAAACCGTCCCTGTCCCCTAACCCTAACCCTAACCCTAAACCTAACCCTTACCCGAAGCCTTACCCTAACCCATCCCCTAATCCTAACCCGTACGCTAACACTAACCCATACCCTAACACGTACGCTCACCCTAAACCGTTGTCGTACCCTAACCTGTCCCCTAAACCGTCCCCGTCCCCTAACCCTAACCCTAACCCTAACCCTAACACTTACCCGAAGCCTTACCCCCACCCGCCCCCTAATCCTAACCCATATGCTAACACTAACCTGTACCCTCACACGTACGCTCACCCTAAACCGTTGTCGTACCCGAACCTGTCCCCTAAACCGTCCCCATTCGCTAACCCTAACATTAATCCTAACCCTAACCCTAACCCTTACCCGAAGCCTTACACTAACCCATCCCCTTATCCTAACCCGTATGCTAACCCTAACCCGTACCCTAACACGTACGCTCACCCTAAACTGTTGTCGTAACCTAACCTGTCCCCTAAACCGTCCCCATTCCCTATCCCTAACCCTAACCCTAACCCTAACCCTTACCCGAAGCCTTACCCTAACCCGTCCCCTAATCCTAACCCATACGCTAACCATAACCAGTACCCTAACACCTACACTCACCCTAAACCGTTGTCGTACCCTAACCTGTCCCCTAAACCGTCCCCGTCCCCTAACCCTACCCCTAAACCTAACCCTAACCCTTACCCGAAGGCCTTACCCTAACCCGTCCCCTAATCCTAACCCGTACGCTAACACTAACCCGTAGCCTAACACATACGGTCACCCTAAACCGTTGTCGTACCCTAACCTGTCCCCTAAACCGTCCCCGTCACCTAACCCTAACCCTAACCCTAACCCTAACACTAATCCTTACCTGAAGACTTACGCTAACTCGTCCCGTAATCCTAACCCGTACGCTAACACTAACCCGTACCCTAACACGTATGCTCACCCTAAAGCGTTGTCGTACCCTAACATGTCCCCTAACAGTCCCCGTCCCCTAACCCTAACCCTAAACCTAACCCTAATGCTAACCCTTACCCGAAGCCTTACCCAAACCCGTCCCCTAATCCTAACCCGTACGCTAACAATAACCCGTACCCTAACATGTACACTCACCCTAAACAGTTGTGGTACCCTAACCTGTCTCCTAAACCGTCGCCGTCCCCTAACCCTAACACTAACCCTAACCCTTACCTGAAGCCTTAACCTAACCCGTCCCTTAATCCTAACCCGTACGCAAACACTAACCCATACCCTAACACGTACGCCCACCCTAAACCGTTGTCGTACCCTAACCTGTCCCCTAAACCATCCCCGTCCCCTAACCCTAACCCTAATCCTAACCATAACCCTAACCCTTATCCGAAGCCTTACCCTAAACCGTCCCCAAAACCTAACCCGTACGCTAACACTAACCCGTACCCTAACACGTATGCTCACCCTAAACATTTGTCGTACCCGAACCTGTCCCCTAAACCGTCCCCGTCCCCTAACCCTAACCCTAACCCTAACCCTAACCCTTACCCGAAGCCTTACCCTAACCCGTCCCCTATTCCTAACCCGTACGATAACACTAACGAGTACCCTAACACGTACGCTCACCCTAAACTGTTGTCGTACCCTAACCTGTCCCCAAAACCGTCACCGTCCCCTAAACCTAACCCTAACCCTAACCCTAACACTAACTCGAACCCTTACCCGAAGCCTTAACCTAAACCGTCCCCTAATCCTAAACCGTATGCTAACTCTAACCCGTACCCTAACACGTACGCTCACCCTAAACCGTTGTCGTACACTAACCTGTCCCCTAAACCGTCCCCGTCCCCTAACCCTAACCCTAAACCTAACCCTAACCCTGAACCTTACCCGAAGCCTTACCGTAAACCGTCCCCTAATCCTAACCCGTACGCTAACACTAACCCGTACCCTAACACGTACGCTCACCCTAAACCGTTGTCGTACCCTAATCTGTCCCCTAAACCGTCCCCGTCCCCTAACACTAACCCTAACCCTAACCCTTACCCGAAGCCTTACCCTAACCCGTCCCCTAATCCTAACCCGTACGCTAACACTAACCCGTACCCTAACACGTACGCTCACCCTAAACCGTTGTCGTACCCTAATCTGTCCCCTAAACCGTCCCCGTCCCCTAACACTAACCCTAACCCTAACCCTTACCCGAAGCCTTACCCTAACCCGTCCCCTAATCCTAACCCGTACGCTAACACTAACCTGTACTCTAACACGTATGCTCACCCTAAACCGTTGTCGTACTCTAACCTGTCCCCTAAACCGTCCCCGTCCCCTAACCCTAACCCTAACCCTAACCCTTACCCAAAGCCTTACGCTAACCCGTCCCCTAATCCTAACCCGTACGCTAACACTAACCCGTACCCTAACAAGTATGCTCACCCTAAACATTTGTCATACCCTAACCTCTCCCCTAAACCGTCCCCGACCCCTAACCCTAACACTAACCCTAACCCTAACCCTTAACCAAAGCCTTACCCTAACCCGTCCCCTAATCCTAAACCATACGCTAACACTAAACCGTACCCTAACACATACGCTCACCCTAAACCGTTGACGTACCCTAACCTCTCCCCTAAACCGTCCCCGTCCCCTAACCCTAACCCTAACCCTAACCCTAACCCTAAACCTTACCCGAAGCCTTACCCTAAACCGTCCCCTAATCCTAACACGTATGCTAACTCTAACCCGTACCCTAACACGTACACTCATCCTAAACCGTTGTAGTACCCTAACCTGTCCCCTAAAGCGTCCCCGTCCCCTAACCCTAACCCTAACCCTAACCCTAACCCTAACCCTAAACCTTACCTGAAGCCTTACACTAACCCGTCCCCAAATCCTAACCCGTACGCTAACAATAACCCGTACCCTAACACGTACGCTCACCCTAAACCGTTGTCGTACACTAACCTGTCCCCTAAACCGTCCCCGTCCCCGTCCCCTAACCCTAAACCTAACCCTAACCCTAACCCTTACCCGAAGCCTTACACTAACACGTCCACTAATCTTAACCCGTAGGCTAACACTAAACCGTACCCTAACACGTATGCTCACCCTAAACCGTTGTCGGACCCTAACCTGTCCCCTAAACCGTCCCTGTCCCCTAACCCTAACCCTAACCCTTACCCGAAGCCTTACCCTAACCCGTCCCCTAATCCTAACCCGTACGCTAACACTAACCCGTACCCTAACACGTACGCTCACCCTAAACCGTTGTCGTATCCTAACCTGTCCCCTAAACCGTCCCCGTCCCCTAACACTAACCCTAACCCTAACCCTAACCCTAAACCTTACCCGAAGCCTTACCCTAACCCGTCCCGTAATCCTAACCCGTACGCTAACACTAAACCGTATCCTAACACGTACACTCACCCTAAACAGTTGTCGTAACCTAACCTGTCCCCTAAACCGTCGCCGTCCCCTAAACCTAACCCTAACCCTAACCCTAACCCTTACCTGAAGCCTTAACCTAACCCGTCCCTTAATCCTAACCCGGACGCTAACACTAACCCGTACCCTAAAATGTACGCTTACCACAACCGTTGTCGTACCCTAACCTGTCCCCTAAACCATCCCCGTCCCCTAACCCTAACCCTAATCCTAACCCTAACCCTAAACCTTATCCGAAGCCTTACCCTAAACCGTCCCCTAAACCTAACCCGTACGCTAACACTAACCCGTACCCTAACACGTACGCTCACGCTATACCGTTGTCGTACCCGAACCTGTCCCCTAAACCGTCCCCGTCCCCTAACCCTAACCCTAACCCTAACCCTAACACTTACCCGAAGCCTTACACTAACCCGTCCCCTATTCGTAACCCGTACGCTAACACTTACCAGTACCCTAACACGTACGCTCACCCTAAACCGTTGTCGTACCCTAACCTGTCCCCTAAACCGTCACCGTCTCCTAACCCTAACACTAACCCTAACACTAACCCGAACCCTTACCCGAAGCCTTACCCTTACCCGTCCCCTAATCCTAACCCGTACGCTAACACTAACCCGTACCCTAACACGTACGCTCACCCTAAACATTTGTCGTACCCTAACCTGTCCCCTAAACCCTCCCCGTCCCCTAACCCTAACACTAACCCTAACCCTAACCGTTACCCAAAGCGTTACCCTAACCCGTCACCTAATCCTAAATCGTACGGTAACACGAACCCGTACCCTAACACTTACGCTCACCCTAAACAGTTGTCGTACCCTAACCTCTCCCTTAAACCGTCCCCGACCCCTAACCCTAACCCTAACTCTAACCCTAACCCTAACAATTACCCGAAGCCTTACCTTAACCCGCCCCCTAATCCTAACCCATACGATAACACTAACCCGTACCCTAACACGTACGCTCACCCTAAACCGTTGTCGTACCCTAACCTGTCCCCTAAACCGTACCCGTCCCCTAACCCTAACACTAACCCTAACCCTAAACCTAACCCTTACTCGAAGCCTTACCCTAACCCGTCCCGTAATCCTAACCCTTACGCTAACACTAACCCGTACCCTAACACGTACACTCACCCTAAACAGTTGTCGTACCCTAACCTGTCCCCTAAACCGTCGCCGTCCCCTAACACTAACCCTAACCCTAACCCTAACCCTTACCTGAAGCCTTAACCTAACCCGTCCCTTAATCCTAACCCGTACGCTAACACTAACCCGTACCCTAACACGTACGCTCACCCTAAACCGTAGTCGTACCCTAACCTGTCCCCTAAACCATCCCCGTCCCCTAACACTAACCCTAATCCTAACCCTAACCTAACCCTTATCCGAAGCCTTACCATAAACCATCCCCTAAACCTAACCCGTACGCTAACACTAACCCGTACCCTAACACGTACGCTCACCCTAAACCGTTGTCGTACCTGGACCTGTCCCCTAAGCCATCCCCGTCCCTGTCCCCTAACCCTAACCCTAACCCTTACCCGAAGCCTTACACAAACCCGTCCCCTATTCCTAACCCGTACGCTAACACTAACCAGTACCCTAACACGTACGCTCACCCTAAACCGTTGTCGTACCCTAACGTGTCCCCTAAACCGTCACCGTCCCCTAACCCTAACCCTAAGCCTAACCGAACCCTTACCCGAAGCCTTACCCTAACCCGTCCCCTAATCCTAACCCGTACGCAAACACTAACCCGTACCCTAACACGTACGCTCTCCCTAAACATTTGTCGTACCCTAACCTGTCCCCTAAACCGTCCGTGTCCCCTAACCCTAATACTAACCCTAACCCTAACCCTTACCCAAAGCCTTACCCTAACCCGTCTCCTAATCCTAAAGCGTACGCTAACACGAACCCGTACACTAACACTTACGCTAACCCTAAACCATTGTCGTACCCTAACCTGTCCCCTAAAGCATCCCCGTCCCCGTCCCCTAACCCTAACCCTAAACCTAACGCTAACCCTAAACCTTACCCGAAGCCTTACCCTAACCCGTCCCCTAATCCTAACCCGTACGCTAACAATACCCCGTACCCTAACACGTACGCTCACCCTAAACCGTTGTCGTACACTAACCTGTCCCCTAAACCGTCCCCGTCCCCGTCCCCTAAGCCTAAACCTAATCCTAAACCTAACCCTTACCCGAAGCCTTACCCTAACACGTCCACTAATCCTAACCCGTAGGCTAACACTAACCCGTACCCTAACACGTATGCTCACCCTCAACCGTTGTCGTACCCTAACCTGTCCCCTAAACCGTCCCCGTCCCCTAAGCCTAACCCTAACCCTAACACTTACCCAAAGCCTTACCCTAACCCGTCCCCTAATCCTAACCCGTACGCTAACACTAACCCGTACCCTAACATGTACGCTCACCCTAAACCGTTGTCGTACCCTAACCTGTCCCCTAAACAGTCCCCGTCCCCTAACCCTAACCCTAAACCTAACCCTTACCCGAAGCCTTACCCTAACCCATCCCCTAATCCTAACCCGTACGCTAACACTAAAACGTACCCTAACACGTACGCTCACCCTAAACCGTTGTCGTACCCTAACCTGTCCCCTAAACCTTCCCCGTCCCCTAACACTAACCCTAACCCTAACCCTAACCCTAACCATTACCCAAAGCCTTACCGTAACCCGGCCCTTAATGCTAACCCGTACACTAACAATAACCTGTACCCTAACACGTATGCTCACCCTAAACCGTTGTCGTATCCTAACCTGTCCCCTAAACCGTCCCCGTCCCCTAACACTAACCCTAACCCTAACCCTAACCCTAACCCTTACCCGAAGCCGTACGCTAACCCATCCCGTAATCCTAACCCGTACGCTAACACTAACCCGTACCCTAACAAGTACACTCACCCTAAACAGTTGTCGTACCCTAACCTGTCCCCTAAACCGACGCCGTCCCTTAACCCTAACTCTAACCCTAACCCTAACCCTAACCCTTACCTGAAGCCTTAACCTAACCCGTCCCTTAATCCTAACCCGTACGCTAACACTAACCCGTTCCCTAACACGTACGCTCACCACAACCGTTGTCGTACCCTAACCTGTCCCCTCAACCATCCCCGTCCCCTAACCCTAACCCTAATACTAACCCTAACCCTAAACCTTATACGAAGCCTTACCCTAAACCGTCCGCTAAACCTAACCCGTACGCTAACACTAACCCGTACCCTAACACGTACACTCACCCTATACCGTTATCGTACCCGAACCTGTCCCCTAAACCGTCCCCGTCCCCTAACCCTAACACTACCCCTAACCCTAACCCTTACCCAAAGCCTTACCCTAACCCGTCCCCTAATCCTAAATCGTACGCTAACACGAACCCGTACACTAACACTTACGCTCAACCTAAACCGTTGTCGTACCCTAACCTGTCCCCTAAACCGTACCCGTCCCCTAACACTAACCCTAACCCTAACCCTAAACCTAAACCTTACCCGAAGCCTTACCCTAACCCGTCCCCTAATCCGAACCCGTACGCTAACACTAACCCGTACCCTAACACGTACGCTCACCCTAAACCGTTGTCGTACACTAACCTGTCCTCTAAACCGTCCCCATCCCCGTCCCCTAACCCTAACCCTAACCCTAACCCTTACCCGAAGCCTTACCCTAACCCGTCCCCTAATCCTAACACGTAGGCTAACACTAACCCGTACCCTAACACGTATGCTCACCCTAAACCGTTGTCGTACCCTAACCTGTCCCCAAAACCGTACCCGTCCCCTAACCCTAACCCTAACCCTAACCCTTACCCGAAGCCTTACCCTAACCCGTCCCCTAATCCTAACCCGTACGCTAACACTAACCTGTACTCTAACACGTATGCTCACCCTAAACCGTTGTCATACTCTAACCTGTCCCCTAAACCGTCCCCGTCCCCTAACCCTAACCCTAACCCTAACCCTTACCCGAAGCCTTACGCTAACCCGTCCCCTAATCCTAACCCGTACGCTAACACTAACCCGTACCCTAACAAGTATGCTCACCCTAAACATTTGTCGTACCCTAACCTCTCCCCTAAACCGTCCCCGACCCCTAACCCTAACACTAACCCTAACCCTAACCCTTAACCAAAGCCTTACCCTAACCCGTCCCCTAATCCTAAACCATACGCTAACACTAAACCGTACCCTAACACATACGCTCACCCTAAACCGTTGATGTACCCTAACCTCTCCCCTAAACCGTCCCTATCCCCTAACCCTAACCCTAACCCTAACCCTAACCCTAAACCTTACCCGAAGCCTTACCCTAAACCGTCCCCTAATCCTAACACGTATGCTAACTCTAACCCGTACCCTAACACGTACACTCATCCTAAACCGTTGTAGTACCCTAACCTGTCCCCTAAAGCGTCCCCGTCCCCTAACACTAACCCTAACCCTAACCCTAACCCTAACCCTAACCCTAAACCTTACCTGAAGCCTTACCCTAACCCGTCCCCTAATCCTAACCCGTACGCTAACAATAACCCGTACCCTAACATGTACGCTCACCCTAAACCGTTGTCGTACACTAACCTGTCCCCTAAACCGTCCCCGTCCCTGTCCCCTAACCCTAAACCTAACCCTAACCCTAACCGTTACCCGAAGCCTTACACTAACACGTCCACTAATCCTAACCCGTAGGCTAACACTAAACCGTACCCTAACACGTATGTTCACCCTAAACCGTTGTCGTACCCTAACCTGTCCCCTAAACCGTCCCAGTCCCCTAACGCTTACCCTAAACCTAACCCTTACCCGAAGCCTTACCCTAAACCATCCCCTAATCCTAACCCGTACGCTAACACTAAACCGTACCCTAACACGTACGCTCACCCTAAACCGTTGTCGTATCCTAACCTGTCCCCTAAACCGTCGCCGTCCCCTAACCCTAACCCTAACCCTAACCCTAACCCTTACCTGAAGCCTTAACCTAACCCGTCCCTTAATCCTAACCCGTACGCTAACACTAACCCGTACCCTAAAATGTACGCTTACCACAACCGTTGTCGTACCCTAACCTGTCCCCTAAACCATCCCCGTCCCCTAACCCTAACCCTAATCCTAACCCTAACCCTAAACCTTATCCGAAGCCTTACCCTAAACCGTCCCCTAAACCTAACCCGTACGCTAACACTAACCCGTACCCTAACACGTACGCTCACGCTATACCGTTGTCGTACCCGAACCTGTCCCCTAAACCGTCCCCGTCCCCTAACCCTAACCCTAACCCTAACCCTAACACTTACCCGAAGCCTTACACTAACCCGTCCCCTATTCGTAACCCGTACGCTAACACTTACCAGTACCCTAACACGTACGCTCACCCTAAAACGTTGTCGTACACTAACCTGTCCCCTAAACCGTCACCGTCTCCTAACCCTAACACTAACCCTAACACTAACCCGAACCCTTACCCGAAGCCTTACCCTTACCCGTCCCCTAATCCTAACCCGTACGCTAACACTAACCCGTACCCTAACACGTACGCTCACCCTAAACATTTGTTGTACCCTAACCTGTCGCCTAAACCCTCCCCGTCCCCTAACCCTAACACTAACCCTAACCCTAACCGTTACCCAAAGCGTTACCCTAACCCGTCACCTAATCCTAAATCGTACGGTAACACGAACCCGTACCCTAACACTTACGCTCACCCTAAACAGTTGTCGAACCCTAACCTCTCCCTTAAACCGTCCCCGTCCCCTAACCCTAACCCTAACTCTAACCCTAACCCTAACAATTACCAGAAGCCTTACCTTAACCCGCCCCCTAATCCTAACCCATACGATAACACTAACCCGTACCCTAACACTTACGCTCACCCTAAACAGTTGTCGAACCCTAACCTCTCCCTTAAACCGTCCCCGTCCCCTAACCCTAACCCTAACTCTAACCCTAACCCTAACAATTACCCGAAGCCTTACCTTAACCCGCCCCCTAATCCTAACCCATACGATAACACTAACCCGTACCCTAACACGTACGCTCACCCTAAACAGTTGTCGTACCCTAACCTGTCCCCTAAACCGTCGCCGTCCCCTAACCCTAACCCTAACCCTAACCCTTACCTGAAGCCTTACCCTAACCCGTCCCTTAATCCTAACCCGTACGCTAACACTAACCTGTACCCTAACACGTACGCTCACCCTAAACCTTTGTCGTACCCTAACCTGTCCCCTAAACCATCCCCGTCACCTAACCCTAACCCTAATCCGAACCCTAACCCTAACGCTTACCCGAAGCCTTACCCTAAACCGTCCCCTAAACCTAACCCGTAACCTAACACTAACCCGTACCCTAACACGTACGCTCACCCTAAACCGTTGTCGTACCCGAACCTGTCCCCTAAACCGTCCCCATCCGCTAACCCTAACATTAACCCTAACCCTAACCCTTACCCGAAGCCTTACACTAACCCATCCCCTAATCCTAACCCGTATGCTAACCCTAACCCGTACCCTAACACGTACGCTCACCCTAAACCATTGTCGTACCCTAACCTGTACCCTAAACCATCCCCGTCCCCTATCCCTTACCCTAACCCTAACCCTAACCCTTACCCGAAGCCTTACCCTAACCCGTCCCCTAATCCTAAACGGTACGCTAATACTAACACGTACCCTAACACGTACGCTCACCCTAAAACGTTGTCGTACCAAAACCTGTCCCCTAAACCGTCCCCGTCCCCTAACCCTAACCCTAAACCTAACCCTAACCCTAACCCTTACCCGAAGCCTTACCCTAACCCGTCCCATAAGCCTAACCCGTACGCTAACACTAACCCATACCCTAACACGTACGCTCACCCTAAACCGTTGTCGTACACTAACCTGTCCCCTACACCGTCCCCGTCCCCTAACCCTAACCCTAACCCTAACACTAAACCTAACCCTTACCCGAAGCCTTACTCTAACCCGTCCCCTAATCCTAACCCGTACGCTAACCATAACCAGTACCCTAACACGTACACTCACCCTAAACCGTTGTCGTACCCTAACCTGTCCCCTAAACCGTCCCCGTCCCCTAACCCTAACCCTAACCCTAACCCTAACCCTTACCCGAAGCCTTACCCTAACCCGTCCCCTATTCCTAACCCGTACGATAACACTAACGAGTACCATAACACGTACGCTCACCCTAAAACGCTGTTGTACCCTAGCCTGTCGCCTAAACCGTCACCGTCCCCTAACCCTAACCCTAACCCGAACCCGAACCCTTACCCGAAGCCTTACATTAACCCGTCCCCTAATCCTAACCCGTACGCTATCACTAACCCGTACCCTAACACGTACGCTCACCCTAAACATTTGTCGTACCCTAACCTGTCCCCTAAACCGTCCCTGTCCCCTAACCCTAACACTAACCCTAACCTTAACCCTTACCCAAAGCCTTACCCTGACCCGTCCCCTAATCCTAAATCGTACGCTAACACGAACCCGTACCCTGACACTTACGCTCACCCTAAACCGTTGTCGTACCCTAACCTCTCCCTTAAACCGTCCCCATCCCCTAACCCTAACCCTAACCTTAAACGTAACCCTAACCCGTACGCTAACACTAACCCATACCCTAACACATACGCTCACCCTAAACCGTTTTCGTACCCTTACCTGTCCCCTAAACCGTCCCCGTCCCCTAACCCTAACCCTAACCCTAACCCTTACCCGAAGCCTTACCCTAACCCGTCCCTTAATCCTAACCCGTACACTAACACTAACACGTAGCCTAACACGTACGCTCACCCTAAACCGTTGTCGTACCCTAACATGTCCCTTAAACAGTCCCCGTCCCCTAACCCTAACATTAAACCTAACCCTAACCATAACCCTTACCCGAAGCCTTACTCTAACCCGTCCCCTAATCCTAACGCGTACGCTAACAATAACCCGTACCCTAACAGGTACGCTCACCTTAAACAGTTGTCGTACCCTAAACTGTCCCCTAAACCGTCCCCGTCCCCTAACACTAACCCTAACCCTAACCCTAACCCTAACCCTTACCTGAAGCCTTAACTTAACCCGTCCCTTAATCCTAACCCGTACGCTAACAGTAACCCGTACCCTAACACGTACGCTCACACTAAACCATTGTCGTACCCTAAACTGTCCCCTAAACCATCCCCGTCCCCTAACCCTTACCCTAATCCTAACCCTAACCCTTATCTGAAGCCTTACACTAAACCGTCCCCTAAACCTAACCCGTACGCTAACACTAACCCGTACCCTAACACGTACGCTCACCCTAAACCGTTGTCGTACCCGAACCTGTCCCCTAAACCGTCCCCATCCCCTAAACATAACCCTAACCCTAACCCTTACCCGAAGCCTTACCCTAACCCGTCCCCTATTCCTAACCCGTACGATAACACTAACGAGTACCATAACACGTACGCTCACCCTAAAACGTTGTTGTACCCTAGCCTGTCGCCTAAACCGTCACCGTCCCCTAACCCTAACCCTAACCCTAACCCGAACCCTTACCCGAAGCCTTACATTAACCCGTCCCCTAATCCTAACCCGTTCGCTAACACTAACCCGTACCCTAACACGTACGCTCACCCTAAACATTTGTCGTACCCTAACCTGTCCCCTAAACCGTCCCTGTCCCCTAACCCTAACACTAACCCTAAACCTAACCCTTACCCAAAGCCTTACCCTAACCCGTCCCCTAATCCTAAATCGTACGCTAACACGAACCCGTACCCTGACACTTACGCTCACCCTAAACCGTTGTCGTACCCTAACCTCTCCCTTAAACCGTCCCCATCCCCTAACCCTAACCCTATCCTTAAACGTAAACCTAACCCGTACGCTAACACTAACCCATACCCTAACACATACGCTCACCCTAAACCGTTGTCGTACCCTTACCTGTCCCCTAAACCGTCCCCGTCCCCTAACCCTAACCCTAACCCTAACCCTTACCCGAAGCCTTACCCTAACCCGTCCCCTAATCCTAACCGGTACACTAACACTAACACGTAGCCTAACACGTACGCTCACCCTAAACCGTTGTCGTACCCTAACATGTCCCTTAAACAGTCCCCTAACCCTAACCCTAACCCTAACCCTAAACCTAACACTTACCTGAAGCCTTACACTAACCCATCCCCTAATCCTAACCGGTACGCTAACACTAACCCATACCCTAACACATACGCTCACCCTAAACCGTTGTCGTACACTAACATGTCCCCTAAACCGTCCCCGTCCTCTAACCCTAACCCTAACCCTAACCATAAACCTTACCCGAAGCCTTACCCTAACCCGTCCCATAATCCTTACCCGAACGCTAACACTAATCCATACCCTAACATGTACGCTCACCCAAAACCGTTGTCGTACACTAACCTGTCCCATAAACCGTCCCCGTCCCCTAACTGTAACCCTAACCCTAACCCTAACCCTAACCCTTACCCGAAGCCTTACACTAACCCGTCCCCTAATCCTAACCCGTATGCTAACTCTAACGCATACCCTAACACGTACGCTCACCCTAAACCATTGTCGTACACTAACGTGTCCCCTAAACCATCCCCGTCCCCTAACCCTAACCCTAACCCTAAACCTAACCCTTACCCGAAGCCTTACCCTAACCCGTCCCCTAATCCTAACCCATACGATAACTCTAACCCGTACCCTAACACGTACGCTCACCCTAAACCGTTGTCGTACCCGAACCTGTCCCCTAAACCGTCCCCATCCGCTAACCCTAACATTAACCCTAACCCTAACCCTTACCCGAAGCCTTACACTAACCCATCCCCTAATCCTAACCCGTATGATAACCCTAACCCGTACCCTAACACGTACGCTCACCCTAAACCATTGTCGTACCCTAACCTGTACCCTAAACCATCCCCGTCCCCTATCCCTTACCCTAACCCTAACCCTAACCCTTACCCGAAGCCTTACCCTAACCCGTCCCCTAATCCTAAATGGTACGCTAATACTAACACGTACCCTAACACGTACGCTCACCCTAAAACGTTGTCGTACCATAACCTGTCCCCTAAACCGTCCCCGTCCCCTAACCCTAACCCTAAACCTAAACCTAACCCTAACCCTTACCCAAAGCCTTACCCTAACCCGTCCCATAAGCCTAACCCGTACGCTAACACTAAACCATACCCTAACACGTACGCTCACCCTAAACCGTTGTCGTACACTAACCTGTCCCCTACACCGTCCCCGTCCCCTAACCCTAACCCTAACCCTAACACTAAACCTAACCCTTACCCGAAGCCTTACTCTAACCCGTCCCCTAATCCTAACCCGTACGCTAACCATAACCAGTACCCTAACACGTACACTCACCCTAAACCGTTGTCGTACCCTAACCTGTCCCCTAAAACGTCCCCGTCCCCTAACCCTAACCCTAACCCTAACCCTAACCCTTACCCGAAGCCTTACCCTAACCCGTCCCCTAATCCTAACGCGTACGCTAACACTAACCCGTAGCCTAACACGTACGCACACCCTAAACCGTTGTCGTACCCTAACCTATCCCCTAAACCGTCCCCGTCCCCTAAAGCTAACCCTAACCCTAACCCTGACCCTAATCCTTACCTGAAGCCTTACGCTAACTCGTCCCGTAATCCTAACCCGTACGCTAACACTAACCCGTACCCTAACACGTACGCTCACCCTAAACCGTTGTCTTACCCTAAACTGTCCCCTAAACCGTCACCGTCCCCTAACCCTAACGCTAACCCTAACCGAACCCTTACCCGAAGCCTTACCCTAACCCGTCCCCTAATCCTAACCCGTACGCTAACAGTAACCAGTACCCTAACACGTACGCTCACTCTAAACCTTTGTCGTACCCTAACCTGTTCCCTAAACCGTCCCTGTCCCCTAACCCTAACCCTAACCCTAAACCTAACCCTTACCCGAAGCCTTACCCTAACCCATCCCCTAATCCTAACCCGTACGCTAACACTAACCCATACCCTAACACGTACGCTCACCCTAAACCGTTGTCGTACCCTAACATGTCCCCTAAACCGTCCCCGTCCCCTAACCCTAACCCTAACCCTAACCCTAACACTTACCCGAAGCCTTACCCCCACCCGCCCCCTAATCCTAACCCATACGATAACACTAACCCGTACCCTAACACGTACGCTCACCCTAAACTGTTGTCGTATCCTAACCTGTCCCCTAAACCGTCCCCATTCCCCAAAGCTAACCCTAACCCTAACCAAAAACCTAAACCTTACCCGAAGCCTTACCCCCACCCGTCCCCTATTCCTAACCCGTACGCTAACACTAATCAGTACCCTAACACGTACGCTCACCCTAAACCGTTGTCGTACCCTAACCTGTCCCCTAAACCATCCCCGTCCCCTAACCCTAACCCTAATCCTAACCCTAAACCTTATCCGAAGCCTTACACTAAACCGTCCCCTAAACCTAACACGTACGCTAACACTAACCCGTACCCTAACACGTACGCTCACCCTAAACCGTTGTCGTACCCTAACCTGTCGCCTAAACCGTCACCGTCCCCTAACCCTAACCCTAACCCTAACCCGAACCCTTACCCGAAGCCTTACCCTAACCCGTCCCCTAATCCTAACCCGTACGCTAACACTAACCCGTACCCTAACACGTACGCTCACCATAAATATTTGTCGTACCCTAACCTGTCCCCTAAACCGTTCCCGTCCCCTAACCCTAACACTAACCCTAACCCTAACCCTTACCCAAAGCCTTACACTAACCCGTCCCCTAATCCTAAATCGTACGCCAACCCAAACCCGTACCCTAACACTTACGCTCACCCTAAACCGTTGTCGTACCCTAACCTGTCCCCTAAACCGTCCCCGTCCCCTAACCCTAATCCTAACCCTAAACCTTATCCGAAGCCTTACACTAAACCGTCCCCTAAACCTAACACGTACGCTAACACTAACCCGTACCCTAACACGTACGCTCACTCTAAACTGTTGTCGTACTCTAACCTGTCCCCTAAACCGTCCCCGTCCCCGTCCCCTAACCCTAACCCTAACACGAACCTTTACCCGAAGCCTTACCCTAACCCGTCCCCTAATCCTAACCCGTACGCTAACACTAACCGGTACCCTAACACGGACGCTCACCCTAAACCGTTGTCGTACCCTAACCTGTCCCCTACACCGTCCCCGTCCCATAACCCTAACCCTAAACCTAACCCTAACCCTAACCCTTACCCGAAGCCTTACACTAAACCATCCCCTAATCCTAACCCGTACGCTAACCCTAACCCGTACCCTAACACGTACGCTCACCCTAAACCATTGTCATACCCTAACCTGTACCCTAAACCATCCCCGCCCCTATCCCTAACACTAACCCTAACCCTAACCCTTACCCGAAGCCTTACCCTAACCCGTCCCCTAATCCTAACCGGTACGCTAACACTAACACATACCCTAACACGTACGCTCACCCTAAAACTTTGTCGTACCATAACCTGTCCCCTAAACCATCCCCATCCCCCTCCCCTAACCCTAACGATAACCCTAACACTTACCCGAAGCCTTACCCTAACCCGTCCCATAAGCCTAACCCGTACGCTAACACTAACCCATACCCTAACACGTACGCTCACCCTAAACTGTTATCGTACACTAACCTGTCCCCTAAACCTTCCCCGTCCCCTAACCCTAACCCTAACCCTAACCCTAACACTTACCCGAAGCCTTACCCTAACCCGTCCCCTAATCCTAACCCGTACGCTAACCATAACCAGTACCCTAACACGTACGCTCACCCTAAACCGTTGTCGTACCCTAACCTGTCCCCTAAACCGTCCCCGTCCCCTAACCCTAACCCTAAACCTAACCCTTACCCGAAGCCTTACCCTAACCCGTCCCCTACTCCTAACCCGTACGCTAACACTAACCCGTAGCCTAACACGTACGCTCACCCTAAACCGTTTTCGTACCCTAACCTGTCCCCTAAACCGTCCCCGTCCCCTAACCCTAACCCTAACCCTAATCCTTACCTGAAGCCTTACGCTAACTCGTCCCGTAATACTAACACATACGCTAACACTAACTCGTACCCTAACACGTACGCTAACCCTAAACCGTTGTTGTACGCTAACCTGTCCCCTAAACCGTCCCCATCCCCTAACCCTAAACCTCAACCTAACCCTTACCCGAAGCCTTACCCTAACCCGTCCCCTAATCCTAACACGTACGCTAACACTAACCCGTAGCCTAACACGTACGCTCACCATAAACCGTTCTCGTACTCTAACCTGTCCCCTAAACCGTCACCGTCCCCTAACACTAACCCTAACCCTAACCCTAACCCGAACCCTTACCCGAAGCCTTACCCTAAACCGTCCCCTAATCCTAACCCGTACGCTAACACTAAACCATACCCTAACACGTACGCTAAATCTAAACCGTTGTCGTACCGTAACCTGTCCACTAAACCGTCCCCGTCCCCTAACCCTAACCCTAACCCTAACCCTAACCCTTACCCGAAGCCTTATCCTAACCCGTCCCCTAATCCTAACCCGTACGCTAACAGTAACACGTACCCTAACACGTACGCTCACGCTAAACCGATGTCGTACCCTAACCTGTCCCCTAAACCGTCCCCGTTCCCTAACCCTAACCCTTACCCGAAGCCTTACCCTAACCCGTCCCCTAATCCTAAAGCGTAAGCTAACACTAACCCGTACACTAACACGTACGCTCACCCTAAACCGTTGTCGTACCGTAACCTGTCCCCTAAACCGTCCCCGTCCCCTAAACCTAACCCTAACCCTAACACTTACCCGAATCCTTACCCTAACCCGTCCCCTAATACTAACACGTATCCTAACACTATCTCGTACCCTAACATGTACGCTCAACCTAAACCGTTGTAGTACCCTAACCTGTCCCCTAAACCGTCCCCTAACCCTAACCCTAACCCTTACCCTAAGCCTTACCCTAACCCGTCCCCTAATCCTAACCCGTACGCTAACAGTAAACCGTACCGTAACACGTACGCTCACCCTAAACCGTTGTCGTACCCTAACCTGTCCCCTAAACCGTCCCCGTCCCCTAAACCTAACCCTAACCCTAACCCTAACCCGAACCCTTACCCGAAGCCTTACCCTAACCCGACCCCTAATCCTAACCCGAACGCTAACACTAATCCATACCCTAACAAGTACGCTCACCCAAAACCGTTGTCGTGCCCTAACCTGTCCCCTAAACCGTCCCCGTCCCCTAACCCTAACCCTAACCCTTACTCGAAGCATTACACTAACCCGTCCCCTAATCCTAACCCGTATGCTAACTCTAATCCATACCCTAACACGTACGCTCACCCTAAACCGTTGTCGTACCCTAACCTGTCCCCTAAACCGTCCCCGTTCCCTAACCGTAACCCTAAACCTAACCCTAACCCTAACCCTTACCCGAAGCCTTACACTAACCCGTCCCCTAATCCGAACCCGTACGCTAACACTAAACCGTACCCTAACACGTACGCTCACCCTAAACCGTTGTCGTACACTAACCTGTCCTCTAAACCGTCCCCGTCCCCGTCCCCTACCCCTAACCCTAACCCTAACCCTAACCCTTACCCGAAGCCTTACCCTAACCCGTCCCCTAATCCTAACCCGTAGGCTAACACTAACCCATACCCTAACACGTATGCTCACCCTAAACCGTTGTCGTACCCTAACCTGTCCCCTAAACCTTCCCCGTCCCCTAACGCTAACCCTAACCCTAACACTAACCCTTACCCGAAGCCTTACCCTAACCCGTCCCCTAATCCTAACCCGTACGCTAACACTAACCTGTACTCTAACACGTACGCTCACCCTAAACCGTTGTCGTACCCTAACCTGTCCCCTAAACCGTCCCCATCCCCTAACCCTAACACTAACCGTAATCCCTACGCGAAGCCTTACCCTAACCCGTCCCCTAATCCTAATCCGTACGCTAACACTAACCCGTACCCTAACATGTACGCTCACCCTAAACATTTGTCGTACCCTAACCTGTCCCCTAAACCGTCCCCGTCCCCTAACCCTAACACTAACCCTAACCCTAACCCTTACCCAAAGCCTTACCCTAACCCGTCCCCTAATCCTAACCCGTATGCTAACTCTAACCCGTACCCTAACACGTATGCTCATCCTAAACCGTTGTTGTACCCTAACCTGTCCCCTAAACCGTCCCCGTCCCCTAACCCTAACCCTAAACCTAACCCTTACCCGAAGCCTTACCCTAACCCATCCCCTAATCCTAACCCGTACGATAACAATAAACCGTACCCTAAAACGTACACTCACCCTAAACCGTTGTCGTACACTAACCTGTCCCCTAAAACTTCCCCGTCCCCTAACACTAACCCTAACCCTAACCCTAACCCTTACCCGAAGCCTTACCGTAACCCGTCCCCTAATCCTGACCCGTACACTAACAATAACCTGTACCCTAACACGTACGCTCACCCTAAACCGTTGTCGTATCCTAACCTGTCCCCTAAACCGTCCCCGTCCCCTAACACTAACCCTAACCCTAACCCTAACCCTAACCCTTACCCGAAGCCTTACTCTAACACGTCCCGTAATCCTAACCCGTACGATAACACTAACCCGTACCCTAACACGTACACTCACCCTAAACAGTTGTCGTACCCTAACCTGTCCCCTAAACCGTCGCCGTCCCCTAACACTAACCCTAACCCTAACCCTAACCCTTACCTGAAGCCTTACCCTAACCCGTCCCTTAATCCTAACCCGTACGCTAACACTAACCCGTTCCCTAACACGTACGCTCACCACAACCGTTGTCGTACCCTAACCTGTCCCCTAAACCGTCCCCGTCCCCTAAACCTAACACTAACCCTAACCCTAAGCCTTACCCAAAGCCTTACCCTAACCCGTCCCCTAATCCTAAATCGTACGCTAACACGAACCCGTACCCTAACACTTACGCTCAACCTAAACCGTTGTCGTAACCTAACCTGTCCCCTAAACCGTACCCGTCCCCTAACACTAACCCTAACCCTAACCTAAACCTAAACCTTACCCGAAGCCTTACCCTAACCCGTCCCCTAATCCGAACCCGTACGCTAACACTAACCCGTACCCTAACACATACGCTCACCCTAAACCGTTGTCGTACACTAACCTTTCCTCTAAACCGTCCCCGTCCCCGTCCCCGTCCCCTAACCCTAACCCTAACCCTTACCCGAAGCCTTACCCTAACCCGTCCCCTAATCCTAACCCGTAGGCTAACACTAACCCGTGCCCTAACAAGTATGCTCACCCTAAACATTTGTCGTACCCTAAACTGTCCCCTAAAACGTCCCCGTCCCCTAACCCTAACACTAACCCTAACCCTAACCCTTAACCAAAGCCTTACCCTAACCCGTCCCCTAATCCTTAAAGATACGCTAACACTAACCCGTACCCTAACACGTACGCTCACCCTAAACCGTTGACGTACCCTAACCTCTCCCCTAAACCGTCCCCATCCCCTAACCCTAAACCTAACCCTAACCCTAACCCTTACCCGAAGCCTTACCCTAACCCGTCCCCTAATCCTAACCCGTATGCTAACTCTAACCCGTACCCTAACACGTACACTCATCCTAAACCGTTGTCGTACCCTAACCTGTCCCCTAAAGCGTCCCCGTCCCCTAACCCTAACCCTAACCCTAACCCTAAACCTTACCCGAAGCCTTACCCTAACCCGTCCACTAATCCTAACCCGTACGCTAAAAATAACCCGTACCCTAACACGTACGCTCACCCTAAACCGTTGTCGTACCCTAACCTGTCCCCTAAATCGTCCCCGTCCCCGTCCCCTAACCCTAAACCTAACCCTAACCCTAACCCTTACCCGAAGCCTTACACTAACACGTCCACTAATCCTAACCCGTAGTCTAACACTAACCCTTACCCTAACACGTATGCTCACCCTAAACCGTTGTCGTACCCTAACCTGTCCCCTAAACCGTCCCTGTCCCCTAACCCTAACCCTAACCCTAACCCTTACCCGAAGCCTTACCCTAACCCGTCCCCTAATCCTAACCCGTACGCTAACACTAACCCGTACCCTAACACGTACGCTCACCCTAAACCGTTGTCGTACCCTAACCTGTCCCCTAAACCGTCCCCGTTCTCTAACCCTAACCCTAAACCTAACCCTTACCCGAAGCCTGACCCTAACCCATCCCGTAATCCTAACCCGTACGCTAACACTAAACCGTACCCTAACACGTACGCTCACCCTAAACAGTTGTCGTACTCTAACCTGTCCCCTAAACCGTCCCCGTCCCCTAACCCTAACCCTAAACCTAACCCTTACCCGAAGCCTTACCCTAATCCATCCCCTAATCCTAACCCGTACGCTAACACTAAACCGTACCCTAACACGTACGCTCACCCTAAACCGTTGTCGTACCCTATCCTGTCCCCTAAACCTTCCCCGTCCCCTAACACTAACCCTAACCCTAACCCTAACCCTTACCCGAAGCCTTACCGTAACCCGTCCCCTAATCCTAACCCGTACACTAACAATAACCTGTACCCTAACACGGACGCTCACCCTAAACCGTTGTCGTATCCTAACCTGTCCCCTAAACCGTCCCCGTCCCCTAACACTAACCCTAACCCTAACCCTTACCCTAACCCTTTCCCGAAGCCTTACCCTAACCCGTCCCTTAATCCTAACCCGTACGCTAACACTAACCTGTTCCCTAACACGTACGCTCATCACAACCGTTGTCGTACCCTAACGTGTCCCCTAAACCATCCCCGCCCTTAACCCTAACCCTAATCCTAACCCTAACCCTATACCTTATACGAAGCCTTACCCTAAACCGTCCGCTAAACCTAACCCGTACGCTAACACTAACCCGTACCCTAACACGTACGCTCACCCTATACCGTTGTCGTACCCAAACCTGTCCCCTAAACCGTCCCCGTCCCCTAACCCTAACCCTAACCCTAACCCTTACCCGAAGCCTTACGCTAACCCGTCCCCTAATCCTAACCCGTACGCTAACACTAACCCGTACCCTAACAAGTATGCTCACCCTAAACATTTGTCGTACCCTAACCTGTCCCCTAAACCGTCCCCGTCCCCTAACCCTAACACTAACCCTAACCCTAACCCTTAACCAAAGCCTTACCCTAACCCGTCCCCTAATCCTAAACCATACGCTAACACTAACCCGTACCCTAACACGTACACTCACCCTAAACCGTTGACGTACCCTAAACTCTCCCCTAAACCGTCCCCATCACCTAACCATAACCCTAACCCTAACCCTAACCCTAACCCTTACCCGAAGCCTTACCCTAACCCGTCCCCTAATCCTAACCCGTATGCTAACTCTAACCCGTACCCTAACACGTACACTCATCCTAAACCGTTGTCGTACCCTAACCTGTCCCCTAAAGCGGCCCCGTCCCCTAACCCTAACCCTAACCCTAACCCTAACCCTAAACCTTACCCGAAGCCTTACCCTAACCCGTCCCCTAATCCTAACCCGTACGCTAACAATAACCCGTACCCTAACACGTACGCTCACCCTAAACCGTTGTCGTACACTAACCTGTCCCCTAATCCGTCCCCGTCCCCGTCCCCTAACCCTAAACCTAACCCTAACCCTAACCCTTACCCGAAGCGATACACTAACACGTCCACTAATCCTAACCCGTAGGCTAACACTAACCCGTACCCTAACACGTATGCTCACCCTAAACCGTTGTCGTACCCTTACCTGTCCCCTAAACCGTCCCTGTCCCCTAACCCTAACCCTAACCCTAACCCTAACCCTTACCCGAAGCCCTACACTAACCCGTCCCCTAATCCTAACCCGTACGCTAACACTAACCCGTACCCTAACACGTACGCTCACCCTAAACCGTTGTCGTACCCTAACCTGTCCCCTAAACCTTCCCCGTCCCCTAACACCTACCCTAACCCTAAACCTAACCCTAACCCTTACCCGAAGCCTTACCGTAACCCGTCCCCTAATCATAAACCGTACACTAACAATAACCTGTACCCTAACACGTACGCTCACCCTAAACCGTTGTCGTCTCCTAACCTGTCCCCTAAACCGTCTCCGTCCCCTAACACTAACCCTAACCCTAACCCTTAACCGAAGCCTTACCCTAACCCGTCCCGTAATCCTAAGCCGTACGCTAACACTAACCCGTACCCTAACACGTACACTCACCGGAAACCGTTGTCGTACCCTAACATGTCCCCTAAACCGTCCCCGTCCCCTAACCCTAAACCTAAACCTAACCCTAACGCTAACCCTAACCCGAAGCCTTACCCTAACCCGTCCCCTAATCCTAACCCGTACACTAACAATAACCTGTACCCTAACACGTACGCTCACCCTAAACCGTTGTCGTACCCTAACCTGCCCCCTAAACCGTCCCCGTACCCTAACACTAACCCTAAACCTAACCCTAAGTCTAACCCTTACCCGAAGCCTTACCCTAACCCGTCCCGTAATCCTAACTCGTACGCTAACACTAACCTGTACCCTAACACGTACACTCACCCTAAACAGTTGTCGTAACCTAACCTGTCCCCTAAACAGTCGCCGTCCCCTAACCCTAACCCTAACCCTAACCCTAACCCTAACCCTTACCTGAAGCCTTAACCTAACCCGTCCCTTAATCCTAACCCGTACGCTAACACTAACCCGTACCCTAACATGTACGCTCACCACAACCGTTGTCGTACCCTAACCTGTCCCCTAAACCATCCCCGTCCCCTAACCCTAACCCTAACCCTAACCCTAACACTTACCCGAAGCCTTACACTAACACGTCCCCTATTCGTAACCCGTACGCTAACACTTACCAGTACCCTAACACGTACGCTCACCCTAAACCGTTGTCGTACCCTAACCTGTCCCCTAAACCGTCCCCGTCCCCTAACCCTAACCCTAACCATAACCCTAACCCTTACCCGAAGCCTTACCCTAACCCGTCCCCTAATCCTAACCCGTACGCTAACACTAACCCGTACCCTAACACGTACGCTCACCATAAATCGTTGTCGTACCCTAACCTGTCCCCTAAACCGTCCCCGTCCCCTAACCCTAACCCTAAACCTAACCCTTACCCGAAGCTTTACCTTAACCCATCCCCTAATCCTAACCCGTCCGCTAACACTAAACCGTACCCTAACACGAACGCTCACCCTAAACCATTGTCGTACCCTAACCTGTCCCCTAAACTTTCCCCGTCCCCTAACACTAACCCTAACCCTAACCCTAACACTTACCCGAAGCCTTACCGTAACCCGTCCCCTAATCCTAATCCGTACACTAACAATAACCTGTAGCCTAAAACGTACGCTCACCCTAATCCGTTGTCGTATCCTAACCTGTCCCCTAAACCGTCCCCATCCCCTAACACTAACCCTAACCCTAACCCTAAGCCTTACCCGAAGCCTTACCCTAACCTGTCCCGTAATCCTAACCCGTACGCTAACACTAACCCGTACCCTAACACGTACACTCACCCTAAACCGTTGTCGTACGCTAACATGACCCCTAAACCGTCCCCGTCCCCTAACCCTAAACCTAAACCTAACCCTAACGCTAACCCTTACCCGAAGCCTTACCCTAACCCGTCACCTAATCCTAACCCATACACTAACAATATCCTGTACCCTAACACGTACGCTCACCCTAAACCGTTGTCGTACCCTAACCTGTCCACTAAACCGTCCCCGTCCCCTAACACTAACACTAACCCTAACCCTAAGTCTAACCCTTACCCGAAGCCTTACCCTAACCCGTCCCATAATCCTAACCCGTACGCTAACACTAAACCGTACCCTAACACGTACACTCACCCTAAACAGTTGTCGTACCCTAACCTGTCCCCTAAACCGTCGCCGTCCCCTAACCCTAACCCTAACCCTAACCGTTACCTGAATCCTTAACCTAACCCGTCCCTTAATCCTAACCCGTACGCTAACACTAACCTGTACACTAACACGTATGCTCACCCTAAACCGTTGTCGTACCCTAACCTGTCCCCTAAACCGTCCCCGTACCCTAACACTAACCCTAAACCTAACCCTAAGTCTAACCCTTACCCGAAGCCTTACCCTAACCCGTCCCGTAATCCTAACTCGTACGCTAACACTAAACCGTACCCTAACACGTACACTCACCCTAAACAGTTGTCGTAACCTAACCTGTCCCCTAAACCGTCCCCGTCCCCGTCCCCTAACCCTAACCCTAACGCTAACGCTAACCCTTACCCGAAGCCTTACCCTAAACCGTCCCCTAATCGTAACCCGTACGCTAACAATAAACCGTACCCGAACACGTATGCACACCCTAAAGAATTGTCGTACCCTAACCTGTCCCCTAAACCGTCCCTGTCCCCTAACCCTAACCCTAATCCTAACCCTAACCCTAACCCTTACCCTAAGCTTTACCCTAACCCGTCCCGTAATCCTAACCCGTACGCTAACACTAACCGGTACCCTAACATGTACACTCAGCCTAAACCGTTGTCGTACCCGAACCTGTCCTCTAAACCGTCCCCGTCCCCTAACCCTAACGCTAAACCTAACCCTAAAACTTACCCGAAGCCTTACCCTAACCCGTCCCCTAATCCTAACCCGTACGCTAACACTAACCAGTACCCTAGCACGTACACTCACCCTAAACCGTTGTCGTACCCTAACCTGTCCCCTAAACCGTCACCGTCCCCTAAGCCTAACCCTAACGCTAACCCGAACCCTTACCCGAAGCCTTACCCTAACCCGTCCCCTAATCCTAACACGTAGGCTAACACTAACCCATACCCTAACACGTATGCTCACCCTAAACCGTTGTCGTACCCTAACCTGTCCCCAAAACCGTACCCGTCCCCTAACCCTAACCCTAACCCTAACCCTTACCCGAAGCCTTACCCTAACCCGTCCCCTAATCCTAACCCGTACGCTAACACTAACCTGTACTCTAACACGTATGCTCACCCTAAACCGTTGTCGTACTCTAACCTGTCCCCTAAACCGTCCCCGTCCCCTAACCCTAACCCTAACCCTAACCCTTACCCTAAGCCTTACGCTAACCCGTCCCCTAATCCTAACCCGTACGCTAACACTAACCCGTACCCTAACAAGTATGCTCACCCTAAACATTTGTCATACCCTAACCTCTCCCCTAAACCGTCCTCGACCCCTAACCCTAACACTAACCCTAACCCTAACCCTTAACCAAAGCCTTACCCTAACCCGTCCCCTAATCCTAAACCATACGCTAACACTAAACCGTACCCTAACACATACGCTCACCCTAAACCGTTGACGTACCCTAACCTCTCCCCTAAACCGTCCCCGTCCCCTAACCCTAACCCTAACCCTAACCCTAACCCTAAACCTTACCCGAAGCCTTACCCTAAACCGTCCCCTAATCCTAACACGTATGCTAACTCTAACCCGTACCCTAACACGTACACTCATCCTAAACCGTTGTAGTACCCTAACCTGTCCCCTAAAGCGTCCCCGTCCCCTAACCCTAACCCTAACCCTAACCCTAACCCTAAACCTTACCTGAAGCCTTACCCTAACCCGTCCCCTAATCCTAACCCGTATGCTAACAATAACCCGTACCCTAACACGTACGCTCACCCTAAACCGTTGTCGTACCCTAACCTGTCCCCTAAACCGTCATCATTCCCTAAAGCTAACCCTAACCCTAAACCTAACCCGAACCCTTACCCGAAGCCTTACACTAACCCGTCCCCTAATACTAACCCGTACGCTAACACTAACCCGTACCCTCACACGTACGCTCAGCCTAAACCTTTGTCGTACCCTAACCTGTCCCCTAAACCGTACCCGTCCCCTAACCCTAACACTAACCCTAACCCTAAACCTAACCCTTACTCGAAGCCTTACCCTAACCCGTCCCGTAATCCTAACCCTTACGCTAACACTAACCCGTACCCTAACACGTACACTCACCCTAAACAGTTGTCGTACCCTAACCTGTCCCCTAAACCGTCGCCGTCCCCTAACCCTAACCCTAACCCTTACCTGAAGCCTTACCCTAACCCGTCCCTTAATCCTAACCCGTACGCTAACACTAACCTGTACCCTAACACGTACGCTCACCCTAAACCTTTGTCGTACCCTAACCTGTCCCCTAAACTATCCCCGTCCCCTAACCCTAACCCTAATCCGAACCCTAACCCTAACGCTTACCCGAAGCCTTACCCTAAACCGTCCCCTAAACCTAACCCGTAACCTAACACTAACCCGTACCCTAACAAGTACGCTCACCCTAAACCGTTGTCGTACCCGAACCTGTCCCCTAAACCGTCCCCATCCGCTAACCCTAACATTAACCCTAACCCTAACCCTTACCCGAAGCCTTACACTAACCCATCCCCTAATCCTAACCCGTATGCTAACCCTAACCCGTACCCTAACACGTACGCTCACCCTAAACCATTGTCGTACCCTAACCTGTACCCTAAACCATCCCCGTCCCCTATCCCTTACCCTAACCCTAACCCTAACCCTTACCCTAAGCCTTACCCTAACCCGTCCCCTAATCCTAAACGGTACGCTAATACTAACACGTACCCTAACACGTACGCTCACCCTAAAACGTTGTCGTACCATAACCTGTCCCCTAAACCGTCCCCGTCCCCTAACCCTAACCCTAAACCTAACCCTAACCCTAACCCTAACCCTAACCCTAACCCTAACCCTTACCTGAAGCCTTACCCTAACCCATCCCCTAATCCTAAACTGTACGCTAACCCTAACCAATACCCTAACACATACGCAGACCCTAAACCATTGTCCTACCATGATCTGAACCGTAAACCATCCCTGTGCCCTAACCCTAACTCTAAGCCTAACCCTTTCCCAAAGCATTACACTAACCCGTCCACTAATCCTAACCCATACACTAACATGAACCCATCCCCTAACATATATGTTCTACTTAATTAGTTGTCGTACCCCAACCTGTATCCTAAACCTTCCCCATACCCTAACCCTAAACTTAACACTAACCCTTACCCGAAGCCTTACCCTAACACGTCATCTAACCCTAAACCGTACGCTAACACTAATACGTACCCTAACTGTTACGCTCACCCAAAAATGTTGTCGTACCTAACCTGTACACTAAACCATTCCCGTCCCCTAACCCAAATGCTAAAACTAACCCTTACACTAAACCTTACCCTAACCCTTCCCCTAACCCTAACCCGTACACTAACACTATCCCGTACTCTAATACATACGCTCACCCTAAACCTTACCCGTCCCCTGAGCCTAACCCTAAACCTAACCCTTACCCAAAGCCGAACCCTAACGCATCCCCTATTCCTAACCAGTTCACTTACACTAAACCATACCCAAACACGTACGCTCCCCTAAACCATTGTCGTACCCTAACATGTACCCTAAACCATCCCCTTCCCCTAACCCTACCCCTAACACTTATGCGAAGACTTACCCTAACCCGTCCCCTATTCCTAGCCCATACGGTGACACTAACCATTACCGTAACACGTATGCTCACCCTAAACCGTTTTCGTACCCTAACCTTTACCCGAATCCGTCCCTGTCCATTAACCCTAACCCTAAACCTTACGTGAAGCCTTACCTTAACCTGTCTCCTAATGTTAATCCATACACTAACACTAATCCGTACCCTCACACCTATGCTCACCCTAAATTGTTGTAGTAATATAACCTGTACCTTAAACCATCCCCATCCCCAAACCCTAACCCTAACCCCAACCCAGAGCACTTCCTCTTATGGTTCTTTACCTTAGGGAAATGAAATCAAAAAGACACATCTATGCCAAAGTTTGGGATGGCTCCTTTTACAAGAACCTCGTCTATGATACAAGTTAAATATCCCAGAAAGTGAAATTTGGATAAAGAATTAGTGGTACTTACCTACAACTGAATATCACTCAGCAATGAAATCTATGTCTTCAGGTCCGAAGCAACATAATGAGTGGATTCAGGTATGATGATTCTAAGTGAAATAAGTCACACAGAAAAAGAAACATCATAAGATGTCACTAATACACGGAACTTAATCTTGGCTACACATGAACTGAATTACAAAACAGAACAGGGTCTCAAATTTAGAAAACCTACTTATGCTTGCTTAATGGGAAAGGTGGGTTGGGCTGCTGCATAAAACCAGAGACTGAAATTAGCACACATACCGTTCCTAAAACAAATATGTAATAGAATAGACCTACTCCTTGCTCAACGAAATGGACTTGACACCCCATATTCAAGACCTAGGAATATACCTGACTAGTAAGAATCTAAAAACCTATGGATTTATATGTCCCCGTAAGAGAACCAAGCGTGTGTACAGCAGCATAAACGCAGCAGTGAAAATCATCTAAATCCCATTATCAATATAAATTTCAAGAAAAACCACAATAACAGAGAAATACAGAACAATTCTTAAATATTTCAATCAGGGCTAGTGATGCAACCTGGATTCAGCACATCTACACCTAGAGCTGGGTGAGACATAAGGCAGAACACTTGGGCTCATTGGTTTGTTGAGGTTCGGTGAGCAAAAGCAGACCCTTTGAAGTCATACTGCATGGTACCTATTCCATGAGTCCCAACTGTCCAGGTTAAAGGGATTCTTCTTTCAGCTAAAAAATGCACGGGAAGCCCAGAATATTGTCCACTGTGTGATCTGGAAACGTTTTTAAAGGCATCTCAAATTTCATTCCCTTGTACTCGGGCTCGGCATTCCAGATGCTTTACTAACAGTCACCCAACTAGGTGAGTCGGTGCCTTTAACCTCCTGTTTGGCCCAGTTTGCAATTTCTGTGGAAGATGAACAGGAATAGGGAGAACCAATGAGAAAGTAGCTGTAGATGTTTGGAAGGGCAAATTTAAGTCTCATTTCCCAACAGGAAGATGAATTAACCAAATGCTCAGCATACACTGCCGGAACCAGATTAGGGTCTGAAGCTATCTTGCGGTTTTGCAGTCAGCTCACAAGAAAGCGAGTTGGAGAAAGGAGCTCAGGGGCACTGTAATTCACAAACCTGCACAGTTATAAGTGACAGCAATCATCCAAAATTATATTGAAGTAAGGCTGCGAAGAGGACTTGAAAGTGAGGCAGAATTGCAGGAAACCAATCTGGGAGGAAGACTGGAGTTGCATTTAAAACATAGGAAAACAGGCAGAACGAGGACAATGATGCACTTGGCAAAAAAAGCGCGTATGCTTTTTTCCTGAATATATTCAGGAAAAAACGCATACGTGCTTTTTGGCCAAATAAGCAAGCATGAAAAGGAAATCTGCACTACAATAAAGTCAAACTCCCCCCCCAGATCAAAAGGGCCATCTATAAAAAGTGTAAAATTCCAAAGCCAGGAAACACCACCAAGAAGAGGGAGCCTTGTTATGCCGATGGGCGGGACGTAAACTGCCAACAGCCATTCTGGAGACCTGTATGGTGTATCCTGAAACACTTAAGAAACAAAGCAACACAGCCTATGGTACTTCCACTTATGGTCCTATAGCTTACGGAAATTAAAATCAAAAACAGACAGCCACCCCAATATTTGGGACGGCTGAGTTCACAAGAAGCTCGTCTACAGTATCAGGTAAATATCCCAGAAAGCAAAAAATGGATAAAGAAGTTGTGGCACGTACGTACAATGCAATATCACTCAGCAATGAAATCTGTGTCATCAGGCTCGTAGCGGCATAGTGAGTGGATGCAGGTACGGTGATTCTACGTGAACTACGTCACACAGAAAAAGAAACATCATAAGATATCACTAATACACGGAATGTAAACTTGACTACACATGAACTGTATTACAAAACAGAACAGGGTCTCAAATTTAGAAAACCAACTAGTGCTTGCTTATGGGGAAAGGTGCCTTGGGGTGCTGCATAAAACCAGAGACTGAAATTAGCACAGATAACTTTCCATAAGCCAAATATGTAATAGACAAGGCCTACTCCTTGCTTAAAGAAATGGACCCAACACCACACATTCAACGCCTAGGAATATACCTGACTAGGAAGAATCTTAAAACCCATGGATATATATGTCTCCATAAGAGAATCAAGCCTGTGTACAGCGGCCGAAACGCAGCAGTGAAAATCCGATAAATCCCATTATCAAATTAATTTCGAAAACAAAACACAAAGACAGTGAAATAGAGAGCAATTCTTAAATAATTCACTCAGGGCATGTGATGCAACCGGGATTGACCACATCTACACCCAGAGCTGGTTGAGACATAAGGCTGGACACTTCAGGCTGATAGCATTGGTGAGTTTCGGTGAGCAAATGCAGACCCTTTGAAGTCATACTGCATGGTACCTATTCCTTGGGTCCCAACTCTCCAGGTTCAAGGGATTCTTCCTCCAGCTAAAACATGCATGGGAAACCCAGAGTATGTTCCACCCTGTGATTGGGAAACAATTTAAAATGCATCTCAGTTTTCGTATCCTGGTCCTCGGGTTCACCATTCCAGATGCTTTACTAAAACTCTCCCCGCTTGGAGAGTCAGTGCCTTTAACCTCCTGTTTGGCACAGCTTGCAATTTCTGTGCAAGATGAACAGGAATAGGGAGATCCAATGAGAGACTAGCTATAGGTGTCTGCACGGGCAAATGTAACGCTCATTTCCCACCAGGAAGAGGAATTAACCAAAGTCTCAGCGTGCCCTGCCGGAAAAAGATAAGGGCTTGAAGCAATCCTGCGGTTTTGTGCCCAGCTCACAAGAAAGCGAGTTGAAGAAAGGAGCTCAGGGGCACTGTAATTCACAAACATGCAGAGTTATAAATGACAGCTATCCTCCAAAAATATATTGAAGTAAGCCTGCGAAGGGGACTTGAAAGCGGGGCAGAATTTCAGGAAAACGATTGCAGGGGGTAGACTGGAATTGCCCTGAAAGCATAGGAAAAGAGGCAGAAGGTCGACAATGATGCACTTGGCCAAAAAGTGCGTATGCGTTTTTTCCTGAATATATATATTCAGGAAAAAACGCATACGCACTTTTTGGCCAACCAAGCAAGCCTGTAAAGGAAATCTGCACTACAATGAAATCTCACTGCCCCCCTGGCAAAAGGGCCAACTGAAAAAAGTGTTAAATCCACAAAGGTAGGACAGGATATGGAGAACAGGGAGCCTTGTTATGCTGATTGGCAGGATGTAAATTGCCAGCAGCCACCCTGGAGAAGTGTATGGTGTTTCCTGAAACACGTAAGAAACAAAGCAACACAGCCTATGGCACTTCCACTTATGGTCCTATAGCTTACGGAAATTAAAATCAAAAACAGACAGCCATCCCAATATTTGGGACGGCTGTGTTCCCAAGAAGGTCGTCTACAGTATCAGGTAAATATCCCAGAAAGCAAAAAATGGATAAAGAAGTTGTGGCACGTACGTACAATGCAATATCACTCAGCAATGAAATCTGTGTCATCAGGCCCGTAGCGGCATAGTGAGTGGATGCAGGTACCGTGATTCTACGTGAACTACGTCACACAGAAAAAGAAACATCATAAGATATCACGAATACACGGAATGTAAACTTGACTACACATGAACTGAATTACAAAACAGAACAGGGTCTCAAATTTAGAAAACCAACTAGTGCTTGCTTATGGGGAAAGGTGCCTTGGGGTGCTGCATAAAACCAGAGACTGAAATTAGCACAGATAACTTTCCATAAGCCAAATACGTAATAGACAGGACCTACTCCTTGCTCAACGAAATTGACCCAACACCACATATTCAACGCCTAGGAATATACCTGACTAGGAAGAATCTTAAAACCCATGGATATATATGTCTCCGTAAGAGAATCAAGCGTGTGTACAGCGGCCGAAACTCAGCAGTGAAAATCCGATAAATCCCATTATCCAAATAAATTTCGAAAACAAAACACAAAGACAGTGAAATAGAGAGCAATTCTTAAATAATTCACTCAGGGCATGTGATGCAACCGGGATTGACCACATCTACACCCAGAGCTGGTTGAGACATAAGGCTGGACACTTCAGGCTGATAGCATTGGTGAGTTTAAGTGAGCAAATGCAGACCCTTTGAAGTCACACTGAATGGTACCCATTCCGTGGGTCCCAACTCTCCAGGTTCAAGGGATTCTTCCTCCAGCTAAAACATGCATGGGAAACCCAGAGTATCATCCACCGAGTGATTTGGAAACGATTTAAAATGCATCTCAGTTTTCGTATCCTGGTCCTCGGGTTCACCATTCCAGATGCTTTACTAACACTCTCCCCGCTTGGAGAGTCAGTGCCTTTAACCTCCTCTTTGGCACAGCTTGCAATTTCTGTGCAAGATGAACAGGAATAGGGAGAACCTATGAGAGACTAGCTGTAGGTGTCTGCACGGGCAAATGTAACGCTCATTTCCCACCAGGAAGAGGAATTAACCAAAGGCTCAGCGTGCCGTGCTGGAAACAGATTAGTGCCTGAAGCAATCCTGCGGTTTTGTGCCCAGCTCACAGGAAAGCGAGTTGAAGAAAGGAGTTCAGGGGCACTGTAATTCACAAACGTGCAGAGTTATAAATGACAGCTATCCTCCAAAAATATACTGAAGTAAGCCTGCGAAGGTGACTTGAAAGCGGGGCAGAGTTTCAGGAAAACCATTGCAGGGGGTAGACTGGAATTGCCCTGAAAGCATAGGAAAAGAGGCACAATGTCGACAATGATGCACGTGGCCAAAAAGGGCGTATGCGTTTTTTCCTGAATATATTCAGGATAAAACGCATACGCCCTTTTTGGCCAAACAAGTAAGCCTGTAAAGGAAATCTGCACTACAATGAAGTCTCACTGCCCCCCGGGCAAAAGGGCCATCTGATAAAAGTGTAAAATCCAGAAAGGTAGGACAGAATATGGAGAACAGGGAGCCTTGTTATGCTGATTGGCAGGATGTAAATTGTGAACAGTCACCCTGGAGAAGTGTATGGTGTTTCCTGAAACACGTAAGAAACAAAGCAACACAGCCTATGGCACTTCCACTTATGGTCCTATAGCTTACGGAAATTAAAATCAAAAACAGACAGCCACCTCAAAGTTTGGGACCTCTCTGTTCACAAGAACCTCGTTTACAGTACCAGGTAAATATCTCAGAGAGCAAACAATGGATAAAGAAGTTGTGGTACGTACGTACAATGGAATATCACTCAGCAATGAAATCTGTGTCATCAGGCCCGTAGCGGCATAGTGAGTGGATGCAGGTCCGGTGATTCTACGTGAACTACGTCACACAGAAAAAGAAACATCATAAGATATCACTAATACACGGAATGTAAACTTGACTACACATGAACTGAATTACAAAACAGAACAGGGTCTCAAATTTAGAAAACCAACTTGTGCTTGCTTATGAGGAAAGGTGCCTTGGGGTGCTGCATAAAACCAGAGACTGAAATTAGCACAGATAACATTCCATATGCCAAATATGTAATAGACAAGACCTACTCCTTGCTCAACGAAATGGACCCAACACCACATATTCAACGCCTAGGAATATACCTGACTAGGAAGAATCTTAAAACCCATGGATTTATATGTCTCCGTAAGAGAATCAAGAGTGTGTACAGCGGCATTAATGCAGCAGTGAAAATCCGATAAATCCCAGTGTCAAAAAAAAATTTCAAAAACAAAACTCAAAGACAGTGAAATAGAGAGCAATTCTTAAATAACTCACACAGGGCATGTGATGCAACCTGGTTTACCACATCTACACCCAGAGCTGGGTGAGAGATAAGGCTGGACCCTTTGGGCTGATAGCATTGGTGAGGTTCAGTGAGCAAATGCAGACCCTTTGATGTCATACTGCCTGGCACCCATTCCATGGTTCCCAACTCTCCAGGTTCTAGGGATTCTTCCTTCTGCTAAAATTTGCATGGGAAACCCAGAGTATGCTCCCCCGTGTGACTGGGAAACCTTTTTACATGCATGTCAGTTTTCGTCCCCTGGTACTCAGGTTCACCATTCCAGACCCTTTTCTTACACTCTCCCAATTTGGAGAGTCAGTGCCTTTAACCTCCTGTTTGGCACTGTTTGCAATTTCTGCGCAAGATGAACAGGAATACGGAGAACCAATGGGAGACTATCTGTAGGTGTGTGCACGGGCAAATATTTTTTTTAACATCTTTATTGGGGTATAATTGCTTTACAATGGTGTGTTAGTTTTTGCTTTATAACAAAGTGAATCAGCTATACATATACATATGCTCCCTGTGTCTTCCCTCTTGTGTCTCCCTCCCTCCCTCTCTCCCCCTTCCACCCCTCCAGGCTGTCCCAACGCCCCGAGCTAATATCCCTGTGCCTTGCGGCTGCTTCCCCCTTGCTATCTACCTTACTACATTTGTTAGTGTGTATATGTCCATGACTCTCTCTCGCCCTGTCTAAACTCACCATTCCCCCTCCCCATATCCTCAATTCCGTTCTCCAGTAGGTCTGCGCCTCTATTCCTGTCTTATCCCTAGGTTCTTCATGACATTTTTTTCCTTTAAATTCCATATATATGTGTTAGCATACGCTATTTGTCTTTTTCTTTCTGACTTACTTCACTCTGTATGACAGACTCTAGGTCTATCCATCTCATTACAAATAACTCAGTTTCATTTCTTTTTAAAGCTGAGTAATATTCCATTGTGTATATGTGCCACATCTTCTTTATCCATTTGTCTGATGATGGGCGCTTAGGTTCTTTCCATCTCCGGGCTATTGTAAATAGAGCTGCAATGAACATTTTGGTACATGACTCTTTTTGAATTTTGGTTTTCTCAGGGTATATGCCCAGTATGCACGGTCAATTTTAACACTCATTTCCCAACAGGAAAAGGAATTAACCAAAGGCTCAGCATGCCGTGCTGGAACAAGATTAGGGCCTGAAGCAATCCTGCGGTTTTGTGGCCAGCTCACAAGAAAGCGAGTTGAGGAAAGGAGCTCAGGGGCACTCTCATTCACATACCTGCAGACTTATAAATGACAGAAATCGTACAAAAATATATTGAATTAAGGCTGCGAAGAGGACTTGAAAGTGGGGCAGAATTGCTGGAATCCGATTTCAGGAGGTAGACGTGAATTGCTCTGAAAGCATAAGAGAAGTGGCAGAACCTCGTCAATGAAGCACTTGGCCAAAAAGGGCATATGCATTTTTTCCAGGGCCATCATTCACGGGAGTAGGAGGCTCCCAGCATGCTCCAGTGGCCAACAGAGGGCCCACGTCGCCAAGGCGATGTGAGCTGGCCAGGCAGGAGTGACCTGACATCAGAGGGCCCACCTCACAGAATGGTAGGGAACCCAGCCAGGATCAGACTCTCCCCAGAGGGCCCACATCACCAAGGTGATGGGAACCAGGCAGGAGTGTCCTCACACCCGTGGGGCCACATCATCAAAAGTTGAGGTACCCAGCACATGTGGCCTCAAACCAGAGGACCCACATCACCATGGGTTTCGGAGTGAGGCAGGCAGGATTAACCTCACAACACATGTCCCATTGTATACAAAAGGTGTGGAAACCAGCAGTTGGATCTTCCTAGCAGGCGGCCCAGAGCACTGAGGCTATGAGATCCAGGCCGGCATGAACTCACAACAGAGGGCCCTCATTGTGATTCTGTAAGCAACCCAGCCGTTGTGACCTCAGAGCAGAAGGCCCACATCCCCATGGGGAAGGGAAACAAGCAGGAGTGTCATCGCAAGAGTGGGCACACATGAAAAAATGTGGGGAGCCCAGCAATTAGTGCCTGATGCCAGAGGGCCCTCATCACCGAGGGGCGGTGGCTCCCAGCCAGCTCCGACTGCTACCAGAGGGGCGACGTCGCCAATGCGGAGTGAGACAACCAGGCAGGAGTGACCTCAGAGCAGAGGGTCAACCTCACAGAAGTGTGAAGAACCAAAGAGGATCAGATTCTCACCAGAGGGCCCACATCACCAAGGGAATGGGAACCAGGCAGGAGTGTCCTCACACTAGTGGGGCCACATCACCGAAAAGTGAGGGACCCAGCACACGTGGCCTCAAACCAGAGGACACACATCACAAGGGAGCTGGGATTGAGGCAGGCAGGAGGAGCCTCAAAACAGAGGGACCATAGAATTAAAGAGGTGAAGAATCCCGCAGTTGGAACCTCCCAGCAGGCAGCCAGGAGCAGCGAGACTATGGGATCCAGGCCGGAGTGATCTCACACCAGAGGGCCGTCATCATGAAACTGTGAGCAACCTAGGCGTTGGGATCTCAGAGCAGAAGGCCCACATTCCCATGGGGTTGGGAACCTGTCAGAAGTGTACTCGCACCACAGGGCACACAGCAGAGAATTTAGGGAACCCAGGAGTTAGGGCCTGACGCCAGAGGGCCCTCATTACCAAGGGGAGGAGACTCCAATCAGGCACCAACACCCAACTGAGGTCCCACGTCGCCAAGGTGACGTGTGACAGCCAGGTAGGAGTGACCTCACCGCAGAGGGCCTACCTCACAGAAGGGTGAGGAACACAGCCAGGATAAGACTCTCACCAGAGGGCCCACATCACCAAGGTGATCAGAACCAGGCAGGAGAGTCTTCACACCAGTGTGGCCACATCATAGAAAGGTGAGGAACCCAGCACATGTGGCCTAAACCAGAAGACCCACATCTCCAAGGGGCTCGGAATGAGGCAGGCAGGAGTAGCCTCACAACACAGGGCCCATAGAATAAAAAAGCTGAGGAATCCAGCAATGGGAACCTCCCAGCAGGCGGCCAAGAGCACCAAGTCTATGCGATTCAGGCCGCAGTCAACTCACAGCAGAGGGTCCACATCATGAAACTGCGAGCAACCCAGCCATTTGGACCTCAGAGCAGAAGGTCCACATCCCCAAGGTGTTGGGAGCATGGCAGGAGTGTCCTCGCACCACTTAGCACATATCAGAAAATGTGGGTACCCAGCAGTTAGGGCCTGACGCCAGAGGGCCCTCATCACTGAGGGGAGGAGGCTCCCAGCATGTTCCAACTACCACAAGAGGGCCCACGTCGCCAAGGCGGGGTGTGCCAGCCAGGCAGGAGTGACCTCACAGCAGACGGCCCACCTCAAAGAAGTGTGAGGAACCCAACCAGGATCAGACTCTCACCAGAGGGCCCATATCACCAAGGGGACGGGAACCAGGCACGAGTGTCCTCACACCAGTGGGGCCACATCACTAAAAGATGAGGAAACTGGCACATGTGGCCACAAACCAGAGGACCTACATCACCAAGGGGCTGGGAGTGACACAGGCAGGAGGAGCCTCCCAACACAGGGCCCAAAGAATAAAAAAGGTGAGGAACCCAGCAGTTGGAACTTCCCAGCAGGCGGCCCAGAGTACAGAGGCTATGGGATCTAGGAATGAGTGAACTAACACCAGAGAGCTAACATCAGGAAACTGTGAGCAACCCAGTCGTTGGAACCTCAGAACAGAAGGCCCATATTGCCATGGGGATGGGAACATTTCACGAGTGTCCTGGCATCACTGGGCTCACATCAGAAAACCTGGGGAGCCCAGCAATTAGAGCCTGACGCCAGAGGGACCTCATCACCGAGGACAGGAATCTCCAAAAGGATCCAACTGCCACCAGAGGGCCGACGTCACCAAGGCAATGGGAGCAAGCCAGGCAGGAGTTACCTCAGAGCACAGGGCCCACCTCACAGAACGGTAAGGAACCCAGCCAGGATCAGACTCTCACCAGAGGGGCCACATCACCAAGGGGCTGGGAAACAGGCACGAGTGTCCTCACACCATTGGGGCCACATCATCGAAAGGTGAGGGACCCAGCACACGTGGCCTCACACCAGAGGACACACATCACAACGGGGCTGGGATTGAGGCAGGCAGGAGGAGCCTCAAAACAGAGGGCCCATAGAATAAAAAAGGTGAGGAATCCCGCAGTTGGAACCTCCCAGCAGGCGCCCAGGAGCAGCAAGCCTATGGGATCTAGGCCGGAATGAACGCACATCAGAGGGCCCTCATCATGAAACTTTGAGCACCCCAGCCGTTGGGACCTCAGAGCAGAAGGCCCAAATTCCCATGGGGTTGGGAACCTGACAGGAGTGTACTCGCACCACAGGTCGCACATCTGCAAATTTTGGGAGCCCAGGAGTTAGGGTCTGACGCAAGAGGGCCCTCATTACCGAGGGACGGAGACTCGCAGCAGACACCAACTCCCAACTGAGGGCCCACGTCACCAAGGTGATGTGTGCCAGCCAGGCAGGAGTGACCTCACCGCAGAGGGCCTACCTCACAGAAGGGTGAGGAAACCAGCCAGGATAAGACTCTCACCAGAGGGCCCACATCACCAAGGGGATCGGAACCAGGCAGGAGGGTCCTCACACCAGTGTGGCCACATTATAGAAAGGTGAGGAACCCTGAACATGTGGCCTAAAACAGGGGACCCACATCTCCACGGGGCTAGGAGTGAGGCAAGCAGGAGTATCCTCACAAAACAGAGCCCACAGAATAAAAGTTGTGAGGAATCCAGCAGTTGGAACCGGCCAGTAGGCCGCCCAGGGCACAGAGTCTATGGGATCCAGGCCACAGCGAACTCACAGCAGAGGTCCCACATGATGAAACTGTGAGCAACCCGGCGGATGGGACCTCAGAGAAGAAGGCCCACATCCCTATGGGGATGGGAACCTGACAGGAGTGTCCTCGGCCCACTTCCACGAATCAGAAAATGTGGGAACCCAGCACTTAGGACCTGAGGCCAGAGGACCCTCATCACCGAGGGGTGGAGGCTCCCAGCAGGCTCCAACTGCCACCATAAGGCTGATGTCACCAAGGCGGGGTGTGCCAGCCAGGCAGGAGTGACCTCAGAGCAGAAAGCCCACCTCACAGAAGTGTGAGGAACCCAACAAGGATCAGACTGTCACCAGAGGGCCAACATCACGAAGGGAATGGGAACCAGGCAGGAGTGTCCTCACACCAGTGGGGCTACATCACCATAATTTGAGGGACCCAGCACACGTGGCCTCAAACCTGAGGACAGACATCACCAAGGGGCTGGGAGTGAGGCAGGCCGGAGGATCCTCAAAACAGAGGGAACATAGAATAAAAAAGGTGAGGAATCCCACAGTTGGAACCTCCGGTAGGCAGCCAGGAGCAGCGAGGCTATGGGATCTAGGCCGGAGTGAACTCACACCAGAGGGCCCTCATCATGAAACTGTGAGCAACACAGCCGTTGGGACCTCAGAGCAGAAGGCTCACATCCCCATGGGGATGGGAATCTGGCAGGAGTGTCCTTGCACCACTTAGCACGAATCAGAAAATGTGGGAACCCAGCAGTTAGGGCCTGAGGCCAGAGGGCCCTCATCACCAAGGGGAGGAGGCTCCCAGCAGGCTCCAACTGCCACCATATGGCCGACATTGCCAAGGCGGGGTGTGCCAGCCAGGCAGGAGTGACCTCAGAGCAGAGGGCCCACCTCACAGAAGGGTGAGGAACCTAACCAGGATCAGACTCTCACCAGAGGGCCAACATTAACAAGGTGATGGGAACCAGGCAAGACTGTCCTAACAGCAGTGGGGCCAACATCACCAAGGGAATGGGAACCAGGCAAGAGTGTCCTCACACCAGTGTGGCCACATTATAGAAAGGTGAGGAACACAGCACATGTGGCCTCAAACAAGGGGACACACATCACGAAGGGGCTGGGAGTGAGGCATGCAGGAGGAGACGCACAACCGAGGGCCCATAGAATAAAAAATGTGAGGAATCGAGAAGTAGGAAACTCCAAGCGGGAGGCCCAGAGCACTGACACTATGGGATACAGGCCAGAGTGAACACACAGCAAAGGGCCCACATCATGAAACTGTGAGCAACCCAGCAGTTGGGACCACAGAACAGAAGTCCCACATGCCCATGGGGATGGGAACCTGGCAGGAGTGACTCGCACCACTGGGCACACATCAGAAAATGTGTGGAGCCCAGCACTTAGGGCCTGACACCAGAAGGCCCTCATCACTGAGGGGAGGAGGCCCCAGCACGCTCCAACTGCCACCAGAGGGTCCACGTCGCCAAGGCGACGTGCGCCAGCCAGGCAGGATTGACCTCACAGCAGAGGGCCCACATCATGAAAGTGTGAGCAACCCAGCCGTTAGGACCTCAGAACAGAAGGCCCACACGCTCATGAGGATGGGAACCTGGCAGGAGTGCCCTCGCACCACTTAGCACGTATCAGAAAATGTGGGAACCCTGCCGTTAGGGCCTGACGCCAGAGGGCCTCATCACCGAGGGAAGGAGGCTCCCAGCAGGCTCCAACTGCCACCAGGGTGCCGAAGTCAGCAAGGCGGGTTGTGCCAGCCAGGCAGGAGTGACCTCAGAGAAGAGGGCTCACCTCACGGATGTGTGAGGAACCCAACCAGGATCAGAGTCTCACCAGAGGGCCCACATCACCAAGGGGATGGGAACCAGGCAGGAGTGTGCACACACCAGTGGGGCCACATCATCAAAAGATGAGGAACCCATCACATATGGCCTCAAACCTGAGGACATACATCACCATGTGGCTGGGAGTGAGGCAGGTATCTGGAGGGGCACATTTAACTCTAAATTCCCACCAGGAAGAGGAATTAACCAAAAGCTCAGAGTGCCGTGCCGGACCCTGATTATGACCTGAAGCAAACCTGCAGTTTTGTGGCCAGCTTACAAGGAAGCGAGTTAAGAAAGGAGCTCAAGGGCACTGTAATGCACAAACCTGCAGAGATAAATGACAGCTATTGGCAAAAATATATCAAAGTAAGTCTGCAAAGAGGACTTGAAAACGAGGCAGAATTGCAGGAATCATATTTCAAGAGGTAGATTGGAATTGCATTTAAAGCATATGAAAAGCGGCAGATCTTTGACAGTGATGCACATGGACAAAAAGTGCGTATACATTTTTCCTGAATATATTCAGGAAAAAACGCGTATGAACATTTTGGCCAACCAAGCACTCCAGCAATGGAAATCCACACTACAATGAAGTCACATTTCCCATTCGTCAAAAAGGCCATCTGAATAAAGTGTAAAAACCAGAAACACAGGACAGGCCATGGAGAACAGGGAGCCGTGTTATGCTGATGGGCGGGATGTAAATTGCCAACAGACACTCTGGAGATGTTCATGGTGTATCCTGAAACATCTAAAAAACAAAGCTACAGAGCCTAGGGCACTTCCACTTTTGGCCCTATAGCTTAGGAAAATTAAAATCAACAAGACACAGCCAACACAAAATTTAGGGCTGCTGTGTTTACAAGAACCTCGAGTCCAGTACAAATTAAATATCCCAGAAAGAAAAAAATGGATAAAGAAGTTGTGCTACTTACATACAACGGAATATCACTCAGCAGTGAAATCAATGTCATCAGGCCTGTAGCAGCAAATTGAGTGGATTTAATTATGATGATTCTAAGAGAAATATGTCACACAAAGAAAGATAATTATCATAAGATATCACTAATAGAGGGAGTGTAAACTTGGCTACACATAAACTGAATTACAAAACCGAACAGAGTCTCACATTTAGATAAAAACCTTATGCTTGCTTAAGGGGAAAGTTGAGTTGGGCTGCTGTATAAAAACAGATTGAAATTAGCACACATACCATTCCATAAGCCAAATACGTAATAAACAAGACCTACTCTTTGCTCAACGAAATAGACTCATCCATGGTGTATCACCTCACACCTATTAGAATGGGCATCATCAGAAAATCTACAAACAACAAATGCTGGAAACGGTGTGGAGATAAGGAATCCTCTTCCACTATTGTTGGGAATGTAAATTGATACAGTCACTGTGGAGAACATTATGGAGTTTCTTATAAAACTAAGAATAGAATTACCATATGATACAGCAATCCCTCTACTGGGCATATACCCAGACAAAACCATAAATCAAAAAGAGACATTCACCACAATGTTCATTGCATCACTATTTACACTATCCAGGAAATGGAAGCAACCTAAATGCCCACAGACAGACGAATGCATAAAGATGTGGTACATATATAAAATGGAATATTACTAAGCCATAAAAAGGAATGAAATTGGGACATTTGTAGAGACGTTGATGGATCTAGAGAAAGTCATACAGAGTGAAGTAAGTCAGAAAGAGAAAAACAAATCTTGTATATTAATGCATATATGTGGAACCTAGAAAAATTGTACAGATGAACCGTTTTGCAAGGCAGAAATAGAGCAACACATGTATAGAACAAACGTATGGACAACAAGGGGGGAAAGCTGTTGGGGATGGTGGTGGGAGGAGTTGAGATATTGGGATTGGTATGCATACATTTATATGTATAAAGTAGATAACCAAAAACAACCTGCTGTATAAAAATATAAAATTAAATTCAAAATACAAAAATAAAATTAAAAAAAGTAAAACAGAGAAAATATTCTTCCCTTCACATACATGTATTTATATGAATAAATTATTTCCATGCTTATATCTGTAAATACACAAAAGAGGAATAAAATCTACCTTGAACCAAAAACGAAAAAAAGATAAAAAAGAACAGAACCCACCAGTTACACAGAGGAAAACCGTTTCAGGGCACTTGCTCCAATTGCAAACAATTCTGAAGTTGGTCAGTGGTGGGGAATCATCTCCCATTCAGCCAGCATGCTCCTCGCAACAAGCGTCCTCACTGCAAAGCTGGGGGACCGTGCCGAGGTATCTGTGAGTAAACGTGGGCTGAGCCCCAGGCCATCTGCTGCTGAAATGTTCCCACCCTTCCAAGGCTAAACACCTGAATATGTACAAGGACTTGAAAACCTAGAGGAAGGGCCATGGAGCCATATGAGGGACAGCATGCCAGCCGACTTGGTGCCTGCAGGCCAGCCAGGATGGTCCTGGCCCTGGGTGCTCTTCTGGAAGCTCTCCATTTCCCTGCCTGAGATACCCCTGCTGTCCCGGCCCCCACTGCTTTGTTCCTTCCTCACCTGTGCCCAGGGAGAAATTCCAGCGGCAGGTGTGGGTGACACATCCTCTTCTTTAGCAGGTAGCATCTTGGCAACTGCTGCAGAAAGTCCAGCAGAACCCCACTCACACTGGGACACCCACAAAGCCGTGGCCTCTCACTCCCTCCCACCAGCCCAGCCCCGAGACTGCTGACAGGGCAGAGAAAATGGCGTCAGGCACAGCTGCAGGGGCTCTTGCTGCCTGGAGCGGTGTTTATATTGATCTCAACCCAGGCACACCTGGGGAGGGCTGGCCGGCACGGTCAGGCTTCCCAGGCCAGCCAATAATCACCCCTCAGGGGCTCACAGTTGCTGAAAATGGAACTTGCTGAATTGGCCAGGTCCAAGGAACAGGTGTGGGCTCCTGAGAGTCAGGATAGACAAGGGGCTGCAGCTCTGGCTTGTTTTCTAATTATATTATCTGGCCCATGAGTGGGAGACAACTTCAAGAAAACCCTCTCCTAATGAGAGGAACCCAGGAGTCAGGGAGAGGAGGGGTGGGTGGTGGTTGGAGACAGAGGCCTGGTGCCCCGGGTGCAGTGGAAGTCTCTGGAAGACCAGGTGGAGGAGGCCGCACAGAGTGATGCCCAGGGTCACAGACCTGTCAGAGCTGCTCTTTGTTAGTTCAAGTCCTGCTCTGAGGTGCTCTGTGTCAGATCTGAGCGACAGGTGAGCTGGGAGTGCTCTGCAATGAGGGCTATGTGCACGGTTCCTGTGTGCCCAGCCCTGCCAAGGTACCTGCAAGGGTAGCTCTGTATCCTGGGAGGGGCCTGACCACGGGAGCCCCATGGACTACAGAGGACCTGCCCAGGGAATCCCATATCCTGGGAGGGGCCTGAACACGAGAGCCCCGTGGGCTGGGGTGGGGGTAGGGTACCTGCCCAGGTGAGCTCCATATCCTGGGATTGGCCTGACCTCGAGAGCCCCATGGGCTGCTGGAGTCCTGGTAAAGGATGTCAGGACAGTCAGTGAAGCCACCGAGGATATACCTCCAGTAGTTCCTAAATCCTACACCCTGCTGGTCATTCTACCAACCACCAGGACTTGGTATTCTGTATTACTCTTCAATGATGCCTTCTTTTGTATTCCATTAGTCCCAGAGTCACAAGAAATTTTGGCTTGTCAGTGACAGGACTCAACATACAACTAAAACAATACTTCCAGGCTGTCTTGCCCCAAGGGTTCAAAAATTCCCACACCATCTTTGGGGAAAGCTCAGCTAAAGACCTAAAAGTTCTACCTCTGGAAAAGGAAACACTCCTTCAATATTCAGACGACATTCTGATCGCCAGCCCTACTAAGGAGGCCTCAGAACTACCAAGCCAATAAAGGATAGAAGTTGTCCACGAAAAAGCTCAAATATCACAGACTACAGTGACCTGCCTGGGCTTCATTCTCACAGAAGGTCGGAGAAGCCCATCCCAGGAAAGGGAAGAAACAATTTACAGCCTTACCCCTTTCTGAAACTAGAAGACAGCTTAGGGGTTCCTGGGGAAGCCAGGGTTTCCTGCCTCTGGATCCCTAACTACAGTCTACTAGCTGGGCCTCTATATGAAACACTGAAAGGAAAAGATGATGATCCTTTTGAATAGAATCCAGAAGTGGCCTTTCAAGAATGGAAAGAGCAGTCAATTCAGACCCTTGCCCTGGAACTCCCTAATTTAGCTAAACCCTTTGACCTTTACATTCCTGGTGAAAGGTGAATCGCCATTGGAGCATTAGTGCAAAAACTGGGACCACTTGAAATGGAACAATGCAAGAATGCCATCCAGGTAGGATAAACTATGGTCACCAAGGGGCTTGGCCCACTGCCATAACTGGCCAAGATACTGGTGGTATCTGAAAACCTGGAAATCAGCAGCCCAAAAGGCCACCTCCCTTCTAAGGGAAACGGACCCCACGTGGTGATCCTAACCCCCAACCATGCCCTGAAGTTGCAGGGTTTGCTCCGTGGGCACACTGACCTCGATTGAGGAGGCCCTCCAACTCCAACCTCCAGAGAGATAACCGGGGGCAACGGGGCACCATGACGACCCGTGTGACCATCACTTGACCTGGAGTTTCTCTCATAAAACAACAAGAGTGTGTCCCAAAAGAGTAGACTACTGCTTGCAGTACTTACTGTACCCAGAGGGGAGCTAATAATCTTGGCGGGGGAACCGTATATCATGCTGTCACCATAGAAAAGCCTACAGACACCCTGATGATGGTGGCCAATAAGACCGGCTGGATTCCTGTTTACTTCCAAAGGCTCTTGACTCAGTGACCATCATGATCCTTCATCACCACTAACCCTGGACTGTCTGGGAGCTGAGCGGGCAGGGTCCTGACACCTGGTGCTGTTTTTACGTTAATTCAGGGGCCTAATGGAAGAAAGCGCAGACTGTTGGTCAGAGCATCTAGGCTGGCAGAAACGGTCAGTCAGAGCATCTAGGCTGGCAGAAATGGTCAGCCTAAGGTGGCTGAACAAATGTGGGGCGGGGTGAAACTGGACCTCACAGCGCCACTGCACATCTCCTTTCTGGACCCTTAAAGGTCATTAGAATCTATAACACTTCCAATACTGGTGCTCAGGCGGACGAGCAGGGAGGCAGGAGGCCTGGGGACAATCAACGTCACCTGGAGGCTGCTGGGGAGAAGTTCTGACCCTCGCCCACGGGTATGAGGCCTCCTAACTCAGCACTCAGCAGTTAGAGAAGAAGGGTCTGCACCCGCAGCACTCCAAGAATGAGGAAAGGGACAAAAGGCAGAAGAGGAGTTTGTCCCAGGCAAAGCCCCTTAAAAATGCCTGGGAGATAAAAATAGAATCTGGGCAATAAAATAAAGTCTAACCTTTTTTATCCTTTGTGCTTTGTCTAATTTCAGGTGCTCCTAGGGTCTCGCATACAGAGGTTCCACACCCGGCACTTCAGACCAGATTTCCTAGAGCAGAATGGCTCGATGACACTTCAGCTCCTGGGGCCCAGTTCAGACTCCGTGGCATAGAGCCTGAGCTGCAGCCAACCAGGTCCTCGAGAGCTCAGCCCCCTCCCTCCCAGTGACTCTGACAGGATCTCTACACAGCAGCCCAGCCCACAGCCCACAGGGTAGCACCTCTCCATTCTCTGATCAAAATATAAAGTTTCCTTTGCTTTTGAACCAAACTCAGTCTCGATCTATTGGCTCCAATGACACTGGGCAGGGGGACACTTGTTGGCGTCCACTCTGGAGGATCAGTAACAGAAATTGAGAACATTGTAACTTCAATGAACAGATGTGTGAGCCAAACTGTAATTAACATAGAACAGTGTATAAGGCTCGGGTAAAATAAGATGTTTCTAACACTTCCATTTGATATTTCCATTACTTTATTATAAGCAAGTTCAGTGAAAAGGTCTGTCTTCTTTGTCAGGTCAATATTAGAGAAACAAAGTGACTTCTTTCCAAGGATGTACATCTAATAATCTTGGTTAAAGCTTCAATCTTGTTTTAAATGCTTTTGCATTTAAAATGATACCTCTCTTTCAGCTCCCCCATTTCTGAGAAGCATAAAATCTTATAATTTATTATTACCAAAGGGAAATGGTAGGAAGAGGGATAAATTAACAGTTTGGGATTAACACATACACACTGCTATGTATGAAATCATCAGCAAGGAACTACTGTATAGCACAGGGAACTACACTCAATATTTTGCAATAACCTATAAGGGGAAATGATCTGAAAAAGAATAGATATTTTTATTGACATCATCCATCAATGACAGTAAAAATGGAACCTAAGGGAAGACGGTGGTGAGTGCTTCTGACCCTGAAGACTTCAATCATCTAAAGTTTGGACTCTGCCTACTTCCCAAGGCCCTTAATGAACATGTGTGTAGCCGTAGCTTAAAAAATTCCCCAGTTTGGGTTGCGGAGAGACACTGATATTGAAAATCCCCTGGTGTTCTCCTCACATGAATGGGACCCTTCCTACACCTAAAACATGCCTGTCACACCCAGAGAATGGTATACCGTCTGATCGGGAAAAGTTTGGAAAAGGCATCTCATCTCCTCATCTCTTGGTGCTAGGGTTCACCACTCCAGCGTCTTTACTAACAGTCTCCCCACTTGGAGATGTCAGCACTGTCAACATCCTGTTGCATACAGTTTGGAATTTGTCCAGAGGATGAAGCGGAAGGAGGAGGAACAATGAGAGACAAGTCCTAGGTGTTCGGACAGGCACATGTCACTCTAATTTCCAATCAGGAAGACGAATTGACCAAAGGCTAGGGTTGCCCATGGAAACAGAATAGGGCTTGAGGAATCCTGATGCTTTGTGGCCAGTTCCCATAAACACAAGTTGGAAAATGGAACTCAGGGGCACTAAAATTCACGAAACTGCAGAGTTGAAAATATCTATCACTGAAAAATGTCTTGAGGAAAGTCAGAGAAAAGGACTTGTAAGCAACGGAGAATGGCAGGAAAGGGATTGGAAGAGGTAGAAAGGACTCGCCATTAAGCACAAGAAAAGGGGCTGAACATTGCCAACATTGCAGTTGGCCAAAAAGGGTGTATGCGTCTTTTTCTGTATATATTCAAGAAAAGGGCATACACTTTTTTAGCCAACCAAACAGGTGGGCACTGGAAATCAATTCTACAAAACATATCACTTTGCATCAGTCAGAAGAGCCGTCCTCATAAAGTGTAAACACCAGAAATGCAGGACAGGGCAAGGAGAAAAGGGAGCCCTGTGAGTCTTATAGTGGAAATGTATATTGCCAACGGTCACTCTGGATAAGTCTATTGTGTTTACTAAAGCATCTAAAAAATGAGCTACCGAGCACAGGGCACTTGCACTCATGGAAGTATATCTTGGGAAAAACAAAAATCGAGAGGACACAGGCACCCCAATGTTTACCACCTCTCTGTTTAAAAGATCCTCGACTAGTATATAACTTAAATGTTTCTGCAGAGAAAAAATGGATAGAGATGTGGTGCTTATGTAGAGTGGAATATTACTCAGCCTGGAAATCAATGAAATACGGCCAGTTGTAACAACTCCAGAGGAGTTACGTGTGATCATTCGATGTCATATAATTCAAAAAGAAAAAGACATAAGATATTACTAATACATGGAATGTTAACATGGCTACATATGAACTGAATTACAAAAGAGAAGAGGGTTTCAAATTAAGAAAACCAACTTATGCTTCCTTAAGGGGAAAGGTGAGTTGGGGTGCTGCATAAAACCAGAGATTGAAATTAGCACAGATACCGTTCCATAAGCCAAATATGTAATAGTCAAGGCCTACACCTTGCTCAACGAAATGGACTCAACACGCGATATTCAATGCCTAGGAATATACCTGATTAGTAAGAATCTTAAAACCCATGAACTTATATGTCTCCATAAGAGAATCAAGCGTGTGTACAGCGGCATAAACGAAGCAGTGAAAATCCGATAAATACCGTTATCAAAATAAACTACACAAACAAAACACAATGAAAGTGAAATAGAGAGCAATTCTTAAATAATTCATTCAGGGCTTGTGATGCAACCTGGATTTACCACATCAACACCCAGAGCTGGGTGAGACATAAGGCTGGACACATGGGGCTGATAGTATTGGTGAGTTTCTGTGAGCAAATGCAGACCCTTTGAAGTTATACTGCATGGTACCCATTCCATGGGTCCCAACTCTCCAGGTTCAAGGGATTCTTTATTCAGCTACAGCATGATTGGGAAACCCAGAGTATGGTCCACCATGTGATTGGGAAATGATTAAAAATGCATCTCAGTTTTCGTACCCTGGTCCTGAGGTTCACCATTCCAGATGCTTTACTAACACTCTGCCCACGTGGAGAGACAGTGCGCTTAAACTCCTGTTTGGCATATTTCGCAATTTCTTCAAAAGATGAATAGGAATAGGGAGAAACAATGAGAGACAAGCAGTAGGTGTCTGCACGGGCAAATGTAACGCTCATTTCCCACCAGGAAGAGGAATTAGCCAAAGGATCAGAGTGCCCTGCCCGAAACAGATTGGGGCCTGAAGCAATACTGCGGTTTTGTGCCCAGCTCACAAGAAGGGGGGTTGAAAAAAGGAGCTGAGGGGCACTGTCATACACAAACGTGCAGAGTTATAAATGAAAGCTATCGTCCAAAAATATACTGAACTAAGGCTGCGAAGAGGACTTGAAAGCGCGGCAGAATTTCAGGAAAACGATTGCAGTCGGTAGACTGGAATTGCCCTTAAAGCACAGGAAAAGAGGCAGAACGTCGACAATGATGCACTTGGCCAAAAAGGGCGTATGCATTTTTTCCTGAATATATTCAGGAAAAAACGCATACGCCCTTTTGCGTCAAACAAGCAAGCCTATAAAGGAAATCTGCACTAAAATGCAGTCTCACTGACCCTACCTGGCAAAAGGGCCACCTGATAAAAGTGTAAAATCCAGAAAGGCAGCACAGGACATTGAGAACAGGGAGCCTTGTTATGCTGATTGGCAGGATGTAAATTTCGACAGCCACCCTGGAGAAGTGTATGGTGTTTCCTGAAACACGTAAGAAACAAAGCAACACAGCCTATGACACTTCCAATTATGGTCCTATAGATTAGGGAAATTAAAATCAAAAACAGACAGCCACCACAAAGTTTGGGACGGCTGTGTTCACAAGAAGCTCGTCTACACTACCAGGTAAATATTGCAGAAAGCAAAAACTGTATAAAGAGTTTGTGGTAGGTACGTACAAAGGAATATCACTCAGCAATGAAATCTGTGTCATCAGGCCCGTAGCGGCAAAGTGAGTGGATGCAGGTACGGTGATTCTACGTGAACTACGTCACACAGAAATAGAAACATCATAAGATATCACTAATACACGGAATGTAAACTTGACTACACATGAACTGAATTACAAAACAGAACAGGGTCGCAAATTTAGAAAACCAACTTGTGCTTGCTTATGGGGAAAGGTGCGTTGGGGTGCTGCATAAAAACAGAGACTGAAATTAGCACAGATAACATTCCATAAGCCAAATATGTAATAGACAAGACCTACTCCTTGCTCAACGAAATGGACTCAACACCACATATTCAACGCCTAAGAATATACCTGACTAGGTAGAATCTTAAAACCCATGGATTTATATGTCTCCGTAAGAGAATCAAGCCAGTGTACAGTGGCATAAACGCATCAGTGAAAATCCGATAATCCCCATTATCAAAATAAATTTCGAAAAGAAAACACAAAGACAGTGAAATAGAGAGCAATTCTTAAATAATTCACTCAGGGCATGTGATGCAACCGGGATTTAACACATCTACACCCAGAGCTGGTTGAGACATAAGGCTGGACAATTCAGGCTGATAGCATTGGTGAGTTTCGGTGAGCAAATGGAGACTCTTTGAAGTCATACTGCATGGTACCCATTCCATGGGTCCCAACTCTCCAGGTTCAAGGGATTCTTCCTCCAGCTAAAACATGCATCGGAAACCCAGAGTATCGTCAACCGTGTGATTGGGAAACGATTTAAAATGCATCTCAGTTTTCGTATCCTGGTCCTCGGGTTCACCATTCCAGATGCTTTACTAACACTCTCCCCGCTTGGAGAGTCAGTGCCTTTAACCTCCTCTTTGGCACAGCTTGCAATTTCTGTGCAAGATGAACAGGAATAGGGAGAACTAATGAGAGACTAGCTATAGGTGTCTGCAGGGGCAAATGTAACGCTCATTGCCCACCAGGAAGAGGAATTAACCAAAGGCTCAGCGTGCCCTGCTGGAAACAGATTAGTGCCTGAAGCAATCCTGCGGTTTTGTGCCCAGCTCACAAGAAAGCTTGTTGAAGAAAGAAGCTCAGGGGCACTGTAATTCACAAACCTGCAGAGTTATAAATGACAGCTATCTTCCAAAAGTATATTGAAGTAAGCCTGCGAAGGGGACTTGAAAGCGGGGCAGAATTTCAGGAAAACGATTGCAGGGGGTAGACTGGAATGGCCCTGAAAGCATAGGAAAAGAGGCAGAACGTCGACAATGATGCACTTGGCCAAAAAGGGCGTATGGGTTTTTTCCTGAATATATTCAGGAAAAAATGCATACGCTCTTTTTGGCCAATCAAGCAAGCCTGTAAAGGAAATCTGCCCTACAATGAAATCTCACTGCACCCTGGGCAAAAGGGCCATCTGAAAAAAGTGTAAAATCCAGAAAGGTAGGACAGGATATGGAGAACAGGGAGCCTTGTTATGCTGATTGGCAGGATGTAAATTGTGAACAGCCACCCTGGAGAAGTGTATGGTGTTTCCTGAAACACGTAAGAAATAAAGCAACACAGCCTATGGCAATTGCACTTATGGTCCTATTGCTTAGGGAAATTAAAATCAAAAACAGAGAACCACCCCAAAGTTTGGGACGGCTGTGTTCCCAAGAAGCTCGTCTACAGTACCAGGTAAATATCCCAGAAAGCAATAAATGGATAAAGAAGTTGTGGCACGTACGTGCAATGCAATATCACTCAGCAATGAAATCTGTGTCATCAGGCCCGTAGCGGCATAGTGAGTGGATGCAGGTACGGTGATTCTACGTGAACTACGTCACACAGAAAAAGAAACATCATAAGATATCACTAATACACGGAATGTAAACTTGACTACACATGAACTGAATTACAAAACAGAACAGGGTTTCAAATTTAGAAAACCAACTAGTGCTTGCTTATGGGGAAAGGTGCCTTGGGGTGCTGCATAAAACCAGAGACTGAAATTAGCACAGATAACTTTCCATTAGCCAAATATGTAATAGACAAGACCTACTCCTTGCTCAACAAAAGGGACTCAAAACCACATATTTAACGCCTAGGAATATACCTGACTAGGAAGAATCTTAAAACCCATGCATTTATATGTCTCCGTAAGAGAATCAAGCGTGTGTACAGCGGCATAAACGCACCAGTGAAAATCCGATAAATCCCATTATCAAAATAAATTTCAAAAACAAAACACAAAGACAGTGAAATAGAGAGCAATTCTTAAATAATTCACTCAGGGCATGTGATGCAACCGGGATTGACCACATCTACACCCAGAGCTGGTTGAGACATAAGGCTGGACACTTCAGGCTGATAGTATTGGTCAGTTTCGGTGAGCAAATGCAGACCCTTTGAAGTCATACTGCATGGTACATATTCCATGGGTCCCAACTCTTCAGGTTCAAGGGATTCTTCCTCCAGCTAAAACATGCATGGGAAACCCACAGTATGGTCCACCGTGTGATTGGGAAACGATTTAAAATGCATCTCAGTTTTCGTATCCTGGTCCTCGGGTTCACCATTCCAGATGCTTTACTAACACTCTCCCCGCTTGGAGAGTCAGTGCCTTTAAACTCCTGTTTGGCACAGTTTGCAATTTCTGTGCAAGATGAACAGGAATAGGGAGAACCAATGAGGGACTAGCTGTAGGTGTCTGCACGGGCAAATGTAACACTCATTGCCCACCAGGAAGAGGAATTAAACAAAGGCTCAGTGTGCCCTGCTGGAAACAGATTAGGGCCTGAAGCAATCCTGCAGTTTTGTGCCCAGCTCACAAGAAAGCGAGTTGAAGAAAGGAGCTCAGGGGCACTGTAATTCACAAACTTGCAGAGTTATAAATGACAGCTATCCTCCAAAAATATATTGAAGTAAGCCTGCGAAGGGGACTTGAAAGCGGGGCAGAATTTCAGGAAAATGATTGCAGGGGGTAGACTGGAATTGCCCTGAAAGCATAGGAAAAGAGGCAGAACATCGACAATGATGCACTTGGCCAAAAAGGGCGTATGCGTTTTTTCCTGAATATATTCCTGAATATATTCAGGAAAAAACGCATACGCCCTTTTTGGCCAACCAAGCAAGCCTGTAAAGGAAATCTGCACTACAATGAAGTCTCACTGCCCCCCGGGCAAAAGGGACATCTGAAAAAAGTGTAAAATCCAGAAAGGTAGGACAGGATATGGAGAACAGGGAGCCTTGTTATGCTGATTGGCAGGATGTAAATTGCCAGCAGCCACCCTGGAGAAGTGTATGGTGTTTCCTGAAACACGTAAGAAACAAACCAACACAGCCTATAGCACTTCCACTTATGGTCCTATAGCTTACGGAAATTAATATTTGGGACGGCTGTGTTCACAAGAAGCTAGTCTACAGTACCAGGTATATATCCCAGAAAGCAAAAAATGGATAAAGAAGTTGTGGCACGTACGTGCAATGCAATATCACTCAGCAATGAAATCTGTGTCATGAGGCCGGTAGCGGCATAGTGAGTGGATGCAGGTATGGTGATTCTACGTGAACTGCGTCACACAGAAAAAGAAACATCATAAGATATCACTAATAAACGGAATGTAAACTTGACTACACATGAACTGAATTACAAAACAGAACAGGGTCTCAAATTTAGAAAACCAACTAGTGCTTGCTTATGGGGAAAGGTGCGTTGGGGTGCTGCATAAAACCAGAGACTGAAATTAGCACAGATAACTTTCCATAAGCCAAATATGTAATAGACAAGACCTACTCCTTGCTCAACGAAATGGACCCAACACCACATATTCAATGCCTAGGAATATACCTGACTAGGAAGAATCTTAAAACCCATGGATATATATGTCTTCGTAAGAGAATCAAGCGTGTGTACAGCGGCCGAAATGCAGCAGTGAAAATCCGATAAATCCCATTATCAAAATAAATTTTAAAAACAAACACAAAGACAGTGAAATAGAGAGCAATTCTTAAATAATTCACTCAGGGCATGTGATGCAACCGGGATTGACCACATCTACACCCAGAGCTGGTTGAGACATAAGGCTGGACACTTCAGGCTGATAGCATTGGTGAGTTTCGGTGAGAAAATGCAGACCCTTTGAAGTCATACTGCATGGTACCCATTCCATGGGTCCCAACTCTCCAGGGTCAAGGGATTCTTCCTTCAGCTAAAACATGCTTGGGAAACACAGAGTATCGTCCACCGTGTGATTGGGAAACGATTTAAAATGCATCTCAGTTTTCGTATCCTGGTCCTCGGGTTCACCATTCCAGATGCTTTACTAACACTCTCCCCGCTTGCAGAGTCAGTGACTTTAACCTCCTCTTTGGCACAGCTTGCAATTTCTGTGCAAGATGAACAGGAATAGGGAGAACCAATGAGAGACTAGCTATAGGTGTCTGCACGGGCAAATGTAATGCTCATTTCCCACCAGGAAGAGGAATTAACCAAAGGCTCAGCGTGCCCTGCCGGAAACAGATTAGGGCCTGAAGCAATCTTGCGGTTTTGTGCCCAACTCACAAGAAAGCGAGTTGAAGAAAGGAGCTCAGGCGCACTGTAATTCACAGACCTGCAGAGTTATAAATGACAGCTATCCTCCAAAAATATATTGAAGTAAGCCTGCGAAGGGGACTTGAAAACGGGGCAGAATTTCATGAGAACGATTGCAGGGGGTAGACTGGAATTGCCCTGAAAGCATAGGAAAAGAGGCACAACGTCGACAATGATGCACTTGGCCAAAAAGGGCGGATGCGTTTTTTCCTGAATATATTCAGGAAAAAACGCATACGCACTTTTTGGCCAACCAAGCAAGCCTGTAAAGGAAATCTGCACTACAATGAAGTCTCACTGCCCCCCAGGCAAAAGGGCCATCTGAAAAAAGTGTAAAATCCAGAAAGGTAGGACAGGATACGGAGAACAGGGAGTCTTGTTATGCTGATTGGCAGGATGTAAATTGCCAGCAGCCACCCTGGAGAAGTGTATGGTGTTTCCTGAAACACGTAAGAAACAAAGCAACACAGCCTATGGCACTTCCACTTATGGTCCTATAGCTTACGGAAATTAAAATCAAAAACAGACAGCCACCCCAATATTTGGGACGGCTGTGTTCACAAGAAGCTCGTCTACAGTATCAGGTAAATATCCCAGAAAGCAAAAAATGGATAAAGAAGTTGTGGCACGTACGTACAATGCAAAATCACTCAGCAATGAAATCTGTGTCATCAGGCCCGTAGCGGCATAGTGAGTGGATGCAGGTACGGTGATTCTACGCGAACTACGTCACACAGAAAAAGAAACATCATAAGATATCACTAATACACGGAAAGTAAACTTGACTACACATGAACTGAATTACAAAACAGAACAGGGTCTCAAATTTAGAAACCCAACTAGTGCTTGCATATGGGGAAAGGTGCCTTGGGGTGCTGCATAAAACCAGAGACTGAAATTAGCACAGATAACTTTCCATAAGCCAAATATGTAATAGACAAGACCTACTACTTGCTCAACGAAATGGACCCAACACCACATATTCAACGCCTAGGAATATACCTGACTAGGAAGAATCTTAAAACCCATGGATATATATGTCTCCGTAAGAGAATCAAGCGGGTGTACTGCGGCCTAAACGCAGCAGTGAAAATCCGATAAATCCCATTATCAAAATAAATTTCGAAAACAAAACACAAAGACAGTGAAATAGAGAGCAATTCTTAAATAATTCACTCAGGGCATATGATGCAACCGGGATTGACCATATCTACACCCAGAGCTGGTTGAGACATAAGGCTGGACACTTCAGGCTGATAGCATTGGTGAGTTTTGGTGAGCAAATGCAGACCCTTTGAAGTCATACTGCATGGTACCCATTCCATGGGTCCCAACTCTCCAGGTTCAAGGGATTCTTCCTTCAGCTAAAACATGCATGGGAAACACAGTGTATGGTACACCGTGAGATTGGGAAACGAATTAAAATGGATCTCAGTTTTCGTATCCTTGTCCTCGGGTTCACCATTCCAGACGCTTTACTAACACTCTCCGCGCTTGGAGAGTCAGTGCATTTAACCTCCTGTTTGGCACAGTTTGCAATTTCTGTGCAAGATGAACAGGAATAGGGAGAACCAATGAGAGACTAGCTGTAGGTGTCTGCACGGGCAAATGTAACACTCATTGCCCACCAGGAAGAGGAATTAAACAAAGGCTCAGTGTGCCCTGCTGGAAACAGATTAAGGCCTGAAGCAATCCTGCGGTTTTGTGCCCAGCTCACAAGAAAGCGAGTTGAAGAAAGTAGCTCAGGGGCACTGTAATTCACAAACCTGCAGAATTATAAATGACAGCTATCCTCCAAAAATATTTTGAAGTAAGCCTGCGAAGGGGACTTGAAAGCGGGGCAGAATTTCAGGAAAACGATTGCAGGGGGTAGACTGGAATTGCCCTGAAAGCATAGGAAAAGAGACAGAACGTCGAGAATGATACACTTGGCCAAAAAGGGCGTATGCGTTTTTTCCTGAGTATATTCAGGAAAAAACGCATACGCCCTTATTGGCCAACCAAGCAAGCCTGTAAAGGAAATCTGCACTACAATGAAGTCTCACAACCCCCCGGGCAAAAGGGCCATCTGAAAAAAGTGTAAAATCCAGAAAGGTAGGACAGGATATGGAGAACAGGGAGCCTTGTTATGCTGATTGGCAGGATGTAAATTGCCAGCAGCCACCCTGGAGAACTGTATGGTGTTTCCTGAAACACGTAAGAAACAAAGCAACACAGCCTATGACACTTCCACTTATGGTCCTATAGCTTACGGAAATTAAAATCAAAAACAGATAGCCACCCCAATATTTGGGACGGCTGTGTTCACAAGAAGCTCGTCTACAGTATCAGGTAAATATCCCAGAAAGCAAAAAATGCATAAAGAAGTTGTGGCACGTACGTGCAATGCAATATCACTCAGCAATGAAATCTGTGTCATCAGGCCCGTAGCGGCATAGTGAGTGGATGCAGGTACGGTGATTCTACGTGAACTACGTCACACAGAAAAAGAAACATCATAAGATATCACTAATACACGGAATGTAAACTTGACTACACATGAACTGAATTACAAAACAGAACAGGGTTTCAAATTTAGAAAACCAACTAGTGCTTGCTTACGGGGAAAGGTGCCTTGGGGTGCTGCATAAAACCAGAGACTGAAATTAGCACAGATAACTTTCCATTAGCCAAATATGTAATAGACAAGACCTACTCCTTGCTCAACAAAAGGGACTCAAAACCACATATTTAACGCCTAGGAATATACCTGACTAGGAAGAATCTTAAAACCCATGCATTTATATGTCTCCGTAAGAGAATCAAGCGTGTGTACAGCGGCATAAACGCACCAGTGAAAATCCGATAAATCCCATTATCAAAATAAATTTCAAAAACAAAACACAAAGACAGTGAAATAGAGAGCAATTCTTAAATAATTCACTCAGGGCATGTGATGCAACCGGGATTGACCACATCTACACCCAGAGCTGGTTGAGACATAAGGCTGGACACTTCAGGCTGATAGCATTGGTGAGTTTCGGTGAGCAAATGCAGACCCTTTGAAGTCATACTGCATGGTACATATTCCATGGGTCCAAACTCTTCAGGTTCAAGGGATTCTTCCTCCAGCTAAAACATGCATGGGAAACCCACAGTATGGTCCACCGTGTGATTGGGAAACGATTTAAAATGCATCTCAGTTTTCGTATCCTGGTCCTCGGGTTCACCATTCCAGATGCTTTACTAACACTCTCCCCGCTTGGAGAGTCAGTGCCTTTAAACTCCTGTTTGGCACAGTTTGCAATTTCTGTGCAAGATGAACAGGAATAGGGAGAACCAATGAGGGACTAGCTGTAGGTGTCTGCACGGGCAAATGTAACACTCATTGCCCACCAGGAAGAGGAATTAAACAGAGGCTCAGTGTGCCCTGCTGGAAACAGATTAGGGCCTGAAGCAATCCTGCAGTTTTGTGCCCAGCTCACAAGAAAGCGAGTTGAAGAAAGGAGCTCAGGGGCACTGTAATTCACAAACTTGCAGAGTTATAAATGACAGCTATCCTCCAAAAATATATTGAAGTAAGCCTGCGAAGGGGACTTGAAAGCGGGGCAGAATTTCAGGAAAACGATTGCAGGGGGTAGACTGGAATTGCCCTGAAAGCATAGGAAAAGAGGCAGAACGTCGACAATGATGCACTTGGCCAAAAAGGGCGGATGCGTTTTTTCCTGAATATATTCAGGAAAAAACGCATATGCCCTTTTTGGCCAACCAAGCAAACCTGTAAAGGAAATCTGCACTACAATGAAGTCTCACTGCCCCCCGGGCAAAAGGGCCATCTGAAAAAAGTGTAAAATCCAGAAAGGTAGGACAGGATATGGAGAACAGGGAGCCTTGTTATGCTGATTGGCAGGATGTAAATTGCCAGCAGCCACCCTGGAGAAGTGTATGGTGTTTCCTGAAACACGTAAGAAACAAAGCAACACAGCCTATGGCACTTCCACTTATGGTCCTATAGCTTACGGAAATTAAAATCTAAAATAGACAGCCACCCCAATATTTGGGACGGCTGTGTTCACAAGAAGCTCATCTACAGTATCAGGTAAATATCCCAGAAAGCAAAAAATGGATAAAGAAGTTGTGGCACGTACGTACAATGCAATATCACTCAGCAATGAAATCTGTGTCATCAGGCCCGTAGCGGCATAGTGAGTGGATGCAGGTACGGTGATTCTACGTGAACTACGTCACACAGAAAAAGAAACATCATAAGATATCACTAATACACGGAATGTAAACTTGACTACACATGAACTGAATTACACAACAGAACAGGGTCTCAAATTTAGAAAACCAACTAGTGCTTGCTTATGGGGAAAGGTGCCTTGGGGTGCTGCATAAAACCAGAGACTGAAATTAGCACAGATAACTTTCCATAAGCCAAATATGTAATAGACAAGACCTACTCCTTGCTCAACGAAATGGACCCAACACCACATATTCAACGCCTAGGAATATACCTGACTAGGAAGAATCTTAAAACCCATGGATATATATGTCTCTGTAAGAGAATCAAGCGTGTGTACAGCGGCCGAAACGCAGCAGTGAAAATCCGATAAATCCCATTATCAAAATAAATTTCGAAAACAAAACACAAAGACAGTGAAATAGAGAGCAATTCTTAAATAATTCACTCAGGGCATGTGATGCAACCGGGATTGACCACATCTACACCCAGAGCTGGTTCAGACATAAGGCTGGACAGTTCAGGCTGATAGCTTTGGTGAGTTTCGGTGAGCAAATGCAGACCCTTTGAACTCATACTGCATGGTACCCATTCCATGGGTCCCAACTCTCCAGGTTTAAGGCATTCTTCCTCCACCTAAAACATGCATGGGAAACCCACATTATGGTCCACCGTGTGATTGGGAAACGATTTAAAATGCATCTCAGTTTTCGTATCCTGGTTCTCGGGTTACCATTCCAGATGCTTTACTAACACTCTCCCCGCTTGGAGAGTCAGTGCCTTTAACCTCCTCTTTGGCACAGCTTGCAATTTCTGTGCAAGATGAACAGGAATAGGGAGAACCAATGAGAGACTAGCTGTAGGTGTCTGCACGGGCAAATGTAACGCTCATTGCCCACCAGGAAGAGGAATTAACCAAAGGCTCAGTGTGCCCTGCCGGAAACAGATTAGGGCCTGAAGCAATCCTGCGGTTTTGTGCCCAGCTCACAAGAAAGCGAGTTGAAGAAAGGAGCTCAGGGTCACTGTAATTCACAAACCTGCAGAGTTATAAATGACAGCTATCCTCCAAAAATATATTGAAGTAAGCCTGCGAAGGGGACTTGAAAGCGGGGCAGAATTTCAGGAAAACGATTGCAGGGGTAGACTGGAATTGCCCTGAAAGCATAGGAAAAGAGGCAGAACGTCGACAATGATGCACTTGGCCAAAAAGGGCGTATGCGTTTTTTCCTGAATATATTCAGGGAAAAACGCATACGCCCTTTTTGGCCAACCAAGCAAGCCTGTAAAGGAAATCTGCACTACAATGAAGTCTCACTGCCCCCCAGGCAAAAGGGCCATCTGAAAAAAGTGTAAAATCCAGAAAGGTAGGAAAGGATATGGAGAACAGGGAGCCTTGTTATGCTGATTGGCAGGATGTAAATTGCCAGCAGCCACCCTGGAGAAGTGTATGGTGTTTCCTGAAACACGTAAGAAACAAACCAACACAGCCTATGGCACTTCCACTTATGGTCCTATAGCTTACGGAAATTAAAATCTAAAACAGACAGCCACCCCAATATTTGGGACGGCTGTGTTCACAAGAAGCTCGTCTACAGTATCAGGTAAATATCCCAGAAAGCAAAAAATGGATAAAGAAGTTGTGGCACGTACGTACAATGCAATATCACTCAGCAATGAAATCTGTGTCATCAGGCCCGTAGCGGCATAGTGAGTGGATGCAGGTACGGTGATTCTACGTGAACTACGTCACACAGAAAAAGAAACATCATAAGATATCACTAATACACGGAATGTAAACTTGACTACACATGAACTGAATTACAAAACAGCACAGGGTCTCAAATTTAGAAAACAAACTAGTGCTTGCTTATGGGGAAAGGTGCGTTGGGGTGCTGCATATAACCAGAGACTGAAATTAGCACAGATAACTTTCCATAAGCCAAATATGTAATAGACAAAACCTACTCCTTGCTCAACGAAATGGACCCAACACCACATATTCAACGCCTAGGAATATACCTGACTAGGAAGAATCTTAAAACCCATGGATATATATGTCTCCGTAAGAGAATCAAGCGTGTGTACAGCGGCCGAAACGCAGCAGTGAAAATCCGATAAATCCCATTATCAAAATAAATTTCGAAAACAAAACACAAAGACAGTGAAATATAGAGCAATTCTTAAATAATTCACTCAGGGCATGTGATGCAACCGGGATTGACCACATCTACACCCAGAGCTGGTTTAGACATAAGGCTGGACACTTCAGGCTGATAGCATTGGTGAGTTTCGGTGAGCAAATGCAGACCCTTTGAAGTCATACTGCATGGTACCCATTCCATGGGTCCCAACTCTCCAGGTTCAAGGCATTCTTGCTCCAGCTAAAACATGCATGGGAAACCCAGAGTATCGTCCACCATGTAATTGGGAAACGATTTAAAATGCATCTCAGTTTTCGTATCCTGGTCCTCGGGTTCACCATTCCAGATGCTTTACTAACACTCTCCCCGCTTGGATAGTCAGTGCCTTTAACCTCCTCTTTGGCACAGCTTGCAATTTCTGTGCAAGATGAACAGGAATAGGGAGAACCAATGAGAGACTAGCTGTAGGTGTCTGCACGGGCAAATGTAACGCGCATTGCCCACCAGGAAGAGGAATTAAACAAAGGCTCAGTGTACCCTGCTGGAAACAGATTAGGGCCTGAAGCAATCCTGCGGTTTTGTGCCCAGCTCACAAGAAAGCGAGTTGAAGAAAGGAGCTCAGGGGCACTGTAATTCACAAACTTGCAGAGTTATAAATGACAGCTATCCTCCAAAAATATATTGAAGTAAGCCTGCGAAGGGGACTTGAAAGCGGGGCAGAAGTTCAGGAAAACTATTGCAGGGGGTAGACTGGAATTGCCCTGAAAGCATAGGAAAAGAGGCACAACGTCGACAATGATGCATTTGGCCAAAAAGGGCGTATGCGTTTTTTCCTGAATATATTCGGGAAAAAACGCATACGTCCTTTTTGGCCAACCAAGCAAGCCTGTAAAGGAAATCTGCACTACAATGAAGTCTCACTGCCCCCCGGGCATAAGGGCCATCTGAAAAAAGTGTAAAATCCAGAAAGGTAGGACAGGATATGGAGAACAGGGAGCCTTGTTATGCTGATTGGCAGGATGTAAATTGTGAAATGCCACCCTGGAGAAGTGTATGGTGTTTCCTGAAACACATAAGAAATAAAACAACACAGCCTATGGCAATTGCACTTATGGTCCTATTACTTAGGGAAATTAAAATCACAAACAGAGAGCCACCCCAAAGTTTGGGACGGCTGTGTTCCCTAGAAGCTCGTCTACAGTACCAGGTTAATATCCCAGAAAGCAAAAAATGGATAAATAAGTTGTGGCACGTACGTGCAATGCAATATCACTCAGCAATGAAATCTGTGTCATCAGGCCCGTAGCGGCATAGTGAGTGGATGCAGGTACGGTGATTCTACGTGAACTACGTCACACAGAAAAAGAAACATCATAAGATATCACTAATACACGGAATGTAAACTTGACTACACATGAACTGAATTACAAAACAGAACAGGGTCTCAAATTTAGAAAACCAACTAGTGCTTGCTTATGGGGAAAGGTGCCTTGGGGTGCTGCATAAAACCAGAGACTGAAATTAGCACAGATAACATTCCATAAGCCAAATATGTAATAGACAAGACATACTCCTTGCTCAACGAAATGGACTCAACACCACATATTGAACGCCTAGGAATATACCTGACTAGGAAGAATCTTAAAACCCATGGATATATATGTCTCCGTAAGAGAATCAAGCGTGTGTACAGCGGCCGAAACGCAGCAGTGAAAATTCTATAAATCCCATTATCAAAATAAATTTCGAAAACAAAACACAAAGACAGTGAAATAGAGAGCAATTCTTAAATAATTCACTCAGGGCATGTGATGCAACCGGGATTGACCACATCTACACCCAGAGCTGGTTGAGACATAAGGCTGGACACTTCAGGCTGATAGCATTGGTGAGTTTCGGTGAGCAAATGCAGACCCTTTGAAGTCATACTGCATGGTACCTATTCCATGGGTCCCAACTCTTCAGGTTCTAGGGATTCTTCCTCCAGCTAAAACATGCATGGGAAACCCACAGTATGGTACACCGTGTGATTGGGAAACGATTTAAAATGCATCTCAGTTTTCGTATCCTGGTCCTCGGGTTCACCATTCCAGATGCTTTACTAACACTCTCCCCACTTGGAGAGTCAGTGCCTTTAACCTCCTCTTTGGCACAGCTTGCAATTTCTGTGCAAAATGAACAGGAATAGGGAGAACCAATGAGAGACTAGCTGTAGGTGTCTGCACGGGCAAATGTAACGCTCATTGCCGACCAGGAAGAGGAATTAAACAAAGGCTCAGCGTGCCCTGCTGAAAACAGATTAGGGCCTGAAGCAATCCTGCGGTTTTGTGCCCAGCTCACAAGAAAGCGAGTTGACGAAAGGAGCTCAGGGGCACTGTAATTCACAAACCTGCAGAATTATAAATGACAGCTATCCTCCAAAAATATTTTGAAGTAAGCCTGCGAAGGGGACTTGAAAGCGGGGCAGAATTTCAGGAAAACGATTGCAGGGGGTAGACTGGAATTGCCCTGAAAGCATAGGAAAAGAGACAGAACGTCGACAATGATGCACTTGGCCAAAAAGGGCGTATGCGTTTTTTCCTGAATATATTCAGGAAAAAACGCATACGCCCATTGTGGCCAACCAAGCAAGCCTGTAAAGGAAATCTGCACTACAATGAAGTCTCACTGCCCCCCGGGCAAAAGGGCCATCTGAAAAAAGTGTAAAATCCAGAAAGGTAGGACAGGATATGGAGAACAGGGAGCCTTGTTATGCTGATTGGCAGGATGTAAATTGCCAGCAGCCACCCTGGAGAAGTGTATGGTGTTTCCTGAAACACGTAAGAAATAAAGCAACACAGCCTATGGCAATTGCACTTATGGTCCTATTCCTTAGGGAAATTAAAATCAAAAACAGAGAGCCACCCCAAAGTTTGGGACGGCTGTGTTCCCAAGAAGCTCGTCTACAGTACCAGGTAAATATCCCAGAAAGCAAAAAATGGATAAAGAAGTTGTGGCAGGTACGTGCAATGCAGTATCACTCAGCAATGAAATCTGTGTCATCAGGTCCGTAGCGGCATAGTGAGTGGATGCAGGTACGGTGATTCTACGTGAACTACGTCACACAGAAAAAGAAACATCATAAGATATCACTAATACACGGAATGTAAACTTGACTACACATGAACTGAATTAAAAACAGAACAGGGTCTCAAATTTAGAAAACCAACTAGTGCTTGCTTATGGGGAAAGGTGCCTTGGGGTGCTGCATAAAACCAGAGACTGAAATTAGCACAGATAACATTCCATAAGCCAAATATGTAATAGACAAGACCTACTCCTTGCTCAACGAAATGGACCCAACACCACATATTCAACGCCTAGGAATATACCTGAATAGGAAGAATCTTAAAACCCATGGATATATATGTCTCCGTAAGAGAATCAAGCGTGTGTACAGCGGCCGAAACGCAGCATTAAAATTCGATAAATCCCATTATCAAAATAAATTTCGAAAACAAAACACAAAGACAGTGAAATAGAGAGCAATTCTTAAATAATTCACTCAGGGCATGTGATGCAACCGGGATTGACCACATCTACACCCAGAGCTGGTTGAGACATAAGGCTGGACACTTCAGGTTGAAAGAATTGGTGAGTTTCGGTGAGCAAATGCAGACCCTTTGAAGTCATACTGCATGGTACCTATTCCATGGGTCCCAACTCTTCAGGTTCAAGGGATTCTTCCTCCAGCTAAAACATGCATGGGAAACCCACAGTATGGTCCACCATGTGATTGGGAAACGATTTAAAATGCATCTCAGTTTTCGTATCCTGGTCCTCGGGTTCACCATTCCAGATTCTTTACTAACACTCTCCCTGCTTGGAAAGTCAGTGCCTTTAACCTCCTGTTTGGCACAGCTTGTAATTTCTGTTCAAGATGAACAGGAATAGGGAGAACCAATGAGAGACTAGCTGTAGGTGTCTGCACGGGGAAATGTAATGCTCATTTCCCACCAGGAAGAGGAAATAACCAAAGGCTCCGTGTGCCCTGACGGAAACAGATTAGGGCCTGAAGCAATCCTGCGGTTTTGTGCCCAGCTCAAAAGAAAGTGAGTTGAAAACAGGAGCCCAGGGGCACTGTAATTCACAAACCTGCAGAGTTATAAATGACAGCTATCCTCCAAAAATATATTGAAGTAAGCCTGCGAAGGGGACTTGAAAGCGGGGCAGAATTTCAGGAAAACGATTGCAGGGGGTAGAATGGAATTGCCCTGAAAGCATAGGAAAAGAGGCAGAACGTCGACAATGACGCAATTGGCTAAAAAGGGCGTATGCGTTTTTTCCTGAATATATTCAGGAAAAAATGCATACGCCCTTTTTGGCCAACCAAGCAAGCCTGTAAAGTAATTCTGCACTACAATGAAGTCTCACTGCCCCCCAGGCAAAAGGGCCATCTGAAAAAAGTGTAAAATCCAGAAAGGTAGGACAGGATATGGAGAACAGGGAGCCTTGTTATGCTGATTGGCAGGATGTAAATTGCCAACAGCCACCCTGGAGAAGTGTATGGTGTTTACTGAAACACGTAAGAAATAAAGCAACACAGCCTATGGCAATTGCACTTATGGTCCTATTCTTTAGGGAAATTAAAATTAAAAACAGAGAGCCACCCCAAAGTTTGGGACGGCTGTGTTCCAAAGAAGCTCGTCTACAGTACCAGGTAAATATCCCAGAAAGCAAAAATGGATAAAGAAGTTGTGGCACGTACGTGCAAGCAGTATCACTCAGCAATGAAATCTCTGTCATCAGGCCCGTAGCGGCATAGTGAGTGGATGCAGGTACGGTGATTCTACGTGAACTACGTCACACAGAAAAAGAAACATCATAAGATATCACTAATACACGGAATGTAAACTTGACTACACATGAACTGAATTACAAAACAGAACAGGGTCTCAAATTTAGAAAACCAACTAGTGCTTGCTTATGGGGAAAGGTGCCTTGGGGTGCTGCATAAAACCAGAGACTGAAATTAGCACAGATAACTTTCCATAAGCCAAATTTGTAATAGACAAGACCTACTCCTTGCTCAACGAAATGGACCCAACACCACATATTCAACGCCTAGGAATATACCTGACTAGGAAGAATCTTAAAACCCATGGATAGATATGTCTCCGTAAGAGAATCAAGCGTGTGTACAGCGGCCGAAACGCAGCAGTGAAAATCCGATAAATCCCATTATCAAAATAAATTTCGAAAACAAAACACAAAGACAGTGAAATAGAGAGCAATTCTTAAATAATTCACTCAGGGCATGTGATGCAACCGGGATTGACCACATCTACACCCAGAGCTGGTTGAGACATAAGGCTGGACACTTCAGGCTGATAGCATTGGTGAGTTTCGGTGAGCAAATGCAGACCCTTTGAAGTCATACTGCATGGTACCCATTCCATGGGTCCCAACTCTCCAGGTTCATGGGATTCTTCCTCCAGCTAAAACATGCATGGGAAACCCAGAGTATCGTCCACCGTGTGATTGGGAAACGATTTAAAATGCATCTCAGTTTTCGTATCCTGGTCCTCGGGTTAGCCATTCCAGATGCTTTACTAACACTCTACCCGCTTGGAGAGTCAGTGCCTTTAACCTCCTGTTTGGCACAGCTTGCAATTTCTGTGCAAGATGAACAGGAATAGGGAGAACCAATGAGAGACTAGCTGTAGGTGTCTGCACAGGCAAATGTAATGCTCATTGCCCACCAGGAAGAGGAATTAAACAAAGGCTCAGCGTGCCCTGCCGGAAACAGATTAGGGCCTGAAGCAATCCTGCGGTTTTGTGCCCAGCTCACAAGAAAGCGAGTTGAAGAAAGGAGCTCAGGGGCACTGTAATTCACAAACCTGCAGAGTTATAAATGACAGCTATCCTCCAAAAATATATTGAAGTAAGCCTGCGAAGGGGACTTGAAAATGGGGCAGAATTTCAGGAAAACGATTGCAGGGGGTAGACTGGAATTGCCCTGAAAGCATAGGAAAAGAGGCAGAACGTCTACAATGATGCACTTGGCCAAAAAGTGCGTATGCGTTTTTTCCTGAATATATTCAGGAAAAAACGCATACGCACTTTTTGGCCAACCAAGCAAGCCTGTAAAGGAAATCTGCACTATAATGAAGTCTCACTGCCCCCCGGGCAAAAGGGCCATCTGAAAAAAGTGTAAAATCCAGAAAGGTAGGACAGGATATGGAGAACAGGGAGCCTTGTTATGCTGATTGGCAGGATGTAAATTGCCAGCAGCCACCCTGGAGAAGTGTATGGTTTTTCCTGAAACACGTAAGAAACAAAGCAACACAGCCTATGGCACTTCCACTTATGGTCCTATAGCTTACGGAAATTAAAATCAAAAACAGACAGCCGCCCCAATATTTGGGACGGCTGTGTTCACAAGAAACTCGTCTACAGTATCAGGTAAATATCCCAGAAAGCAAAAAATGGATAAAGAAGTTGTGGCACGTACGTACAATGCAATATCACTCAGCAATGAAATCTGTGTCATCAGGCCCGTAGCGGCATAGTGAGTGGATGCAGGTACGGTGATTCTACGTGAACTACGTCACACAGAAAAAGAAACATCATAAGATATCACTAATACACGGAATGTAAACTTGACTACACATGAACTGAATTACAAAACAGAACAGGGTCTCAAATTTAGAAAACCAACTAGTGCTTGCTTATGGGGAAAGGTGCCTTGGGGTGCTGCATAAAACCAGAGACTGAAATTAGCACGGATAACTTTCCATAAGCCAAATATATAATAGACAAGACCTACTACTTTCTCAACGAAATGGACCCAACGCCACATATTCAACGCCTAGGAATATACCTTACTAGGTAGAATCTTAAAACCCATGGATATATATGTCCCCGTAAGAGAATCAAGCGTGTGTACAGCGGCCGAAACGCAGCAGTGAAAATCCGATAAATCCCATTATCAAAATAAATTTCGAAAACAAAACACAAAGACAGTGAAATAGAGAGCAATTCTTAAATAATTCACTCAGGGCATGTGATGCAACCGGGATTGACCACATCTACACCCAGAGCTGGTTGAGACATAAGGCTGGACCCTTCAGGCTGATAGCATTGGTGAGTTTCGGTGAGCAAATGCAGACCCTTTGAAGTCATACTGCATGGTTCCTATTCCATGGGTCCCAACTCTTCAGGTTCTAGGGATTCTTCCTCCAGCTAAAACATGCATGGGAAACCCACAGTATGGTACACCGTGTGATTGGGAAACGATTTAAAATGCATCTCAGTTTTCGTATCCTGGTCCTCGGGTTCACCATTCCAGATGCTTTACTAACACTCTCCCCACTTGGAGAGTCAGTGCCTTTAACCTCCTCTTTGGCACAGCTTGCAATTTCTGTGCAAAATGAACAGGAATAGGGAGAACCAATGAGAGACTAGCTGTAGGTGTCTGCACGGGCAAATGTAACGCTCATTGCCGACCAGGAAGAGGAATTAAACAAAGGCTCAGCGTGCCCTGCTGAAAACAGATTAGGGCCTGAAGCAATCCTGCGGTTTTGTGCCCAGCTCACAAGAAAGCGAGTTGAAGAAAGGAGCTCAGGGGCACTGTAATTCACAAACCTGCAGAGTTATAAATGACAGCTACCCTCCAAAAATATATTGAAGTAAGCCTGCGAAGGGGACCTGAAAGCGGGGCAGAATTTCAGAAAAACGATTGCAGGGGGTAGACTGGAATTGCCCTGGAAGCATAGGAAAAGAGGCACAATGTTGATAATGATGCACTTGGCCAAAAAGGGCGTATGCGTTTTTTCCTGAATATATTCAGGAAAAAACGCATATGCCCTTTTTGGCCAACCAAGCAAGCCTGTAAAGAAATCTGCACTACAATGAAATCTCACTGCCCCCCCCGGGCAAAAGGGCCATCTGAAAACAGTGTAAAATCCAGAAAGGTAGGACAGGATATGGAGAACAGGGAGCCTTGTTATGCTGATTGGCAGGATGTAAATTGCCAGCAGCCACCCTGGAGAAGTGTATGGTGTTTTCTGAAACAGGTAAGAAACAAAGCAACACAGCCTATGGCAATTGCACTTATGGTCCTATTCCTTAGGGAAATTAAAATCAAAAACAGAGAGCCACCCCAAAGTTTGGGACGGCTGTGTTCACAAGAAGCTCGTCTACAGTATCAGGTAAATATCCCAGAAAGCAAAAAATGGATAAAGAAGTTGTGGCACGTACGTGCAATGCAGTATCACTCAGCAATGAAATCTGTGTCATCAGGCCCGTAGCGGCATAGTGAGTGGATGCAGGTACGGTGATTCTACGTGAACTACGTCACACAGAAAAAGAAACATCATAAGATATCACTAATACACGGAATGTAAACTTGACTACACGTGAACTGAATTACAAAACAAAACAGGGTCTCAAATTTAGAAAACCAACTAGTGCTTGCTTATGGGGAAAGGTGCCTTGGGGTGCTGCATAAAACCAGAGAATGAAATTAGCACAGATCACATTCCATAAGCCAAATATGTAATAGACAAGACCTACTCCTTGCTCAACGAAATGGACTCAACACCACATATTCAACGCCTAGGAATATACCTGACTAGGAAGAATCTTAAAACCCATGGATTTATATGTCTCCGTAAGAGAATCAAGGGTGTGTACAGCGGCATAAACGCAGCAGTGAAAATCCGATAAATCCCATTATCAAAATAAATTTCAAAAACCAAACACAAAGACAGTGAAATAGAGAGCAATTCTTAAATAATTCACTCAGGGCATGTGATGCAACCGGGATTTAACACATCTACACCCAGAGCTGGGTGAGACATAAGGCTGGACACTTCAGGCTGATAGCATTGGTGAGTTTCGGTGAGCAAATGCAGACCCATTGAATTCATACTGCATGGTACCTATTCCATTGTTCCCAACTCTTCAGGTTCAAGGGATTCTTCCTCCAGCTAAAACATGCATGGGAAACCCACAGTATGGTCCACCGTGTGATTTGGAAACGATTTAAAATGCATCTCAGTTTTCGTATCCTGGTCCTCGGGTTCACCATTCCAGATGCTTTACTAACACTCTCCCCGCTTGGAGAGTCAGTGCCTTTAACCTCCTCTTTGGCACAGCTTGCAATTTCTGTGCAAGATGAACAGGAATAGGGAGAACCAATGAGAGACTAGCTGTAGGTGTCTGCAAGGGCAAATGTAACGCTCATTGCCCACCAGGAAGAGGAATTAACCAAAGGCTCAGCGTCCCCTGCCGGACACAGATTAGGGCCTGAAGCAATCCTGCGGTTTTGGGCTCAGCTCACAAGAAAGCGAGTTGAAGAAAGGAGCTCAGGGGCACTGTAATTCACAAACCTGCAGAGTTATAAATGACAGCTATCCTCCAAAAATATATTGAAGTAAGCCTGCGAAGGGGACTGGAAAGCGGGGCAGAATTTCAGGAAAACGATTGCAGGGGGTAGACTGGAATTGCCCAGAAAGCATAGGAAAAGAGGCAGAACGTTGACAATGATGCACTTGGCCAAAAAGGGCGTATGCGTTTTTTCCTGAATATATTCAGGAAAAAACGCATACCCCCTTTTTGGCCAACCAAGCAAGCCTGTAAAGGAAATCTGCACTCCAATGAAGTCTCAGTGCCCCCCGGGCAAAAGGGGCATCTGAAAAAAGTGTAAAATCCAGAAAGGTAGGACAGGATATGGAGAACAGGGAGCCTTGTTATGCTGATTGGCAGGATGTAAATTGCCAGCAGCCACCCTGGAGAAGTGTATGGTGTTTCCTGAAACACGTAAGAAACAAAGCAACACAGCCTATGGCACTTCCACTTATGGTCCTATAGCTTACGGAAATTAAAATCAAAAACAGCCACCCCAAAATTTGGGACGCCTGTGTTCCCAAGAAGCTCGTCTACATTACCAGGTAAATATCCCAGAAAGCAAAAATGGATAAAGAAGTTGTGGCATGTACGTGCAATGCAATATCACTCAGCAATGAAATCTGTGTCATCAGGCCCGTAGCGGCATAGTGAGTGGATGCAGGTACGGTGATTCTACGTGAACTACGTCACACAGAAAAAGAAACATCATAAGATATCACTAATACACGGAATGTAAACTTGACTACACATGAACTGAATTACAAAACAGAACAGGGTCTCAAATTTAGAAAACCAACTAGTGCTTGCCTATGGGGAAAGGTGCGTTGGGGTCCTGCATAAAACCAGAGACTGAAATTAGCACAGATAACTTTCCATAAGCCAAATATGTAATAGACAAGACCTACTCCTTGCTCAACGAAATGGACCCAACACCACATATTCAACGCCTAAGAATATACCTGACTAGGAAAAATCTTAAAACCCATGGATATATATGTCTCTGTAAGAGAATCAAGCGTGTGTACAGCGGCCGAAACACAGCAGTGAAAATCCGATAAATCCCATTATCAAAATAAATTTCGAAAACAAAACACAAAGACAGTGAAATAGAGAGCAAATCTTAAATAATTCACTCAGGGCATGTGATGCAACCGGGATTGACCACATCTACCCCCAGAGCTGGTTGAGACATAAGGCTGGACACTTCAGGCTGATAGCATTGGTGAGTTTCGGTGAGCAAATGCAGACCCTTTGAAGTCATACTGCATGGTACCCATTCCATGGGTCCCAACTCTCCAGGTTCAAGGGATTCTTCCTCCAGCTAAAACATGCATGGGAAACCCAGATTATCGTCCACCGTGTGATTGGGAAACGATTTAAAATGCATCTCAGTTTTCGTATCCTGGTCCTCGGGTTCACCATTCCAGATGCTTTACTAACACTCTCCCCGCTTGGAGAGTCAGTGCCTTTAACCTCCTCTTTCGCACAGCTTGAAATTTCTGTGCAAGATGAACAGGAATAGGGAGAACCAATGAGAGACTAGCTGTAGGTGTCTGCACGGGCAAATGTAACGCTCATTTCCCAACAGGAAGAGGAATTAAACAAAGGCTCAGTGTGCCCTGCTGGAAACAGATTAGGGCCTGAAGCAATCCTGCGGTTTTGTGCCCAGCTCACAAGAAAGCGAGTTGAAGAAAGGAGCTCAGGGTCACTGTAATTCACAAACCTGCAGAGTTATAAATGACAGCTATCCTCCAAAAATATATTGAAGTAAGCCTGCGAAGGGGACTTGAAAGCAGGGCAGAATTTCAGGAAAATGATTGCTGGGGGTAGACTGGAATTGCCCTGAAAGCATAGGAAAAGAGGCACAACGTCGACAATGATGCACTTGGCCAAAAAGGGCGTATGCGTTTTTTCCTGAATATATTCAGGAAAAAACGCATACGCCCTTTCTGGCCAACCAAGCAAGCCTGTAAAGGAAATCTGCACTACAATGAAGTCTCAGTGCCCGCCGGGCAAAAGGGCCATCTGAAAAAAGTGTAAAATCTAGAAAGGTAGGACAGGATATGGAGAACAGGGAGCCTTGTTATGCTGTTTGGCAGGATGTAAGTTGTGAACAGCCACCCTGGAGAAATGTATGGTGTTTCCTGAAACACGTAAGAAATAAAGCAACACAGCCTATGGCACTTCCACTTATGGTCCTATTGCTTAGGGAAATTAAAATCAAAAACAGAAAGCCACCCCAAAGTTTGGGACGGCTGTGTTCCCAAGAAGCTCGTCTACAGTACCAGGTAAATATCCCAGAAAGCAAAAACTGGATAAAGAAGTTGTGGCACGTACGTGCAATGCAATATCTCTCAGCAATGAAATCTGTGTCATCAGGCCGGTAGCGGCATAGTGAGTGGATGCAGGTACGGTGATTCTACGTGAACTACGTCACACAGAAAAAGAAACATCATAAGATATCACTAATACACGGAATGTAAACTTGACTACACATGACCTGAATTACAAAACAGAACAGGGTCTCAAATTTAGAAAACCAACTAGTGCTTGCTTATGGGGAAAGGTGCCTTAGGGTGCTGCATAAAACCAGAGACTGAAATTAGCACAGATAACATTCCAAAAGCCAAATATGTAATAGACAAGACCTACTCCTTGCTCAACGAAATGGACTCAACACCACATATTCAACGCCTAGGAATATACCTGACTAGGAAGAATCTTAAAACCCATGGATATATATGTCTCCGTAAGAGAATCAAGTGTGTGTACAGCGGCATAAACGCAGCAGTGAAAATCCGATATATCCCATTATCAAAATAAATTTCGAAAACAAAACACAAAGACAGTGAAATAGAGAGCAATTCTTAAATAATTCACTCAGGGCATGTGATGCAACCGGCATTTACCACATCTACACCCAGATCTGGTTGAGACATAAGGCTGGACACTTCAGGCTGATAGCATTGGTGAGTTTTGGTGACCAAATTCAGACCCTTTGAAGTCATACTGCATGGTACCTATTCCATGGGTCCCAACTCTTCAGGTTCAAGGGATTCTTCCTCCAGCTAAAACATGCATGGGAAACCCACACTATGGTCCACCGTGTGATTGGGAAACGATTTAAAATGCATCTCAGTTTTCGTATCCTGGTCCTTGGGTTCATCATTCCAGATGCTTTACTAACACTCTCCCCGCTTGGAGAGTCAGTGCCTTTAACCTCCTCTTTGGCACAGCTTGCAATTTCTGTGCAAGATGAACAGGAATACGGAGAACCAATGAGAGACTAGCTGTAGGTGTCTGCACGGGCAAATGTAACGCTCATTTCCCACCAGGAAGAGGAATTAACCAAAGGCTCAGCGTGCCCTGCCGGAAAAAGATTAGGGCCTGAAGCAATCCTGCGGTTTTGTGCCCAGCTCACAAGAAAGCGAGTTGAAGAAAGGAGGTCAGGGGCACTGTAATTGACAAACCTGCAGAGTTATAAATGACAGCTATCCTCCAAAAATATATTGAAGTAAGCCTGCGAAGGGGATTTGAAAGCGGGGCAGAGTTTCAGGAAAACCATTGCAGGGCGTAGACTGGAATTGCCCTGAAAGCATAGGAAAAGAGGCAGAACGTCAACAATGATGCACTTGGACAAAAAGGGCGTATGCGTTTTTTCCTGAGTATATTCAGGAAAAAACGCATACGCCCTTTTTGGCCAACCAAGCAAGCCTGTAAAGGAAATCTGCACTACAATGAAGTCTCACTGCCCCCCGGGCAAAAGGGCCATCTGAAAAAAGTGTAAAATCCAGAAAGGTAGGACAGGATATGGAGAACAGGGAGCCTTGTTATGCTGATTGGCAGGATGTAATTTGCCAGCAGCCACCCTGGAGAAGTGTATGGTGTTTCCTGAAACACGTAAGAAACAAAGCAACACAGCCTATGGCACTTCCATTTATGGTCCTATAGCTTACGGAAATTAAAATCAAAAACAGACAGCCACCCCAATATTTGGGACGGCTTTGTTCACAAGAAGCTCGTCTACAGTATCAGGTAAATATCCCAGAAAGCAAAAAATGGATAAAGAAATTGTGACACGTACATACAATGCAATATCACTCAGCAATGAAATCTGTGTCATCAGGCCCGTAGCGGCATAGTGAGTGGATGCAGGTACGGTGATTCTACGTTAACTACATCACACAGAAAAAGAAACATCATAAGATATCACTAATACACGGAATGTAAACTTGACTACACATGAACTGAATTACAAAACAGAACAGGGTCTCAAATTTAGAAAACCAACTAGTGCTTGCTTATGGGAAAAGGTGCGTTGGGGTGCTGCATAAAACCAGAGACTGAAATTAGCACAGATAACATTCCATAAGCCAAATATGTAATAGACAAGACCTACTCCTTGCTCAACGAAATGGACTCAACACCACATATTCAACGCCTAGTAATATACCTGACTAGGAAGAATCATAAAACCCATGGGTATATATGTCTCCGTAAGAGAATCAAGCATGTGTACAGCGGCCGAAACGCAGCAGTGAAAATCCAATAAATCCCATTATCAAAATAAATTTCGAAAACAATACACAAAGACAGTGAAATAGAGAGCTATTCTTAAATAATTCACTCAGGGCATGTGATGCAACCGGGATTGACCACATCTACACCCAGAGCTGGTTGAGACATAAGGCTGGACACTTCCGGGTGATAGCATTGGTGAGTTTCGGTGAGCAAATACAGACCCTTTGAAGTCATACTGCATGGTACCTATTCCATGGTTCCCAACTCTTCAGGTTCAAGGGATTCTTCCTCCAGCTAAAACATCCATGGGAAACCCACATTATGGTCCACCGTGTGATTGGGAAACGATTTAAAATGCATCTCAGTTTTCGTATCCTGGTCCTCGGGTTCATCATTCAAGATTCGTTACTAACACTCTCCCAACTTGGAGAGTCATTGCCTTTAACCTCCTGTTTGGCACAGCTTGCAATTTCTGTGCAAGATGAACAGGAATAGGGAGAACCAATGAGAGACTAGCTGTAGGTGTCTGCACGGGCAAATGTAACGCTCATTTCCCACCAGGAAGAGGAATTAACCAAAGGCTCAGCATGCCCTGCCGGAAACAGATTAGGGCCTGAAGCAATCCTGCGGTTTTGTGCCCAGCTCACAAGAAAGCGAGTTGAAGAAAGGAGCTAGGGGCACTGTAATTCACAAACCTGCAGAGTTATAATTGACAGCTATCCTCCAAAAATATATTGAAGTAAGCCTGCGAAGGGGACTTGAAAGCGGGGCAGAATTTCAGGAAAACGATTGCAGGGGGTAGACTGCAATTGCCCTGAAAGCATTGGAAAAGAGGCACAACGTCAACAATGATGCACTTGGCCAAAAATGTCGTATGCGTTTTTTCCTGAATATATTCAGGAAAAAACGCATACGCCCTTTTTGGCCAAACAAGCAACCCTGTAAAGGAAATCTGCACTACAATGAAGTCTCACTGCCCCCCGGGCAAAAGGGCCATCTGAAAAAAGTGTAAAATCCAGAAAGGTAGGACAGGATATGGAGAAGAGGGTGCCTTGTTATGCTGATTGGCAGGATGTAAATTGCCAGCAGCCACCCTGGAGAAGTGTATGGTGTTTCCTGAAACACGTAAGAAACAAAGCAACACAGCCTATGGCACTTCCACTTATGGTCCTATAGCTTACGGAAATTAAAATCAAAAACAGACAGCCACCCCAATATTTGGGACGGCTGTGTTCACATGAAACTCGTCTACAGTATCAGGTAAATATCCCAGAAAGCAAAAAATGGATAAAGAAGTTGTGGCACGTACGTACAATGCAATATCACTCAGCAATGAAATCTGTGTCAACAGGCCCGTAGCGGCATAGTGAGTGGATGCAGGTACGGTGATTCTGCGTGAACTACGTCACACAGAAAAAGAAACATCATAAGATATCACTAATACACGGAATGTAAACTTGACTACACATGAACTGAATTACAAAACAGAACAGGGCCTCAAATTTAGAAAACCAACTAGTGCTTGCTTATGGGGAAAGGTGCCTTCGGGTGCTGCATAAAACCAGAGACTGAAATTAGCACAGATAACTTTCCATAAGCCAAATATGTAATAGACAAGACCTACTCCTTGCTCAACGAAATGCACCCAACACCACATATTCAACGCCTAGGAATATACCTGACTAGGAAGAATCTTAAAACCCATGGATATATATGTCTCCGTAAGAGAATCAAGCGTGTGTACAGCGGCCGAAACGCAGCAGTGAAAATCCGATAAATCCCATTATCAAAATAAATTTCGAAAACAAAACACAAAGACAGTGAAATAGAGAGCAATTCTTAAATAATTCACTCAGGGCATGTGATGCAACCGGGATTGACCACATCTACACCCAGAGCTGGTTGAGACATAAGGCTGGACACTTTTGGCAGATAGCATTGGTGAGTTTCGGTGAGCAAATGCAGACCCTTTGAAGTCATACTGCATGGTACCCATTCCATGGGTCCCAACTCTCCAGGTTCAAGGGATTCTTCCTCCAGCTAAAACATGCATGGGAAACCCAGAGTATCGTCCACCATGTGATTGGGAAAAGATTTAAAATGCATGTCAGTTTTCATATCCTGGTCCACAGGTTCACCATTCCAGATGCTTTACTAACACTCTTCCCGCTTGGAGAGTCAGTGCCTTTAACCTCCTGTTTGGCACAGCTTGCAATTTCTGTGCAAGATGAACAGGAATAGGGAGAACCAATGAGAGACTAGCTGTAGATGTCTGCACGGGCAAATGTAACGCTCATTTCCCACCACGAAGAGGAATTAACCAAAGGCTCAGCATGCCCTGCCGGAAACAGATTAGGGCCTGAAGCAATCCTGCGGTTTTGTGCCCAGCTCACAAGAAAGCGAGTTAAAGAAAGGAGCTCAGGGGCACTGTAATTCACAAACCTGCAGAGTTATAAATGACAGCTATCTTCCAAAAATATATTGAAGTAAGCCTGCGAAGGGGACTTGAAAGCGGGGCAGAATTTCAGGAAAACGATTGCAGGGGGTAGACTGGAATTGCCCTGAAAGCATAGGAAAAGAGGCAGAACGTCGACAATGATGCACTTGGCCAAAAAGGGCGTATGCGTTTTTTCCTGAATATATTCAGGAAAAAACGCATACGCCCTTTTTGGCCAAACAAGCAAGCCTGTAAAGGAAATCTGCACTACAATGAAGTCTCACTGCCCCCCGGGCAAAAGGGCCATCTGAAAAAAGTGTAAAATCTAGAAAGGTAGGACAGGATATGGAGAAGAGGGAGCCTTGTTATGCTGATTGGCAGGATGTAAATTGCCAGCAGCCACCCTGGAGAAGTGTATGATGTTTCCTGAAACACGTAAGAAACAAAGCAACACAGCCTATGGCAATTGCACTTATGGTCCTATTCCTTAGGGAAATTAAAATCAAAAACAGAGAGCCACCCCAAAGTTTGGGACGGCTGTGTTCCCAAGAAGCTCGTCTACAGTACCAGGTAAATATCCCAGAAAGTAAAAATTGGATAAAGAAGTTGTGGCACGTACGTGCAATGCAGTAGCACTCAGCAATCAAATCTGTGTCATCAGGCCCGTAGCGGCATAGTGAGTGGATGCAGGTACGGTGATTCTACGTGAACTACGTCACACAGAAAAAGAAACATCATAAGATATCACTAATACACGGAATGTAAACTTGACTACACATGAACTGAATTACAAAACAGAACAGGGTCTCAAATTTAGAAAACCAACTAGTGCTTGCTTATGGGGAAAGGTGCCTTGGGGTGCTGCATAAAACCAGAGACTGAAATTAGCACAGATAACATTCCATAAGCCAAATATGTAATAGACAAGACATACTCCTTGCTCAACGAAATGGACTCAACACCACATATTGAACGCCTAGGAATATACCTGACTAGGAAGAATCTTAAAACCCATGGATATATATGTCTCCGTAAGAGAATCAAGCGTGTGTACAGCGGCCGAAACGCAGCAGTGAAAATTCTATAAATCCCATTATCAAAATAAATTTCGAAAACAAAACACAAAGACAGTGAAATAGAGAGCAATTCTTAAATAATTCCCTCAGGGTATGTGATGCAACCGGGATTGACCACATCTACACCCAGAGCTGGTTGAGACATAAGGCTGGACACTTCAGGTTGATAGCATTGGTGAGTTTCGGTGAGCAAATACAGACCCTTTGAAGTCATACTGCATGGTACCTATTCCATGGGCCCCAACTCTTCAGGTTCAAGGGATTCTTCCTCCAGCTAAAACATGCATGGGAAACCCACATTATGGTCCACCGTGTGATTGGGAAACGATTTAAAATGCATCTCAGTTTTCGTATCCTGGTCCTCGGGTTCACCATTCCAGATTCTTTACTAACACTCTCCCTGCTTGGAGAGTCAGTGCCTTTAACCTCCTGTTTGGCACAGCTTGCAATTTCTGTGCAAGATGAACAGGAATAGGGAGAACCAATGAGAGACTAGCTGTAGGTGTCTGCACGGGCAAATGTAACGCTCATTTCCCACCAGGAAGTGGAATTAACCAAAGGCTCAGCATGCCCTGCCGGAAACAGATTAGGGCCTGAAGCAATCCTGTGGTTTTGTGCCCAGCTCACAAGAAAGCGAGTTGAAGAAAGGAGCTCAGGGGCACTGTAATTCACAAACCTGCAGAGTTATAAATGACAGCTATCCTCCAAAAATATATTGAAGTAAGCCTGCGAAGGGGACATGAAAGCGGGGCAGAATTTCAGTAAAACGATTGCAGGGGGTAGACTGGAATCGCCCTGAAAGCATAGGAAAAGAGGCAGAACGTCGACAATGATGCACTTGGCCAAAAGGGCGTATGCGTTTTTTCCTGAATATATTCAGGAAAAAACGCATACGCCCTTTTTAGCCAACCAAGCAAGCCTGTAAAGGAAATCTGAACTACAATGCAGTCTCACTGCCCCCCGAGCAAAAGGGCCATCTGAAAAAAGTGTAAAATCCAGAAAGGTAGGACAGGATATGGAGAACAGGGAGCCTTATTATGCTGATTGGCAGGATGTAAATTGCCAGCAGCCACCCTGGAGAAGTGTATGGTGTTTCCTGAAACACGTAAGAAACAAAGCAACACAGCCTATGGCACTTCCACTTATGGTCCTATAGCTTACGGAAATTAAAATCAAAAACAGACAGCCACCCCAATATTTGGGACGGCTGTGTTCACAAGAAGCTCGTCTACAGTATCAGGTAAATATCCCAGAAAGCAAAAAATGGATAAAGAAGTTGTGGCACGTACGTACAATGCAATATCACTCAGCAATGAAATCTGTGTCATCAGGCCCGCAGCGGCATAGTGAGTGGATGCAGGTACGGTGATTCTACGTGAACTACGTCACACAGAAAAAGAAACATCATAAGATATCACTAATACACGGAATGTAAACTTGACTACACATGAACTGAATTACAAAACAGAACAGGGTCTCAAATTTAGAAAACCAACTAGTGCTTGCTTATGGGGAAAGGTGCGTTGGGGTGCTGCATAAAACCAGAGACTGAAATTAGCACAGATAACTTTCCATAAGCCAAATATGTAATAGAGAAGACCTACTCCTTGCTCAACGAAATGGACGCAACTCCACATATTCAACGCCTCGGAATATACCTGACTAGGAAGAATCTTAAAACCCATGGATATATATGTCTCCGTAAGATAAACAAGCGTGTGTACTGCGGCCGAAACGCAGCAGTGAAAATACGATAAATCCCATTATCAAAATAAATTTCGAAAACAAAACACAAAGACAGTGAAATAGAGAGGAATTCTTAAATAATTCACTCAGGGCATGTGATGCAACCGGGATTGACCACATCTACACCCAGAGCTGGTTGAGACATAAGGCTGGACACTTCAGGCTGATAGCATTGGTGAGTTTCGGTGAGCAAATGCAGACACTTTGAAGTCATACTGCATGGTACCCATTCCATGGGTCCCAACTCTCCAGGTTCAAGGCATTCTTCCTCCAGCTAAAACATGCATGGGAAACCCAGAGTATCGTCCACCGTGTGATTGGGAAACGATTTAAAATGCATCTCAGTTTTCGTATCCTGGTCCTCGGGTTCACCATTCCAGATGCTTTACTAACACTCTCCCCGCTTGGAGAGTCAGTGCCTTTAACCTCCTGTTTGGCACAGCTTGCAATTTCTGGGCAATATCAACAGGAATAGGGAGAACCAATGAGAGACTAGCTATAGGTGTCTGCACGGGCAAATGTAACGCTCATTTCCCACCAGGAAGAGGAATTAACCAAAGGCTCAGCATGCCCTGCCGGAAACAGATTAGGGCCTGAAGCAATCCTGCGGTTTTGTGCCCAGCTCACAAGAAAGCGAGTTGAAGAAAGGAGCTCAGGGGCACTGTAATTCAAAAACCTGCAGAGTTATAAATGACAGCTATCCTCCAAAAATATATTGAAGTAAGCCTGCGAAGGGGACTTGAAAGCGGGGCAGAATTTCAGGAAAACGATTGCAGGGGGTAGACTGGAATTGCCCTGAAAGCATAGGAAAAGAGGCAGAATGTCGACAATGATGCACTTGGCCAAAAAGGGCGTATGCGTTTTTACCTGAATATATTCAGGAAAAAACGCATACGCCATTTTTGGCCAACCAAGCAAGCCTGTAAAGGAAATCTGCACTACAATGAAGTCTCACTGCCCCCCGGGCAAAAGGGCCATCTGAAAAAAGTGTAAAATCCAGAAAGGTAGGACAGGATATGGAGAACAGGGAGCCTTGTTATGCTGATTGGCAGGATGTAAATTGCCAACAGCCACCCTGGAGAAGTGTATGGTGTTTCCTGAAACATGTAAGAAAGAAAGCAACACAGCCTATGGCACTTCCACTTATGGTCCTATAGCTTACGGAAATTAAAATCAAAAACAGACAGCCACCCCAATATTTGGGACGGCTGTGTTCACAAGAAGCTCGTCTACAGTATCAGGTAAATATCCCAGAAAGCAAAAAATTGATAAAGAAGTTGAGGCACGTACGTACAATGCAATATCACTCAGCAATGAAATCTGTGTCATCAGGCCCGTAGCAGCATAGTGAGTGGATGCAGGTACGGTGATTCTACGTGAACTACGTCACACAGAAAAAGAAACATCATAAGATATCACTAATACACAGAATGTAAACTTGACTACACATGAACTGAATTACAAAACAGAACAGGGTCTCAAATTTAGAAAACCAACTAGTTCTTGCTTATGGGGAAAGGTGCGTTGGGGTGCTGCATAAAACCAGAGACTGAAATTAGCACAGATAACTTTTCATAAGCCAAATATGTAATAGACAAGACCTACTCCTTGCTCAACGAAATGGACCCAACACCACGTATTCAACGCCTAGGAATATACCTGACTAGGAAGAATCTTAAAACCCATGGATATATATGTCTCCGTAAGAGAATCAAGCGTGTGTACAGCGGCTGAAACGCAGCAGTGAAAATCCGATAAATCCCATTATCAAAATAAATTTCGAAAAGAAAACACAAAGACAGTGAAATAGAGAGCAATTCCTAAATAATTCACTCAGGGCATGTGATGCAACCGGGATTGACCACATCTACACCCAGAGCTGCTTGAGACATAAGGCTGCACACTTCAGGCTGATAGCATTGGTGAGTTTCGGTGAGCAAATGCAGACCCTTTGAAGTCATACTGCATGGTACCTATTCCATGGGTCCCAACTCTTCCGGTTCAAGGGATTCTTCCTCCAGCTAAAACATGCATGGGAAACCCACAGTATGGTCCACCGTGTGAGTGGGAAACGATTTAAAATGCATCTCAGTTTTCGTATCCTGGTCCTCGGGTTCACCATTCCAGATGCTTTACTAACACTCTCCCTGCTTGGAGAGTCAGTGCCTTTAACCTCCTCTTTGGCACAGCTTGCAATTTCTGTGCAAGATGAACAGGACTAGGGAGAACCAATGAGAGACTAGCTGTAGGTGTCTGCACGGGCAAATGTAACGCTCATTTCCCACCAGGAAGAGGAATTAACCAAAGGCTCAGCATGCCCTGCCGGAAACAGATTAGGGCCTGAAGCAATCCTGCGGTTTTGTGCCCAGCTCACAAGAAAGCGAGTTGAAGAAAGGAGGTCAGGGGCACTGTAATTCACAAACCTGCAGAGTTATAAATGACAGCTAAACTCCAAAAATATATTGAAGTAAGCCTGCGAAGGGGACTTGAAAGCGGGGCAGAATTTCAGGAAAACGATCGCAGGGGGTAGACTGGAATTGCCCTGAAAGCATAGGAAAAGAGGCAGAACGTCGACAATGATGCACTTGGCCAAAAAGGGCGTATGCGTTTTTTCCTGAATATATTCAGGAAAAAAAACATACGCCCTTTTTGGCCAACCAAGCAAGCCTGTAAAGTAAATCTGCACTACAATGAAGTCTCACTGCCCCCCGGGCAAAAGGGCCATCTGAAAAAAGTGTAAAATCCAGAAACCTAGGACAGGATATGGAGAACAGGGAGCCTTGTTATACTGATTGGCAGGATGTACATTGCCAGCAGCCAACCTGGAGAAGTGTATGGTGTTTCCTGAAACACGTAAGAAAGAAAGCAACACAGCCTATGGCACTTCCACTTATGGTCCTATAGTTTACGGCAATTAAAATCAAAAACAGACAGCCACCCCAAAATTTGGGACGTCTGTGTTCACAAGAAGCTCGTCTACAGTACCAGGAAAATATCCCAGAAAGTAAAAAATGGATAAATAAGTTGTGGCACGTACGTACAATGCAGTATCACTCAGCAATGAAATCTGTGTCATCAGGCCCGTAGCGGCATAGTGAGTGGATGCAGGTACGGTGATTCTATGTGAACTACGTCACACAGAAAAAGAAACATCATAAGATATCACTAATACACGGAATGTAAACTTGACTACACATGAACTGAATTACAAAACAGAACAGGGCCTCAAATTTAGAAAACCAACTAGTGCTTGCTTATGGGGAATGGTGCCTTGGGGTGCTGCATAAAACCAGAGACTGAAATTAGCACAGATAACTTTCCATAAGCCAAATATGTAATACACAAGACCTATTCCTTGCTCAACGAAATGGACCCAACACCACATATTCAACGCCTAGGAATATACCTGACTAGGAAGAATCTAAAATCCCATGGATATATATGACTCCGTAAGAGAATCAAGTGTGTGTACAGCGGCATAAACGCAGCAGTGAAAATCCGATAAATCCCATTATCAAAATAAATTTCGTAAACAAAACACAAAGACAGTGAAATAGAGAGCAATTCTTAAATAATTCACTCAGGGCATGTGATGCAACCGGGATTGACCACATCTACACCCAGAGCTGGTTGAGACATAAGGCTGGACACTTCAGGCTGATAGCATTGGTGAGTTTCGGTGAGCAAATGCAGACCCTTTGAAGTCATACTGCATGGTACATATTCCATGGGTCCCAAATCTTCAGGTTCAAGTGATTCTTCCTCCAGCTAAAACATGCATGGGAAACCCAGAGTATCGTCCACCGTGTGATTGGGAAACGATTTAAAATGCATTTCAGTTTTCGTATCCTTGTCCTCGGGTTCACCATTCTAGATGCTTTACTAACACTCTCCCCGCTTGGAGAGTCAGTGCCTTTAACCTCCTCTTTGGCACAGCTTGCAATTTCTGTGCAAGATGAACAGGAATAGGGAGAACCAATGAGAGACTAGCTGTAGGTGTCTGCACGGGCAAATGTAACGCTCATTGCCCACCAGGAAGAGGAATTAAACAAAGTCTCAGTGTGCCCTGCTGGAAACAGATTAGGGCCTGAAGCAATCCAGCGGTTTTGTGCCCAGCTCACAAGAAAGCGAGTTGAAGAAAGGAGCTCAGGGTCACTAATTCACAAACCTGCAGAGTTATAAATGACAGCTATCTTCCAAAAGTATATTGAAGTAAGCCTGCGAAGGGGACTTGAAAGCGGGGCAGTAGTTCAGGAAAATGATTGCAGGGGGTAGACTGGAATTGCCCTGAAAGCATAGGAAAAGAGGCAGAACATCGACAATGATGCACTTGGCCAAAAAGGGCGTATGCGTTTTTTCCTGAATATATTCATGAAAAACCGCATACGCCCTTTTTGGCCAACCAAGCAAGCCTGTAGAGGAAATCTGCACTACAATGAAGTCTCACTGCCCCCCGGGCAAAAGGGCCATCTGAAAAAAGTGTAAAATCCAGAAAGGTAGGACAGGATATGGAGAACAGGGAGCCTTGTTATGCTGATTGGCAGGATGTAAATTGCCAGCAGCCACCCTGGAGAAGTGTATGGTGTTTCCTGAAACACGTAAGAAACAAAGCAACACAGCCTATGGCACTTCCACTTATGGTCGTATAGCTTAGGGAAATTAAAATCAAAAACAGACAGCCACCCCAATATTTGGGACGGCTGTGTTCCCAAGAAGCTCGTCTACAGTACCAGGTAAATATCCCAGAAAGCAAAAAATAGATAAAGAATTTGTGGCACGTACGTGCAATGCAATATCACTCAGCAATGAAATCTGTGTCATCAGGCCCGTAGCGGCATAGTGAGTGGATGCAGGTACGGTGATTCTACGTTAACTACGTCACACAGAAAAAGAAACATCATAAGATATCACTAATACACGGAATGTAAACTTGACTACACATGAACTGAATTACAAAACAGAACAGGGTCTCAAATTTCGAAAACCAACTAGTGCTTGCTTATGGGGAAAGGTGCCTTGGGGTGCTGCATAAAACCAGAGACTGAAATTAGCACAGATAACATTCCATAAGCCAAATATGTAATAGACAAGACCTACTCCTTGCTCAACGAAATGGACTCAACACCACATATTCAACACCTAGGAATATACCTGACTAGGAAGAATCTTAAAACCCATGGATATATATGTCTCCATAAGCGAATCAAGCGTGTGTACTGCGGCCGAAACGCAGCAGTGAAAATCCGATAAATCCCATTATCAAAATAAATTTCGAAAACAAAACACAAAGACAGTGAAATAGAGAGCAATTCTTAAATAATTCACTCAGGGCATGTGATGCAACCGGGATTTAACACATCTACACCCAGAGCTGGTTGAGACATAAGGCTGGACACTTCAGGCTGATAGCATTTGTGAGTTTCGGTAAGCAAATACAGACCCTTTGAACTCATACTGCATGGTACCCATTCCATGGGTCCCAACTCTCCAGGTTCAAGGCATTCTTCCTCCAGCTAAATCATGCATGGGAAACCCAGAGTATCGTCCACCGTGTGATTGGGAAACAATTTAAAATGCATCTCAGTTTTCGTATCCTGGTCCTCGGGTTCACCATTCCAGATGCTTTACTAACACTCTCCCCGCTTGGAAAGTCAGTACCTTTAACCTCCTCTTTGGCACAGCTTGCAATTTCTGTGCAAGATGAACAGGAATAGGGAGAACCAATGAGAGACTAGCTGTAGGTGTCTGCACGGGCAAATGTAACGCTCATTGCCCACCAGGAAGAGGAATTAAGCAAAGGCTCAGTGTGCCCTGCTGGAAACAGATTAGGGCCTGAAGCAATCCTGCGGTTTTGTGCCCAGCTCACAAGAAAGCGAGTTGAAGAAAGGAGCTCAGGGGCACTGTAATTCACAAACCTGCAGAGTTATAAATGAGAGCTATCTCCCAAAAGTATATTGAAGTAAGCCTGCGAAGGGGACTTGAAAGCGGGGCAGAATTTCAGGAAAACGATTGCAGGGTTAGACTGGAATTGCCCTGAAAGCATAGGAAAAGAGGCACAACGTCGACAATGATGCACTTGGCGAAAAAGGGCGTATGCGTTTTTTCCTGAATATATTCAGGAAAAAACGCATACGCCCTTTTTGGCCAACCAAGCAAGCCTGTAAAGGAAATCTGCACTACAATGAAGTCTCACTGCCCCACGGGCAAAAGGGCCATCTGAAAAAAGTGTAAAATCCAGAAAGGTAGGACAGGATATGGAGAACAGGGAGCCTTGTTATGCTGCTTGGCAGGATGTAAATTGCCAGCAGCCACCCTGGAGAAGTGTATGGTGTTTCCTGAAACACGTAAGAAACAAAGCAACACAGCCTATGGCACTTCCACTTATGGTCCTATAGCTTACAGAAATTAAAATCAAATACAGACAGCCACCCCAATATTTGGGACGGCTGTGTTCCCAAGAAGCTCGTCTACAGTACCAGGTAAATATCCCAGAAAGCAAAAAATAGATAAAGAATTTGTGGCACGTACGTGCAATGCAATATCACTCAGCAATGAAATCTGTGTCATCAGGCCCGTAGCGGCATAGTGAGTGGATGCAGGTACGGTGATTCTACGTGAAATACGTCACACAGAAAAAGAAACATCATAAGATATCACTAATACACGGAATGTAAACTTGACTACACATGAACTGAATTAGAAAACAGAACAGGGTCTCAAATTTAGAAAACCAACTAGTGCTTGCTTATGGGGAAAGGTGCCTTGGGGTGCTGCATAAAACCAGAGACTGAAATTAACCCAGATAACATTCCATAAGCCAAATATGTAATAGACAAGACCTACTCCTTGCTCAACGAAATGGACCCAACACCACATATTCAACGCCTAGGAATACACCTGACTAGGAAGAATCTTAAAACCCATGGATATATATGTCTCCGTAAGAGAATCAAGCGTGTGTACAGCGGCCGAAACGCTGCAGTGAAAATCCGATAAATCCCTTAATCAAAATAAATTTCAAAAACAAAACACAAAGACAGTGAAATAGAGAGCAATTCTTAAATAATTCACTCAGGGCATGTGATGCAACCGGGATTTAACACATCTACACCCAGAGCTGGTTGAGACATAAGGCTGGACACTTCAGGCTGATAGCATTGGTGACGTTCGGTGAGTGAATGCAGACCCTCTGAAGTCATAATGCATGGTAACCATTCCTTGGGTCCCAACACTCCAGGTTCAAGGGATTCTTCCTCCAGCTAAAACATGCATGGGAAACCCAGAGTATCGTCCACCTTGTGATTGGGAAACGATTTAAAATGCATCTCAGTTTTCGTATCCTGGTCCTCGGGTTCACCATTCAGACGCTTCACTAACACTCTCCCCGCTTGGAGAGTCAGTGCCTTTAACCTACTGTTTGGCACAGCTTGCAATTTCTGTGCAAGATGAACAGGAATAAGGAGAACCAATGAGAGACTAGCTGTAGGTGTCTTCACGGGAAAATGTAACGCTCATTGCCCACCAGGAAGAGGAATTAATCAAAGGCTCAGTGTGCCCTGCGGGAAACAGATTAGGGCCTGAAGCAATCCTGCGGTTTTGTGCCCAGCTCACAAGAAAGCGAGTTGAAGAAAGGAGCTCAGGGGCACTGTAATTCACAAACCTGCAGAGTTATAAATGACAGCTATCCTCCAAAAATATATTGAAGTAAGCCTGCGAAGGGGACTTGAAAGCGGGGCAGAATTTCAGGAAAACGATTGCAGGGGCTCGACTGGAATTGCCCTGAAAGCATTAGAAAAGAGGCACAATGTCGACAATGATGCACTTGGCCAAAAAGGGCGTATGCGTTTTTTCCTGAATATATTCAGGAAAAAACGCATACGCCCTTTTTGGCCAACCAAGCAAGCCTGTAAAGGAAATCTGCAGTACAATGAAGTCTCACTGCCCCCCTGGCAAAAGGGCCATCTGAAAAAAGTGTAAAATCTAGTAAGGTAGGACACGATATGGAGAACAGGGAGCCTTGTTATGCTGATTGGCAGGATGTAAATTGCCAACACCATCCTGGAGAAGTGTATGGTGTTTCCTGAAACACGTAAGAAACAAAGCAACACAGCCTATGGCACTTCCACTTATGGTCCTATAGCTTAGGGAATTTAAAATCAAAAACAGACAGCCACACCAAAGTTTGGGACGGCTGTGTTCACAAGAAGCTCGTCTACAGTACCAGGTAAATATCCCAGAAAGCAAAAAATGGATAAGGAAGTTGTGGCATGTACGTACAATGGAATATCACTCAGCAATGAAATCTGTGTCATCAGGCCTGTAGCGGCATAGTGAGTGGATGCAGGTACGGTGATTCTACGTGAACTACGTCACACAGAAATAGAAACATCATAAGATATCACTAATACACGGAATGGAAACTTGACTACACATGAACTGAATTACAAAACAGAACAGGGTCTCAAATTTAGAAAACCAAATAGTGCTTGCTTATGGGGAAAGGTGCGTTGGGGTGCTGCATAAAACCAGAGACTGAAATTAGCACAGATTACTTTCCATAAGCCCAATATGTAATAGACAAGACCTACTCCTTGCTCAAAGAAATGGACCCAACACCATATGTTCAACGCCTACGAATATACCTGACTAGGAAGAATCTTAAAACCCATGGATATATATTTCTCCGTAAGAGAATCAAGCGTGTGTACAGCGGACGAAATGCAGCAGTGAAAATCCGATAAATCCAATTTTCAAAATAAATTTCGAAAACAAAACACAAAGACAGTGAAATAGAGAGCAATTCTTAAATAATTCACTCAGGGCATGTGATGCAACCGGGATTTAACACATCTACACCCAGAGCTGGTTGAGACATAAGGCTGGACACTTCAGGCTGATAGCATTGGTGACGTTCGGTGAGTGAATGCAGACCCTCTGAAGTCATAATGCATGGTAACCATTCCTTGGGTCCCAACACTCCAGGTTCAAGGGATTCTTCCTCCAGCTAAAACATGCATGGGAAACCCAGAGTATCGTCCACCTTGTGATTGGGAAACGATTAAAAATGCATCTCAGTTTTCGTATCCTGGTCCTCGGGTTCACCATTCAGACGCTTTACTAACACTCTCCCCGCTTGGAGAGTCAGTGCCTTTAACCTCCTGTTTGGCACAGCTTGCAATTTCTGTGCAAGATGAACAGGAATAGGGAGAACCAATGAGAGACTAGCTGTAGGTGTCTGCACGGGAAAATGTAACCCTCATTTCCTACCAGGAAGAGGAATTAACCAAAGGCTCAGCGTGCGCTGCTGGAAACAGATTAGTGCCTGAAGCAATCCTGCGGTTTTGTGCCCAGCTCACAAGTAAGCGAGTTGAAGAAAGGAGCTCAGGGGCACTGTAATTCACAAACCTGCAGAGTTATAAATGACAGCTATCTTCCAAAAGTATATTGAAGTAAGCCTGCGAAGGGGACTTGAAAGCGGGGCAGAATTTCAGGAAAAAGATTGCAGGTGGTAGACTGGAATTGCCCTGAAAGCATAGGAAAAGAGGCACAACGTCGACAATGATGCACTTGGCCAAAAAGGGCGTATGCGTTTTTTCCTGAATATATTCAGGAAAAAACGCATATGCACTTTTTGGCCAACCAAGCAAGACTGTAAAGGAAATCTGCACTACAATGAAGTATCACTGCCCCCCTGTCAAAAGGGCCATCTGAAAAAAGTGTAAAATCCAGAAAGGTAGGACAGGATATGGAGAACAGGGAGCCTTGTTATGCTGATTGGGAAGATGTAAATTGCCAACAGCCACCCTGGAGAAGTGTATGGTGTTTCCTGAAACACGTAAGAAATAAAGGAACACAGCCTATGGCAATTGCACTTATGGTCCTCTTGCTTAGAGAAATTAAAATCAAAAACAGAGATCCACCCCAAAATTTGGGACGGCTGTGTTCCCAAGAAGCTCGTCTACAGTACCAGGTAAATATCCCAGAAAGCAAAAAACGGATAAAGAAGTTGTGGCACGTACGTGCAATGCAATATCACTCAGCAATGCAATCTGTGTCATCAGGCCCGTAGCAGCATAGTGATTGGATGCAGGTACGGTGATTCTACGTGAACTACATCACACAGAAAAAGAAACTTCATAAGATATCACTAATACACGGAGTGTAAATTTAACTACACATGAACTGAATTACAAAACAGAACAGGGTCTCAAATTTTGAAAACCAACTAGTGCTTGCTTATGGGGAAATGTGCGTTGGGATGCTGCATAAAACCAGAGACTGAAATTAGCACAGATAACTTTCCATAAGCCAAATATGTAATAGACAAGACCTACTCCTTGCTCAACGAAATGGACTCAACACCACATATTCAACGCCTAGGAATATACCTGACTAGGAAGAATCTTAAAACCCATGGATTTATATGTCTCCGTAAGAGAATCAAGCGTGTGTACAGCGGCATAAACGCAGCAGGGAAAATCCGATAAATCCTATTATCAAAAGAAATTTCAAAAACAAAACAAAAAGACAGTGAAATAGAGAGCAATTCTTAAATAATTCACTCAGGGCATGTGATGCAACCGGGATTGACCACATCTACACCCACAGCTGGTTGAGACATAAGGCTGGACACTTCAGGCTGATGGCATTGGTGAGTTTCGGTGAGCAAATGCAGACCCTTTGAAGTCATACTGCATGGTACCCATTCCATGGGTCCCAACTCTCCAGGTTCAAGGGATTCTTCCTCCAGCTAAAACATGCATGGGAAACCCAGAGTATCGTCTACCGTGTGATTGGGAAATGATTTAAAATGCATCTCAGTTTTCGTATCCTGGTCCTCGGGTTCACCATTCCAGATGCTTTACTAACACTCTCCCCGCTTGGAGAGTCAGTGCCTTTAACCTCCTGTTTGGCACAGCTTGCAATTTCTGTGCAAGGTGAACAGGAATAGGGAGAACCAATGAGAGATTAGCTGTAGTTGTCTGCACGGGCAAATGTAATGCTCATTTCCCACCAGGAAGAGGAATTAACCAAAGGCTCAGCGTGCCCTGCTGGAAAGAGATTAGTGCCTGAAGCAATCCTGCGGTTTTGTGCCCAGCTCACAAGAAAGCGAGTTGAAGAAAGGAGCTCAGGGGCACTGTAATTCACAAACCTGCAGAGTTATAAATGACAGCTATCCTCCAAAAATATATTGAAGTAAGCCTGCAAAGGGGACTTGAAAGCGGGGCAGAAATTCAGGAAAACGATTGAAGGGTTAAACTGGAATTGCACTTAAAGAATAGGAAAAGAGGCAGAACGTCGATAATGATGCACTTGTCTAAAAAGTGCGGATGCTTTTTTCCCTAAATATATTCAGGAAAAAACGCATACGCACTTTTTTGCCAACCAAGCAATCTTGTAAATAAACCTGCACTACAATGAAGTCTCAGTGCCCCCCAGGGCAAAAGGGCCATTTATTAAAATTGTAAAATCCAGAAACGGAGGACAGGCAATGGAAAACAGGGATCCTTATTATGCTGATGCATATGATGTAAATTGCCAACAGCCATTCTGGAGAAGTGTTATGTGTTTCCTGAAACACGTAAGAAACAAAGCAACACAGCCTATGGCACTTCCACTTATGGTCCTACAGCTTAGGGAAATTAAAATCAAAAACACCCAGCCACCTCATAGTTTGGGACCTCTCTGTTCACAAGAACCTCGTTTACAGTACCAGGTAAATATCTCAGAGAGCAAACAATGGATAAAGAAGTTGTGGTACGTACGTACAATGGAATATCACTCAGCAATGAAATCTGTGTCATCAGGCCCGTAGCGGCATCGTGAGTGGATTAAGGTATGGTGATTCTACGTGAAATAAGTCACACATAAAAATAAACATCATAAAATATCACTAATACACTGTATGTAAACTTGACTACACATGAACTGAATTACAAAACAGAACAGTCTCAAATTTAGAAAACCAACTTGTGCTTTCTTATGGAGAAAGGTGCGTTGGAGTGCTGCATAAAACCAGAGACTGAAATTAGCACAGATACCGTTCCATAAGCCAAATATGTAATAGACAAGACCTACTCCTTGCTCAACGAAATGGACTCAACACCACATATTCAACGCCTAGGAATATACCTGACTAGGAAGAATCTTAAAACCCGTGGATATTTATGTCTCCGTAAGAGAATCAAGAGTGTGTACAGCGGCATTAACGCAGCAGTGAAAATCCGATAAATCCCAGTGTCAAAAAAAAATTTCAAAAACAAAACACCATGACAGTGAAATAGAGAGCAATTCTTAAATAACTCACACATGGCATGTGATGCAACCTGGTTTACCACATCTACACCCAGAGCTGGGTGAGAGATAAGGCTGGACCCTTTGGGTTGATAGCATTGGTGAGGTTCAGTGAGCAAATGCAGACCCTTTGATGTCATACTGCCTGGTACCCATTCCATGGTTCCCAACTCTCCAGGTTCTAGGGATTCTTCCTTCTGCTAAAATTTGCATGGGAAACCCAGAGTATGCTCCACCGTGTGACTGGGAAACCTTTTTACATGCATGTCTGTTTTCGTCCCCTGGTACTCAGGTTCACCATTCCAGACCCTTTTCTTACACTCTCCCCATTTGGAGAGTCAGTGTCTTTAACCTCCTGTTTGGCACTGTTTGCAATTTCTGCGCAAGATGAACAGGAATACGGAGAACCAATGGGAGACTATCTGTAGGTGTGTGCACGGGCAAATATTTTTTTTAACATCTTTATTGGGGTATAATTGCTTTACAATGGTTTGTTAGTTTTTGCTTTATAACAAAGTGAATCAGCCATACATATACATATGCTCCCTGTGTCTTCCCTCTTGTGTCTCCCTCCCTCCCTCTCTCCCCCTTCCACCCCTCCAGGCTGTCCCAACGCCCCGAGCTAATATCCCTGTGCCTTGCGGCTGCTTCCCCCTTGCTATCTACCTTACTACATTTGTTAGTGTGTATATGTCCATGACTCTCTCTCGCCCTGTCAGAACTCACCATTCCCCCTCCCCATATCCTCAATTCCGTTCTCCAGTAGGTCTGCCCCTCTATTCCTGTCTTATCCCTAGGTTCTTCATGACATTTTTTTCCTTTAAATTCCATATATATGTGTTAGCATACGCTATTTGTCTTTTTCTTTCTGACTTACTTCACTCTGTATGACAGACTCTAGGTCTATCCATCTCATTACAAATAACTCAGTTTCATTTCTTTTTAAGGCTGAGTAATATTCCATTGTGTATATGTGCCACATCTTCTTTATCCATTCGTCCGATGATGGGCGCTTAGGTTCTTTCCATCTCCGGGCTATTGTAAATAGAGCTGCAATGAACATTTTGGTACATGACTGTTTTTGAATTTTGGTTTTCTCAGGGTATATGCCCAGTATGCACGGGCAATTTTAACACTCATTTCCCAACAGGAAAAGGAATTAACCAAAGGCTCAGCATGCCGTGCTGGAACAAGATTAGGGCCTGAAGCAATCCTGCGGTTTTGTGGCCAGCTCACAAGAAAGCGAGTTGAGGAAAGGAGCTCAGGGGCACTGCAGACTTATAAATGACAGAAATCGTACAAAAATATATTGAATTAAGGCTGCGAAGAGGACTTGAAAGTGGGGCAGAATTGCTGGAATCCGATTTCAGGAGGTAGACGTGAATTGCTCTGAAAGCATAAGAGAAGTGGCAGAACCTCGTCAATGAAGCACTTGGCCAAAAAGGGCATATGCATTTTTTCCAGGGCCATCATTCACGGGAGTAGGAGGCTCCCAGCATGCTCCAGTGGCCAACAGAGGGCCCACGTCGCCAAGGCGATGTGAGCTAGCCAGGCAGGAGTGACCTGACATCAGAGGGCTCACCTCACAGAATGGTAGGGAACCCAGCCAGGATCAGACTCTCCCCAGAGGGCCCACATCACTAAGGTGATGGGAACCAGGCAGGAGTGTCCTCACACCCGTGGGGCCACATCATCAAAAGTTGAGGTACCCAGCACATGTGGCCTCAAACCAGAGGACCCACATCACCATGGGTTTCGGAGTGAGGCAGGCAGGATTAACCTCACAACACATGTCCCATTGTATACAAAAGGTGTGGAAACCAGCAGTTGGATCTTCCTAGCAGGCGGCCCAGAGCACTGAGGCTATGAGATCCAGGCCAGCATGAACTCACAACAGAGGGCCCTCATTGTGATTCTGTAAGCAACCCAGCCGTTGTGACCTCAGAGCAGAAGGCCCACATCCCCATGGGGAAGGGAAACAAGCAGGAGTGTCATCGCAAGAGTGGGCACACATGAAAAAATGTGGGGAGCCCAGCAATTAGTGCCTGATGCCAGAGGGCCCTCATCACCGAGGGGCGGTGGCTCCCAGCCAGCTCCGACTGCTACCAGAGGGGTGACGTCGCCAATGCGGAGTGCGACAACCAGGCAGGAGTGACCTCAGAGCAGAGGGTCAACCTCACAGAAGTGTGAAGAACCAAAGAGGATCAGATTCTCACCAGAGGGCCCACATCACCAAGGGAATGGGAACCAGGCAGGAGTGTCCTCACACTAGTGGGGCCACATCACCGAAAAGTGAGGGACCCAGCACACGTGGCCTCAAACCAGAGGACACACATCACAAGGGAGCTGGGATTGAGGCAGGCAGGAGGAGCCTCAAAACAGAGGGACCATAGAATTAAAGAGGTGAAGAATCCCGCAGTTGGAACCTCCCAGCAGGCGGCCAGGAGCAGCGAGACTATGGGATCCAGGCCGGAGTGATCTCACACCAGAGGGCCGTCATCATGAAACTGTGAGCAACCTAGGCGTTGGGATCTCAGAGCAGAAGGCCCACATTCCCATGGGGTTGGGAACCTGTCAGAAGTGTACTCGCACCACAGGGCACACAGCAGAGAATTTAGGGAACCCAGGAGTTAGGGCCTGACGCCAGAGGGCCCTCATTACCAAGGGGAGGAGACTCCAATCAGGCACCAACACCCAACTGAGGTCCCACGTCGCCAAGGTGACGTGTGACAGCCAGGTAGGAGTGACCTCACCGCAGAGGGCCTACCTCACAGAAGGGTGAGGAACACAGCCAGGATAAGACTCTCACCAGAGGGCCCACATCACCAAGGTGATCAGAACCAGGCAGGAGAGTCTTCACACCAGTGTGGCCACATCATAGAAAGGTGAGGAACCCAGCACATGTGGCCTAAACAAGAAGACCCACATCTCCAAGGGGCTCGGAATGAGGCAGGCAGGAGTAGCCTCACAACACAGGGCCCATAGAATAAAAAAGCTGAGGAATCCAGCAATGGGAACCTCCCAGCAGGCGGCCAAGAGCACCAAGTCTATGCGATTCAGGCCGCAGTAAACTCACAGCAGAGGGTCCACATCATGAAAATGCGAGCAACCCAGCCATTTGGACCTCAGAGCAGAAGGTCCACATCCCCAAGGTGTTGGGAGCATGGCAGGAGTGTCCTCGCACCACTTAGCACATATCAGAAAATGTGGGTACCCAGCAGTTAGGGCCTGACGCCAGAGGGCCCTCATCACTGAGGGGAGGAGGCTCCCAGCATGTTCCAACTACCACAAGAGGGCCCACGTCGCCAAGGCGGGGTGTGCCAGCCAGGCAGGAGTGACCTCACAGCAGACGGCCCACCTCAAAGAAGTGTGAGGAACCCAACCAGGATCAGACTCTCACCAGAGGGCCCATATCACCAAGGGGACGGGAACCAGGCACGAGTGTCCTCACACCAGTGGGGCCACATCACTAAAAGATGAGGAAACTGGCACATGTGGCCACAAACCAGAGGACCTATATCACCAAGGGGCTGGGAGTGACACAGGCAGGAGGAGCCTCCCAACACAGGGCCCAAAGAATAAAAAAGGTGAGGAACCCAGCAGTTGGAACTTCCCAGCAGGCGGCCCAGAGTACAGAGGCTATGGGATCTAGGAATGAGTGAACTAACACCAGAGAGCTAACATCAGGAAACTGTGAGCAACCCAGTCGTTGGAACCTCAGAGCAGAAGGCCCATATCGCCATGGGGATGGGAACATTTCACGAGTGTCCTGGCATCACTGGGCTCACATCAGAAAACCTGGGGAGCCCAGCAGTTAGAGCCTGACGCCAGAGGGACCTCATCACCGAGGACAGGAGTCTCCAAAAGGATCGAACTGCCACCAGAGGGCCGACGTCACCAAGGCAATGGGAGCAAGCCAGGCAGGAGTTACCTCAGAGCACAGGGCCCACCTCACAGAACGGTAAGGAACCCAGCCAGGATCAGACTCTCACCAGAGGGGCCACATCACCAAGGGGCTGGGAAACAGGCACGAGTGTCCTCACACCATTGGGGCCACATCATCGAAAGGTGAGGGACCCAGCACACGTGGCCTCACACCAGAGGACACACATCACAACGGGGCTGGGATTGAGGCAGGCAGGAGGAGCCTCAAAACAGAGGGCCCATAGAATAAAAAAGGTGAGGAATCCCGCAGTTGGAACCTCCCAGCAGGCGCCCAGGAGCAGCAAGCCTATGGGATCTAGGCCGGAATGAATGCACATCAGAGGGCCCTCATCATGAAACTGTGAGCACCCCAGCCGTTGGGACCTCAGAGCAGAAGGCCCAAATTCCCATGGGGTTGGGAACCTGACAGGAGTGTACTCGCACCACAGGTCGCACATCTGCAAATTTTGGGAGCCCAGGAGTTAGGGTCTGACGCAAGAGGGCCCTCATTACCGAGGGACGGAGACTCGCAGCAGACACCAACTCCCAACTGAGGGCCCACGTCACCAAGGTGATGTGTGCCAGCCAGGCAGGAGTGACCTCACCGCAGAGGGCCTACCTCACAGAAGGGTGAGGAGACCAGCCAGGATAAGACTCTCACCAGAGGGCCCACATCACCAAGGGGATCGGAACCAGGCAGGAGGGTCCTCACACCAGTGTGGCCACATTATAGAAAGGTGAGGAACCCAGAACATGTGGCCTAAAACAGGGGACACACATCTCCACGGGGCTAGGAGTGAGGCAAGCAGGAGTATCCTCACAAAACAGAGCCCACAGAATAAAAGTTGTGAGGAATCCAGCAGTTGGAACCGGCCAGTAGGCCGCCCAGAGCACAGAGTCTATGGGATCCAGGCCACAGCAAACTCACAGCAGAGGTCCCACATCATGAAACTGTGAGCAACCCAGCGGATGGGACCTCAGAGCAGAAGGCCCACATCCCTATGGGGATGGGAACCTGACAGGAGTGTCCTCGGCCCACTTCCACGAATCAGAAAATGTGGGAACCCAGCAGTTAGGACCTGAGGCCAGAGGACCCTCATCACCGAGGGGAGGAGGCTCCCAGCAGGCTCCAACTGCCACCATAAGGCCGATGTCACCAAGGCGGGGTGTGCCAACCAGGCAGGAGTGACCTCAGAGCAGAAAGCCCACCTCACAGAAGTGTGAGGAACCCAACAAGGATCAGACTGTCACCAGAGGGCCAACATCACCAAGGGAATGGGAACCAGGCAGGAGTGTCCTCACACCAGTGGGGCTACATCACCATAATTTGAGGGACCCAGCACACGTGGCCTCAAACCTGAGGACACACATCACCAAGGGGCTGGGAGTGAGGCAGGCCAGAGGATCCTCAAAACAGAGGGACCATAGAATAAAAAAGGTGAGGAATCCCACAGTTGGAACCTCCGGCAGGCAGCCAGGAGCAGCGAGGCTATGGGATCTAGGCAGGAGTGAACTCACACCAGAGGGCCCTCATCATGAAACTGTGAGCAACACAGCCGTTGGGACCTCAGAGCAGAAGGCTCACATCCCCATGGGGATGGGAACCTGGCAGGAGTGTCCTTGCACCACTTAGCACGAATCAGAAAATGTGGGAACCCAGCAGTTAGGGCCTGAGGCCAGAGGGCCCTCATCACCGAGGGGAGGAGGCTCCCAGCAGGCTCCAACTGCCACCATATGGCCGACGTTGCCAAGGCGGGGTGTGCCAGCCAGGCAGGAGTGACCTCAGAGCAGAGGGCCCACCTCACAGAAGGGTGAGGAACCTAACCAGGATCAGACTCTCACCAGAGGGCCAACATCACCAAGGTGATGGGAACCAGGCAAGACTGTCCTAACAGCAGTGGGGCCAACATCACCAAGGGAATGGGAACCAGGCAAGAGTGTCCTCACACCAGTGTGGCCACATTATAGAAAGGTGAGGAACACAGCACATGTAGCCTCAAACAAGGGGACACACATCACGAAGGGGCTGGGAGTGAGGCATGCAGGAGGAGACGCACAACCGAGGGCCCATAGAATAAAAAAGGTGAGGAATCGAGAAGTTGGAAACTCCAAGCTGGAGGCCCAGAGCACTGACACTATGGGATACAGGCCAGAGTGAACACACAGCAAAGGGCCCACATCATGAAACTGTGAGCAACCCAGCAGTTGGGACCACAGAACAGAAGTCCCACATGCCCATGGGGATGGGAACCTGGCAGGAGTGACTCGCACCACTGGGCACACATCAGAAAATGTGTGGAGCCCAGCACTTAGGGCCTGACACCAGAAGGCCCTCATCACTGAGGGGAGGAGGCCCCAGCACGCTCCAACTGCCACCAGAGGGTCCACGTCGCCAAGGCGACGTGCGCCAGCCAGGCAGGATTGACCTCACAGCAGAGGGCCCACATCATGAAAGTGTGAGCAACCCAGCCGTTAGGACCTCAGAACAGAAGGCCCACACGCTCATGAGGATGGGAACCTGGCAGGAGTGCCCTCGTACCACTTAGCACGTATCAGAAAATGTGGGAACCCCGCCATTAGGGTCTGACGCCAGAGGGCCTCATCACCGCGGGAAGGAGGCTCCCAGCAGGCTCCAACTGCCACCAGGGTGCCGAAGTCAACAAGGCGGGTTGTGCCAGCCAGGCAGGAGTGACCTCAGAGAAGAGGGCTCACCTCACGGATGTGTGAGGAACCCAACCAGGATCAGAGTCTCACCAGAGGGCCCACATCACCAAGGGGATGGGAACCAGGCAGGAGTGTCCACACACCAGTGGGGCCACATCATCAAAAGATGAGGAACCCATCACATATGGCCTCAAACCTGAGGACATACATCACCATGTGGCTGGGAGTGAGGCAGGTATCTGGAGGGGCACATTTAACTCTAATTTCCCACCAGGAAGAGGAATTAACCAAAGGCTCAGAGTGCCGTGCCGGACCCTGATTATGGCCTGAAGCAAACCTGCAGTTTTGTGGCCAGCTTACAAGGAAGCGAGTTAAGAAAGGAGCTCAGGGACACTGTAATTCACAAACCTGCAGAGATAAATGACAGCTATTGGCAAAAATATATCAAAGTAAGTCTGCAAAGAGGACTTGAAAACGAGGCAGAATTGCAGGAATCATATTTCAAGAGGTAGATTGGAATTGCATTTAAAGCATATGAAAAGCGGCAGATCTTTGACAGTGATGCACATGGACAAAAAGTGCGTATACATTTTTCCTGAATATATTCAGGAAAAAACGCATATGAACATTTTGGCCAACCAAGCACTCCAGCAATGGAAATCCACACTACAATGAAGTCACATTTCCCATTCGTCAAAAAGGCCATCTGAATAAAGTGTAAAAACCAGAAACACAGGACAGGCCATGGAGAACAGGGAGCCGTGTTATGCTGATGGGCGGGATGTAAATTGCCAACAGACACTCCGGAGATGTTCATGGTGTATCCTGAAACATCTAAAAAACAAAGCTACAGAGCCTAGGGCACTTCCACTTTTGGCCCTATAGCTTAGGAAAATTAAAATCAACAAGACACAGCCAACACAAAATTTAGGGCTGCTGTGTTTACAAGAACCTTGTGTCCAGTACAAATTAAATATCCCAGAAAGAAAAAAATGGATAAAGAAGTTGTGCTACTTACGTACAACGGAATATCACTCAGCAGTGAAATCAATGTCATCAGGCCTGTAGCAGCAAATTGAGTGGATTTAATTATGATGATTCTAAGAGAAATATGTCACACAAAGAAAGATAATTATCATAAGATATCACTAATAGAGGGAGTGTAAACTTGGCTACACATAAACTGAATTACAAAACCGAACAGAGTCTCACATTTAGATAAAAACCTTATGCTTGCTTAAGGGGAAAGTTGAGTTGGGCTGCTGTATAAAAACAGATTGAAATTAGCACACATACCATTCCATAAGCCAAATACGTAATAAACAAGACCTACTCTTTGCTCAACGAAATAGACTCATCCATGGTGTATCACCTCACACCTATTAGAATGGGCATCATCAGAAAATCTACAAACAACAAATGCTGGAAACGGTGTGGAGATAAGGAATCCTCTTCCACTATTGTTGGGAACGTAAATTGATACAGTCACTGTGGAGAACATTATGGAGTTTCTTATAAAACTAAGAATAGAATTACCATATGATACAGCAATCCCTCTACTGGGCATATACCCAGACAAAACCATAAATCAAAAAGAGACATTCACCACAATGTTCATTGCATCACTATTTACACTATCCAGGAAATGGAAGCATCCTAAATGCCCACAGACAGACGAATGCATAAAGATGTGGTACATATATAAAATGGAATATTACTAAGCCATAAAAAGGAATGAAATTGAGACATTTGTAGAGACGTTGATGGATCTAGAGACTGTCATACAGACTGAAATAAGTCAGAAAGAGAAAAACAAATCTTGTATATTAATGCATATATGTGGAACCTAGAAAAATTGTACAGATGAACCGTTTTGCAAGGCAGAAATAGAGCAATACATGTATACAACAAACGTATGGACAACAAGGGGGGAAAGCTGTTGGGGATGGTGGTGGGAGGAGTTGAGATATTGGGATTGGTATGTATACATTTATATGTATAAAGTAGATAACCAAAAACAACCTGCTGTATAAAATATAAAATTAAATTCAAAATAAAAAAAATAAAATTAAAAAAAGTAAAACAGAAAAAATATTCTTCCCTTCACATACATGTATTTATATGAATAAATTATTTCCATGCTTATATCTGTAAATACACAAAAGAGGAATAAAATCTACCTTGAACCAAAAACGAAAAAAAGATAAAAAAGAATAGAACCCACCAGTTACACAGAGGAAAACCGTTTCAGGGCACTTGCTCCAATTGCAAACAATTCTGAAGTTGGTCAGTGGTGGGGAATCATCTCCCACTCAGCCAGCATGCTCCTCGCAACAAGCGTCCTCACTGCAAAGCTGGGGGACGGTGCCGAGGTATCTGTGAGTAAACGTGGGCCGAGCCCCAGGCCAGCTGCTGCTGAAATGTTCCCACCCTTCCAAGGCTAAACACCTGAATATGTACAAGGACTTGAAAACCTAGAGGAAGGGCCATGGAGCCACATGAGGGACAGCATGCCAGCCGACTTGGTGCCTGCAGGCCAGCCAGGATGGTCCTGGCCCTGGGTGCTCTTCTGGAAGCTCTCCCTTTCCCTGCCTGAGATACCCCTGCTGTCCCGGCCCCCACTGCTTTCTTCCTTCCTCACCTGTGCCCAGGGAGAAATTCCAGCGGCAGGTGTGGGTGACACATCCTCTTCTTTAGCAGGTAGCATCTTGGCAACTGCTGCAGAAAGTCCAGCAGAGCCCCACTCACACTGGGACACCCACAAAGCCGTGGCCTCTCACTCCCTCCCACCAGCCCAGCCCCGAGACTGCTGACAGGGCAGAGAAAATGGCGTCAGGCACAGCTGCAGGGGCTCTTGCTGCCTGGAGCGGTGTTTATATTGATCTCAACCCAGGCACACCTGGGGAGGGCTGGCCGGCACGGTCAGGCTTCCCAAGCCAGCCAATAATCACCCCTCAGGGGCTCACAGTTGCTGAAAATGGAACTTGCTGAATTCGCCAGGTCCAAGGAACAGGTGTGGGCTCCTGAGAGTCAGGATAGACAAGGGGCTGCAGCTCTGGCTTGTTTTCTAATTATATTATCTGGCCCATGAGTGGGAGACAACTTCAAGAAAACCCTCTCCTAATGAGAGGAACCCAGGAGTCAGGGAGAGGACGGGTGGGTGGTGGTTGGAGACAGAGGCCTGGTGCCCCGGGTGCAGTGGAAGTCTCTGGAAGACCAGGTGGAGGAGGCCGCACAGAGTGATGCCCAGGGTCACAGACCTGTCAGAGCTGCTGTTTGTTAGTTCAAGTCCTGCTCTGAGGTGCTCTGTGTCAGATCTGAGCGACAGGTGAGCTGGGAGTGCTCTGCAATGAGGGCTATGTGCACGGTTCCTGTGTGCCCAGCCCTGCCAAGGTACCTGCAAGGGTAGCTCTGTATCCTGGGAGGGGCCTGACCACGGGAGCCCATGGACTGCAGAGGACCTGCCCAGGGAATCCCATATCCTGGGAGGGGCCTGAACACGAGAGCCCCGTGGGCTGGGGTGGGGGTAGGGTACCTGCCCAGGTGAGCTCCATATCCTGGGATTGGCCTGACCTCGAGAGCCCCATGGGCTGCTGGAGTCCTGGTAAAGGATGTCAGGACAGTCAGTGAAGCCACTGAGGATATACCTCCAGTAGTTCCTAAATCCTACACCCTGCTGGTCATTCTACCAACCACCAGGACTTGGTATTCTGTATTAGTCTTCACTGATGCCTTCTTTTGTATTCCATTAGTCCCAGAGTCACAAGAAATTTTGGCTTGTGAGTGACAGGACTCAACATACAACTAAAACAATACTTCCAGGCTGTCTTGCCCCAAGGGTTCAAAAATTCCCACACCATCTTTGGGGAAAGCTCAGCTAAAGACCTAAAAGTTCTACCTCTGGAAAAGGAAACACTCCTTCAATATTCAGACGACATTCTGATCGCCAGCCCTACTAAGGAGGCCTCAGAACTACCAAGTCAATAAAGGATAGAAGTTGTCCACGAAAAAGCTCAAGTATCACAGACTACGGTGACCTGCCTGGGCTTCATTCTCACAGAAGGTCGGAGAAGCCCATCCCAGGAAAGGGAAGAAACAATTTATAGCCTTACCCCTTTCTGAAACTAGAAGACAGCTTAGGGGTTCCTGGGGAAGCCAGGGTTTCCTGCCTCTGGATCCCTAACTACAGTCTACTAGCTGGGCCTCTATATGAAACACTGAAAGGAAAAGATGATGATCCTTTTGAATAGAATCCAGAAGTGGCCTTTCAAGAATGGAAAGAGCAGTCAATTCAGACCCTTGCCCTGGAACTCCCTAATTTAGCTAAACCCTTTGACCTTTACATTCCTGGTGAAAGGTGAATCGCCATTGGAGTATTAGTGCAAAAACTGGGACCACTTGAAATGGAACAATGCAAGAATGCCATCCAGGTAGGATAAACTATGGTCACCAAGGGGCTTGGCCCACCGCCACATCTGGCCAAGATACTGGTGGTATCTGAAAACCTGGAAATCAGCAGCCCAAAAGGCCACCTCCCTTCTAAGGGAAACGGACCCCACGTGGTGATCCTAACCCCCAACCATGCCCTGAAGTTGCAGGGTTTGCTCCGTGGGCACACTGACCTCGATTGAGGAGGCCCTCCAACTCCAACCTCCAGAGAGATAACCGGGGGCAACGGGGCACCATGACGACCCGTGTGACCATCACTTGACCTGGAGTTTCTCTCATAAAACAACAAGAGTGTGTCCCAAAAGAGTAGACTACTGCTTGCAGTACTTACTGTACCCAGAGGGGAGCTAATAATCTTGGCGGGGGAACCGTATATCATGCTGTCACCATAGAAAAGCCTACAGACACCCTGATGATGGTGGCCAATAAGACCGGCTGGATTCCTGTTTACTTCCAAAGGCTCTTGACTCAGTGACCATCATGATCCTTCATCACCACTAACCCTGGACTGTCTGGGAGCTGAGCGGGCAGGGTCCTGACACCTGGTGCTGTTTTTACGTTAATTCAGGGGCCTAATGGAAGAAAGCGCAGACTGTTGGTCAGAGCATCTAGGCTGGCAGAAACGGTCAGTCAGAGCATCTAGGCTGGCAGAAATGGTCAGCCTAAGGTGGCTGAACAAATGTGGGGCGGGGTGAAACTGGACCTCACAGCGCCACTGCACATCTCCTTTCTGGACCCTTAAAGGTCATTAGAATCTATAACACTTCCAATACTGGTGCTCAGGCGGACGAGCAGGGAGGCAGGAGGCCTGGGGACAATCAACGTCACCTGGAGGCTGCTGGGGAGAAGTTCTGACCCTCGCCCACGGGTATGAGGCCTCCTAACTCAGCACTCAGCAGTTAGAGAAGAAGGGTCTGCACCCGCAGCACTCCAAGAATGAGGAAAGGGACAAAAGGCAGAAGAGGAGTTTGTCCCAGGCAAAGCCCCTTAAAAATGCCTGGGAGATAAAAATAGAATCTGGGCAATAAAATAAAGTCTAACCTTTTTTATCCTTTGTGCTTTGTCTAATTTCAGGTGCTCCTAGGGTCTCGCATACAGAGGTTCCACACCCGGCACTTCAGACCAGATTTCCTAGAGCAGAATGGCTCGATGACACTTCAGCTCCTGGGGCCCAGTTCAGACTCCGTGGCATAGAGCCTGAGCTGCAGCCAACCAGGTCCTCGAGAGCTCAGCCCCCTCCCTCCCAGTGACTCTGACAGGATCTCTACACAGCAGCCCAGCCCACAGACCACAGGGTAGCACCTCTCCATTCTCTGATCAAAATATAAAGTTTCCTTTGCTTTTGAACCAAACTCAGTCTCGATCTATTGGCTCCAATGACACTGGGCAGGGGGACACTTGTTGGCGTCCACTCTGGAGGATCAGTAACAGAAATTGAGAACATTGTAACTTCAATGAACAGATGTGTGAGCCAAACTGTAATTAACATAGAACAGTGTATAAGGCTCGGGTAAAATAAGATGTTTCTAACACTTCCATTTGATATTTCCATTACTTTATTATAAGCAAGTTCAGTGAAAAGGTCTGTCTTCTTTGTCAGGTCAATATTAGAGAAACAAAGTGACTTCTTTCCAAGGATGTACATCTAATAATCTTGGTTAAAGCTTCAATCTTGTTTTAAATGCTTTTGCATTTAAAATGATACCTCTCTTTCAGCTCCCCCATTTCTGAGAAGCATAAAATCTTATAATTTATTATTACCAAAGGGAAATGGTAGGAAGAGGGATAAATTAACAGTTTGGGATTAACACATACACACTGCTATGTATGAAATCATCAGCAAGGAACTACTGTATAGCACAGGGAACTACACTCAATATTTTGCAATAACCTATAAGGGGAAATGATCTGAAAAAGAATAGATATTTTTATTGACATCATCCATCAATGACAGTAAAAATGGAACCTAAGGGAAGACAGTGGTGAGTGCTTCTGACCCTGAAGACTTCAATCATCTAAAGTTTGGACTCTGCCTACTTCCCAAGGCCCTTAATGAACATGTGTGTAGCCGTAGCTTAAAAAATTCCCCAGTTTGGGTTGCGGAGAAACACTGATATTGAAAATCCCCTGGTGTTCTCCTCACATGAATGGGACCCTTCCTACACCTAAAACATGCCTGTCACACCCAGAGAATGGTATACCGTCTGATCGGGAAAAGTTTGGAAAAGGCATCTCATCTCCTCATCTCTTGGTGCTAGGGTTCACCACTCCAGCGTCTTTACTAACAGTCTCCCCACTTGGAGATGTCAGCACTGTCAACATCCTGTTGCATACAGTTTGGAATTTGTCCAGAGGATGAAGCGGAAGGAGGAGGAACAATGAGAGACAAGTCCTAGGTGTTCGGACAGGCACATGTCACTCTAATTTCCAATCAGGAAGACGAATTGACCAAAGGCTAGGGTTGCCCATGGAAACAGAATAGGGCTTGAGGAATCCTGATGCTTTGTGGCCAGTTCCCATAAACACAAGTTGGAAAATGGAACTCAGGGGCACTAAAATTCACGAAACTGCAGAGTTGAAAATATCTATCACTGAAAAATGTCTTGAGGAAAGTCAGAGAAAAGGACTTGTAAGCAACGGAGAATGGCAGGAAAGGGATTGGAAGAGGTAGAAAGGACTCGCCATTAAGCACAAGAAAAGGGGCTGAACATTGCCAACATTGCAGTTGGCCAAAAAGGGTGTATGCGTCTTTTTCTGTATATATTCAAGAAAAGGGCATACACTTTTTTAGCCAACCAAACAGGTGGGCACTGGAAATCAATTCTACAAAACATATCACTTTGCATCAGTCAGAAGAGCCGTCCTCATAAAGTGTAAACACCAGAAATGCAGGACAGGGCAAGGAGAAAAGGGAGCCCTGTGAGTCTTATAGTGGAAATGTATATTGCCAACGGTCACTCTGGATAAGTCTATTGTGTTTACTAAAGCATCTAAAAAATGAGCTACCGAGCACAGGGCACTTGCACTCATGGAAGTATATCTTGGGAAAAACAAAAATCGAGAGGACACAGGCACCCCAATGTTTACCACCTCTCTGTTTAAAAGATCCTCGACTAGTATATAACTTAAATGTTTCTGCAGAGAAAAAATGGATAGAGATGTGGTGCTTATGTAGAGTGGAATATTACTCAGCCTGGAAATCAATGAAATACGGCCAGTTGTAACAACTCCAGAGGAGTTACGTGTGATCATTCGATGTCATATAATTCAAAAAGAAAAAGACATAAGATATTACTAATACATGGAATGTTAACATGGCTACATATGATCTGAATTACAAAAGAGAAGAGGGTTTCAAATTAAGAAAACCAACTTATGCTTCCTTAAGGGGAAAGGTGAGTTGGGGTGCTGCATAAAACCAGAGATTGAAATTAGCACAGATACCGTTCCATAAGCCAAATATGTAATAGTCAAGGCCTACACCTTGCTCAACGAAATGGACTCAACACGCGATATTCAATGCCTAGGAATATACCTGATTAGTAAGAATCTTAAAACCCATGAACTTATATGTCTCCATAAGAGAATCAAGCGTGTGTACAGCAGCATAAACGAAGCAGTGAAAATCCGATAAATACCGTTATCAAAATAAACTACACAAACAAAACACAATGAAAGTGAAATAGAGAGCAATTCTTAAATAATTCATTCAGGGCTTGTGATGCAACCTGGATTTACCACATCAACACCCAGAGCTGGGTGAGACATAAGGCTGGACACATGGGGCTGATAGTATTGGTGAGTTTCTGTGAGCAAATGCAGACCCTTTGAAGTTATACTGCATGGTACCCATTCCATGGGTCCCAACTCTCCAGGTTCAAGGGATTCTTTATTCAGCTACAGCATGATTGGGAAACCCAGAGTATGGTCCACCATGTGATTGGGAAATGATTAAAAATGCATCTCAGTTTTCGTATCCTGGTCCTCAGGTTCACCATTCCAGATGCTTTACTAACACTCTGCCCACGTGGAGAGACAGTGCGCTTAAACTCCTGTTTGGCATATTTCGCAATTTCTTCAAAAGATGAATAGGAATAGGGAGAAACAATGAGACACAAGCAGTAGGTGTCTGCACGGGCAAATGTAACGCTCATTTCCCACCAGGAAGAGGAATTAGCCAAAGGATCAGAGTGCCCTGCCCGAAACAGATTGGGGCCTGAAGCAATACTGCGGTTTTGTGCCCAGCTCACAAGAAGGGGGGTTGAAAAAAGGAGCTGAGGGGCACTGTCATACACAAACGTGCAGAGTTATAAATGAAAGCTATCGTCCAAAAATATACTGAACTAAGGCTGCGAAGAGGACTTGAAAGCGCGGCAGAATTTCAGAAAAACGATTGCAGTCGGTAGACTGGAATTGCCCTTAAAGCACAGGAAAAGAGGCAGAACGTCGACAATGATGCACTTGGCCAAAAAGGGCGTATGCGTTTTTTCCTGAATATATTCAGGAAAAAACGCATACGCCCTTTTGCGTCAAACAAGCAAGCCTATAAAGGAAATCTGCACTAAAATGCAGTCTCACTGACCCTACCTGGCAAAAGGGCCACCTGATAAAAGTGTAAAATCCAGAAAGGCAGCACAGGACATTGAGAACAGGGAGCCTTGTTATGCTGATTGGCAGGATGTAAATTTCGACAGCCACCCTGGAGAAGTGTATGGTGTTTCCTGAAACACGTAAGAAACAAAGCAACACAGCCTATGACACTTCCAATTATGGTCCTATAGATTAGGGAAATTAAAATCAAAAACAGACAGCCACCACAAAGTTTGGGACGGCTGTGTTCACAAGAAGCTCGTCTACAGTATCAGGTAAATATCCCAGAAAGCAAAAAATGGATAAAGAAGTTGTGGCACCTACGTACAATGCAATATCACTCAGCAATGAAATCTGTGTCATCAGGCCCGTAGCGGCATAGTGAGTGGATGCAGGTACGGTGATTCTACGTGAACTACGTCACACAGAAAAAGAAACATCATAAGATATCACTAATACACGGAATGTAAACTTGACTACACATGAACTGAATTACAAAACAGAACAGGGTCTCAAATTTAGAAAACCAACTAGTGCTTGCTTATGGGAAAAGGTGCCTTGGGGTGCTGCATAAAACCAGAGACTGAAATTAGCACAGATAACTTTCCATAAGCCAAATATGTAATAGACAAGACCTACTCCTTGCTCAACGAAATGGACCCAACACCACATGTTCAACGCCTAGGAATATACCTGACTAGGAAGAATCTTAAAACCCATGGATATATATGTCTCCGTAAGAGAATCAAGCGTGTGTACAGCGGCCGAAACGCAGCAGTGAAAATCCGATAAATCCCATTATCAAAATAAATTTCGAAAACAAAACACAAAGACAGTGAAATAGAGAGCTATTCTTAAATAATTCACTCAGGGCATGTGATTCAACCGGGATTGACCACATCTACACCCAGAGCTGGTTGAGACATAAGGCTGGACACTTCAGGCTGATAGCATTGGTGAGTTTCGGTGAGCAAATGCAGACCATTTGAAGTCATACTGCATGGTACACATTCCATGGGTCCCAACTCTCCAGGTTCAAGGGATTCTTCCTCCAGCTAAAACATGCATGGGAAACCCACAGTATCGTCCACCGTGTGATTGGGAAACGATTTAAAATGCATCTCAGTTTTCGTATCCTGGTCCTCGGGTTCACCATTCCAGATGCTTTACTAACACTCTCCCCGCTTGGAGAGTCAGTGCCTTTAACCTCCTGTTTGGCACAGCTTGCAAATTCTGTGCAAGATGAACAGGAATAGGGAGAACAAATGAGAGACTAGCTGTAGGTGTCTGCACGGGCAAATGTAACGCTCATTGCCCACCAGGAAGAGGAATTAAACAAAGGCTCAGTGTGCCCTGCCGGAAACAGATTAGGGCCTGAAGCAATCCTGCGGTTTTGTGCCCAGCTCACAAGAAAGCGAGTTGAAGAAAGGAGCTCAGGGACACTGTAATTCAAAAACCTGCAGAGTTATAAATGACAGCTATCCTCCAAAAATATATTGAAGTAAGCCTGCGAAGGGGACTTGAAAGCGGGTCAGAATTTCAGGAAAACGATTGCAGGGGCTAGACTGGAATTGCCCTGACAGCATAGGAAAGGAGGCACAACGTCGACAATGATGCACTTGGCCAAAAAGGGCGTATGCGTTTTTTCCTGAATATATTCAGGAAAAAACGCATACGCCCTTTTTGGCCAACCAAGCAAGCCTGTAAAGAAAATCTGCACTACAATGAAGTCTCACTACCCCCCGGGCAAAAGGGCCATCTGAAAAAAGTGTAAAATCCAGAAAGGTAGGACAGGATATGGAGAACAGGGAGCCTTGTTATGCTGATTGGCAGGATGTAAATTGCCAGCAGCCACCCTGGAGAAGTGTATGGTGTTTCCTGAAACACGTAAGAAACAAAGCAACACAGCCTATGGCACTTCCACTTATGGTCCTATAGCTTACGGAAATTAATATTTGGGACGGCTGTGTTTACAAGAAGCTAGTCTACAGTACCAGGTATATATCCCAGAAAGCATAAAATGGATAAAGAAGTTGTGGCACGTACGTGCAATGCAATATCACTCAGCAATGAAATCTGTGTCATCAGGCCTGTAGCGGCATAGTGAGTGGATGCAGGTACGGTGATTCTACGTGAACTACGTCACACAGAAAAAGAAACATCATAAGATATCACTAATACACGGAATGTAAACTTGATTCCACATGAACTGAATTACAAAACAGAACAGGGTCTCAAATTTAGAAAACCAACTAGTGCTTGCTTATGGGGAAAGGTGCCTTGGGGTGCTGCATAAAACCAGAGACTGAAATTAGCACAGATAACTTTTCATAAGCCAAATATGTAATAGACAAGACCTACTCCTTGCTCAAAGAAATGGACCCAACACCACATATTCAATGCCTAGGAATATACCTGACTAGGAAGAATCTTAAAACCCATGGATATATATGTCTCCGTAAGAGAATCAAGCGTGTGTACAGCGGCCGAAACGCAGCAGTGAAAATCCGATAAATCCCATTATCAAAATAAATTTTAAAAACAAAACACAAAGACAGTGAAATAGAGAGCAATTCTTAAATAATTCACTCAGGGCATGTGATGCAACCGGGATTGACCACATCTACACCCAGAGCTGGTTGAGACATAAGGCTGGACACTTCAGGCTGATAGCATTGGTGAGTTTCGGTGAGCAAATGCAGACCCTTTGAAGTCATACTGCATGGTACCCATTCCATGGGTCCCAACTCTCCAGGGTCAAGGGATTCTTCCTTCAGCTAAAACATGCATGGGAAACACAGAGTATGGTACTCCGTGAGATTGGGAAACGATTTAAAATGGATCTCAGTTTTCATATCCTTGTCCCAGGGTTCACCATTCCAGACGCTTTACTAACACTCTCCCCGCTTGGAGAGTCAGTGCCTTTAAACTCCTGTTTGGCACAGTTTGCAATTTCTGTGCAAGATGAACAGGAATAGGGAGAACCAATGAGGGACTAGCTGTAGGTGTCTGCACGGGCAAATGTAACACTCATTGCCCACCAGGAAGAGGAATTAAACAAAGGCTCAGTGTGCCCTGCTGGAAACAGATTAGGGCCTGAAGCAATCCTGCGGTTTTGTGCCCAGCTCACAAGAAAGCGAGTTGAAGAAAGGAGCTCAGGGGCACTGTAATTCACAAACCTGCAGAGTTATAAATGACAGCTATCCTCCAAAAATATATTGAAGTAAGCCTGCGAAGGGGACTTGAAAGCGGGGCAGAATTTCAGGAAAACGATTGCAGGGGGTAGACTGGAATTGCCCTGAAAGCATAGGAAAAGAGGCACAACGTCGACAATGATGCACTTGGCCAAAAAGGGCGGATGCGTTTTTTCCTGAATATATTCAGGAAAAAACGCATATGCCCTTTCTGGCCAACCAAGCAAGCCTGTAAAGGAAATCTGCACTACAATGAAGTCTCACTGCCCCCCGGGCAAAAGGGCCATCTGTAAAAAGTGTAAAATCCAGAAAGGTAAGACAGGATATGGAGAACAGGGAGCCTTGTTATGCTGATTGGCAGGATGTAAATTGCCAGCAGCCACCCTGGAGAAGTGTATGGTGTTTCCTGAAACAGGTAAGAAACAAAGCAACACAGCCTATGGCACTTCCACTTATGGTCCTATAGCTTACGGAAATTAATATTTGGGACGGCTGTGTTCACAAGAAGCTCGTCTACAGTACCAGGTATATATCCCAGAAAGCAAAAAATGGATAAAGAAGTTGTGGCACGTACGTGCAATGCAATATCACTCAGCAATGAAATCTGTGTCATCAGGACGGTAGCGGCATAGTGAGTGGATGCAGGTACGGTGATTCTACGTGAACTACGTCACACAGAAAAAGAAACATCATAAGATATCACTAATACACGGAATGTAAACTTGACTACACATGAACTGAATTACAAAACAGAACAGGGTCTCAAATTTAGAAAACCAACTAGTGCTTGCTTATGGGGAAAGGTGCGTTGGGGTGCTGCATAAAACCAGAGACTGAAATTAGCACAGATAACTTTCCATAAGCCAAATATGTAATAGACAAGACCTACTCCTTGCTCAACGAAATGGACCCAACACCACATATTCAACGCCTAGGAATATACCTGACTAGGAAGAATCTTAAAACCCATGGATATATATGTCTCCGTAAGAGAATCAAGCGTGTGTACAGCGGGCGAAACGCAGCAGTGAAAATCCGATAAATCCCTTTATCAAAATAAATTTCGAAAACAAAACACAAAGACAGTGAAATAGAGAGCAATTCTTAAATAATTCACTCAGGGCATGTGATGCAACCGGGATTGACCACATCTACACCCAGAGCTGGTTGAGACATAAGGCTGGACAGTTCAGGCTGATAGCATTGGTGAGTTTCTGTGAGCAAATGCAGACCCTTTGAAGTCATACTGCATGGTACTCATTCCATGGGTCCCAACTCTCCAGGTTCAAGGGATTCTTCCTCCAGCTAAAACATGCATGGGAAACCCAGAGTATCGTCCACCGTGTGATTGGGAATCGATTTAAAATGCATCTCAGTTTTCGTATCCTGGTCCTCGGGTTCACCATTCCAGATGCTTTACTAACATTCTCCCCGCTTGGAGGGTCAGTGCCTTTAACCTCCTCTTTGGCACAGCTTGCAATTTCTGTGCAAGATGAACAGGAATAGGGAGAACCAATGAGAGACTAGCTGTAGGTGTCTGCACGGGCAAATGTAACGCTCATTTCCCACCAGGAAGAGGAATTAACCAAAGGCTCAGTGTGCCCTGCCGGAAACAGATTAGGGCCTGAAGCAATCCTGCGGTTTTGTGCCCAGCTCACAAGAAAGCGAGTTGAAGAGAGGAGCTCAGGGGCACTGTAATTCACAAACCTGCAGAGTTATAAATGACAGCTATCCTTCAAACATATATTGAAGTAAGCCTGCGAAGGGGACTTGAAAGCGGGGCAGAATTTCAGGAAAACGATTGCAGGGGGTAGACTGGAATTGCCCTGAAAGCATAGGAAAAGAGGCAGAACGTCGACAATGATGCACTTGGCCAAAAAGGGCGTATGCGTTTTTTCCTGAATATATTCAGGAAAAAACGCATATGCCCTTTTTGGCCAACCAAGCAAGCCTGTAAAGGAAATCTGCACTACAATGAAGTCTCACTGCCCCCCTGGCAAAACGGCCATCTGAAAAAAGTGTAAAATCCAGAAAGGTAGGACAGGATATGGAGAACAGGGATCCTTGTTATGCTGCTTGGGAAGATGTAAATTGCCAACAGGCACCCTGGAGAAGTGTATGGTGTTTCCTGAAACACGTAAGTAATAAAGGAACACAGCCTATGGCAATTGCACTTATGGTCCTCTTGCTTAGGGAAATTAAAATCAAAAACAGAGATCCACCCCAAAGTTTGGGACGGCTGTGTTCCCAAGAAGCTCGTCTACAGTGCCAGGTAAATATCCCAGAAAGCAAAAAATGGATAAAGAATTTGTGGCACGTACGTGCAATGCAATATCACTCAGCAATGAAATCTGTGTCATCAGGCCCGTAGCGGCATAGTGAGTGGATGCAGGTACGGTGATTCTACGTGAACTACGTCACACAGAAAAAGAAACATCATAAGATATCACTAATACACGGAATGTAAATTTAACTACACATGAACTGAATTACAAAACAGAACAGTGTCTCAAATTTAGAAAACTAACTAATGCTTGCTTATGGGGAAAGGTGCCTTGGGGTGCTGCATAAAACCGGAGACTGAAATTAGCACCGAAAACATTCCATAAGCCAAATATGTAATAGACAAGACCTACTCCTTGCTCAACGAAATGGACTCAACACCACATATTCAACGCCTAGTAATATACCTGACTAGGAAGAATCTTAAATCCCATGGATATATATGTCTCCGTAAGAGAATCAAGCGTGTGTACAGCTGCCGAAACGCAGCAGTGAAAATACGATAAATCCCATTATCAACATAAATTTCGAAAACAAAATACAAAGACAGTGAAATAGAGAGCAATTCTTAAATAATTCACTCAGGGCATGTGATGCAACCGTGATTGACCACATCTACACCCAGAGCTGGTTGAGACATAAGGCTGGACACTTCAGACTGATAGCATTGGTGAGGTTCAGTGAGCAAATGCAGACCCTTTGAAGTCAAACTACATGGTACCTATTCCATGGTTCCCAACTCTTCAGGTTCAAGGGATTCTTCCTCCAGCTAAAACATGCATGGGAATCCCACAGTATGGTACACCGTGTGATTGGGAAACGATTTAAAATGCATCTCAGTTTTCGTATCCTGGTCCTCGGGTTCACCATTCCAGATGCTTTACTAACACTCTCCCCGCTTGGAGAGTCAGTGCCTTTAACCTCCTGTTTGGCACAGCTTGCAATTTCTGTGCAAGGTGAACAGGAATAGGGAGAACCAATGAGAGACTAGCTGTAGGTGTCTGCACGGGCAAATGTAACGCTCATTGCCCACCAGGAAGAGGAATTAACCAAAGGATCAGCATGCGCTCCCGGAAACAGATTAGGGCCTGAAGCAACCCTGCGGTTTTGTGCCCAGCTCACAAGAAAGGGAGTTGAGGAAAGGAGCTCAGGGGCACTGTAATTCACAAACCTGCAGAGTTATAAATGATAGCTATCCTCCTAAAATATATTGAAGTAAGCCTGCGAAGGGGACTTGAAAGCGGGGCAGAATTTCAGGGAAACGATTGCAGGGAGTAGACTGGAATTGCCCTGAAAGCATAGGAAAAGAGGAAGAACGTCGACAATGATGCACTTGGCCAAAAAGGGCGTATGCGTTTTTTCCTGAATAAATTCAGGAAAAATGCATATGCACTTTTTGGCCAACCAAGCAAGCCTGTAAATGAAATCTGCACTACAATGAAGTCTCACTGCCCCCCGGGCAAAAGGGCCATCTGAAAAAAGTGTAAAATCCAGAAAGGTAGGACAGGATATGGAGAACAGGGAGCCTTGTTATGCTGACTGGCAGGATGTAAATTGCCGGCAGCCACCCTGGAGAAGTGTATGGTGTTTCCTGAAACACGTAAGAAACAAAGCAACACAGCCTATGGCACTTCCACTTATGGTCCTATAGCTTACGGAAATTAAAATCGAAAACAGAGAGCCACCCCAATATTTGGGACGGCTGTGTTCACAAGAAGCTCGTCTACAGTATCAGGTAAATATCCCAGAAAGCAAAAAATGGATAAAGAAGTTGTGGCACGTACGTACAATGCAATATCACTCAGCAATGAAATCTGTGTCATCAGGCCCGTAGCGGCATAGTGAGTGGATGCAGGTACGGTGATTCTACGTGAACTACGTCACACAGAAAAAGAAACATCATAAGATATCACTAATACACGGAATGTAAACTTGACTACACATGAACTGAATTACAAAACAGAACAGGGTCTCAAATTTAGAAAACCAACTAGTGCTTGCTTATGGGGAAAGGTGCGTTGGGGTGCTGCATAAAACCAGAGACTGAAATTAGCACAGATAACTGTCCATAAGCCAAATATGTAATAGACAAGACCTACTCCTTGCTCAACGAAATGGACCCGACACCACATATTCAACGCCTAGTAATATACCTGACTAGGAAGAATCTTAAAACCCATGGATATATATGTCTCCGTAAGAGAATCAAGCGTGTGTACAGCGGCCGAAACGCAGCAGTGAAAATCCGATAAATCCCATTATCAAAATAAATTTCGAAAACAAAACACAAAGACAGTGAAATAGAGAGCAATTCTTAAATAATTCACTCAGGGCATGTGATGCAACCGGGATTGACCACATCTACACCCAGAGCTGGTTGAGACATAAGGCTGGACACTTCAGGCTGATAGCATTGGTGAGTTTCGGTGAGCAAATGCAGACCCTTTGAAGTCATACTGCATGGTACCCATTCCATGGGTCCCAATTCTCCAGGTTCAAGGGATTCTTCCTCCAGCTAAAACATGCATGGGAAACCCAGAGTATCGTCCACCATGTGATTGGGAAACGATTTAAAATGTATCTCAGTTTTCGTATCCTGGTCCTCGGGTTCACCATTCCAGATGCTTTACTAACACTCTCCCCGCTAGGAGAGTCAGTGCCTTTAACCTCCTCTTTGGCACAGCTTGCAATTTCTGTGCAAGATGAACAGGAATAGGGAGAACCAATGAGAGACTAGCTGTAGGTGTCTGCACGGGCAAATGTAACGCTCATTGCCCACCAGGAAGAGCAATTAAAAAAAGGCTCTGTGTGCCCTGCTGGAAACAGATTACGGCCTGAAGCAATCCTGCGGTTTTGTGCCCAGCTCACAAGAAAGCGAGTTGAAGAAAGGAGCTCAGGGGCACGGTAATTCACAAACCTGCAGAGTTATAAATGTCAGCTATCCTCCAAAAATATATTGAAGTAAGCCTGCGAAGGGGACTTGAAATCGGGGCAGAATTTCAGGAAAACGATTGCAGGGGGTACCCTGGAATTGCCCTGATATCATAGGAAAAGAGGCACAACGTCGACAATGATGCACTTGGCCAAAAAGGGCGTATGGGTTTTTTCCTGAATATATTCAGGAAAAAACGCATACGCCCTTTTTGGCCAACCAAGCAAGCCTGTAAAGAAATCTGCACTACAATGAAATCTCACTGCCCCCCCACCCCGAGCAAAAGGGCCATCTGAAAAAAGTGTAAAATCCAGGAAGGTAGGACAGGATATGGAGAACAGGGAGCCTTGTTATGCTGATTGGCAGGATGTAAATTGTGAACTGCCACCTTGGAAAAGTGTATGGTGTTTCCTGAAACACGTAAGAAATAAAGCAACACAGCCTATGGCAATTGCACTTATGTTCCTATTGCTTAGGGAAATTAAAATCAAAAACAGAGAGCCACCCCAAAGTTTGGGATGGCTGTGTTCCCAAGAAGCTCGTCTACAGTACCAGGTAAATATCCCAGAAAGCAAAAAATGGATAAAGAAGTTGTGGCACGTACGTGCAATGCAATATCACTCAGCAATGAAATCTGTGTCATCAGGCCCGTAGCGGCATAGTGAGTGGATGCAGGTACGGTGATTCTACGTGAACTACGTCTCACAGAAAAAGAAACATCATAAGATATCACTAATACACGGAATGTAAACTTGACTACACATGAACTGAATTACAAAACAGAACAGGGTCTCAAATTTAGAAAACCTACTAGTGCTTGCTTATGGGGAAAGGTGCCTTGGGGTGCTGCATAAAACCAGAAACTGAAATTAGCACAGATAACATTCCATAAGCCAAATATGTAATAGACAAGACCTACTCCTTGCTCAACGAAATGGACTCAACAACACATATTCAACGCCTAGGAATATACCTGAATAGGAAGAATCTTAAAACCCATGGATTTATATGTCTCCGTAAGAGAATCAAGCGTGTGTACAGCGGCATAAACGCAGCAGTGAAAATCCGATAAATCCCATTATCAAAATAAATTTCGAAAACAAAACACAAAGACAGTGAAATAGAGAGCAATTCTTAAATAATTCACTCAGGGCATGTGATGCAACCGGGATTGACCACATCTACACCCAGAGCTGGTTGAGACATAAGGCTAGACACGTCAGGCTGATAGCATTGGTGAGTTTCGTTGAGCAAATGCAGACCCTTTGAAGTCATACTGCATGGTACCCATTCCATGGGTCCCAACTATCCAGGTTTAAGGGATTCTTCCTCCAGCTAAAACATGCATGGGAAACCCAGAGTATCGTCCACCGTGTGATTGGGATACGATTTAAAATGCATCTCAGTTTTCGTATCCTGGTCCTCGGGTTCACCATTCCAGATGCTTTACTAACACTCTCCCTGCTTGGAGAGTCAGTGCCTTTAAACTCCTCTTTGGCACAGCTTGCAATTTCTGTGCAAGATGAACAGGAATAGGGAGAACCAATGAGAGACTAGCTGTAGGTTTCTGCACGGGCAAATGTAACGCTCATTGCCCACCAGGAAGAGCAATTAAACAAAGGCTCAATGTGCCCTGCTGGAAACAGATTAGAGCGTGAAGCAATCCTGCGGTTTTGTGCCCAGCTCGCAAGAAAGCGAGTTGAAGAAAGGAGCTCAGGGGCACTGTAATTCACAAACCTGCAGAGTTATAAATGACAGCTATCCTCCAAAAATATATTGAAGTAAGCCTGCGAAGGGGACTGGAAGGTGGGCCAAAATTTCAGGAAAACGATTGCAGGGGGTAGACTGGAATTGCCTTGAAAGCATAGGAAAAGAGGCAAAATGTCGACAATGATGCACTTGGCCAAAAAGTGCATATGCGTTTTTTCCTGAATATATTCAGGAAAAAAGGCATACGAACTTTTTGGCCAACGAAGCAAGCCTGTAAAGGAAATCTGCACTACAATGAAGTCTCCCTGCCCCCCTGGCAAAAGTGCCATCTGAAAATAGTGGAAAATCCAGAAAGGTATGGCAGGATATGGAGAACACTGAGCCTTGTTATGCCGATTGGCAGGATGTAAATTGCCAACAGCCACCCTGGAGAAGTGTATGGTGTTTCCTGAAACACGTAAGAAACAAAGCAACACAGCCTATGGCACTTGCACTTATGGTCCTATTGCTTAGGGAAATTAAAATCAAAAACAGACAGCCACCGCAATGTTTGGGACGGCTGTGTTCACAGGAAGCTCGTCTAGAGTACCAGGTAAATATCCCAGAAAGCAAAAAATGGATAAAGAAGTTGTGGCATGTACGTACAATGGAATATCACACAGCAATGAAATCTGTGTCATCAGGCCCGTAGCGGTTAGTGAGTGGATGCATGTACGGTGATTGTACGTGAACTACGTCACACAGAAATAGAAATATCATAAGATATCACTGATACACGGAATGTAAACTTGACTACACATGAACTGAATTACAAAACAGAACAGGGTTTCAAATTTAGAAAACCAACTAGCGCTTGCTTATGGGGAAAGGTGCGTTGGGGTGCTGCATAAAACCAGAGACTGAAATTAGCACAGATAACTTTCCATAAGCCAAATATATAATAGACAAGACCTACCCCTTGCTCAAAGAAATAGACCCAACACCACATGTTCAACGCCTAGGAATATACATGAATAAGAAGAATGTTAAAACCCATGGATATATATGTCTCCATAAGAGAAACAAGCGTGTGTACAGCGGCCGAAACGCAGCAGTGAAAATCCGATAAATCCCATTATCAAAATAAAGTTCGAAAACAAAACACAAAGACAGTGAAATAGAGAGCAATTCTTAAATAATTCACTCAGGGCATGTGAGGCAACCGGGATTGACCACATCTACACCCAGAGCTGGTTGAGACATAATGATGGACACTTCAGGCTGATAGCATTGGTGAGTTTCGGTGAGCAAATGCAGACCCTTTGAAGTCATACTGCATGGTACCCATTCCATGGGTCCCAACTCTCCAGGTTCAAGGGATTCTTCCTCCAGCTAAAACATGCATGAGAAACCCAGAGTATCGTCCACCGTGTGATTGGGAAACGATTTAAAATGCATCTCAGTTTTCGTATCCTGGTCCTCGGGTTCACCATTCCACGTGCTTTACTAACACTCTCCCCGCTTGGAGAGTCAGTGCCTTTAACCTCCTGTTTGGCACAGCTTGCAATTTCTGTGGAGGATGAACAGAAATAGGGAGAACCAATGAGAGACTAGCTGTAGGTGTCCGCACGGGCAAATGTAACGCTCATTTCCCAGCAGGAAGAGGAATTAACCAAAGGCTCAGCGTGCCCTGCCGGAAACAGATTAGGGCCTGAAGCAATCCTGCGGTTTTGTGCCCAGCTCACAAGAAAGCGAGTTGAAGAAAGGAGCTCAGGGGCACTGTAATTCACAAACCTGCAGAGTTATAAATGACAACTATCCTCCAAAAATATATTGAAGTAAGCCTGCGAAGGGGACTTGAAAGCGGGGCAGAATTTCAGGAAAACGATTGCAGGGGGTACACTGGAATTGCCCTGAAAGCATAGGAAAAGAGGCACAACGTCGACAATGATGCACTTGGCCAAAAAGGGCATATGCGTTTTTTCCTGAATATATTCAGGAAAAAACGCATACGCACTTTTTGGCCAACCAAGCAAGCCTGTAAATGAAATCTGCACTACAATGAAATCTCACTGCCCCCCGGGCAAAAGGGCCATCTGAAAAAAGTGTAAAATCCAGAAAGGTAGGACAGGATATGGAGAACAGGGAGCCTTGTTATGCTGATTGGCAGGATGTAAATTGCCAACAGCCACCCTGGAGAAGTGTATGGTGTTTCCTGAAACACGTAAGAAATAAAGCAACACAGCCTATGGCAATTGCACTTATGGTCCTATTGCTTAGGGAAATTAAAATCAAAAACAGAGAGTCACCCCAAAGTTTGGGACGGCTGTGTTCCCAAGAAGCTCGTCTACAGTACCAGGTAAATATCCCAGAAAGCAAAAAATGGATAAAGATGTTGTGGCACGTACGTACAATGCAATATCACTCAGCAATGAAATCTGTGTCATCAGGCCCATGGCGGCATAGTGAGTGGATGCAGGTACGGTGATTCTACGTGAACTACGTCACACAGAAAAAGAAACATCATAAGATATCACTAATACACGGAATGTAAACTTGACTACACATGAACTGAATTACAAAACAGAACAGGGTCTCAAATTTAGAAAACCAACTAGTGCTTGCTTATGGGGAAAGGTGCCTTGGAGTGCTGCATAATACCAGAGACTGAAATTAGCACAGATAACATTCCATAAGCCAAATATGTAATAGACAAGACCTACTCCTTGCTCAACGAAATGGACTCAACACCACATATTCAACGCCTAGGAATATACCTGACTAGGAAGAATCTTAAAACCCATGGATTTATATGTCTCCGTAAGAGAATCATGTGTGTGTACAGCGGCATAAATGCAGCAGTGAAAATCCGATAAATCCCATTATCAAAATAAATTTCAAAAACAAAACACAAAGACAGTGAAATAGAGAGCAATTCTTAAATAATTCACTCAGGGCATTTGATGAAACCGGGATTTAACACATCTACACCCAGAGCTGGTTGAGACATAAGGCTGGACACTTCAGGCTGATAGCATTGGTGAGTTTCGGTGAGCAAATGCAGACCCTTTGAAGTCATACTGCATGGTACCCATTCCATCGGTCCCAACTCACCAGGTTCAAGGGATTCTTCCTTCAGCTAAAACATGCATGGGAAACACAGAGTATGTTACACCTTGAGATTGGGAAACGATTTAAAATGCATCTCAGTTTTCGTATCATGGTCCTCGGGTTCACCATTCCAGATGCTTTACTAACACTCTCCCCGCTTGGAGAGTCAGTGCCTTTAACCTCCTCTTTGGCACAGCTTGCAATTTCTGTGCAAGATGAACAGGAATAGGGAGAACCAATGAGAGACTAGCTATAGGTTTCTGCACGGGCAAATGTAATGCTCATTTCCCACCAGGAAGAGGAATTAACCAAAGGCTCAGCGTGCCCTGCCGGAAACAGATTAGGGCCTGAAGCAATCCTGCGGTTTTGTGCCCAGCTCACAAGAAAGCGAGTTGAAGAAAGGAGCTCAGGGGCACTGTAATTCACAAACCTGCAGAGTTATAAAAAACAGCTATCCTCCAAAAATATATTGAAGTAAGCCTGCGAAGGGGACTTGAAAGCGGGGCTGAGTTTCAGGAAAACGATTGCAGGGGGTAGACTGGAATTGCCCTGAAAGCATAGGAAAAGAGGCAGAACGTCGACAATGATGCACTTGGCCAAAAAGGGCGTATGCGTTTTTTCCTGAATATATTCAGGAAAAAACGCATACGCCCTTTTTGGCCAAACAAGCAAGCCTGTAAAGGAAATCTGCACTACAATGAAGTCTCACTGCCCCCCGGGCAAAAGGGCCATCTGAAAAAAGTGTAAAATCCAGAAAGGTAGGACAGGATATGGAGAACAGGGAGCCTTGTTATGCTGATTGGCAGGATGTAAATTGCCAGCAGCCACCCTGGAGAAGGGTATGGTGTTTCCTGAAACATGTAAGAAACAAAGCAACACAGCCTATGGCACTTCCACTTATGGTCCTATAGCTTACGGAAATTAAAATCAAAAACAGACAGCCACCCCAATATTTGGGACGGCTGTGTTCACAAGAAGCTCGTCTACAGTATCAGGTAAATATCCCAGAAAGCAAAAAATGGATAAAGAAGTTGTGGCACGTATGTACAATGCAATATCACTCAGCAATGAAATCTGTGCCATCAGGCCCGTAGCGGCATAGTGAGTGGATGCAGGTACGGTGATTCTACGTGAACTATGTAACACAGAAAAAGAAACATCATAAGATATCACTAATACACGGAATGTAAACTTGACTCCACATGAACTGATTTACAAAACAGAACAGGGTCTCAAATTTAGAAAACCAACTAGTGCTTGCTTATGGGGAAAGGTGCGTTGGGGTGCTGCATAAAACCAGAGACTGAAATTAGCACAGATAACTTTCCATAAGCCAAATATGTAATAGACAAGACCTACTCCTTGCTCAACGAAATGGACCCAACACCACATATTCAAAGCCTAGTAATATACCTAACTAGGAAGAATCTTAAAACACATGGATATATATGTCTCCGTAAGAGAAGCAAGCGTGTGTACAGCGGCCGAAACGCAGCAGTGAAAATCCGATAAATCCCATTATCAAAATAAATTTCGAAAACAAAACACAAAGACAGTGAAATAGAGAGCAATTCTTAAATAATTCACTCAGGGCATGTGATGAAACCGGGATTGACCACATCTACACCCAGAGCTGGTTGAGACATAAGGCTGGACACTTCAGGCTGATAGCATAGGTGAGTTTCGGTGAGCAAATGCAGACCCTTTGAAGTCATACTGCATGGTACCTATTCCATCGGTCCCAACTCTCCAGGTTCAAGGCATTCTTCCTCCAGCTAAAACATCCATGGGAAACCCAGAGTATCGTCCACCGTGTGATTGGGAAAGGATTTAAAATGCATCTCAGTTTTCGTATCCTGGTCCTCGGGTTCACCATTCCAGATGCTTTACTAACACTCTCCCCGCTTGGAGAGTCAGTGCCTTTAACCTCCTGTTTGGCACAGCTTGCAAATTCTGTGCAAGGTGAACAGGAATAGGGAGAACCAATTAGAGACTAGCTGTAGGTGTCTGCACGGGCAAATGTAACGCTCATTGCTGACCAGGAAGAGGAATTAAACAAAGGCTCATCATGCCCTGCTGAAAACAGATTAGGGCCTGACGCAATCCTGCGGTTTTGTGCCCAGCTCACAAGAAAGCGAGTTGAAGAAAGGAGCTCAGGGGCACTGTAATTCACAAACCTGCAGAGTTATAAATGACAGCTATCCTCCAAAAATATATTGAAGTAAGCCTGAGAAGGGGACTTGAAAGTGGGACAGAATTTCAGGAAAACGATTGCAGGGGGTAGACTGGAATTGCCCTGAAAGCATAGGAAAAGAGGCAGAACGTCGACAATGATGCACTTGGCCAAAAAGGGCGTATGCGTTTTTTCTTGAATATATTCAGGAATAAACGCATACGCCCTTTTTGGCCAACCAAGCAAGCCTGTAAAGGAAATCTGCACTACAATGAAATCTCACTGCCCCCCAGGCAAAAGGGCCATCTGAAAAAAGTGTAAAATCCAGAAAGGTAGGACAGGATATGGAGAACAGGGAGCCTTGTTATGCTGATTGGCAGGATGTAAATTTCCAGCAGCCACCCTGGAGAAGTGTATGGTGTTTCCTGCAACAAGTAAGAAACAAAGCAACACAGCCTATGGCACTTCCACTTATGGTCCTATAGCTTAGGGAAATTAAAATCAAAAACAGAGAACCACCCCAAAGTTTGGGACGGCTGTGTTCCCAAGAAGCTCGTCTACAGTATCAGGTAAATATCCCAGAAAGCAAAAAATGGATAAAGAAGTTGTGGCACATACGTGCAATGCAATATCACTCAGCAATGAAATCTGTGTCATCAGGCCCGTAGCGGCATAGTGAGTGGATGCAGGTACGGTGATTCTACGTGAACTACGTCACACAGAAAAAGAAACATCATAAGATATCACTAATACACGAAATGTAAACTTGACTACACATGAACCGAATTACAAAACAGAACAGGGTCGCAAATTTAGAAAACCAACTACTGCTTGCTTATGGGGAAAGGTGCCTTGGGGTGCTGCATAAAACCAGAGACTGAAATTAGCACAGATAACATTCCATGAGCCAAATATATAATAGACAAGACCTACTCCTTGCTCAACGAAATGGACTCAACACCACATATTCAACGCCTAGGAATATACCTGACTAGGAAGAATCTTAAAACCCATGGATTTATATGTCTCCGTAAGAGAATCAAGCGTGTGTACAGCGGCATAAACACAGCAGTGAAAATCCGATAAATCCCATTATCCAAATAAATTTCAAAAACAAAACACAAAGACAGTGAAATAGAGAGCAATTCTTAAATAATTCACTCAGGGCATGTGATGCAACCGGGATTTAACACATCTACACCCAGAGCTGGTTGAGACATAAGGCTGGACACTTCAGGCTGATAGCGTTGGTGAGTTTCAGTGAGCAAATGCAGACCCTTTGAAGTCATAGTGCATGGTACCTATTCCTTGGGTCCCAACTCTCCAGGTTCAAGGGATTCTTCCTCCAGCTAAAACATGCATGGGAAACCCACAGTATGGTCCACTGTGTGATTGGGAAACGATTTAAAATGCATCTCAGTTTTCGTATCCTGGTCCTCGGGTTCACCATTCCAGACGCTTTACTAACACTCTCCCCGCTTGGAGAGTCTGTACCTTTAACCTCCTCTTTGGCACAGCTTGCAATTTCTGTGCAAGATGAAGAGGAATAGGGAGAACCAATGAGAGACTAGCTATAGGTGTCTGCACGGGCAAATGTAACGCTCATTGCCCACCAGGAAGAGGAATTAACCAAAGGCTCAGCGTGCCCTGCCGGAAACAGATTAAGGCCTGAAGCAATCCTGCGGTTTTGTGCCCAGCTCACAAGAAAGCGAGTTGAAGAAAGGAGCTCAGGGGCACTGTAATTCACAAACCTGCAGAGTTATAAATGACAGCTATCCTCCAATAATATATTGAAGTAAGCCTGCGAAGGGGATTTGAAAGCGGGGCAAAATTTCAGGAAAACGATTGCAGGGGGTAGACTGGAATTGCCCTGAAAGCATAGGAAAAGAGGCACAACGTCGACAATGATGCACTTGGCCAAAAAGTGCGTATGCGTTTTTTCCTGAATATATTCAGGAAAAAACGCATACGCACTTTTTGGCCAACCAAGCAAGCCTGTAAAGGAAATCTGCACTACAATGAAGTCTCACTGCCACCCGGGCAAAAGGGCCATCTGAAAAAAGTGTAAAATCCAGAAAGGTAGGACAGGATATGGAGAACAGGGAGCCTTGTTATGCTGATTGGCAGGATGTAATTTGCCAGCAGCCACCCTGGAAAAGTGTATGGTGTTTCCTGAAACACGTAAGAAACAAAGCAACACAGCCTATGGCACTTCCACTTATGGTCCTATAGCTTACGGAAATTAAAATCAAAAACAGACAGCCACCCCAATATTTGGGACGGCTGTGTTCACAAGAAGCTCGTCTACAATATCAGGTAAATATCCTAGAAAGCAAAACATGGATAAAGAAGTTGTGGCACGTACGTACAATGCAATATCACTCAGCAATGAAATCTGTGTCATCAGGCCCGTAGCGGCATAGTGAATGTATGCAGGTACGGTGATTCTACGTGAACTACGTCACACAGAAAAAGAAACATCATAAGATATCACTAATACACGGAATGTAAACTTGACTACACATGAACTGAATTACAAAACAGAACAGGGTCTCAAATTTAGAAAACCAACTAGTGCTTGCTTATGGGGAAAGGTGCGTTGGGGTGCTGCATAAAACCAGAGACTGAAATTAGCACAGATAACTTTCCATAAGCCAAATATGTAATAGACAAGACCTACTCCTTGCTCAACGAAATGGACCCAACACCACATATTCAACGCCTAGGAATATACCTGACTAGGAAGAATCTTAAAACCCATGGATATATATGTCTCCGTAAGAGAATCGAGCGTGTGTACAGCGACCGAAACGCAGCAGTGAAAATCCGATAAATCCCATTATCCAAATAAATTTCGAAAACAAAACACAAAGACAGTGAAATAGAGAGCAATTCTTAAATAATTCACTCAGGGCATGTGATGCAACCGGGATTGACAACATCTACACCCAGAGCTGGTTGAGACATAAGGCTGGACACTTCAGGCTGATAGCATTGGTGAGTTTTGGTGAGCAAATGTAGACCCTTTGAAGTCATACTGCATGGTACCTATTCCATGGCTTCCAACTCTCCAGGTTCAAGGGATTCTTCCTCCAGCTAAAACATGCATGGGAAACCCAGAGTATCGTCCACCGTGTGATTGGGAATCGATTTAAAATGCATCTCAGTTTTCGTATCCTGGTCCTCGGGTTCACCATTCCAGATGCTTTACTAACATTCTCCCCGCTTGGAGGGTCAGTGCCTTTAACCTCCTCTTTGGCACAGCTTGCAATTTCTGTGCAAGATGAACAGGAATAGGGAGAACCAATGAGAGACTAGCTGTAGGTGTCTGCACGGGCAAATGTAACGCTCATTTCCCACCAGGAAGTGGAATTAACCAAAGGCTCAGTGTGCCCTGCCGGAAACAGATTAGGGCCTGAAGCAATCCTGCGGTTTTGTGCCCAGCTCACAAGAAAGCGAGTTGAAGAGAGGAGCTCAGGGGCACTGTAATTCACAAACCTGCAGAGTTATAAATGACAGCTATCCTTCAAACATATATTGAAGTAAGCCTGCGAAGGGGACTTGAAAGCGGGGCAGAATTTCAGGAAAACGATTGCAGGGGGTAGACTGGAATTGCCCTGAAAGCATAGGAAAAGAGGCAGAACGTCGACAATGATGCACTTGGCCAAAAAGGGCGTATGCGTTTTTTCCTGAATATATTCAGGAAAAAACGCATATGCCCTTTTTGGCCAACCAAGCAAGCCTGTAAAGGAAATCTGCACTACAATGAAGTCTCACTGCCCCCCTGGCAAAACGGCCATCTGAAAAAAGTGTAAAATCCAGAAAGGTAGGACAGGATATGGAGAACAGGGATCCTTGTTATGCTGCTTGGGAAGATGTAAATTGCCAACAGGCACCCTGGAGAAGTGTATGGTGTTTCCTGAAACACGTAAGTAATAAAGGAACACAGCCTATGGCAATTGCACTTATGGTCCTCTTGCTTAGGGAAATTAAAATCAAAAACAGAGATCCACCCCAAAGTTTGGGACGGCTGTGTTCCCAAGAAGCTCGTCTACAGTGCCAGGTAAATATCCCAGAAAGCAAAAAATGGATAAAGAATTTGTGGCACGTACGTGCAATGCAATATCACTCAGCAATGAAATCTGTGTCATCAGGCCCGTAGCGGCATAGTGAGTGGATGCAGGTACGGTGATTCTACGTGAACTACGTCACACAGAAAAAGAAACATCATAAGATATCACTAATACACGGAATGTAAATTTAACTACACATGAACTGAATTACAAAACAGAACAGTGTCTCAAATTTAGAAAACTAACTAATGCTTGCTTATGGGGAAAGGTGCCTTGGGGTGCTGCATAAAACCGGAGACTGAAATTAGCACCGAAAACATTCCATAAGCCAAATATGTAATAGACAAGACCTACTCCTTGCTCAACGAAATGGACTCAACACCACATATTCAACGCCTAGTAATATACCTGACTAGGAAGAATCTTAAATCCCATGGATATATATGTCTCCGTAAGAGAATCAAGCGTGTGTACAGCTGCCGAAACGCAGCAGTGAAAATACGATAAATCCCATTATCAACATAAATTTCGAAAACAAAATACAAAGACAGTGAAATAGAGAGCAATTCTTAAATAATTCACTCAGGGCATGTGATGCAACCGTGATTGACCACATCTACACCCAGAGCTGGTTGAGACATAAGGCTGGACACTTCAGACTGATAGCATTGGTGAGGTTCAGTGAGCAAATGCAGACCCTTTGAAGTCAAACTACATGGTACCTATTCCATGGTTCCCAACTCTTCAGGTTCAAGGGATTCTTCCTCCAGCTAAAACATGCATGGGAATCCCACAGTATGGTACACCGTGTGATTGGGAAACGATTTAAAATGCATCTCAGTTTTCGTATCCTGGTCCTCGGGTTCACCATTCCAGATGCTTTACTAACACTCTCCCCGCTTGGAGAGTCAGTGCCTTTAACCTCCTGTTTGGCACAGCTTGCAATTTCTGTGCAAGGTGAACAGGAATAGGGAGAACCAATGAGAGACTAGCTGTAGGTGTCTGCACGGGCAAATGTAACGCTCATTGCCCACCAGGAAGAGGAATTAACCAAAGGATCAGCATGCGCTCCCGGAAACAGATTAGGGCCTGAAGCAACCCTGCGGTTTTGTGCCCAGCTCACAAGAAAGGGAGTTGAGGAAAGGAGCTCAGGGGCACTGTAATTCACAAACCTGCAGAGTTATAAATGATAGCTATCCTCCTAAAATATATTGAAGTAAGCCTGCGAAGGGGACTTGAAAGCGGGGCAGAATTTCAGGGAAACGATTGCAGGGAGTAGACTGGAATTGCCCTGAAAGCATAGGAAAAGAGGAAGAACGTCGACAATGATGCACTTGGCCAAAAAGGGCGTATGCGTTTTTTCCTGAATAAATTCAGGAAAAATGCATATGCACTTTTTGGCCAACCAAGCAAGCCTGTAAATGAAATCTGCACTACAATGAAGTCTCACTGCCCCCCGGGCAAAAGGGCCATCTGAAAAAAGTGTAAAATCCAGAAAGGTAGGACAGGATATGGAGAACAGGGAGCCTTGTTATGCTGACTGGCAGGATGTAAATTGCCGGCAGCCACCCTGGAGAAGTGTATGGTGTTTCCTGAAACACGTAAGAAACAAAGCAACACAGCCTATGGCACTTCCACTTATGGTCCTATAGCTTACGGAAATTAAAATCGAAAACAGAGAGCCACCCCAATATTTGGGACGGCTGTGTTCACAAGAAGCTCGTCTACAGTATCAGGTAAATATCCCAGAAAGCAAAAAATGGATAAAGAAGTTGTGGCACGTACGTACAATGCAATATCACTCAGCAATGAAATCTGTGTCATCAGGCCCGTAGCGGCATAGTGAGTGGATGCAGGTACGGTGATTCTACGTGAACTACGTCACACAGAAAAAGAAACATCATAAGATATCACTAATACACGGAATGTAAACTTGACTACACATGAACTGAATTACAAAACAGAACAGGGTCTCAAATTTAGAAAACCAACTAGTGCTTGCTTATGGGGAAAGGTGCGTTGGGGTGCTGCATAAAACCAGAGACTGAAATTAGCACAGATAACTGTCCATAAGCCAAATATGTAATAGACAAGACCTACTCCTTGCTCAACGAAATGGACCCGACACCACATATTCAACGCCTAGTAATATACCTGACTAGGAAGAATCTTAAAACCCATGGATATATATGTCTCCGTAAGAGAATCAAGCGTGTGTACAGCGGCCGAAACGCAGCAGTGAAAATCCGATAAATCCCATTATCAAAATAAATTTCGAAAACAAAACACAAAGACAGTGAAATAGAGAGCAATTCTTAAATAATTCACTCAGGGCATGTGATGCAACCGGGATTGACCACATCTACACCCAGAGCTGGTTGAGACATAAGGCTGGACACTTCAGGCTGATAGCATTGGTGAGTTTCGGTGAGCAAATGCAGACCCTTTGAAGTCATACTGCATGGTACCCATTCCATGGGTCCCAATTCTCCAGGTTCAAGGGATTCTTCCTCCAGCTAAAACATGCATGGGAAACCCAGAGTATCGTCCACCATGTGATTGGGAAACGATTTAAAATGTATCTCAGTTTTCGTATCCTGGTCCTCGGGTTCACCATTCCAGATGCTTTACTAACACTCTCCCCGCTAGGAGAGTCAGTGCCTTTAACCTCCTCTTTGGCACAGCTTGCAATTTCTGTGCAAGATGAACAGGAATAGGGAGAACCAATGAGAGACTAGCTGTAGGTGTCTGCACGGGCAAATGTAACGCTCATTGCCCACCAGGAAGAGCAATTAAAAAAAGGCTCTGTGTGCCCTGCTGGAAACAGATTACGGCCTGAAGCAATCCTGCGGTTTTGTGCCCAGCTCACAAGAAAGCGAGTTGAAGAAAGGAGCTCAGGGGCACGGTAATTCACAAACCTGCAGAGTTATAAATGTCAGCTATCCTCCAAAAATATATTGAAGTAAGCCTGCGAAGGGGACTTGAAATCGGGGCAGAATTTCAGGAAAACGATTGCAGGGGGTACCCTGGAATTGCCCTGATATCATAGGAAAAGAGGCACAACGTCGACAATGATGCACTTGGCCAAAAAGGGCGTATGGGTTTTTTCCTGAATATATTCAGGAAAAAACGCATACGCCCTTTTTGGCCAACCAAGCAAGCCTGTAAAGAAATCTGCACTACAATGAAATCTCACTGCCCCCCCACCCCGAGCAAAAGGGCCATCTGAAAAAAGTGTAAAATCCAGGAAGGTAGGACAGGATATGGAGAACAGGGAGCCTTGTTATGCTGATTGGCAGGATGTAAATTGTGAACTGCCACCTTGGAAAAGTGTATGGTGTTTCCTGAAACACGTAAGAAATAAAGCAACACAGCCTATGGCAATTGCACTTATGTTCCTATTGCTTAGGGAAATTAAAATCAAAAACAGAGAGCCACCCCAAAGTTTGGGATGGCTGTGTTCCCAAGAAGCTCGTCTACAGTACCAGGTAAATATCCCAGAAAGCAAAAAATGGATAAAGAAGTTGTGGCACGTACGTGCAATGCAATATCACTCAGCAATGAAATCTGTGTCATCAGGCCCGTAGCGGCATAGTGAGTGGATGCAGGTACGGTGATTCTACGTGAACTACGTCTCACAGAAAAAGAAACATCATAAGATATCACTAATACACGGAATGTAAACTTGACTACACATGAACTGAATTACAAAACAGAACAGGGTCTCAAATTTAGAAAACCTACTAGTGCTTGCTTATGGGGAAAGGTGCCTTGGGGTGCTGCATAAAACCAGAAACTGAAATTAGCACAGATAACATTCCATAAGCCAAATATGTAATAGACAAGACCTACTCCTTGCTCAACGAAATGGACTCAACAACACATATTCAACGCCTAGGAATATACCTGAATAGGAAGAATCTTAAAACCCATGGATTTATATGTCTCCGTAAGAGAATCAAGCGTGTGTACAGCGGCATAAACGCAGCAGTGAAAATCCGATAAATCCCATTATCAAAATAAATTTCGAAAACAAAACACAAAGACAGTGAAATAGAGAGCAATTCTTAAATAATTCACTCAGGGCATGTGATGCAACCGGGATTGACCACATCTACACCCAGAGCTGGTTGAGACATAAGGCTAGACACGTCAGGCTGATAGCATTGGTGAGTTTCGTTGAGCAAATGCAGACCCTTTGAAGTCATACTGCATGGTACCCATTCCATGGGTCCCAACTATCCAGGTTTAAGGGATTCTTCCTCCAGCTAAAACATGCATGGGAAACCCAGAGTATCGTCCACCGTGTGATTGGGATACGATTTAAAATGCATCTCAGTTTTCGTATCCTGGTCCTCGGGTTCACCATTCCAGATGCTTTACTAACACTCTCCCTGCTTGGAGAGTCAGTGCCTTTAAACTCCTCTTTGGCACAGCTTGCAATTTCTGTGCAAGATGAACAGGAATAGGGAGAACCAATGAGAGACTAGCTGTAGGTTTCTGCACGGGCAAATGTAACGCTCATTGCCCACCAGGAAGAGCAATTAAACAAAGGCTCAATGTGCCCTGCTGGAAACAGATTAGAGCGTGAAGCAATCCTGCGGTTTTGTGCCCAGCTCGCAAGAAAGCGAGTTGAAGAAAGGAGCTCAGGGGCACTGTAATTCACAAACCTGCAGAGTTATAAATGACAGCTATCCTCCAAAAATATATTGAAGTAAGCCTGCGAAGGGGACTGGAAGGTGGGCCAAAATTTCAGGAAAACGATTGCAGGGGGTAGACTGGAATTGCCTTGAAAGCATAGGAAAAGAGGCAAAATGTCGACAATGATGCACTTGGCCAAAAAGTGCATATGCGTTTTTTCCTGAATATATTCAGGAAAAAAGGCATACGAACTTTTTGGCCAACGAAGCAAGCCTGTAAAGGAAATCTGCACTACAATGAAGTCTCCCTGCCCCCCTGGCAAAAGTGCCATCTGAAAATAGTGGAAAATCCAGAAAGGTATGGCAGGATATGGAGAACACTGAGCCTTGTTATGCCGATTGGCAGGATGTAAATTGCCAACAGCCACCCTGGAGAAGTGTATGGTGTTTCCTGAAACACGTAAGAAACAAAGCAACACAGCCTATGGCACTTGCACTTATGGTCCTATTGCTTAGGGAAATTAAAATCAAAAACAGACAGCCACCGCAATGTTTGGGACGGCTGTGTTCACAGGAAGCTCGTCTAGAGTACCAGGTAAATATCCCAGAAAGCAAAAAATGGATAAAGAAGTTGTGGCATGTACGTACAATGGAATATCACACAGCAATGAAATCTGTGTCATCAGGCCCGTAGCGGTTAGTGAGTGGATGCATGTACGGTGATTGTACGTGAACTACGTCACACAGAAATAGAAATATCATAAGATATCACTGATACACGGAATGTAAACTTGACTACACATGAACTGAATTACAAAACAGAACAGGGTTTCAAATTTAGAAAACCAACTAGCGCTTGCTTATGGGGAAAGGTGCGTTGGGGTGCTGCATAAAACCAGAGACTGAAATTAGCACAGATAACTTTCCATAAGCCAAATATATAATAGACAAGACCTACCCCTTGCTCAAAGAAATAGACCCAACACCACATGTTCAACGCCTAGGAATATACATGAATAAGAAGAATGTTAAAACCCATGGATATATATGTCTCCATAAGAGAAACAAGCGTGTGTACAGCGGCCGAAACGCAGCAGTGAAAATCCGATAAATCCCATTATCAAAATAAAGTTCGAAAACAAAACACAAAGACAGTGAAATAGAGAGCAATTCTTAAATAATTCACTCAGGGCATGTGATGCAACCGGGATTGACCACATCTACACCCAGAGCTGGTTGAGACATAAGGCTGGACACTTCAGGCTGATAGCATTGGTGAGTTTCGGTGAGCAAATGCACACCCTTTGAAGTCATAGTGCATGGTACCTATTCCTTGGGTCCCAACTCTCCAGGTTCAAGGGATTCTTCCTCCAGCTAAAACATGCATGGGAAACCCACAGTATGGTCCACTGTGTGATTGGGAAACGATTTAAAATGCATCTCAGTTTTCGTATCCTGGTCCTCGGGTTCACCATTCCAGACGCTTTACTAACACTCTCCCCGCTTGGAGAGTCTGTACCTTTAACCTCCTCTTTGGCACAGCTTGCAATTTCTGTGCAAGATGAAGAGGAATAGGGAGAACCAATGAGAGACTAGCTATAGGTGTCTGCACGGGCAAATGTAACGCTCATTGCCCACCAGGAAGAGGAATTAACCAAAGGCTCAGCGTGCCCTGCCGGAAACAGATTAAGGCCTGAAGCAATCCTGCGGTTTTGTGCCCAGCTCACAAGAAAGCGAGTTGAAGAAAGGAGCTCAGGGGCACTGTAATTCACAAACCTGCAGAGTTATAAATGACAGCTATCCTCCAATAATATATTGAAGTAAGCCTGCGAAGGGGATTTGAAAGCGGGGCAAAATTTCAGGAAAACGATTGCAGGGGGTAGACTGGAATTGCCCTGAAAGCATAGGAAAAGAGGCACAACGTCGACAATGATGCACTTGGCCAAAAAGTGCGTATGCGTTTTTTCCTGAATATATTCAGGAAAAAACGCATACGCACTTTTTGGCCAACCAAGCAAGCCTGTAAAGGAAATCTGCACTACAATGAAGTCTCACTGCCACCCGGGCAAAAGGGCCATCTGAAAAAAGTGTAAAATCCAGAAAGGTAGGACAGGATATGGAGAACAGGGAGCCTTGTTATGCTGATTGGCAGGATGTAATTTGCCAGCAGCCACCCTGGAAAAGTGTATGGTGTTTCCTGAAACACGTAAGAAACAAAGCAACACAGCCTATGGCACTTCCACTTATGGTCCTATAGCTTACGGAAATTAAAATCAAAAACAGACAGCCACCCCAATATTTGGGACGGCTGTGTTCACAAGAAGCTCGTCTACAATATCAGGTAAATATCCTAGAAAGCAAAACATGGATAAAGAAGTTGTGGCACGTACGTACAATGCAATATCACTCAGCAATGAAATCTGTGTCATCAGGCCCGTAGCGGCATAGTGAATGTATGCAGGTACGGTGATTCTACGTGAACTACGTCACACAGAAAAAGAAACATCATAAGATATCACTAATACACGGAATGTAAACTTGACTACACATGAACTGAATTACAAAACAGAACAGGGTCTCAAATTTAGAAAACCAACTAGTGCTTGCTTATGGGGAAAGGTGCGTTGGGGTGCTGCATAAAACCAGAGACTGAAATTAGCACAGATAACTTTCCATAAGCCAAATATGTAATAGACAAGACCTACTCCTTGCTCAACGAAATGGACCCAACACCACATATTCAACGCCTAGGAATATACCTGACTAGGAAGAATCTTAAAACCCATGGATATATATGTCTCCGTAAGAGAATCGAGCGTGTGTACAGCGACCGAAACGCAGCAGTGAAAATCCGATAAATCCCATTATCCAAATAAATTTCGAAAACAAAACACAAAGACAGTGAAATAGAGAGCAATTCTTAAATAATTCACTCAGGGCATGTGATGCAACCGGGATTGACAACATCTACACCCAGAGCTGGTTGAGACATAAGGCTGGACACTTCAGGCTGATAGCATTGGTGAGTTTTGGTGAGCAAATGTAGACCCTTTGAAGTCATACTGCATGGTACCTATTCCATGGCTTCCAACTCTCCAGGTTCAAGGGATTCTTCCTCCAGCTAAAACATGCATGGGAAACCCAGAGTATCGTCCACCGTGTGATTGGGAAACGATTTAAAATGCATCTCAGTTTTCGTATCCTGGTCCTCGGGTTCACCATTCCAGATGCTTTACTAACACTCTCCCCGCATGGAGAGTCAGTGCCTTTAACCTCCTGCTTGGCACAGCTTGCAATTTCTGTGCAAGATGAACAGGAATAGGGAGAACCAATGAGAGACTAGCTGTAGGTGTCTGCACGGGCAAATGTAACGCTCATTGCCCACCAGGAACAGGAATTAACCAAAGGCTCAGCGTGACCTGCCGGAAACAGATTAGGGCCTGAAGAAATCCTGCGGTTTTGTGCCCAGCTCACAAGAAAGCGAGTTGAAGAAAGGAGCTCAGGGGCACTGTAATTCACAAACCTGCAGAGTTATAAATGACAGCTATCCTCCGAAAATATATTGAAGTAAGCCTGCGAAGGGGACTTGAAAGCGGGGCAGAATTTCAGGAAAACGATTGCAGCGGGTAGACTGGAATTGCCCTGAAAGCATAGGAAAAGAGGCAGAACGTCGACAATGATGCACTTGGCCAAAAAGCGCGTATGCGTTTTTTCCTGAATATATTCAGGAAAAAACGCTTACGCCCTTTTTGGCCAACAAGCAAGCCTGTAAAGGAAATCTGCACTACAATGAAGTCTCACTGCCCCCCGGGCAAAAGGGCCATCAGAAAAAAGTGTAAAATCCAGAAAGGTAGGACAGGATATGGAGTACAGGGAGCTTGTTATGCTGATTGGCAGGATGTAAATTGCCAGCAGCCAGCCTGGAGAAGTGTATGGTGTTTATTGAAACACGTAAGAAATAAAGCAACACAGCCTATGGCAATTGCATTTATGGTCCTATTCCTTAGGTAAATTAAAATCAAAAACAGAGAGCCACCCCAATATTTGGGACGGCTGTGTTCCCAAGAAGCTCGTCTACAGTACCAGGTAAATATCCCAGAAAGCAAAAACTGGATAAAGAAGTTGTGGCACGTACGTACATTGCAATATCACACAGCAATGAAATCTGTGTCATCAGGTCCGTAGCGGCATAGTGAGTGGATGCAGGTACGGTGATTCTACGTGAACTACGTCACACAGAAAAAGAAACATCATAAGATATCACTAATACACGGAATGTAAACTTGACTACACATGAACTGAATTACAAAACAGAACAGGGTCTCAAATTTAGAAAACCAACTAGTGCTTGCTTATGGGGAAAGGTGCCTTGGGGTGCTGCATAAAACCAGAGACTGAAATTAGCACAGATAACATTCCATAAGCCAAATATGTAATAGACAAGACCTACTCCTTGCTCAACGAAATGGACTCAACACCACATATTCAACGCCTAGGAATATACCTGACTAGGAAGAATCTTAAAACCCATGGATTTATATGTCTCAGTAAGAGAATCAAGTGTGTGTACAGCGGCATAAACGCAGCAGTGAAAATCCGATAAATCCCATTATCAAAATAAATTTCAAAAACAAAACACAGAGACAGTGAAATAGAGAGCAATTCTTAAATAATTCACTCAGGGCATGTGATGCAACCGGGATTGGCCACATCTACACCCAGAGCTGGTTGAGACATAAGGCTGGACACTTCAGGCTGATAGCATTGTTGGGTTTCGGTGAGCAAATGCAGACCCTTTGAAGTCATACTGCATGGTACCCATTCCATGGGTCCCAACTCTCCAGGTTCAAGGGATTCTTCCTCCAGCTGAAACATGCATGGGAAACCCAGAGTATCGTCCACCATGTGATTGGGAAACGATTTAAAATGCATCTCAGTTTTCGTATCCTGGTCCTTGGGTTCACCATTCCAGATGCTTTACTAACACTCTCCCCGCTTGGAGAGTCAGTGACTTTAACCTCCTCTTTGGCACAGCTTGCAATTTCTGTGCAAGATGAACAGGAATAGGGAGAACCAATGAGAGACTAGCTGTAGGTGTCTGCACGAGCAAATGTAACGCTCATTGCCGACCAGGAAGAGGAATTAAACAAAGGCTCAGCGTGCCCTGCTGAAAACAGATTAGGGCCTGAAGCCATCCTGCGGTTTTGTGCCCAGCTCATAAGAAAGCGAGTTGAAGAAAGGAGCTCAGGGGCACTGTAATTCACAAACCTGCAGAGTTATAAATGACAGCTATCCTCCAAAAATATATTGAAGTAAGCCTGCAAAGGGGACTTGAAAGCGGGGCAGAATTTCAGGAAAACGATTGCAGGGGGTAGACTGGAATTGCCCTGAAAGCATAGGAAAAAAGGCACAATGTCGACAATGATGCACTTGGCCAAAAAGGGCGTATGCGTTTTTTCCTGAATATATTCAGGAAAAAACGCATACGCCCTTTTTGGCCAACCAAGCAAGCCTGTAAAGGAAATCTGCACTACATTGAAATCTCACTGCCCCCCGGGGCAAAAGGGCCATCTGAAAAAAGTGTAAAATCCAGAAAGGTAGGACAGGATATGGAGAACAGGGAAACTTGTTATGCTGATTGGCAGGATGTAAATTGCCAGCAGCCACCCTGGAGAAGTGTATGGTGTTTCCTGAAACACGTAAGAAACAAAGCAACACAGCCTATGGCACTTCCACTTATGGTCCTATAGCTTACGGAAATTAAAATCAAAGACAGACAGCCACCCCAATATTTGGGATGGCTGTGTTCACAAGAAGCTCGTCTACAGTATCAGGTAAATATCCCAGAAAGCAAAAAATGGATAAAGAAGTTGTGGCACGTACGTGCAATGCAATAACACTCAGCAATGAAATCTGTGTCATCAGGCCCGTAGCGGCATAGTGAGTGGATGCAGGTACGGTGATTCTACGTGAACTACGTCACACAGAAAAAGAAACATCATAAGATATCACTAATACACGGAATGTAAACTTGACTACACATGAACTGAATTACAAAACAGAGCAGGGTCTCAAATTTAGAAAACCAACTAGTGCTTGCTTATGGGGAAAGGTGCCTTGGGGTGCTGCATAAAACCAGAGACTGAAATTAGCACAGATAACTTTCCATAAGCCAAATATGTAATAGACAAGACCTACTCCTTGCTCAACGAAATGGACTCAACACCACATATTCAACGCCTAGTAATATACCTGACTAGGAAGAATCTTAAAACCCATGGATATATATGTCTCCGTAAGAGAATCAAGCGTGTGTACTGCGGTCGAAACGCAGCAGTGAAAATCCGATAAATCCCATTATCAAAATAAATTTCGAAAACAAAACACAAAGACAGTGAAATAGAGAGCAATTCTTAAATAATACACTCAGGGCATGTGATGCAACCGGGATTGACCACATCTACACCCAGAGCTGGTTGAGACATAAGGCTGGACACTTCAGGCTGATAGCATTGGTGAGTTTCGGTGAGCAAATGCAGACCCTTTGAAGTCATACTGCATGGTACCCATTCCATGGGTCCCAAATCTGCAGGTTCAAGGGATTCTTCCTCCAGCTAAAACATGCATGTGAAACCCAAAGTATGGTCCACCGTGTGATTGGGAAACGATTTAAAATGCATCTCAGTTTTCGTATCCTGGTCCTCGGGTTCACCATTCCAGATGCTTTACTAACACTCTCGCTGCCTGGAGAGTCAGTGCCTTTAACCTCCTGTTTGGCACAGCTTGCAATTTCTGTGCAAGATGAACAGGAATAGGGAGAACCAATGAGAGACTAGCTATAGGTGTCTGCACGGGCAAATGTAACGCTCATTTCCCACCAGGAAGAGGAATTAACCAAAGGCTCAGTGTGCCCTGCCGGAAAAAGATTAGGGCCTAAAGCAATCCTGCGGTTTTGTGCCCAGCTCACAAGAAAGCGAGTTGAAGAAAGGAGCTCAGGGGCACTGTAATTCACAAACCTGCAGAGTTATAAATGACAGCTATCCTCCAAAAATATATTGAAGTAAGCCTGCGAAGGGGACTTGAAAGCGGGGCAGAATTTCAGGAAAACGATTGCAGGGGGTAGACTGGAATTGCCCTGAAAGCATAGGAAAAGAGGCAGAACGTCGACAATGATGCACTTGGCCAAAAAGGGCGTATGCGTTTTTTCCTGAATATATTCAGGAAAAACGCATACGCCCTTTTTGGCCAACCAAGCAAGCCTGTAAAGGAAATCTGCACTACAATGAAGTCTCACTGCCCCCCGGGCAAAAGGACCATCTGAAAAAAGTGTAAAATCCAGAAAGGTAGGACAGGATATGGAGAACAGGGAGCATTGTTATGCTGATTGGCAGGATGTAAATTGCAAGCAGCCACCCTGGAGAAGTGTATGGTGTTTCCTGAAACACGTAAGAAACAAAGCAACATAGCCTATGGCAATTGCACTTATGGTCCTGTTGCTTAGGGAAATTAAAATAAAAAACAGAGAGCCACCCCAAAGTTTGGGGTGGCTGTGTTCCCAAAAAGCTCGTCTACAATACCAGGTAAATATCCCAGAAAGCAAAAAATGGATAAAGAAGTTGTGGCACGTACGTGCAATGCAATATCACTCAGCAATGAAAGCTGTGTCCTCAGGCCCGTAGCGGCATAGTGAGTGGATGCAGGTACGGTGATTCTACATGAACTACGTCACACAGAAAAAGAAACATCATAAGATATCACTAATACACGGAATGTAAACTTGACTACACATGAACTGAATTACAAAACAGAACAGGGTCGCAAATTTAGAAAACCAAGCAGTGCTTGCTTATGGGGAAAGGTGCCTTGGGGTGCTGCGTAAAACCAGAGACTGAAATTAGCACAGATAACATTCCATAAGCCAAATATGTAATAGACAAGACCTACTCCTTGCTCAACGAAATGGACTCAACACCACATATTCAACGCCTAGGAATATACCTGACTAGGAAGAATCTTAAAACCCATGGATTTATATGTCTCCGTAAGAGAATCAAGCGTGTGTACAGCGGCATAAACACAGCAGTGAAAATCCGATAAATCCCATTATCAATATAAATTTCAGAAACAAAACACAAAGACAGTGAAACAGAGAACAATTCTTAAATAATTCTCTCAGGGCATGTGATGCAACCGGGATTTTCCACATCTACACCCAGAGCTGGTTGAGACATAAGGCTGGACACTTCAGGCTGATAGCATTGGTGAGTTTCGGTGAGCAAATGCAGACCCTTTGATGTCATACTTCATGGTACCCATTCCATGGGTCCCAAATCTCCAGGTTCAAGGGATTCTTCCTCCATCTAAAACATGCATGGGAAACCCAGAGTATGGTCCACCGTGAGATTGGGAAATGATTTAAAATGCATCTCAGTTTTCGTATCCTGGTCCTCGTGTTCACCATTCCAGATGCTTTACTAACACTCTCCCCTCTTGGAGAGTCAGTGCCTTTAACCTCCTCTTTGGCACAGCTTGCAATTTCTGCACAAGATGAACAGGAATAGGGAGAACCAATGAGAGATTAGCTGTAGGTGTATGCACGGGCAAATGTAACGCTCATTTCCCACCAGTAAGAGGATTTAAACAAAGGCTCAGCGTGCCTTGCCGGAAAGAGATTAGGGCCTGAAGCAATCCTACGGTTTTGTGCCCAGCTCACAAGAAAGCGAGTTGAAGAAAGGAGCTCAGGGGCACTGTAATTCACAAACCTGCAGAGTTATGAAAAACAGCTATCCTCCAAAAATATATTGAAGTAAGCCTGCGAAGGGGACTCGAAAGCGGGGCAGAATTTCAGGAAAACGATTGCAGGGGGTAGACTGGAATTGTCCTGAAAGCATAGGAAAAGAGGCAGAACGTCGACAATGATGCACTTGGCCAAAAAGGGCGTATGCGTGTTTCCTGAATATATTCAGGAAAAAACGCATACGCCCTTTTTGACCAACCAAGCAAGCTTGTAAAGAAATCTGCACTACAATGAAGTCTCAGTGCCCCCCAGGGCAAAAGGGCCATTTAAAAAAATTGTAAAATGTAGAAACGGAGGACAGGCAATGGAGAACATTGATCCTTATTATGCTGATTCATATGATGTAAATTGCCAACAGCCATTCTGGAGAAGTGTTATGTGTTTCCTGAAACACATGAAAAACAAAGCAATACAGCCTATGGCACTTCCACTTATGGTCCTACAGCTTAGGGAAATTAAAATCAAAAACACATAGCCACCTCAAAGTTTGGGACCTCTCTGTTTACAAGAACCTCGTTTACAGTACCAGGTAAATATCTCAGAGAGCATACAATGGATTAAGAAGTTGTGGTACGTACGTACAATGGAATACCACTCAGCAATGAAATCTGTGTCATCCGGCCCGTAGTGGCATAGTGAGTGGATTCAGGTACGGTGATTCTACGTGAAATAAGTCACACAGAAAAAGAAACATCATAAGATATCACTAATACACGGAATATAAACTTGACTACACATGAACTGAATTACAAAACAGAACAGGGTCTCAAATTTAGAAAACCAACTAGTGCTTGCTTATGGGGAAAGGTGCCTTGGGGTGCTGCATAAAACCAGAGACTGAAATTAGCACGGATAACTTTCCATAAGCCAAATATATAATAGACAAGACTTACTCCTTGCTCAACGAAATGGACTCAACACCACATATTCAACGCCTAGGAATATACCTGACTAGGAAGAATCTTCAAACCCATGGATTTATATGTCTCCGTAAGAGAATCAAGAGTGTGTACAGCGGCATTAACGCAGCATTGAAAATCGGATAAATCCCAGTATCAAAAAAAATTTCAAAAAGAAAACACAATGACAGTGAAATAGAGAACAATTCTTAAATAACTCACACAGGGCTTGTGATGCAACCTGGATTTACCACATCTACACCCAGAGCTGGGTGAGAGATAAGGCTGGACACTTTGGGCTGATTGCATTGGTGAGTTTGAGTGAGCAAATGCAGACCCTTTGATGTCATACTGCCTGGTACCCATTCCATGGTTCCCAACTCTCCAGGTTCAAGGGATTCTTCCTTCAGCTAAAATTTGCATGGGAAACCCAGAGTATGCTCCACCGTGTGACTGGGAAACCTTTTTACATGCATGTCAGTTTTCGTCCCCTGGTACTCAGGTTCACCATTCCAGACCCTTTTCTTACACTCTCCCCATTTGTAGAGTCAGTGCCTTTAACCTCCTGTTTGGCACTGCTTGCAATTTCTGCGCAAGATGAACAGGAATACGGAGAACCAACGGGAGACTATCTGTAGGTGTGTGCACGGGCAAATTTTTTTTTAACATCTTTATTGGGGTATAATTGCTTTACAATGGTGTGTTAGTTTTTGCTTTATAACAAAGTGAATCAGCTATACAAATACATATACTCCCATGTGTCTTCCCTCTTGTGTCTCCCTCCCTCCCTCTCTCTCCCTCCCACCCCTCCAGGTTGTCCCAACGCCCCGAGCTAATATCCCTGTGCCTTGTTGCTGCTTCCCCCTTGCTATGTACCTTACTACGTTTGTTAGTGTGTATATATCCATGACTCTCTCTCGCCCTGTCAAAACTCACCCTTCCCCCTCCCCATATCCTCAATTCCGTTCTCCAGTAGGTCTGCGCCTCTATTCCTGTCTTATCCCTAGGTTCTTCATGACATTTTTTTCCTTTAAATTCCATATATATGTGTTAGCATATGGTATTTGTCTTTTTCTTTCTGACTTACTTCACTCTGTATGACAGACTCTAGGTCTATCCATCTCATTACAAATAACTCAGTTTCATTCCTTTTTAAGGCTGAGTAATATTCCATTGTGTATATGTGCCACATCTTCTTTATCCATTCGTCCAATGATGGGCGCTTAGGTTCTTTCCATCTCCAGGCTATTGTAAATAGAGCTGCAATGAACATTTTGGTACATGACTCTTTTTGAATTTTGGTTTTCTCAGGGTATATGCCCAGTATGCACGGGCAATTTTAACACTCATTTCCCAACAGGAAGAGGAATTAACCAAAGGCTCAGCATCCCATGCTGGAACACGATTAGGGCCTGAAGCAATCCTGCGATTTTGTGGCCAGCTCACAAGAAAGCGAGTTGAGGAAAGGAGCTCAGGGGCACTGTCATTCACATACCTGCAGACTTATAAATGACAGAAATTGTAGAAAAATATATTGAATTAAGGCTGCAAAGAGGACTTGAAAGTGGGGCAGAATTGCCAGAATCCGATTTCAGGAGGTAGACGTGAATTGCTCTGAAAGCATAAGAGAAGTGGCAGAACCTCGTCAATGAAGCACTTGGCCAAAAAGGGCATATGCGTTTTTTCCAGGGCCATCATTAACGGGAGTAGGAGGCTCCCAGCATGCTCCAGTGGCCAACAGAGGGCCCACGTCACCAAGGCGATGTAAGCTAGCCAGGCAGGAGTGACCTGACATCAGAGGGCCCACCGCACAGAATGGTAAGGAACCCAGCCAGGATCAGACTCTCCCCAGAGGGCCCACATCACCAAGGAGATGGGAACCAGGCAGGAGTGTCCTCACACCCGTGGGGCCACATCATCAAAAGTTGAGGTACCCAGCACATGTGGCCTCAAATCAGAGGACCCACATCACCATGGGTTTCGGAGTGAGGCAGGCAGGATTAACCTCACATGTCCCATTGTATACAAATTGTGTGGAAACCAGCAGCTGGATCTTCCTAGCAGGCGGCCCAGAGCACTGAGGCTATGAGATCCAGGCCGGCATGAACTCACAACAGAGGGCCCTCATTGTGATTCTGTAAGCAACCCAGCCGTTGTGACCTCAGAGCAGAAGGCCCACATCCCCATGGGGAAGGGAAACAAGCAGGAGTGTCATCGCAAGAGTGGGCACACATGAAAAAATGTGGGGAGCCCAGCAATTAGTGCCTGATGCCAGAGGGCCCTCATCACCGAGGGGCGGTGGCTCCCAGCCAGCTCCAACTGCTACCAGAGGGGCGACGTCGCCAATGCGGAGTGCGACAACCAGGCAGGAGTGATCTCAGAGCAGAGGGTCAACCTCACAGAAGTGTGAAGAACCAAAGAGGATCAGATTCTCACCAGAGGGCCCACATCACCAAGGGAATGGGAACCAGGCAGGAGTGTCCTCACACTAGTGGGGCCACATCACCGAAAAGTGAGGGACCCAGCACACGTGGCCACAAACCAGAGGACACACATCACAAGGGAGCTGGGATTGAGGCAGGCAGGAGGAGCCTCAAAACAGAGGGACCATAGAATTAAAGAGGTGAAGAATCCCGCAGTTGGAACCTCCCAGCAGGCGGCCAGGAGCAGGGAGACTATGGGATCCAGGCCGGAGTGATCTCACATGAGAGGGCCGTCATCATGAAACTGTGAGCAACCTAGGCGTTGGGATCACAGAGCAGAAGGCCCACATTCCCATGGGGTTGGGAACCTGTCAGAAGTGTACTCGCACCACAGGGCACACATCAGAGAATTTAGGGAGCCCAGGAGTTGGGGCCTGACGCCAGAGGGCCCTCATTACCAAGGGGAGGAGACTCCAATCAGGCACCAACACCCAACTGAGGGCCCACGTCGCCAAGGTGACGTGTGACAGCCAGGTAGGAGTGACCTCACCGCAGAGGGCCTACCTCACAGAAGGGTGAGGAACACAGCCAGGATAAGACTCTCACCAGAGGGCCCACATCACCAAGGTGATCAGAACCAGGCAGGAGAGTCTTCACACCAGTGTGGCCACATCATAGAAAGGTGAGGAACCCAGCACATGTGGCCTAAACCAGAAGACCCACATCTCCAAGGGGCTCGGAATGAGGCAGGCAGGAGTAGCCTCACAACACAGGGCCCATAGAATAAAAAAGCTGAGGAATCCAGCAATGGGAACCTTCCAGCAGGCAGCTAAGAGCACCAAGTCTATGCGATTCAGGCCGCAGTAAACTCACAGCAGAGGGTCCACATCATGAAACTGCGAGCAACCCAGCCATTTGGACCTCAGAGCAGAAGGTCCACATCCCCAAGGTGTTGGGAGCATGGCAGGAGTGTCCTCGCACCACTTAGCACATATCAGAAAATGTGGGTACCCAGCAGTTAGGGCCTGACGCCAGAGGGCCCTCATCACTGAGGGGAGGAGGCTCCCAGCATGTTCCAACTACCACAAGAGGGCCCACGTCGCCAAGGCGGGGTGTGCCAGCCAGGCAGGAGTGACCTCACAGCAGACGGCCCACCTCAAAGAAGTGTGAGGAACCCAACCAGGATCAGACTCTCACCAGAGGGCCCATATCACCAAGGGGACGGGAACCAGGCACGAGTGTCCTCACACCAGTGGGGCCACATCATTAAAAGATGAGGAAACTGGCACATGTGGCCACAAACCAGAGGACCTACATCACCAAGGGGCTGGGAGTGACACAGGCAGGAGGAGCCTCCCAACACAGGGCCCAAAGAATAAAAAAGGTGAGGAACCCAGCAGTTGGAACTTCCCAGCAGGTGGCCCAGAGTACAGAGGCTATGGAATCTAGGAATGAGTGAACTAACACCAGAGAGCTAACATCAGGAAACTGTGAGCAACCCAGTCATTGGAACCTCAGAGCAGAAGGCCCATATCACCATGGGGATGGGAACATTTCACGAGTGTCCTGGCATCACTGGGCTCACATCAGAAAACCTGGGGGGCCCAGCAGTTAGAGCCTGACGCCAGAGGGACCTCATCACCGAGGATAGGAGTCTCCAAAAGGATCCAATTGCCACCAGAGGGCCGACGTCACCAAGGCAATTGGAGCAAGCCAGGCAGGAGTTACCTCAGAGCACAGGGCCCACCTCACAGAACGGTAAGGAACCCAGCGAGGATCAGACTCTCACCAGAGGGGCCACATCACCAAGGGAATGGGAACCAGGCAGGAGTGTCCTCACACTAGTGGGGTCACATCACCGAAAAGTGAGGGACCCAGCACACGTGGCCTCAAACCAGAGGACACACATCACAAGGGAGCTGGGATTGAGGCAGGCAGGAGGAGCCTCAAAACAGAGGGCCCATAGAATAAAAAAGGTGAGGAATCCCGCAGTTGGAACCTCCCAGCAGGCGCCCAGGAGCAGCAACCCTTTGGGATCTAGGCCGGAATGAACGCACATCAGAGGGCCCTCATCATGAAACTGTGAGCACCCCAGTCGTTGGGACCTCAGAGCAGAAGGCCCAAATTCCCATGGGGTTGGGAACCTGACAGGAGTGTACTCGCACCACAGGTCGCACATCCGCAAATTTTGGGAGCCCAGGAGTTAGGGTCTGACGCAAGTGGGCCCTCATTACCGAGGGACGGAGACTCGCAGCAGACACCAACTCCCAACTGAGGGCCCACGTCACCAAGGTGATGTGTGCCAGCCAGGCAGGAGTGACCTCACCACAGAGGGCCTACCTCACAGAAGGGTGAGGAAACCAGCCAGGATAAGACTCTCACCAGAGGGCCCACATCACCAAGGGGATCGGAACCAGGCAGGAGGGTCCTCACACCAGTGTGGCCACATTATAGAAAGGTGAGGAACCCAGAACATGTGGCCTAAAACAGGGGACCCACATCTCCAAGGGGCTAGGAGTGAGGCAAGCAGGAGTATCCTCACAAAACAGAGCCCACAGAATAAAAGTTGTGAGGAATCCAGCAGTTGGAACCGGCCAGTAGGCCGCCCAGAGCACAGAGTCTATGGGATCCAGGCCACAGCAAACTCACAGCAGAGGTCCCACATCATGAAACTGTGAGCAACCCAGCGGATGGGACCTCAGAGCAGAAGGCCCACATCCCTATGGGGATGGGAACCTGACAGGAGTGTCCTCGGCCCACTTCCACGAATCAGAAAATGTGGGAACCCAGCAGTTAGGACCTGAGGCCAGAGGACCCTCATCACCGAGGGGAGGAGGCTCCCAGCAGGCTCCAACTGCCACCATAAGGCCGATGTCACCAAGGCGGGGTGTGCCAACCAGGCAGGAGTGACCTCAGAGCAGAAAGCCCACCTCACAGAAGTGTGAGGAACCCAACAAGGATCAGACTGTCACCAGAGGGCCAACATCACCAAGGGAATGGGAACCAGGCAGGAGTGTCCTCACACCAGTGGGGCTACATCACCATAATTTGAGGGACCCAGCACACGTGGCCTCAAACCTGAGGACACACATCACCAAGGGGCTGGGAGTGAGGCAGGCCAGAGGATCCTCAAAACAGAGGGACCATAGAATAAAAAAGGTGAGGAATCCCACAGTTGGAACCTCCGGCAGGCAGCCAGGAGCAGCGAGGCTATGGGATCTAGGCCGGAGTGAACTCACACCAGAGGGCCCTCATCATGAAACTGTGAGCAACACAGCCGTTGGGATCTCAGAGCAGAAGGCTCACATCCCCATGGGGATGGGAACCTGGAAGGAGTGTCCTTGCACCACTTAGCACGAATCAGAAAATGTGGGAACCCAGCAGTTAGGGCCTGAGGCCAGAGGGCCCTCATCACCGAGGGGAGGAGGCTCCCAGCAGGCTCCAATTGCCACCATATGGCCGACGTTGCCAAGGCGGGGTGTGCCAGCCAGGCAGGAGTGACCTCAGAGCAGAGGGCCCACCTCACAGAAGGGTGAGGAACCTAACCAGGATCAGACTCTCACCAGAGGGCCAACATCACCAAGGTGATGGGAACCAGGCAAGACTGTCCTAACAGCAGTGGGGCCAACATCACCAAGGGAATGGGAACCAGGCAAGAGTGTCCTCACACCAGTGTGGCCACATTATAGAAAGGTGAGGAACACAGCACATGTGGCCTCAAACAAGGGGACACACATCACGAAGGGGCTGGGAGTGAGGCATGCAGGAGGAGACGCACAACCGAGGGCCCATAGAATAAAAAAGGTGAGGAATCGAGAAGTTGGAAACTCCAAGCTGGAGGCCCAGAGCACTGACACTATGGGATACAGGCCAGAGTGAACACACAGCAAAGGGCCCACATCATGAAACTGTGAGCAACCCAGCAGTTGGGACCACAGAACAGAAGTCCCACATGCCCATGGGGATGGGAACCTGGCAGGAGTGACTCGCACCACTGGGCACACATCAGAAAATGTGTGGAGCCCAGCACTTAGGGCCTGACACCAGAAGGCCCTCATCACTGAGGGGAGGAGGCCCCAGCACGCTCCAACTGCCACCAGAGGGTCCAAGTCGCCAAGGCGACGTGCGCCAGCCAGGCAGGATTGACCTCACAGCAGAGGGCCCACATCATGAAAGTGTGAGCAACCCAGCCGTTAGGACCTCAGAACAGAAGGCCCACACGCTCATGAGGATGGGAACCTGGCAGGAGTGCCCTCGTACCACTTAGCACGTATCAGAAAATGTGGGAACCCCGCCATTAGGGTCTGACGCCAGAGGGCCTCATCACCGCGGGAAGGAGGCTCCCAGCAGGCTCCAACTGCCACCAGGGTGCCGAAGTCAACAAGGCGGGTTGTGCCAGCCAGGCAGGAGTGACCTCAGAGAAGAGGGCTCACCTCACGGATGTGTGAGGAACCCAACCAGGATCAGAGTCTCACCAGAGGGCCCACATCACCAAGGGGATGGGAACCAGGCAGGAGTGTCCACACACCAGTGGGGCCACATCATCAAAAGATGAGGAACCCATCACATATGGCCTCAAACCTGAGGACATACATCACCATGTGGCTGGGAGTGAGGCAGGTATCTGGAGGGGCACATTTAACTCTAATTTCCCACCAGGAAGAGGAATTAACCAAAGGCTCAGAGTGCCGTGCCGGACCCTGATTATGGCCTGAAGCAAACCTGCAGTTTTGTGGCCAGCTTACAAGGAAGCGAGTTAAGAAAGGAGCTCAGGGGCACTGTAATTCACAAACCTGCAGAGATAAATGACAGCTATTGGCAAAAATATATCGAAGTAAGTCTGCAAAGAGGACTTGAAAACGAGGCAGAATTGCAGGAATCATATTTCAAGAGGTAGATTGGAATTGCATTTAAAGCATATGAAAAGCGGCAGATCTTTGACAGTGATGCACATGGACAAAAAGTGCGTATACATTTTTCCTGAATATATTCAGGAAAAAACGCATATGAACATTTTGGCCAACCAAGCACTCCAGCAATGGAAATCCACACTACAATGAAGTCACATTTCCCATTCGTCAAAAAGGCCATCTGAATAAAGTGTAAAAACCAGAAACACAGGACAGGCCATGGAGAACAGGGAGCCGTGTTATGCTGATGGGCGGGATGTAAATTGCCAACAGACACTCTGGAGATGTTCATGGTGTATCCTGAAACATCTAAAAAACAAAGCTACAGAGCCTAGGGCACTTCCACTTTTGGCCCTATAGCTTAGGAAAATTAAAATCAACAAGACACAGCCAACACAAAATTTAGGGCTGCTGTGTTTACAAGAACCTCGAGTCCAGTACAAATTAAATATCCCAGAAAGAAAAAAATGGATAAAGAAGTTGTGCTACTTACGTACAACGGAATATCACTCAGCAGTGAAATCAATGTCATCAGGCCTGTAGCAGCAAATTGAGTGGATTTAATTATGATGATTCTAAGAGAAATATGTCACACAAAGAAAGATAATTATCATAAGATATCACTAATAGAGGGAGTGTAAACTTGGCTACACATAAACTGAATTACAAAACCGAACAGAGTCTCACAGTTAGATAAAAACCTTATGCTTGCTTAAGGGGAAAGTTGAGTTGGGCTGCTGTATAAAAACAGATTGAAATTAGCACACATACCATTCCATAAGCCAAATACGTAATAAACAAGACCTACTCTTTGCTCAACGAAATAGACTCATCCATGGTGTATCACCTCACACCTATTAGAATGGGCATCATCAGAAAATCTACAAACAACAAATGCTGGAAACGGTGTGGAGATAAGGAATCCTCTTCCACTATTGTTGGGAACGTAAATTGATACAGTCACTGTGGAGAACATTATGGAGTTTCTTATAAAACTAAGAATAGAATTACCATAAGATACAGCAATCCCTCTACTGGGCATATACCCAGACAAAACCATAAATCAAAAAGAGACATTCACCACAATGTTCATTGCATCACTATTTACACTATCCAGGAAATGGAAGCAACCTAAATGCCCACAGACAGACGAATGCATAAAGATGTGGTACATATATAAAATGGAATATTACTAAGCCATAAAAAGGAATGAAATTGGGACATTTGTAGAGACGTTGATGGATCTAGAGACTGTCATACAGAGTGAAGTAAGTCAGAAAGAGAAAAACAAATCTTGTATATTAATGCATATATGTGGAACCTAGAAAAATTGTACAGATGAACCATTTTGCAAGGCAGAAATAGAGCAACACATGTATACAACAAACGTATGGACAACAAGGGGGGAAAGCTGTTGGGGATGGTGGTGGGAGGAGTTGAGATATTGGGATTGGTATGTATACATTTATATGTATAAAGTAGATAACCAAAAACAACCTGCTGTATAAAAATATAAAATTAAATTCAAAATAAAAAAATAAAATTAAAAAAAGTAAAACAGAAAAAATATTCTTCCCTTCACATACATGTATTTATATGAATAAATTATTTCCATGCTTATATCTGTAAATGCACAAAAGAGGAATAAAATCTACCTTGAACCAAAAACGAAAAAAAGATAAAAAAGAACAGAACCCACCAGTTACACAGAGGAAAACCGTTTCAGGGCACTTGCTCCAATTGCAAACAATTCTGAAGTTGGTCAGTGGTGGGGAATCATCTCCCATTCAGCCAGCATGCTCCTCGCAACAAGCGTCCTCACTGCAAAGCTGGGGGACCGTGCCGAGGTATCTGTGAGTAAACGTGGGCCGAGCCCCAGGCCAGCTGCTGCTGAAATGTTCCCACCCTTCCAAGGCTAAACACCTGAATATGTACAAGGACTTGAAAACCTAGAGGAAGGGCCATGGAGCCACATGAGGGACAGCATGCCAGCCGACTTGGTGCCTGCAGGCCAGCCAGGATGGTCCTGGCCCTGGGTGCTCTTCTGGAAGCTCTCCATTTCCCTGCCTGAGATACCCCTGATGTCCCGGCCCCCACTGCTTTCTTCCTTCCTCACCTGTGCCCAGGGAGAAATTCCAGCGGCAGGTGTGGGTGACACATCCTCTTCTTTAGCAGGTAGCATCTTGGCAACTGCTGCAGAAAGTCCAGCAGAGCCCCACTCACACTGGGACACCCACAAAGCCGTGGCCTCTCACTCCCTCCCACCAGCCCAGCCCCGAGACTGCTGACAGGGCAGAGAAAATGGCGTCAGGCACAGCTGCAGGGGCTCTTGCTGCCTGGAGCGGTGTTTATATTGATCTCAACCCAGGCACACCTGGGGAGGGCTGGCCGGCACGGTCAGGCTTCCCAAGCCAGCCAATAATCACCCCTCAGGGGCTCACAGTTGCTGAAAATGGAACTTGCTGAATTGGCCAGGTCCAAGGAACAGGTGTGGGCTCCTGAGAGTCAGGATAGACAAGGGGCTGCAGCTCTGGCTTGTTTTCTAATTATATTATCTGGCCCATGAGTGGGAGACAACTTCAAGAAAACCCTCTCCTAATGAGAGGAACCCAGGAGTCAGGGAGAGGACGGGTGGGTGGTGGTTGGAGACAGAGGCCTGGTGCCCCGGGTGCAGTGGAAGTCTCTGGAAGACCAGGTGGAGGAGGCCGCACAGAGTGATGCCCAGGGTCACAGACCTGTCAGAGCTGCTGTTTGTTAGTTCAAGTCCTGCTCTGAGGTGCTCTGTGTCAGATCTGAGCGACAGGTGAGCTGGGAGTGCTCTGCAATGAGGGCTATGTGCACGGTTCCTGTGTGCCCAGCCCTGCCAAGGTACCTGCAAGGGTAGCTCTGTATCCTGGGAGGGGCCTGACCACGGGAGCCCCATGGACTGCAGAGGACCTGCCCAGGGAATCCCATATCCTGGGAGGGGCCTGAACACGAGAGCCCCGTGGGCTGGGGTGGGGGTAGGGTACCTGCCCAGGTGAGCTCCATATCCTGGGATTGGCCTGACCTCGAGAGCCCCATGGGCTGCTGGAGTCCTGGTAAAGGATGTCAGGACAGTCAGTGAAGCCACTGAGGATATACCTCCAGTAGTTCCTAAATCCTACACCCTGCTGGTCATTCTACCAACCACCAGGACTTGGTATTCTGTATTAGTCTTCACTGATGCCTTCTTTTGTATTCCATTAGTCCCAGAGTCACAAGAAATGTTGGCTTGTGAGTGACAGGACTCAACATACAACTAAAACAATACTTCCAGGCTGTCTTGCCCTAAGGGTTCAAAAATTCCCACACCATCTTTGGGGAAAGCTCAGCTAAAGACCTAAAACTTCTACCTCTGGAAAAGGAAACACTCCTTCAATATTCAGACGACATTCTGATCGCCAGCCCTACTAAGGAGGCCTCAGAACTACCAAGCCAATAAAGGATAGAAGTTGTCCACGAAAAAGCTCAAGTATCACAGACTACGGTGACCTCCCTGGGCTTCATTCTCACAGAAGGTCGGAGAAGCCCATCCCAGGAAAGGGAAGAAACAATTTACAGCCTTACCCCTTTCTGAAACTAGAAGACAGCTTAGGGGTTCCTGGGGAAGCCAGGGTTTCCTGCCTCTGGATCCCTAACTACAGTCTACTAGCTGGGCCTCTATATGAAACACTGAAAGGAAAAGATGATGATCCTTTTGAATAGAATCCAGAAGTGGCCTTTCAAGAATGGAAAGAGCAGTCAATTCAGACCCTTGCCCTGGAACTCCCTAATTTAGCTAAACCCTTTGACCTTTACATTCCTGGTGAAAGGTGAATCGCCATTGGAGTATTAGTGTAAGAACTGGGACCACTTGAAATGGAACAATGCAAGAATGCCATCCAGGTAGGATAAACTACGGTCACCAAGGGACTTGGCCCACCGCCACATCTGGCCAAGATACTGGTGGTATCTGAAAACCTGGAAATCAGCAGCCCAAAAGGCCACCTCCCTTCTAAGGGAAACGGACCCCACGTGGTGATCCTAACCCCCAACCATGCCCTGAAGTTGCAGGGTTTGCTCCGTGGGCACACTGACCTCGAGTGTGGAGGCCCTCCAACTCCAACCTCCAGAGAGATAACCGGGAGCAACGGGGCACCATGACAACTCGTGTGATCATCATTTGACCTGGAGTTTCTCTCATAAAACAACAAGAGTGTGTCTCAAAAGAGTAGACTACTGCTTGCAGGACTTACTGCACCCGGAGGGGAGCTAATAGTCTTGGCGGGGGAACCGTATATCACGCTGTCACCATAGAAAAGCCTACAGACACCGTGATGATGGTGGCCAATAAGACCGGCTGGACTCCTGTTTACTTCAAAAGGCTGTTGACTCAGTGGCCATCATGGTCCTTCATCACCACTGACCCTGGACTGTCTGGGAGTTGAGCGGGCAGGGTCCTGACACCTGGTGCTGTTTTTACATTAATTCAGGGGCCTAATGGAAGAAAGCGCAGACTGTTGGTCAGAGCATCTAGGCTGGCAGAAACGGTCAGTCAGAGCACCTAGGCTGGCAGAAACGGTCAGCCTAAGGTGGCTGAACAAATGTGGGGCGGGGTGAAACTGGACCTCACAGCGCCACTGCACATCTCCTTTCTGGACCCTTAAAGGTCATTAGAATCTATAACACTTCCAATACTGGCGCTCAGGCGGACGAGCAGGGAGGCAGGAGACCTGGGGACAATCAACGTCACCTGGAGGCTGCTGGGGAGAAGTTCTGACCCTCGCCCACGGGTATGAAGCCTCCTAACTCAGCACTCAGCAGTTAGAGAAGAAGGGTCTGCACCCGTAGCACTCCAAGAATGAGGAAAGGGACAAAAGGCAGAAGAGGAGTTTGTCCCAGGCAAAGCCCCTTAAAAATGCCTGGGAGATAAAAATAGAATCTGGGCAATAAAATAAAGTCTAACCATTTTTATCCTTTGTGCTTTGTCTAATTTCAGGTGCTCCTAGGGTCCCGCATACAGAGGTTCCACACCCGGCACTTCAGACCAGATTTCCTAGTGCAGAATGGCTCGATGACATTTCAGCTCCTGGGGCCCAGTTCAGACTCCGTGACATAGAGCCTGAGCTGCAGCCAACCAGGTCCTCGAGAGCTCAGCCCCCTCCCTCCCAGTGACTCTGACAGGATCTCTACACAGCAGCCCAGCCCACAGCCCACAGGGTAGCACCTCTCCATTCTCTGATCAAAATATAAAGTTTCCTTTGCTTTTGAACCAAACTCAGTCTCGATCTATTGGCTCCAATGACACTGGGCAGGGGGACACTTGTTGGGGTCCACTCTGGAGGATCAGTAACAGAAATTGAGAACATTGTAACTTTAATGAACAGATGTGTGAGCCATACTGTAATTAACAGAGAACAGTATATAAGATGTTATACACTGTTAGAAATAAGATGTTTCTAACACTTCCATTTGATATTTCCATCACTTTCTTATAAGCAAGTTCAGTGAAAATGTTTGTCTTATGTGTCAGGTCAATATTAGAGAAACGAAGTGATTTCTTTCCAAGCATGTACATTTAATAATCTTGCTTAAAGCTTCAATCTTGTTTTAAATGCTTTTGCATTGAAAATGATACCTCTCTTTCAGCTTCCCCATTTCTGAGAAGTATAAAATCTTATAATTTATTATTACCAAAGGGGAAAGTGTGGGAGGAGGGATAAATTAACAGTTTGGGATTAACACATACACAATGCTATGTATAAAATCGATCATCAACAAGGAACTACTGTATAGCACAGGGAACTACACTCAATATTTTGCAATAACCTATAAGGGGAAATGATCTGAAAAAGAATAGATATTTTTATTGACATCATCTATCACTGACAGTTAAAATCGAACCTAAGGGAAGCCGGTGGTGAGTGTTTCTGACCCTGAAGACTTCAATCATCTAAAGTTTGGACTCTGCCTACTTCCCAAGGCCCTTAATGAACATATGTGTAGCCGTAGCTTAAAAAATCCCCCAGTTTGGGTTGCGGAGAGACACTGATTTTGAAAAAGCCCTGGTGTTCTCCTCACATGAATCGGACCAGTCCTACAGCTAAAACGTGCCTGTCACACACAGAGGATGGTATACCGTCTGATCGTGAAGAGTTTGGAAAAGAAATCTCATCTCCTCATCACCTGGTGCTCGGGTTCACCCCTCCAGAGTCTTTACTAACAGTCTCCCCACTTGGAGATGTCAGCACTGTCAACATCCTGTTGCGCACAGTTTGGAATTTGTCCAGAGGATGAATCGGAAGGAGGAGGAACAATGAGAGACAAGTCCTAGGTGTTCAGACAGGCACATGTCACTCTAATTTCCAATCAGGAAGACGAATTAACCAAAGGCTAGGGTTGCCCATGGAAACAGAATAGGGCTTGAGGAAATCCCGCTGCTTTGTGGCCAGTTCCCATAAACACAAGTGGAAAAATGAAACTCAGGGGCACAAAATTCACGAAACTGCAGAGCTCAAAATATCTATCACTGAAAAATGTCTTGAGGAAGGTCAGAGAAAAGGACTTGTAAGCAACAGAGAATGGCAGGAAAGGGATTGGAAGAGGTAGAAAGGACTCGCCATTAAGCACAAGAAAAGGGGCTGATCATTGCCAACATTGCAGTTGGCCAAAAAGGGTGTATGCATCTTTTTCTGTATAAATTCAAGAAAAGGGCATACACATTTTTAGCCAACCAAACAGGTGGGCACTGGAAATCAATACTACAAAACACATCACTTTGCATCAGTCAGAAGAGCCGTCCTCATAAAGTGTAAACACCAGAAATGCAGGACAGGGCAAGGAGAAAAGGGAGCACTGTGAGGCTTATAGTGGAAATGTATGTTGCCAACGGTCACTCTGGAGAAGTGTATTGTGTTTACTAAAGCATCTAAAAAATGAGCTACCGAGCACAGGGCACTTGCACTCATGGACGTATATCTTGGGAAAAACAAAAATGGAGAGGAAACAGGCACGCGAAAATTTACCGCCTCTCTGTTTAAAAGATCCTCGACTAGGATATAACATAAATGTCTCTGGAGGGAAAAAATGGATAGAGATGTGGTACTTATGTAGAGCGGAATATTACTCAACATGGAAATCAATGAAATATGGCCATTTGTAACAACTCCAGAGGAGTTACGTATAATCATACAAAGCCACATAATACTAAAAGAAAAAGACATAAGATATCACTAATACATGGAATATAAACTTGGCTACACATGCACTGAATTACAAAACAGAACAGAGTCTCAAATTTAGAAAACCAACCAGTGCTTGTTATGGGGAATGGTGAGCTGGGGTGCTGCATAAAAGCAGAGACTGAAATTAGCACAGATACCGTTCATTAAGCCAAATATATAATAGACGAAACCTACTCCTTGGTCAACGAAATGGACTCCACACCCCATATTCAGTGCCTAGGAATATACCTGACTTGTAAGAGTCTTAAAACCTATCGATTTATATGTCTCCGTAAGAGAAATAAGCATGCCTACAGCGACATAAATGCAGCAGTTAAAATCAGCTAAATCCCATTATCAAAATAAATTTCAAAAACAAAACACAATGACAGTGAAATAGAGAACAATTTTTAAATAATTCATTCAGGGCTTGTGATGCAACCTGGATTTACCACATCTACATCCAGAGCTGGGTGAGACAGAAGACTGGACACTTGGGGCCGATAGGATTGGTGAGGTTAGGTGAGCAAATGCAGACCCTTTGAAGTAATACTGCAGGGTACCCATTCCAAGGGTCCCAACTCTCCAGGTTTAAGGGATTCTTCCTTCAGCTAAAACAGACATGGGGACCCAGAGTATGGTCCACCGTGTGATCGGGAAACGTTTTTAAATGCATCTCAGTTTTTGTCCCCTGGTATTCGGGTTCACCATTCCAGACGCTTTGCTAACACTCTCCCCGCTTGGAGAGTCAGTGCCTTTCACCTCCTGTTTGGCACAGTTTGCAAATTCTGCGGAAGATGAACAGGAATAGGGAGAACCAATTAGAGAGTAGCTGTATGTGTCTGCACGGGGAAATGTAACGCTCATTTCCCACCAGGAAGAGGAATTAACCAAAGGCTCAGCGTGCCCTGCCGGAAACAGATTACAGCCTGAAGCAATCCTGCGGTTTTGTGCCCAGCTCACAAGAAAGCGAGTTGAAGAAAGGAGCTCAGGGGCACTGTAATTCACAAACATGTGGAGCTATAAATAACAGCTATTGTCTAAAAATATACTGAAATAAGCATGGGAAGAAAACTTGAAAGTGGGGCCGAATTGCAGGAAAACAATTTCAGGAGGTGGACAGGAAATGCATTTAAAGCATAGGAAAAGAGGCAAAATGTCGACAATGATGCACTTGGTCCAAAAGGGCGTATACGTTTTTCCCTGAATATATTCAGGAAAAAACGCATACGCCCTTTTTGGCCAACCAAGCAAGCTTGCAAAGGAAATCGGCACTACAATCAAGTCTCACCTCGACCAGTCAAAAGGGCCATCTGAAAAATGTGTAAAATCCAGAAAGGCAGGACAGGCCATGGAGAACAGGGAGCCTTGTTGTGCAGATGGGTGGGATGTAAATTGCCAAAAGCCACTCTGGAGAAGTGTATGGTGTTTCCTGAAACACCTAAAAAACAAAGCAACTCAGCCCAGTGAACTTCCACTTATGGTCTTTTAGCTTAGAGAAGTTAAAATCAGAAAGACAGAGCCACCCCAAAATTTGGGACGGCTCTGTTTAGAAAAACCTCGTATACCCTACAAGTTAAATGTCCCAGAAAGTGAAAAATGCATCAAGAACTTGCAGGACATACGTACAATGGAATACCACTCAGCAAGGAAATATATGTCAGCAGGCCCATAGCGGCATAAGTACTGGATTCAGGTACGATGTTTCTAAGTGAAATAAGTACACAGAAAAAGAAGTATCATAAGATATCACTAATACACGGAATGTAAACATGGCTACACATGAACTGAATTACAAAACAGAGAAGGGTCTCAAATTTAGAAAACCAACTTGCGCTTGCTTATGGGGAAAGGTGCGTTGGGGTGCTGCATAAAACCAGAGACTGAAATTAGCACAGATAACATTCCATAAGCCAAATATGTAATAGACAAGACCTACTCCTTGCTCAACGAAATAGACTCAACACCCCATATTCAACACCTAGGAATATACCTGACAAGTAAGAATCTTAAAACCCATGGATTTATATGTCTCCGTAAGAGAATCAAGCGTGTGTACAGCGGCATAAACGCAGCAGTGAAAATCCGATAAATCCCATTATCAAAATAAATTTCAAAAACAAAACAAAATGACAGTGAAATACAGAGCAATATTTACATAATTCACTCAGGGCATGTGATGCAACCTGGATTTACCACATCTACACCCAGAGCTAGGTGAGACATAAGGCTGGACACTTCAGGCTGATAGCATTGGTGACGTTCGGTGAGCAAATGCAGACCCTTTAAAGTCATACTGCATGGTACCCATTCCATGGGTCCCAACTCTCCAGGTTCAAGGGATTCTTCCTTCAGCTAAAACATGCATGGAAAACACAGAGTATGGTCCACCGTGTGATTGGGAAACGATTTAAAATGCATCTCAGTTTTCGTATCCTGGTCTTCGGGTTCACCATTCCAGACGCTTTACTAACACTCTCCCCGCTTGGAGAGTCAGTGCCTTTAACCTCCTGTTTGGCACAGCTTGCAATTTCTGTGCAAGATGAACAGGAATAGGGAGAACCAATGAGAGACTAGCTGTAGGTGTCTGCACGGGCAAATGTAACGCTCATTTCCCACCAGGAAGAGGAATTAACCAAAGGCTCAGCATGCCCTGCCGGAAACAGATTAGGGCCTGAAGCAATCCTGCGGTTTTGTGCCCAGCTCACAAGAAAGCGAGTTGAAGAAAGGAGCTCAGGGGCACTGTAATTCACAAACCTGCAGAGTTATAAATGACAGCTATCCTCCAAAAATATATTGAAGTAAGCCTGCGAAGGGGACTTGAAAGCGGGGCAGAATTTCAGGAAAACGATTGCAGGGGGTAGACTGGAATTGCCCTGAAAGCATAGGAAAAGAGGCAGAACGTCGACAATGATGCACTTGGCCAAAAAGGGCGTATGCGTTTTTTCCTGAATATATTCAGGGCCATCTGAAAAAAGTGTAAAATCCAGAAAGGCAGGACAGGCCATGGAGAACAGGGAGCCTTGCTATGCTGATGGGCGGGATGTAAACTGCCAACAGCCACTCTGGAGAAGTGTATGGTTTTTCCTGAAACACGTAAGAAACAAAGCAACACAGCCTATGGCAATTCCACTTATGGTCCTATAGCTTAGGGAAATTAAAATCAACAACACACAGCCCCCCCCAAAGTTTGGCACGGCTCTGTTTACACGAACCTCGTCTACGGTACAAGTTAAATATCCCAGAAAGCGAAAAACGGATAAAGAAGTTGTGGTACGTACGTACAATGGAATATCGGTCAGCAATGAAATCTATGTGATCACGCCCGTAGTGGCATAGTGAGTGGATTCAGGTACGGTGATTCTACGTGAAATAAGTCACACAGAAAAAGAAACATCGTAAGATATCACGAATACACGGAATGTAAACTTGGCGACACATGAACTGAATTACAAAACAGAACAGGGTCGCAAATTTAGAAAACCATCTTATGCTTGCTTAAGGGGAATGGTGAGTTGGGGTGCTGCATAAAACCAGAGATTGAAATGAGCACCGATACCATTCCATAAGCCAAATATGTAATAGACAAGACCTACTCCTTTCTCAAAGAAATGGACTCAATACCTCACATTAAACGCGTAGCAATATACCTGACTAGTCAGAATCATAAAACCTATGGATTTATATATCTCCGTAAGAGAACCAAGCGTGTGTATACTGGCATATATGCAGCAGTGAAAATCAGCTTCATCCCATTATCAAAATAACTTTCAAAAACAAAACAGAATAACAGTGAAATTCAGAGCAATTCTCAAATAATTCGTTCAGGGAATGTGATGCAACCTGGATTTCCCACATCTACCCCCAGTGCTCGGTGAGACATAAGGCTGGACACTAGGGGCTGATAGGATTGGTGAGGTTCGTTGAGCAAAGGCAGACCTTTTGAGGTCATACTGCATGGTACCCATTCCATGGGTCTCAACTCTCCAGGTTTAAGGGATTCTTCCTTCAGCTAAAACATGCATGTGGAACCCAGAGTATGGTCCACCGTGTGATCGGGAAACTTTTTAAATGCATCTCAGTTTTCGTCCCCTGGTACTCGGGTTCACCATTCCAGATGCTTTACTAACACTCTCCCCACTGGAGACTCTGTGCCTTTAACCTCCTGTTTGGCACAGTTTGCAATTTCTGCGGAAGATGAACAGGAATTGGGAGAACCAATGAGAGACTAGCTGTAGGTGTCTGCACGGGAACATTTAACTGTAATTACCCACCAGGAAGAGGAATTAACCAAAGGCTCAGCGTGCCGTGCTGGCACCAGATTAGGGCCTGAAGCAATCCTGCGGTTTCAAGGCCAGCTCACAAGAAAGCGAGCTGAAGAAAGGAGCTCAGGGGCACAGAAATTCACGAAGCTGCAGAGTTATAAATGACAGCTATCATCCAAAAGTATATTGAAGTAAGGCTGCGAAGAGTACTTGAAAGCGGGGCAGAATTGCAGGAAACAGATTTCAAGATGTATAGTGGAATTGCATTTAAAGCGTATGAAAAGAGGCAGAATGTCAGCAATGATTCACTTGGCCAAAAAGCACGTATGTGTTTTTCCCTGAATATATACAGGAAGAAACGCATACGCGCTTTTTGGCCAAAAAAGCAAGCATGCAATGGAATCTGCACTACGATGAAGGCTCACTTCCCCGTGGTCAAAAAGGCATTCAGAAAAATGAGTGAAGTCCAGAAAGTCAGGACAGGCCATGGAGATCAGGGAGCCTTGTTATGCTGATGGGCGGGATGTAAATTGCAAACAGCCGCTGTGGAGAAGTGTATGGTGTTTCCTGAAACATCTAAAAAACAAAGCTACAGAGAAGAGGGCACTTCCTTTTATAGTCCTATAGCTTAGGGAAATGAAAATCAAAAAGACACATCCACCCGCAAAGTTTGGGACGACTCTGTATACAAGAACCTCGTCCACAGTAAAAGTTAAATATCCCAGGAAGGGAAAAATGGATAAAGAAGTTGTGGCACGTACGTACAATGCAATATCACTCAGCAATGAAATCTGTGTCATCAGGCCCGTAGCGGCATAGTGAGTGGATTCAGGTCCGATGAATCTAAGTGAAATAAGTCACACAGAAAAAGAAACATCATAAGATATCACTAATACACGGAATGTAAACTTGGCTACACATGCACTGAATTACAAAACAGAATAGGGTCTCAAGTTTAGAAAACCAACTTGTGCTTGCTTATGGGGAAAGGTGACTTGGGGTGCTCCATGAAACCAGAGATTGAAATTAGCACAGATACCGTTCCATAAGCGAAATACTTTATAGGAAAGACCTACTCCTTACTCAACGAAATGGGCTCAACACCCCATATTCAACGCCTAGGAATATACCTGACTAGGAAGAATCTTAAAACCTATGGATTTATAGGTCTCCATGAGAGAATCGATTGTGTTTACAGCTGCATAAACGCAACAGTGAAAATCAGCTAAATCCCATTATAAAAATAAATTTCAAAAACAAAACAAAATGACAGTGAAATAGCATTTCTTATATAATTCATTCAGGGCTTGTGATGAAACCTGGATTTACAACATCTACAACCAGAGCTGGTTGAGACATAAGGCTGGACACTTGGGGCTCATAAGATTGATGAGGTTTGGTGAGCAAATGCAGACCCTTTGAAGTCATACTGCATGGTACCCATTCCATGGGTCCCAACTCTCCAGGTTTAAGGGATTCTTCCTTCAGCTAAAACATGCATGGGGAACCCAGAATATGGTACACCATGTGATCGGGCAATGTTTTTAAATGTACGTCAATTTTCGTCCCCTTTTATTCGAGTTTGACATAGCAGACGCTTTACTAACACTCTCCCCACTTGGAGAGTCACTGCCTTTAACCTCCTTTTTGGCACAGTTTGCAATTTCTGTGGAAAATGCCCAGAAATAGGGAGACGCAAAGAGCGACTAGCTGTAGATGTCTGGACGGGCACATTTAACTCTAATTTCCCACCAGGAAGAGGAATTAACCAAAGGCTCAGCATGCCGTGCTGGAACCAGCTTTGGGCCGGAAGCAATCCTTTGGTTTTGTGACCAGGTCTCAAGAAAGCGAGTTGAAGAGAGGAGCTCAGTGGCACTGTAATTCACAAATCTGCAGAGTTATAAATGACAGCTATCGTCCAAAAATATATTGAAGTAAGGCTGCGAAGAGGACTTGAATGTGGGGCAGAATTGCAGGAAACCGATTTCAGGAGGTAGACTGGAATTACATTTAAAGCATATGAAAAGAGACAGAACGTCGACAGTGATGCTCTTGGCCAAAAAGGGCGTATGCGTCTTTTCCTGAACATATTCAGGAAAAGACGCATACGCACTGTTTGCCCAACAAAGCAAGTGTGCAACGGAAATCCGCACTACAATGAAGTCTCACTTCCCTCTGGTCAAAAGGGCCATCTGAAAAATGTGTAAAATCCAGAAAGCCAGGATAGGCCATGGATAACAGGGAGCCTTGTTACACTGATTGGCGAGATGTAAATTGCCAACAGCCACTCTGGAGAAGTGTAAGGTGTTTCCTGAAACACCTAAAAAACAAAGCTACCGATCCTAGGGCACTTCCACTTATGGTCCTATAGCCTAGGGAAATTAAATCAAAAAGACATAGGCACCCGAAAGTTTTGGACGGCTCTGTTTACAAGAACCTTGTCTACGGTACATGTTAAATATCCCAGAAAGCAAAACATGGATAAAGAAGTTGTGCTACGTATGTACAATGGAATATCATTCAGCCATTAAATCTGTGTCATCAGGCCCATAGCGGCATAATGAGTAGATTCAGGTACGATGATTCTAAGTGAAATAAGTCACACAGAAAAAGAAACATCATAAGATATCACTAATACACAGAATGTAAACTTGGCTACACATGAACTGAATTACAAAACAGAACAGCATCTCACATTTAGAAAACCAACTTACGCTTGCTTAAGGGGGAAGGTGAGTTGGGGTGCTGCATAAAACCAGAGATTGAAATTAGCACAGATACCTTTCCATAAGCCAAATACGTAATAAAAAAGACCTACTCCTTGCTCAACGAAATGGACTCAAATCCCCATATTCAACGCATGGCGATGTACCTGACTATTTAGGATCTTAAAACCTGTGTATCTATCTGTCTCCATAAGAGAATCAAGTGTGTGTACAGTGGTATAAACGCAGCAGTGAAAAACAGCAAAATCCAATTATAAAAATAAATTTCAAAAACAAAACACAGAGACAAAGAAAGAGAGACAAATTCTTACAATATTCATTCAGGTGCTGTGATGCAACCTGGATTGACTGCATGTACCCCCAGACCTGGATGAGACCTAAGGCTGGACACATGGGAGTGAGAGGATAGGTGAGGTTGGGTGAGCAAATGCAGACCCTTTAAAGCAATACTGTGTGCTACACATTCCATGGGTCCCAACACTCCACGTTTAAGGGAATCTTCCTACAGCTAAAACATGCATGGGAAACCCAGCGGATGGTACATCATCTGATCGGGAAAGGTTTCTCCACTGTACCTCATTTTTCCTGTCCTGGGGCTCTGGATCGCCATTCCAGCTGCTTTACTAACAGTCTCCCCACTTTGGGAGTCAGTGACTTTAAGCTCCTGTTTTGCACAGTCTGCAATTAGTGCAGAGGATGAACGGGAAGAGGGGCAATCAACGACACAGTAGATGTAGGGGTTTCGACGGGGACATGTCACTCTAATTTTCCATCAGGAAGAAGAATTAACCAAAGGCTCAACCTGCCGTCCCGGATCCAGACTAGGGCCTGAAGCAATCCAGCAGTTTTGTAGCCAGCTCACAAAAGAGCGAGTTGAAAAATGGAGCTCAGGGACACTGCAATTCACAAACATTCAGAGTTATAAAGGACAACTATCCTCCAAAAATATATTGAGGTAAGGCAACGAAGAGGATTTGAAAGCAAGGCAGAATTGCAGAAAACAGGTTTCAAGAGGTAGCTTGGAGTTGCCTTTAAAGCACATGAAAAGTGGCAGAACTTCGACAATGTTGCAGTTGGCCAAAAAGCGCATATGCCTTTTTTCCTGAATATATTCAGGAAACAACGCATACGCCCTTTTCGGCCAACCAAGCAAGCGGGCAATGCAAACCGCACTACAAAGAAATCTCACATCCCACCTGTCAAAATGGCCATCTGAAAAAAATATAAAATCCAGAAAGGCAGGACAGGCTTGGAGAACAGGGAGCCTTGTTATGCTGATGTGAAGTATGTAAATTGCCAACAGCCACTCTGGAGAAGTGTATGTTGTTTCCTAAAACATCTAAAAATCAGAGCTACAAAGCATACGGCACTTCCACTCATGGGCGTACATCTTGCGAAAACTAAAATTCAACAACACAGAAACAACCCAAAGTTTAGGGCTGCTCTGTTTACAAGAACGTTGACTTCGGTACACCTTAAATATCCCAAGAAATAGAAAAACGGATAAAAAGTTGTGGTACTTATGTACAACGGAATATCACTCAGCCAAAAATTCAGTGTCATAAGGTCAGTAGCAGCCTAATGAGTGGATTTGGGTACGATGATTCTAAGTGAAATAAGTCACACAGAAAAAGAAACTTATCATAAGATATCACTTATAGAGGGAATGTAAACATGGCTACACAAAAACTGAATTAAAAACAGAACAGAGTCTCACATTTAGAAAACACACTTATACCTGCTTAAGGGGAAAGGTGATGTGGGGTGATGCATAAAACCAGAGACTGAAATTAGCACAGATACTATTCCATAAACAAAATATGTAATAAACAAGACCTACACCTTGCTCTATGAACTGGACTCAAAACCCCCTATTCACCACAGAGGAATATATCTGATTAGTAAGAATCTTAAAACCTATGTATTGGGGCTTCCCTGGTGGCGCAGTGGTTGAGAGTCTGCCTGCCGATGCAGGGGACACGGGTTCGTGCCCTGGTCTGGGAAGATCCTACATGCTGCGGAGCGGCTGGGCCCGTGAGCCATGGCCACTGAGCCTGCGCGTCCGGAACCTGTGCTCCGCAACGGGAGAGGCCACAACAGTGAGAGGCCCGCGTACCGCAAAAAAAAAAAAAAAAAACCTATGTATTGATATGTCTCCGTAAGGGAATCAAGTGTGTGCAGAGTGGCATAAACACAGCAGTGAAAATCAGCTAAACCTCATTATAAAAATAAATTTCAAAATCAAAACAGAGAGACAGTGAAAGAGAGATAAATTCTTTAAAAATTCTTTTAGGGTATCTGATACATCCTGGAATGATCACATGTACACCCACAGCTGGATGGGACATAAGGCTGGACACTTGGGGCTGAGAGGATTGGTGAGGCTGCGTGAGCAAATGCAGACACTATAAAGCAATACTGCGTGCTACCCATTCCATGGGTCCCGAATCTCCAGGTTTAAGGGAATCTTCCTACAGGAGAAACATGCATGGGAAACCCAGAAGATGGCACACCGTGGGATCAGGAAAGGTTTCTAGAATGCAGCTCGTTTTCCCTCACCTCGTGCTAGGGTTCCCCATTCCAGGCACTTTACTAAGCATCTCCCTACTTGTAGAGTCCGCGCCTTTATCCTCCTGTTTCACACAGTCTGCAATTTGTGCAGAGGATGAACGGGAATAGGAAGAACCAATGAGAGACTAGTTGTAGGTGTGTGGACGGCACATGTCACTCTGATTTCCCATCAGGAAGAAGAATTAACCAAAGGCTCAGCCTGCCTCCCTGGAACAAGAATAGGGCCTGAAACAATCCTGTGGGTTTGTGGCCAGCTCACAGTAAACAGGGTTGAAAAATGGAGCTCAGGGGAACTGTAATTCAGAAACCTGCAGAGCCATAAATGACAACTATTGGTGAATAATATATTGAGGTAACACAAAGAAGAGGATGTGAAAGCAAGGAAGAACTGCAGGAAACAGCTTTCAGGAGGTTGATAGGAGTCGCCTTTAAAGCACATGAAATGCGGCAGAATTTCTACAGTGATGCAGTTGGGCAAAAAGGGCGCATGCGTTTTATCCTGAATATATTCAGGAAAAAAATGCATACGCCCTTTTTGGCCAACCAAGCAAGCAGGCAATGCAACTCCTCACTACAAAGAAGTCTCATTACCCACCGGTCAAAAGGGCCACCTGAAAAAAGTGTAAAATCCAGGAAGGCAGGACAGGCCTTGGAGAAGAGGGAGCCTTTTTACACTGATCGGTGGGATATAAATTGCCAACAGCCTCTCTGGAAAAGTGTATGGTATTTCCTAAAACATCTATAAAACAGAGCTACAGGGCATTGGGCAGTTCCACTCATGGGCGTATATCTACGGAAGACTATAAATCAACAAGAAACAGCCACCCCAAAATTTAGGGCTGCTCTGTTTACAAGAACCTCGACGTTGGTACATCTTAAGTATCGCAGGAAAGAGAAAAATGGAGAGAGAAGCTCTGGTACTTATATACAATGGAATATCACTCAGCCATGAAAGCAATTTCGTAAGGCCAGTAGCAGCATAATGAGTGGATTTAGGTACAATAATTCTAAGTGAAATAAGTCACACAGAAAAAGAAACTTATCATATCACTTATAGAGGGAAAGTTAACATGGCTACACGTGAACTGAATTACAAAACAGAAAAGGGTCTCACATTTAGAAAACACACTTATGCCTGCTTAAGGGGAAAGGTGAGGTGGGGTGATGCATAAAACCAGAGTTTGAAATTACCACAGATACCGTTCCATAAACCAAATATGTAATAGACAAGACATACTCCTTGCTCAATGAACTGGACTCAACATGCCCTATTCACCACAGAGGAATATATCTGACTAGTAAGAATCTTAAAACCTATGTATTGATATGTCTCCATAAGGGAATCAAGTGTGTGTAGAGCAACATAAACACAGCAGTGAAAATCAGCTACACCCCAGTATAAAAATAAATTTCAAAAACAAAACCCAAAGACAATGAAAGAGAGAAAAATGCTTACAAAATTCACTCACGGGCTGTGATGCAATCTGGATTGACCACATCTACACCCACAGCTGGTTGAGTCATAAGGTGGGACACTTGGGGTTGAGTGGATTGGTGAGGTTGGCAGAGCAAATGCAGATTCTTTAAAGCACTACTGCATGCTACCCATTCCATGGTTCCCAACTCTCCTGGTTTAAGGGAATCTTTCTAAGGCTAAAACATGCTCGGGAAACCCTGGTGATGTTACACCGTGTGATTGGGAAAGTTTTCTAAAACGCACCTAATTTTTCCTCTCCTGGTGCTCGTTTTCTCCATTCCAGCCCCTTTACTAACAATCTCCCTACTTGGAGAGTCAGCGCCTTTAACCTCCTGTTTCCTGCAGTTTGCAATTTGTGCGGAGGATGAACGGGAAGAGGGGGAACTAATGAGAGATTAGCTATAGGTGTTTGGACGGGCATATGTCAGTCTAATTTCCCATCAGGAAGAAGAATTAACCAAAGGCTCAGCCTGCCGCCCCGGAACCAGATTAGGGCCTAAAGCAGTGCTGCAGGTTTGTGGCCAGCTCACAGAAAAGGGAGTTGAAAAATGGAGCTCAGGAGCACTGCAATTCACAAACCTGCAGAGTCATAAACGACAACTATCGGCGAAAAATACACTGAGGTAAAGCAAAGAAGATGGTGTGAAAGCAAGGCAGAATTGCAGGAAACAGATTTCAAGACGTTGATTGGAGTGGCCTTTAAAGCACATGAAAAGCGGCAGAAGTTCGAAAATGATGCACTTGCCCAAAAAGGACGTATGTGCACGTTTGACACCGTGTCATCGGGAATGGTTACTAAAACGCACCTCATTTTTCCTCTCCTGGTGCTCAGGTTTGCCATTCCTTGTGTGAAGGGGTATCACATTTTGGTTTTAATTTGCGTTTCCATCATGACTACTGATGTTTGACATCTTTTCATGTGCTTGTTGACCGTTTGTATGCCTTGTGTGCAGAACGGTCCATGCAAGTCCTTTGTGCATTTCAAAAATTTGGTTGTCCTTTTACTGAGTGGAAAAAAGTTCTTGATATATTCTGGATAAAGACTCTTATTAGATATATAATGTGCCTATGTTTTCTTCCATTCTGTGGGCTGTCTTTTTACTTTCTGGATAGCCTCTTTTGATGTACAAAGGTTTGTAATTTTTTTTTTTTTTTTTGGGAAAAGGTTTGTAATTTTGAGGAACTCCAGATTATCTGTTTTTTTCCTATCATTGCGTGTGTTTTAGTGTCAGATCTAAGAAACTATTGCTAAATGCAAGGTCATAAATCCCTTGGTTTATTCCAGGTACCATCATCCCTTGGTATCCACTGGACTAGGGTTTAGGTCTGGGGTTTGAGTCAGGTCAGGCTTTAAGTGTCAGGGTTCAGGTTTTGAGAGTCTGGGTAGAGGTCCTAGTGGTCTGGGGTTAGGGTGTTAGGGTTAGAGATTAGGGTTCCTTAGGTTAAGGTTAGCTTTAAGCAAAACTGGCCCCCATTACCCTTCATCTTCTCTGAGGTCCCCAGGATGGATAGGATTTGCCCAGGGTCACACACGAGTCAGAGAGTTAAGCTGTACCACTGTCTGTCTACCGCCCAGTCCTGGGCTCTGAGAGAAGAATGAAATGTCTGTACTCTGAGTGTTTCACGTTGAACTAAATGTCAGTCACGGGTTGTGGAGAGTGTCTGGAGTCATGCATGGCTCCTTCCTGCCTTCCCATGTGGGAAAGGTGGTGTTGGCCCTGCTCTGCCTGGGCAGCCCCAGTTCCAGCAGAGTGCCGAGACAGGAGGGCACTCAGTGGACATGTGTGGATTAATACAGGACTGGGTGTAGCAACCTGCCAGCCCCCTGTCTACTTGAGGGCTGGTGGGGCCCTCCTGGGGCTGCAGGCATCCTTTGAGTGGGTAGCAATAGACAAGTCTCAGGCAGGACAGTCCTGGACCTCTGACCATTCAGGCAGGCATCTGTGGTCCTCTAGCTCAGTTCACCCTGGGCCCTGTCAAGACCCCACGGACAATTAGTGAGCTGACCATGCTGCTGAGTAATGGACAGCTACCTGGGCACTATAGACATTCCTGTGAGATATTTCAACTACCAACATCCATGTGGTTGAGAAAAGGGCCTCCCCTTCACAGCCTCGTAGCCTGCCAAGAGAGGTAATAACCCTCTAAATATTTGAGTGTGTCCCTGACACAACAATACAGCACACCATGGCCCTTCAATCCTTTGTCCTTTTAGGTGTTAGAAAATTTTTTTTTAATTATAATGGAATTTTATTAAGAATTCATGTTCAACAAGACAATCGTAATAATGTCTAAACGCAAGCCATGGGCAGAAAAAATATATAGTATATTTATCTGACAAAGAACTTATACCCATGATATGTTAAAAAGAACTCCTACAAATCAGTAATCTCTTGCAAATTACACAACACATAAAAAACTGTACAAAAAGAGTTGAACTCTTCTCACAAGAGAATGTCCAAATGCTTAATAAACATAAAAAGATGTTTATCTTCATGAGCCAAAAAGGAAATGAAAATTAAAACACCCACAATGGAAGATGATATATTTGTAATATAGTTGCATGGAACAAAACTAGTACCCAGAGTATAATAAAGTATTTCTGAAAATCAAATCAGTAAGACAGACTACCCAATAGAAAAATGGGCAAAAGACTTGAACAGGTTTTTCACAGGGAAGAAAATCCAAAGAACCAATAAACCAGTAAAGGTGTTCAACGTCCTCCATCATCAGGGAAATACAAATTAAAAACCTGAATGAAATATTATGACATAATGACTAGGTCAAGTAAAGTCTACCAATAACAATTGTGGGTAATAATTTAGAACTAGCTGTTAGAAATTTTGGCATTCATATTCTTTAAGAATCAAAGTTATGGGAGAAACTGGGCCTCCCAATGGGAGGTTTACACTGAGACTGCATTGTCTTGGAGAGCCATATGCATCCGTGTGGCCTCTGGAAAGCCTGCTAATTATGGGTTCCATGGCACGGAATAATTCTTGAGCCTCCCGTTACTTCATTGCAGAAGAGTTTCCTTACCACCCTAGCATTTGGTTTCTTCCCTTAGAAAAGGAGAGAGAAGAAACTGCAAAAGGAGCAGTATTGTTTTTCAGGGATGGGTAGTTAATATGGAGAGGGAGATGGCATAGCTCAAGGGCTCCCACCTCTCAGGAACAGGAATGAGGTCTGGGTGACTTCTGAGGGCACATGGGCTGTTTTGGGCCATCCTCTGAGGTGCGAGGGCCTGATGCCCAAGGCAGGAGACTTGAGTTTACCGCCACCAATTCCTGCCTTTTCAGCAAGTGAAAGAACTTCTTGCAGTCTTGGGAGGACAGTAAGAGCCCTGGATGAGTAGCTGCAGCCCCTGACCCTAAGTGAACCCCTTTCTTCCTTTTGTGTCAGATTCTGTGCTGTGCAGTGAGCTGTGATTGACGTAGAATCTGCTGCTTTCTGCCAGCCAGTATCTATTCTCATGTCCAAGCCTAGTGCCTCAGTTTTCCTTTGGGAATTACATCTCACCTGCTTCCAGTCCAGATAGTTCCAGAAGGATGAGCCCATGTTCCACCCAGCTCAAAGATGGGTTTACAACCCACATCTAGCCAGTCCCATTTTCCATCTTCTAGTGATGGGTAAAGGATGAGAGTGAAACCCAAGCCAGGCGAAAGGTATTCAAAACCATGACTTTTCTTAGAACCCAAGAAAAGGAGAAACTTTTTCTTGGAAGAAGGATGGTGAGTGGTTGTTAGCCTAGAATTGCTGTTGGCCCAAGGGCAGTGAGAGAGCCTGCCTGTGAATGGGGTCCCCCAAAGGCACTGAGCTGGACAGAGGTTTGGAAAGAAATAAGGTCACCCTGAGAGAGTGTGAGACATTGGACCTGCCAGGTCAAAACACATTCTTCAAGTTGCCACTTCCAAGTATTAAATTATTTCTACCCTTACAATAAATACTAATTTATTTTATTTCAGTGAATGTGTCAAGTCTCTGAGAATAAAAAAAAAGTCCTAGTTGAAACATCCGAATCAATAATCCCTGATCCATCCTCAGGTGTCCTCACTGGGTAGGCATGGCTGGGGGAGGTGAAGACACTGGGTGGGGTGAAGACACTGGGTGGGGTCATATACTAGGGGAGCTGCCAAACATCTCTGTCCCTGTTCCTTCCCTGTCCCAGGAAAGGAAAACCCTGGAAAAGTGATAGGATAATCAGTAGGGGAAGAGGTTCCTCAGTGGTTAATTAGTGTTTTTGTGTTTTCCTTAATGTAGGGTCCATTTTGGTAATGTGTTTTTACAAAGAAATCGCCCGTTTCCTCCAGATTTCCAGTTTGTTACAATAGGTTTCTCTTATTTGACTTCTAATTTTTCCAGTCTAATTTTCTACAGAATCATCACAAATAATGAACAAATATTGATACTTTATTATTAACTGAAGTCTCTATTCATGTTCCCTTTGTTATACCTTTCCTTGTTCCAGGGTCACATAGGACATGGGGTCTTCATGTCTGTTTAGTCTCTTCTGGGCTCTGACAGTTGCTCAGACTCTCCTTGTTTCCATGACCTTGACAGTGTGGAGGAGGACTGGTCAGGTATTTTATAGACTGCCCTGCACTGGGATTTGCTTGGTGTTTTTGTTGTAATTAGACTTGGCTTTGAAAAAGCAGATCACAGATGTAAAGTGACTCCTCTTCACTGTATATCAAGAGAACTGGATTTTAAGGGAACTTCTCCCTTATATTCTTTGGTCACCAGGCTGAGGTAGTGTTTGTGAAGTTTTCCCACAGTGAAGTTAATTTTTCCCCATGTCCATCCTGTGTGTCTTATTTAGGAGGAAGTCATAATGCAGAAGCCACACTTGAGGAGAGAGGGGTTAGCTTCACATCCCTGATGGACAGCTGAGTGTCTATATGAATTGTCTAGAAGCTTTCTGCATAGGAGATTTCTATTTAACACCATTCATCAAAAACTCTGTAACTTTTTACCAGTTTGGACACACGAATAATTATTGTAAACTTTTGTTTATAATCCAGCACTACATGATTAGACGGCTTAGTTCATTCTTGCTTTGGCTGTTGAGAGCTTTTTCCATTTGCTCCTGTTTTCATTTTACATAATTTTTCTTTTTTGAGTTTTTTAAATTTTTGGTACTTCTTCACTTTCTGATATTTTAAGATTATCCTGCTTCATATATTTACTGTCTCAGTCCTAGCATCAGCCCTTTCTTCAAAGAGCCCTTGTTCCTTTGGTTTTTTTTTTTTTTTTTTTTTTTTTTGCGGTACGCGGGCCTCTCACTGTTGTGGCCTCTTCCGTTGCGGAGCACAGGCTCCGGACTCGCAGGCTCAGCGGCCATGGCTCACGGGCCCAGCCGCTCCACGGCACGTGGGATCTTCCCGGACCGGGGCACGAACCCGTGTCCCCTGCATCGGCAGGCGGACTCTCAACCACTGCGCCACCAGGGAAGCCCCCCCTTGTTCCTTTTACGAGAGAATAGTATTAAAGACTTACATGTTGGAGCTAAATATGCTCAGCTTACAATGCATGGAAATATATGCACGTATCCCAGCCTGTGCATGTACACATAATTATAAAGATTTCCATGTGGAACTATGTGTATCTCTGTTAGGCTAAAGAGAGTTTATACTGATGTCTCCAACCTGATCTATTATGACATGGATATTGCAACCTTCCTTTGTTTGTGCCTTCTCACTCCAGTGGTGAGAAACCTGGCTTCCACCATTTGTCATTAAATTCAGTGTTTCTTCCACCCAATTACTGATATAGTAGTGTCAATACTGTTAGCTACTACTCCCTATGGGAAAGAACTTACAGAGTCCACTGTGTATGTATGGCATATTTTGCCTTTGGCCTACAGAGTCCTCTCATTTCCAAAGTTAACTTAGGTCAGCCCATTTTGTCCCACCACCGACAGTGAGTTTTTTTCATACTTTTCTAAATCCGTTAGATTGTTATATTCTGTATGCCAGTCTTTGCCACTCCCATATCCGAAGTAACTAAATTTGAATAGATTATAATTTACTTGTTGGGTTGTAAAAAAATCTGTGGGTGTAGACAAATGCATAGTGACAGGTATTCACTACTAAAGTATCATACGGACCTTTCAATCACATATTCCATAAACTGTTTACTATGTCTGTTTTGCCTTTTCTAGAATATCGTATAAATGAGGTTATAGACTGTGTAGCACTTCAGACTGGATTCTTTTACTTAGCAATATAAATGTTAGATTCATCTGTTTTTTTTTGCATGGGTTGATGATTCATTCCTTTATATCTCTGAATATTATTGCATTGCATGTATAAGAGAGGAAAAATAATTGTCCCTCTACACTTCTATGTTATTCATTGAGATCCCCCTTGTAATGAAAGGGAGATGAACTGGAGAAAAGCAATCAGAAGATTAATATATACCATGCATACCTTCTGTATACTTGAAAGATACCCAGGAAAACTTAGTCTGGCCCAAGCCATTACCTTGAAGGCTACCTTCAGCTAACAACAGAAGAAAGATGTTAGGGAGTGGAGGAAGCCGTTTAAGGGAGGTTTTAGGCAAAGCATAGTAAACAAGGGTATGGTTGTTACGCAGATTTACATCCAGACCTATTTCACTGACAAGCTTTTTAAAAAATATTTATTTATTTGGCTACACTTGGGATTAGTTGCAGCATGCGGGATCTAGCTCCCTGACCAGGGATCGAACCCAGGCCGCTGCATTGGGAGTGTGGAGTCTTAACCACTGGACCACCACGGAAGTCAAGACAAGTCTTTCTTGATATTTAGTCATCATTCAATTCCTGGTGCAGAGAGGGACACACCCTTACAAGTGGAGATATCCTTAATAAATGTAAATTTACCTCATAAAAGGGCATTTTCTACTTGGTTTTCAAAAATTCTCCTGGGTATGCTGTTTTTTTAATTAATCAGTCCAAAATAACCCTTCTGTCAAAGGGACATATATTGGAGTGGTGTATTCTGCTTCCCTTGACATGGATGTGCCCTAATTGGCTTATGAATTCATCTACAGAAGGACATCCTGATATCTTTAAGATTTTACCCATTATGAATAGGGCTGCTGTGCATTACTTGATCCTAGTTTTTGTTTGAGCACAGGTTTTCAAAGCAGTGATCTAAATACAAGAGGTACGCTTCTTGGATCCTAAGGTAACACTATTTAGATTTGGAAAAAACTGCCAAACCGCCTTCCAAGCTTGGTTGTACATGCATTCCACCAGAATCTTGAGTATATTCTTGTCTGCTTTTTTAGTATCTGTTTATCTTCTTTGGCCAGGTGTGTGTTTCAATCTTTACCAAATTTTAATGGCACTGTTTGGTATAATTTGAGTACAAACCTTTTATCAGATATGTGTTTTGGAAATAATTTCTTCCAGTTTGTGGTTTGCCTTTTGTTTTTCTGAATAAGTTCTTTCATAGAGTAGAAAGTTTTAATTTTATAAAGTCCACATTATCAATTATTTTTCTTTTGTTGATTGACTTTTGGTGTAATGTGTTTAAAATGCATCACCAGACCCAAGGTCACGTAGATTTTTTTAAATAAATTTAGTTATTTATTTATTTTTGGCTGCGTTGGGTCTTCATTGCTATATGTGGGCTTTCTCTAATTGTGGCGAGTGGGGGCTACTCTTCGTTGCTGTGTGCGGGCTTCTCATTGCGGTGGCTTCTCTAATTGTGGAGCATGGGTTCTACGTGTGCAGGCTTCAGTAGTTGTGGCACATGGGCTCAGTAGTTGTGATGCATGGGCTTAGTTGCTCTGCGGCGTGTGGGATCTTCCAGGACCAGGGCTCGAACCTGTGTCCTGTGCATTGGCAGGCGGTTTCTTAACCACTGCACCACAAGGGAAGTCCTAGATTTTCTGTTTTCTTCTAGAATTTTTATAGTTTGGTAATTTAAACTTGTCTATGGGCACTTTTGAGTGAATTTTGGTTTACGCTGTAAAGTTTGTGTCTACATTCATTTCATTACATATGGTTTCTAATTAATTGTTCCTTAACCATGTTTTGAGAAGATACGGTGAGATACTTGGCTCCATTTCAGTTTGGATTTCCAAACTCAGTATATACAGCAGAATAGCATTCAGGATGAGGCCTCTGGATTTGTGAGTGTGGCGCTCCTGGCACTTCTCTGATGTCCCACAGTGGGAAATGAACACACCTGTCTGACCCTGGGGGCACAGGTGCATCTGACCCACAGATTTTGCTCTGTGACAAGCTGATAGGAGATCTGTCTCCTGTGAGGGCTTAGGTTTCTGGACCACGGGGCAGTGTCTATACTGACTGGAGCTGGGTTTTCTCAGGACCAGCTGGTGAGATGTCACTAGAGGAATAAATGAGGAAGTGTGGAGAATCTTCCTGTGCGGCTGACTGTTGGGTAGGTGGGGTGCATCTTCAGGGGACTCGGGAGAGAAAAGGTTTAATGTAGAATACTGTGGGCTTTTAGTTAGTTTTATGTGCAGGGTAGATGGTGACAAGTGTTGTTCTTTGGAGTCTGGTGTCTAGTTTTCCTGGTTCTGTTTGTTGATGGCTTTAGGTAGAATAAAAATTTTAACAATAGTCATTTTTCTGTTGCACAAGCAACAGAATGGAATATTGTTTTCTATTGTGTCTTCAATTTCTTTATCAATGCTTTATAGTTTCCTGAGTATAGGTTTTTAATGTCCTTGGTTGAATTTATTCCAAAAGAGTTTGTTCTTTTTGATGGAGTTGTAAATGGGATTGTTTTCTTAATTTTTGTTTCTGATGGTTCGTTAAGTGTATAGAAACAAAACTGATCTGTGTGTATTGGTTCCATATTTTGCAACTGTACTGAATTTATTTTTTTGACATTTTTTGAAGTAATATGAAAAATTTTAATGTTAAAATCTCACTGTTTCTACTGCATCCCAGGTAATCGCAGGACCCAAGACTTGGTAGCTACTAATATACTCCTCTCATGGTGCCTTTTAAAAATATATATTTATTTCATTTATTTTTGGCTGCATTGGGCCTTCGTTGCTGTACATGGGCTTTCTCTAGTTGCGGCAAGCGGGGGCTACTCTTCACTGCAGTATGCGGCCTTCTAATTGCAGTGGCTTCTCTTGTGATGCATGGGCTCTAGAGCGCAGGCTCAGTAGTTGTGGCCCATGGGCTTAGTTGCTCCGCAGCATGTGGGATCTTCCCGGACCAGGGGTTGAACCCGTGTTCCCTGAATTGGCAGATGGATTCTTAACCACTGCGTCACCAGGGAAGTCCCTCCCTCTGTGCCTCTTAATACCATGTGGACTCCTACAAAGGAAATAACAGTCACAATTTTGGTTGAGCTTTGTCTGGGTAAGTCTTGGCCTCTATAACAAAGTTTGTTGACTGTCTTATCTGATTTTCTGACATAGTACTGACATGGTTGTTTTGAAAAGTAATTTACTTTCCAGTAATTTAAAATGTACAGAAAAGTTTCAGTAATGGCAAAAGTACTCACATTTGCCACTTCACAAAATGCTCACAAAACCATGACTAGTCTTGGAGAAGCCATGGGATAGTGAGAGGGACAATCTCCTGAGGAATCAACACATAACCCCTAAATGAGGAAATCATGATGTCTACATTATAATTTAATACTCAGACCCACTTCAAATTTCGCCTGTTGTCCCAACTGTATGAAAATATCTTTTTCCATCTTGATACAGTTTTCTTTTTCTGGAACCATTACTGAGTTTTTCCCTCATATGGATAACCTTGATGTATTTAAAGCAGACAAGATGAGTATGGGATCTAGGTGGCCTTTTCTGTATGGCTTTTTTCACTAAGGATGTTTTTAATGTTCATTTATGTTGTAAGAAATATCAGCACTAAACTTTTTTTTTCTTTGTCATTAAAAATACAAAACATGGGGCTTCCCTGGTGGCGCAGTGGTTGACAGTCCACCTGCTGATGCGGGGGACCTGGGTTCGTGCCCCGGTCCGGGAAGATCCCACATGCCGCAGAGCGGCTGAGCCCGTGGGCCGTGGCCGCTGGGCCTGCGTGTCCGGAGCCTGTGCTCCACAACGGGAGAGGCCACAACAGTGAGAGGCCCTCGTACCGCAAAAAAAAAAAAAAAAAAAAAAAAAAATACAAAACATGACATTTACCATTTAATTCATTTTATGTATACAGTTTTGTGGTATTAACTACCATCATATAGTTGCACAAACAAGTTTACTAACATGTGTACCTCCTATGTGCATGGGAGATACCAGGAAATTGAGTAACACCCTGACATGGCCCAAGACATCACCTTAAATATCATCTTCATCTAAAAGGAAAAAAAAGGAAGGGTATAGTTGTTTCTGTCTACATTCATTTGATTGCAAATGGTTTCCAATTGATTGTCGTATGACTAGTTTTGGAGAAGTCATGTGATAGTTGGCTTCATTTCAGTTTGAATTGCCAAATTTAGTGGATTCTGCAGGCTTGATACAAGGTTTACAAACGTGATATTGGATCAGGACATCCCATGGTGTGATTGGTATTAATGGTTTGTTCAACAATTAAAGTTCTGTGTGATATGAGTTCAAACTGGAGTAATCCTGGTTAGTTTCTATATGTTATACATTTGACCCAGAATGAAAGGACAAGAAAAATAAGGCGTACTTTATAAAAGCGTCTTCAAACTAATTGATGGTATGATCTCAACCTAATTTTTTAAAAATGTATTTCATTGAAGTATAGTTGATTTACAATGCTGTGTTAATTTCTGCTGTACAGCAAAGTGATTCGTATATATATATATATATACACACACACATTTACTGTTTATTACATATATACATATGGTTTATTACAGGGTACTGAATATAGTTTCCTGTGCTGTACAGTAAGACCTTGTTGTTTATCCATCCTATATATAATAGCTTGCATCTGCTAATCCCAAACTCCCAATCCATCCCCGCCCCCCGTCTTCCACTTGGCCACCACAAATCTGTTTTCTATCGCTGTAAGTCTGTTTCTGTTTTGTAGATTCATTTGGGTCTTATTTTAGATTTCACATATAAATGATATCATATGTTCTTTGTCGTTCTCTGTCTGACTTCACTTAATATGATAACCTCTAGGTCCATCCATGTAGATGCAAATGACATTATTTCACTCTGTTTTATGGCTGAGCAATATCCCATTGTATATATTTATCATATCTTCTTTATCCATTCATCGGTTGATGACATACAGGTTGCTTTCATGTCTTGGCTATTGTGAATAGTGGTGCCATGAACATAGTGGTGCATGTATATTTTCGAATTATAGTTTTGTCTGGATATGTGCCCAGGAGTGGGATTGCTGGTTCATATAACAATACTATCTTTATTTTATTTATATTTTTATAAATTTATTTATTTTATTATTTATTTTTATTTTTGGCTGCATTGGGTCTTCGTTGCTGTGCATGGGCTTTCTCTGGTTATGGCAAGTGGGGGTTACTCTTGGTTGCAGTGTGTGGGCTTCTCATTGAGTTAGCTTCTCTTGCTGGAAGCACGGGCTCTAGGCACTCGGGCTTCAGTAGTTGTGGCATGTGGGCTCCGTAGTTGTGGTTCATGGGCTCTAGAGCGCAGGCTCAGTAGTTGTGGCACATGGGTTTTGTTACTCCGCAGCATGTGGGATCTTCCTGGGCCAGGGCTCGAACGTGTCCCATGCATTGGCAGGCGGATTCTTAACCACTGTGCCACTAGGGAAGCCCCAGCAACTCTATTTTTAGTTTTTTTAGGAACCTCCATACTGCTTTTAATAGTGGCTGCACCAATTTACATTCCGACCAACAGCGTAGGAGGGTTTCCTTTACTCCACAACCCTTCCAGCATTTATTTGTAGACTTTTTATTGATGACCATCTTGCCTGCTATGACGTGATACCTCACTGTAGTTTTGATTTGCATTGTTCTAATAATTAGCAATGTGGAGCATCTTTTCATGTGCCTATTGGCGATCTATATGTCTTCTTTGGAGAAATGTCTATTTAGACCTTCTGCCCACTTTCTGATTTTTTTTTCAGTTGTGTGAGCTGTTTGTATATTTTAGAAATTAGGCCCTTGTTGGTCACATCATCTGCAAATATTTTCTCCCAAACAATTAGCACAGGTGCTGGGACAGCTGGATACCGACACACAGAAGAATAAAGTTGGACCCTTACCTCCCCCCCCCATCCCGTATACAAAATCAACACAAAATGGATCAAAGGCCTAAATGCAAGAACCAAAATTCTAAAACTGATAGAAGAAAACATGAGAGTAAATCTTCATGACCTTGGATTTGGCTATGATTTCTTAGATCTGCTACCAAAAGCACAAGCAACAAAAGACAAAATAGATGAATTGGACTTCCTCAAAATAAAAACCAATTGTATATAAAAGGAGCAAAGAATAAGATAATCCACCATCAAAGATGGCACAAGATGTTTGCAAACCATGTATCTGATAAAGGACTGTAGCCCACCAGCCAAGCCCCCAGTGGTCCAGCAGAGTGTCTGTGTGGCCCCTCCCATCCTTGGTGATCAGGGGATTTCAGGCGCCACAGCACCCGAGGGGTAGACACGGGTCATCCTCAGCACCCTCAAGGAGTGAGTGCTGGATTGTTTTGAGCCCATAATCCCTCCCATTACTGCCCTCAAAGGCTGAAGGCCTCAGCATGCCTCCAGAAGGACACAGAGTATTTTCAAGTCTATGAGAACCAAGAGAACTGTCTTTTCTGATAAGGGCATCTTATTATTTCACAACATGACCATTCTCAATCTGGCTCTCAGGGTGCCCTCCCAACTTCTTGATTTCTCTGAAAGTGGCCATGGTGGTTCGGCTGTCCCCAATCCCCACACCAGGTGACAAGGCCAGTGGGGCCAGACCCTGGTGGTCCTTAGCTTCATTGGAGATTAACACAGACTTTCAGCCTGCTATTGAACATGGATGCCCCTGCTTCTCGCCATCACTGATTCTCATCTCCTCCCCATCACTGATTCTCATCTCCTCCTCTGTCTCTTTTCCTCTTGCTTTTCGGTCTCAGATTTACCTGCTGGTCACCACTCACAGCTCCTGCAGAGCCCAGAGATTTCTCCTTGAAGGAAAGGTTCTGGAAAATCAGAGGGAAAATAAAGGATGCAGCTGATTCCCACCTGTGCTGATGCCCAAGAGGGTGATGAGAATGAGGGTCTTCATTAGAATTTTAAATCCTCCAAGTAATAGATCATTGGGGGGGCATGCTGTGTCTTTCTGCTCATTCTAATAATGTCATTCCTGAATTTTAATGTGGCAAATAATTTATATTATAAATATGCTAGGGGGAGATCAATTTTTAAAATGTTAAAGGTAACTCCGAGAGTTTTTACAACAAACAAGAACACAGAACCCTGTGTCCAGACACTGGCTGAGCAATTCCTACCCTGAGCCTCAGTCCCCTGGCAGGCGGAGTGGCCATGACCCTCCTCCTGCAGGTGAGCCTCCTCAGGCACATCCCACATGGCATCACTGCATCTTAGAATCTTAGAGTGGCCAATGGCAGGCAGCTGGCTAGAGATGCGGACAAGAGAACACTGCCCAGCAGCCAGGGACAACCCTGGGGTGAGGCCTTAGTAAGGGCCAGCATCAGGTCATTAGTTATGGCCAGCATATAAGGGTTGGAGTTAGGACCAGTGTCAGGGCATTAGTGAGGAATATAATTAGGGTGTTAGGTAAGGAGTCAGGTCATTATTTACAGGTAGAGACTTCATCAAGGTCTTAGTTAAGAAGAACATTGGGGTTTCAGTTAGGGACAGCATCAGGACGTTAGTTAGGGCCAGCAACCAGGCCTTAGTTAGGGATAGTGTCAGGACCTCAGAAAACTTGAGGGCCTTAGTATAAGACAGTTCAGGCCGTTAGTTAAGGATACATCAGAGACTTTCTTAGGGATATATTCAGGGCCTTGGTAATGGTCAGGATCAGGACATTATTTAGTGACAGTATATGCTATGAGGGACAGCGTCAGGGCCTCAGTCAGAGATAACTTACGGCCTTAGTAAGAGAGAGTTCAGGCCGTTAGTTAGAGATATCATAAGAGACTTTCCTAGGGACATATTCAGGGCCTTAGTTATGGACAGGATCAGGGTGATAGTGTCGGATATCGCATCGTTATCCATTTTTCGCATCATTTCACACCCCTGACTTGTAGTTGCCACAGCAGAGGGGGAGTGGGGAGAGGGAAGGATTGGGAGTTTGGTATTAGCAGATGCAAACTATTATATAGAGAATGGATAAACAACAAGGTTCTACTGTAGAGCACAGGGAACTATATTCAATATCCTGTAATAAACCATAATGGAAAAGAAAAGAAAATTAAAAGTATGTCCACAAGTTCTTTGAAACTTCTCTTCAAAAGGTGGAGACTAATTCCCCTCCCCTTGAGTATAGGCTAAACTTAATGGCTCGCTTCTCAATAATAGAATATATGGCAGAAGTGACCCTGTGTGACTTCTGAGACTAGATGGTGTCAGCATGGTGGCTTCCTCCTTCCTCTCACTCTCATGGCTTAGCTGCCAAGCCATCAGGACACTCAAGCAGTCCTATGGAGAGTCCAGTGGTGAGGACCTGAGGCCTCCTGCCCACCACCTGTGAGTACACCATCTTGGAAGTGGATCTACCAGCCCCAGTTGAGCCTTCAGATGACGGCAACCCCATGAGGGACCCTGAGACAGAACCACCTGGATTCCTGACCCCTAGAAACTGTGAGCTAATAAATGTTTATTATTTCGAGCCACAACCTTTCTGGGTGATTTGTTACAAAGCAATAGCTAACTAAGGCAGGCCCTCTGAGTGTCATTATTTGGGACCAGTCATCATATTTCAGGGTCTGGGGAGCTGTCTCCTCTCATCCTCTTATCCAACAGCAATATAAGGCTTCACACAAGAAAAGGCACTGAAGAGACCTCCCTGGACTCCTGGTATTGCTGGGTGTCACATATGACTCTTTATTTCTTCTCTGATGAGTGGAAAGGGTTTTTGCTGAAGCGATTTTCCATTTGGGGGAGGAACACCACTCGGCTAGTGTGTATTCTAGTGGCAGAAAGTCCTTTAGGAAATTCATAAACCCAGAATCCCCAACTCACTTAATCAAGGATTGCATTGAATCCTGCAACAATCCTGTGATATAGGTACTAGTTGCCTGACCTCAAAGTCAAGGGAGCTAAAATGTTATGCTTTAGGGATGTACACAAATTTGGGGGAATAGTAGAAAGTCTTGCAGGTTTTCCTCATAAATATCCAATGACTTCTGCATTGTAGAAGAGACAAAGCAAGGCATTAAGAAGGGAACAGATAGAAGGCACTGAGCGCAGGGAGAAAGGTACTCTCCTGGCTCTCGAATGAGACCCTCTCAAGGATTACTTCATGAAAGGCTGTTTGAAGGCCTAATCAACTTGACATGGTCCTCAACACCCAATTCCCTTGAAGCCTTGGAAACCCAGCCAGCTTGTGCCTAAACAGTGGGCCTCCACATGACTACTTGCCTTTGAACTTCTGCCTCCTTTGAAGGAAGCAGCCGAGGGTCCTGCAGGGCATTAGGGGCTGATCCTTATGTTCTCAAAGACACTGTGAGCTGGGGAATGGAAAGGGCTGTTTGGAACTTTATGTTGTGTCACGGATTTGACAATCACCAACTGGGGAAGTTACATGACACGGTTGAACCTGATATGGGATATAAAAGACACCCCATACCTGCTGATCTGTTCTTAGTACTACAGCAAAGGGCATTTACTGCTCTGGCCAGGCTTCAAAAAGGAAAGCACCAGTGGTCTGAAGCCAAAGAGATCCTTGTCCCTCCCTTAGTCTTGGTTCTGCTACTAACAGGGTGTGTCCCTTCACTTTCAGTGTCGGTCTCTTTATCTGCAAATGTAGATAAAATGTTTGCTCAGATCTTTTCTGGCTCCAACAATTTATGATTCTATGATTCCTCTAGAAAGTTGTAAGAGGCCCTAATCCATGAAGTGAACCGACCCACACTGTTTTCCTTGGGTATTTCCACAAGTTAAGCGTTCTCCTTGGTAAACAGCTAAAGTTTTTCTCGATTAGCATTGGGTTTGTGAATACAAACTCTTCAGCTATGAAAGATGGAATACATTTGGTTTGCCTTTGCTCTTCCTTGAAACAACCAGAGAAAATGATGGAAGGCTGTTTATGAATCATTCCCTTTTGGTTAATGTTGTGGAAGATCTTGGACTTATTTTATTTTATTCATTTGGGTAATGGATATGTTATTTCTTTTTAAAAATTGAAGTATAGTTGATTTACAATGTTTTAGTGTCATTTAAAATATATATAGAAGTACTTATTTGAGGAAATGTGACAATTCTGAGTAGGGCATTTCTCAAATAAGTTCTCTTTGAAAACAGACTGAGCAGTAACAAAGAGTATTGGAAAAGGGAATATTTTATTTGTGTCTCGTTATTAATTTAACGAGGAGTCAATACACGTACAGGAAATATTTTAATTTCTTCTCTGGTGTGTTTCCTCAAAATGACAAAAAATAAAAGACCATTTAGAGTGAGCAAATATGGCTTTTCCCCAGAAATTCCTAACGTGTGTCTTCATTTTAGTTTAACATAGTCATACTAAAAATGACAGACACAATGAGCTAGGCTTCTGTGGCGATTTTCAATGCACAACGCACGCAGCGACACTGATGGACCTAGAGATTATCATAATAAGTGAAGTAAGGCAGAGAGAGAAAGACAAATACCATATGATACCACTTATATCAAAAAAAAAAGAAAGATACAAATGAACTTATTAACAAAACAGAAAGAGACACACAGACATAGAAAACAAACTTATGGTTACCAAAGGGGAAGGGGTGTGGGATAAATTAGGAGGATGGAGTTAACATATACACACTACTATATATAAAATAGGTAACAAGGACCTACTGTAGAGCACAGGGAACTATACTCAGTATTTTGTAGTAATCTATAAGGGAAAAGAATCTGCAAAAGAATATATATATATACATGTATATGTGCATATATATATATAACTGAATCACCGTACTACACACCCGAAACTAACACAACATTGTAGCGATAAATCAACTGTACTTCAGTTAAAAATAAATGCACAATGCATATGATCCAGCAATCCCACTCCTGGGCATATATCTAGAAAAGACGAAAACTTTAATTCCAAAAGATACATGCGTCCCAATGTTCACAGCAGCACTATTTACAATAGCCGAGACATGAAAGCAACCTAAATGTCCATCAACAGATGAATGGACAAAGAAGATGTAGTATATATATATATATATATATATATATATATATATATATATATATGTACAATAGAATATTACTCAGCCATGAAAAGGAATGAAATAATGGAAAAGAACCTGAAAAAGGATATATAAATTTATACATATAGATAGAAAACTGAATCGCTTTGCTGTACACCTGAAATATTTTTAAATCAACTAATCGACTATACTTCAACAAAAAAAGAATCTCACTCCTCCTTAGAACTTTAACATGGGGTAGCAGAAAGGGTCAATTTTTAAATCCTTGGTTCTACTGTTTACTATGTGAACTTGGGCAAATCCCTTCCCACTGTGACTGTGAATTTCTTCATCTGTAAAATGGAAAATACTTAGAATTTGTGTAAGGATACCTGAAAATGGCTGTAAAGCACATGCTAAGAGTTCAATAAATGACATTGCTTAAAATTATTTTTAAAATGCACAATGCTTTCCAATAGAATTTTCTGCAATGATAGAAATGTTCTGTATCTGTGCCGTCCAATACAGTAGTCCCTCACCGTGTGACATGTAGCTAGCGTGCTCAAAGAACTGACCTTTTATTTAGTTATAATTAGTACACATTTACATTTAGATAGCTCCACATGGCAAGGGACCGCTGGATTGGATAGCGCTGGTCTGAAGCCCTGATATGTCATTCCTACTTTGACATGTTTCTCACTTACAGTTTTGAAAGCATATACTCTAGTCAGACCGACTAGGTCCGGATCCCTGCTTTCCCCTTTACTAGCTGTGTGACACTGGCCAAGACACTTAACCTTTCTGAGCAACATAACAGTAACCGCTGCACGTGCAAGGGGGGTGGAGTGGGTGGATGAGCCTAGCTCATTCCTGTTCATTCCTACATCTTGATTGTGTGAAAGGTCATATGATGTCACAGGGGAGAGCAGGGCACCTGGTCGCTAAGGTTATCACCCCAGAAGTTCTGTGATTGTTTCTGTTTAATCTCTGCTCCCTGGGGCTATGGGTGATCCCTTGCAAGGGAGGCAGCAGGAAGGAGGGAGTCTCAGCTCTCTGACCCAAGGGGGCTGGAGTAGCAGCTGTCCTCCAAGGGCAGGGCTGGCAGCCCACCACCAGGAACAGTTCAAGGCATCGGACCTTTTGAAGCCAGGGCTGGCTCATCAGTCCATGCTCCCAGGCTCTTGCACTTCTACCTTCTGAGTGTGCCTGGCTTGGGTTAGGATAACAAGGCATTACCAAGATAAATAAGGCCTAAACTCTTGTCCACCCCTCAGTTACAGCATCTCACTTAATCCTCGCGCCATGATTTTCACCCCCAGTTGGTCGATGTCGAATCTCAAGTTCACCGAAGTTGAACTGCCAAAGTCTCACTGTTACCAACAGGCTGGGATCAAGCCAGGATCTTCCTAGCGCTGTGTACTTCCCCAGCCCTCAGGCGCACGTTCAGATGCCGATTTCTGCCCCCAGCCCAGAGTCTATTTGCACTTTTTGTCAGCACTCTGGTGGATCCTCCTTTTTTGATTCGACTTGCAGATCATGCTTTGAGAAACATGACCAGAACTCCCCTCTTTCTGAAAAGAACTCCATAGTGGAGTTCCCTAAAATCAGAGGTTCTCAGCTAGAGGTGACTTTGCCCCTAGGGGACATGTGGCAATGTCTGGAGACATTTCTGGTTGTCACAAGTTGGGGGGAGGCTGCTCCCGGCATCCGGTGGGTAGAGGCCAGGGACGCTGCTAAACATCCTCCAGGGCACAGGACAGTTCCTCTTCGCCACCCCACCACACCCCAGGAATTATCCAGCCCAAGTTGTCAATAGTTGTGGGGTTGAGAAACTTTGCCTTAAATAAAGCAAAGCTGGAACCTCCAATATCCCTGGGAAAGGAATCCACAGCCTAAGACGCAAAATGAAAAAAATAACAAGTTTCACTCTTGGTTCGGTTTCAAGCAGCCCAGGTTCCAGTGATTTAGAGAAATTTAAGGCAATAATTCTCAACTTGCTCAGACCCGGTGGGCCTATTTTGTAACCTGTATTTTGTAACTGTTCCTTTTCTATCCTGAAATGAAATTCAGAGATAATAAAGCTAATTATACAAATAATTTAAAAAATATCAACATAATGTTATGATTGTAATATATCAGGGAGAAATAAAAAGATAATCTATAATGAAATAAAATGCATTTTGATTTGTATAAAAGCTGCACTGGTAGATAAAGTCCTCAGATGCCTGTGCCTATTAGTAGGATCACCAAAAATGCAACTGCTATACGTGCCCATAGATACAGGTGTGCACGACAGAAGACGGGTGGTGTCACGATTTTCCAGAAGAGCAAACGGCTTGTGCTAAAGTTCCATCCCAAAGAAAACACAACCTTCCGATTTACGTGGTAATTTACTTCCAGAAAAACTCAACGTTCATTAAAACTGGCCTAAAAACGCTTTTTGTTTATTTGTAAAATGACGTGACGTCTGTCTTCAGATAATCCTGAGCGGGTTTTCACACACATGAATGTGTCCTTCCAGCAGGACCCGGGAGGATCCTTCGTCGTCCTGGGCTTTATGAGCAGCAAATGATGCCTGAAATCCCCAACTGTGGCTCATCAGTGTCTAAGGCAACTTCCCCTACCTCCCTACCGGTGGGAACACCAAAAACACACAGCGAAATTTCCCAAATTCCCCTTAGGGGTGTACCTTCTCTGCAAAACCACTAATTTAAGGGATTTTAGAGAGTCGTTCTAATTACAAACCATTTTTGCCTTATATGCTGATTTTAATACTTAACCTCATCTCTGAGCCCTGCCTTTCCTCCCTCAAGGATGAATCCCCATGTATATGGAAAGCTGAATAGAGTCTGTACCTTAAAAATCACCCAAATGTACCCTCAATGCTGGTCATCTCTGCCATGAAAGATCAGGATGGTGAATCTTTGCAGCACCCCACTCTGCTGGGATGAAAGTGGTTCTTTTTTTCTCTCTGTACTAAATTTAATGATTTCGGCACAGAATCATATCATTTAATGGACAGAAAGCCATGCTGGAAAATATTATGTTGGTAGCTGCTATGAGAACTGATGAACCATGCCAACTTTTAAGTAGTCTGAATGTTTCTCAGTATTCACGATGGCTCAAATTATGGGAATCTTCCTGTTCGGCTTACTGTCTCCACCTTCATCCTTACTGCGCAAAGCCCTCGGGATCTCCAATGGTGGGCTCCACACCCTGCCTTCCTGGGGGCCGGGGGCAGCACAGGGATCTCCACCGTACGCCATATGCCTGTGACCCGGTCGCCCAGTGACTGAAACACTCATAACCAGCAGGCTTTTTCAGAGAAAGGAGGAGCTGGCTTCCACAGATGCCAGTTTCTCTTCTCCCTCACACTTTTGGCCACTCATATTTATCAATATCTTTCCATTTTTCAGGCAGAGAGAGTAATGTCTGGCTGCTTTGCGATGCTGATAAATGTTTATGACATTTACCAACTGCCATGGTATAAATACCCCCAAGTTATCTGCTATCAAAGCACAAAGTAGGGATCACTGAACGTGGAGTTGGGGGAGATGACCAGTAGCACACCATTGTATGGTATTTCCACTAGTCAGATATAATAGACATAAGTAACATCAAGAACATAGGTAATGGTAACATTCTGAAATGATTTTAGATTTACAGAAAAGTTGCACAGATAGTACAGAGAGGTCCCACATATTTTTCAGCCAGCTTCCCCTAATATAACATCTTCTACAGTTAAAATACCATAGTCCACTTATCAAAACTAAGACATTATCATTGGTACCAACACATATCCTTTGGTGACAGGAAGGTGATGTGTTATGCCTAGCACAAAGACAAATGTGCACGTTGCCTAGTGTATGTAATATACACCATACCTTGTGATGAGACACCGTGACTCACTGGGCTGAGCTTTATTTCCCTGAAAAAAATAAAAAAAGGAAGAGTTTGGTCAGAATCTGACTTTGCCTGTAGGATTCCATTGGTCTGATGAACGGCATCTGTACTGGGTCTGTCAGGGCAAAAAAGAAGTTGAAAAACCTTTGAGAATGGGCAGTCGTACAAGAGTTGTAAGTAGGAAAATAATATGAACAGATTTGCGTTTTTAAAAGATTATTCTGGAAGCTATGGAAAGAATGCATTGAAGCAAAGAGGCCAGCTAGAAGAAACTATTGTAACAGCCCAGGTAGAACTCAATGAAGGTCGGAATTAAGACAATTGAAATGTGGATGGAGAAGCGAAGATGGTCTCAAGAGATGCTAAGGAGACAGAATCTCCAAGACTCGATAACTGATGGACAATATAACTGGGCACCCGGAGCTCAGTTTCTGACTTGAAGAGAATGCTGGAGAGGGGACATGTGTCAAGTTCAGCTTCCGGTAGGTTGTTGGAAGTGCTTATGGGCTCACTAAGAAGCGTAAGTGGATCAAATCTATCCTCAGAAACATTCCCCGCCCCCCCCAGACCCCCGACATGTTGGACTCTGGGATCAGTTTGTTGGGTTGAATTTGCTACGTTAAAGTTCCTTATCTTTCCCTCTGTAACGTAATTTAGAGAGCAAGCAGAGAACAAAGGTAGAGGGGAACAAGGTTCTTTAAAAGCCCAATTTCTCTCCTTTTCTACTCCTTTTTAACCTGAGAATGAAAAAGAATAAAGAAGGGGTGGGAAGGGCCTATATGTCTTCCTCCTACTCTTTCCATAGAGGACACAAGACAGGGCTGGCCAGTGTTTCCATCCCTCCTGGAATTCCGAGATGGACACTGGGAAGGGCCTCCATGTTGGCCTGAACTTGCTTGGAACGCTGCGTCACTTGGGTGTAACCTGACACATGATGTCATCGTCAGCCATCTGGATTCATCAGCTCCAGCTGTTGGACCCTCTGCTCTGTGCCGGGGTTCAAGCCTCCCCATCTGTTCCTGGGGCCTCCCCACTTTTCTCTGCTTGAGCCTCCACCCACACCAGCTGGCTCCTTCTCGGTGTTACAGATCATTTTTCTCCGATCAGTGTCTCGGTCCGAATATGTGCCGAACAGTGTAAACCGCCCCCATCACTTTCATTGCCTTAGGCATTTCTAGAGATTGATTTATTTGACACATGCAGATGTATATGCATGTACGTAATGACCACAACGCACACGTGTACAGAACTTCATTCTTTTTAACTTTCACACACAACAGTCCAGGCTCAGGACTATTGCTTCAATACTCCTGAACTTGGGGTGGATTCTCTACAATGGCTGTGGGTAAAAGAATGCCAGGGCCTCTGCCATGTTGAGGATCATCTCCAAAACCCTTCTCTACCACACTTACGAGTACCTGGAAACCACAAAAATTAAAATTTACAGCCCCCAGGGTCTATTCTATATCCGGCTGCTCTGGCCAAGCAGCTTCATTTTTGGCTCTGAGAATCTCGTCTGTAATTATAGTACTCAAGTTCAAACAACGTGGGGATTTTCAGGAGTGGCAGCTCACAGACTCTGCCCGGCAGCTGTCGCCCCGAGTCAGGAACTATTCTCACCAGCAAAGCACAGGTTGAGCTTCTGAATAATGTCTTTCACCACACCTGCGATCACAGTCACCTTCGTGGGTGAAAGGGCAACTACTTCACTTCCTTGAGGGAATATTTTAAAGCAATAGTAGTTTTCATTCATTATTTTATGTCTAATCATTTAGCACTTTTTTTTTCCCAATAATGATTAAAGTAGTTCCCTTTAAGACGATATCTAAAATAGTCTACTTTGTATTCCTTGGCAACCTTTTTGCTTCATGCAGTTGCTAAAATATCACTTCTATTGCAGGGATTCTCAAACAGGGGTGATTCTGCACCTCGCCCCACCCCAGGGGAGGGCGCTCCTGGCATCTGGTGGGTGGAGGCCAGGGAAGCTGCTCAGTAGCCTGGAGTGCTCGGTTAGCCTCCACTCAACCAACAGCAAAGAACTGCCTGGCCCAAATGACAGTAGTGCCCAGGCTGAGAAGCCCAGCTCTACTGGATTATACATTAATTATATCACTGCCATACGGAGGAGTACATCTGATGAAGACCTGCTCCTTGAAAAGGAGCGCCTAAGAGTGTAGAATTTCAGGTATCAGGCCATCCTTCTTACAGAATGTTTTGAGCTGGGTGAAGGCTCACCCCAGAAGCCAAAAACTGTACCTTTATCTTGGCTAAATTCTGGTTGCCAGCAAGAATTTAGGGGCTGGCATAAGGTGATGGGATTGTCTGTTCTACTAGACGATTTCGATTTAATTTTGGTGGGTGTCTAGGGCCTGAGGCCTTCCTCTTCCTCTGCAGTGTTTTTCCCAAGACTAAGGATTTTCTTAGCCTATAGTTCCCGGTACAGCTTAATCATACTCCTTAAGAAGCAAACAGAATTGTAAAGAAAATAATAAACAGAAACCTTGATTAACAAAGTCAGGACACCAGAAGGGGAGCTTTCATGCCGTTTGATGACAGCAGAGTCCAACAGGAAGAAGAAAGACTCCTCTTCTTTCCTGGCAAGGGCTCAGCCAAAGAAAAGCCATGGACCCTGTTTACTATAACCCTTTCCCCTCTATAAAAGTGTTCTTCCCTTGACAGGTGGGGACTTGCCTGTGGCTCGCCAAGGTTGCAGACCCTGGATTGCAATTCTCTGCTGATCCCAAATAAACACATCTTTCCTGGAGAAATATCCGGCAGTCTGTCTATTTCAGGTCAGCAATATGCAGAAAGCAAATGCAAGATCTTTTAAGATTGATTTCTCTGGTCTAAAAAATTAAGAGTGGTACCAAGCTGGGCTTGGGAGGAACTCGTGACCTTGTGAAGGTCTTCACAGGTCAGCTTGCCTTCTTTTCGTTCTAAGCCATGAAACTTCTAGAAAGCCAGTCTCATCCACAAAGTTCCATTTACTTTAATCCGCAGAGCCAGTGTTCAAGGGAGGGTTTTTGTTGTTGTAAGCTCCCATTCTCATTTAAAAAATGATCAGTATACATTCTCTTAAAAACTAAGAGAACAGTGACCTCAAAACCCACCTTCGGAGATCAGCGTTTCCAGACTGCAGCATTATAGACTGATGATGATGTTTCAGTTTTTGCCTTTCATTCCCAAATACCATGCTGCTCCTACTGGTGGAATAGACAGGGCCAGGCCCTCTTTGGTGGACATGGGATTCTTTGTAAGCAAACGTTCAAGAAAAGAATCAGATGATCTTTGTCTCTGGTCAGTTTCTAGTATAGTTTCTAGTTCTTAGTAAGAAACGGACTGTTAAAGATGCTAGTATTTTTAGGTTGGATGATGGTATTATGGTTATGTTTTTTAAAATGATCTTTATTTTTAGAGATAAATTCATAACTATTTATGGATTAAAACAGTATAATATCTGGAAAGTGCTTCAAAATAGTTCAGGGGAAAGGGCATGGATGAAATAAAGTTCGCCATGAGTGGATAATTGTTTTAAACTGGTGATGAATGCATGAAGGTGTATGTATGCTAATGGAAATGGTCCAGTGCAGTTGGAGCAAGTGATGACCAAGAAGAGAGAAGAAACAGCCTAAGAAGCAAACATGCAAGACATGATGGACTACAAAGAGGTGTCACCTCACACCAGTCAGAATGGCCACCATCTAAAAGTCTACAAACAATAAATGCTGGAGAGGGTGTGGAGAAAAGGGAACCCTTTTGCACTGTTGGTGGGAATCTAAATTGATACAGCCACTATGGAGAACAGTATGGAGGTTCCTTAAAAAACTAACAATAGAGCTAACATATGATCCAGCAATCCCACTCCTGGGCATATACCTGCAGAAAACATACTTTGAAAAGATACATGTACCCCAGTGTTCATTGCAGCACTATTTACAATAGCCAAGGCATGGAAGCAACCTAAATGCCCATCAACGAATGAATAGATAAAGAAGATTCCACCATATATATATATACATAGAGGAATATTACTCGGTCATAAAAAGAACGAAATAATGCCATTTTCAGCAATATGGATGGACCTAGCAATATGGATGGATGGATATCCATATCCACTATTAATGGATGGATATCCATATCCACCAATATGGATTATGAAATAATGCCATTTTCAGCAATATGGGTGGACCTACATATTAAGTGAAGTAAGTCAAATATATGATATCACTTATATGTGGAATCTAAAAAAATGATACAAATGAACTTATTTACAAAAGAGAAACAGACTCACAGAAAACAAACTTATGGTTACCAAAGGGGAAAGGTGGGGGTGGGATAAATTAGGAGGTTGGGATTAACATATACACACTACTAGACATAAAATAACCAACCAACAAGGACCTACTGTATAGCACAGGGAACTCTACTCAACTCCCTGTAACAACGTATATGGGAAAAGAATCTGAAAAAGAATACATATGTGTATATGTATCACTGAATCACTTTGCTGTACACCTGAAACTAACACAACGTTGTAAATCAACTAAACTCCAATATAAAGTAAAAATTTTTTTAAAAAGACATGATGGGACAGGAGGTAGATTTCAGAGACTAGAGTCTCTCAAGTCATCACTATAAATTCAGCCTGAATCTTGAGCATACTGAAAACATCTCCCTCCACCCTGGTCATTTTGCCAGATGTGGAGACATTTAGAAGATGAGGAAAGATGTTTCCAAGCCATATTAATTTACACTTTGGCTAGATTTTTCTCTTGATGTACTTAACATATTGGAAGCCACACTGCACAAATTTTGCTCCTTTAAATGTCAAGGGTTTATTGAAATTGTGAACCAATTTGCTTTTCTAAAATCTTGACCTTGTAAGGCTGATATCTGGGCTAGTATGGTCGGTGATTTTACGATAACATTTTGGTTGATGTCACTTTCTTACTGCCCCTCAAAATAACGAGTTGCATGGAACCGTAATGTTTCTTCCTCCACGAGGTCACAAGCGAGGGAACCTTTCAAGCTGCTATCACTTTTTCCAAATAATCTCACTCATTCTGACTCCTAATTAATCTACAGTATTACGTGGCAACCAAATAAATAATCTCCTAAAGAAAGCATCCTCTCCTTGGCTATTCCACAAAACTCTGCTGACTCATTTGGTGTTGGACTAGAATTTTTCAGGCACATAATGTAAAAGAAGCCACACTTTCCTTGAGCCATTCCCCTGCCTCCCTGCCGCTACCAAACGGGGGAAGCTCACAAGAAGCTTTGCTTTGGGTTTTCAGTATCCTGGTGAGTGAGGGGGTTTAACGTGGCTTTCGGAACCACTTCTAAAGAATATATTCTACAAGTTAAAGGCTCCTTTGCTAAGTTTGTTTCCCCCGCCCTGGAATTCCTTTAAATGTGTATCAGATAAACTTTTATGCTCAGGTCCTGGGCTCACAAGGACTGGATTACGGCCACCTCGGTTGCCCCTTCATCGCTGGGTGTTTCTTTTAGAGAATCTATTTAGATGATCTGACTCACCAGCGAGGGCTGATATGGAGGCTACCCAGTTGGGTAAAAGCGTGATTGGAAATACGAGTCCCAGCATCCAACAATAATAGATACAACGGTGGTAGCAACAATACTAAGATATTCCAAAACTACACATCCACCACAAGAATACAAATAATAACAGTAAGATGGAATTCAATTTGCAGGAGAACCCTTCGGATGAAATCCTGCTAACTTGAAATTGGAATGCAAATGAATCCAACTTAATTCAACTGCAAGTGATATCTTCTATTCTTTTTATTCTAGATATGATGGTTTTCATAATTCAAAAAGAGTCATGTACCAAAATGTTCATTGCAGCTCTATTTACAATAGCCAGGAGATGGAAGCAACCTAGGTGTCCATCACCAGATGAACGGATAAAGAAGATGTGGCACATACATAAAATGGAATATTACTCAGCCATAAAACAAAATGAAATTGAGTTATCTGTAGTGAGGTGGATGGACCTAGAGTCTGTCGCACAGAGTGAAATAAGTCAGAAATAGAAAGACAAATACCGTATGCTAACACATATATATATGGAATCTAAGGGGAAAAAAATGTCCTGAAGAACCTAGGGGTAAGACAGGAATAAAGATACAGATCTACTAGAGAATGGACTTAAGGATATGGGGAGGGGGAAGGGTAAGCTGTGATAAAGTGAGAGAGTGGCATGGACATATATACACTACCAAACGTAAAATAGATAGCTAGTGGGAAGCAGCCGCATAGCACAGGGAGATCAGCTCGGTGCTTTGTGACCACCTAGAGGGGTGGGATAGGGAGGGTGGGAGGGAACGCAAGAGGGAGGAGATATGGGGATATATGTATTTGTACAGCTGATTCATTTTGTTATACAGCAGAAACTAACACACCATTGTAAAGCAATTATACTCCAATAAAGATGTAAAAAAAAAAGCGTCTGATCTAGATATGACGGTTTTAACTGATATGAGGTCAGGTACTTGAGCCTGGCCTCACTTGTGCTTATATTTTCATACTCGATTACCTAATGTATTCAAAGCTACCCGAGGTTGGTGTGGCCTACGTGTGGGTACAAGTAGTTGCTCATTTAAAATCATACACAGTACAGTACACTTAAGTCAGTCTTCAGCTTATTGCCTATGGCATTTCCCTGTTTCCTTGATGGGAAACTCCAGCCTTCACAAGACATGCCTTTCAAGGGTTCAGTGGTAGACATTTACTTTGGTTTCCTAGCTCCATTTCCAGGAACTCTATCAATCAACTCCATTCAATCAACAGAGGGCACATGGAATAAGCAAAAAGAGCCCAGGGAATAGGGTAGCCTGACTAGTTTGAAACCTATTTTTATCTGAGTGAATCACTTCAATTCTCTTGGCCTCAGTTTCTTCATCTGTAAAATGAGGGTTTAGAATGCTTGGTCTTTTTTTTTTCTTTTTACTTTTTAAAAACTTTAAAAATCTTGAAGGTTACTTTCCATTTACAGTTATTACAAAATATTGGCTATATTCCCTGTGCTGTATAGTACATCCTTGAGCCTATCTTACCCCCAGTAGTTTGTACCTCCCACCCTATCTTGCTGGCCCCCACCCCACTGGTAACCACTAGTTTGTTCTCTTTATCTGTGAGTCTACTTCTTTTTTGTTATTAGAATGCTCAGTCTTTAATTACTCTTTTTCCATTCTGATGGTCTATTTACTGAGGACTGTTTACTAGGTACAGTCCTATAGGAAATGCAAAATTTTCTGAAACCTAACACCCACCTTCAGAATGCTTCGAATCTCAACGGGAAAAAATGTTCAACTAAAAAATACAGATGTTATATGCCACGTCATGTGGTAGTGATAGGCAGATTACAAACGCTCAGACTTGAAGGGACCTTCATTTTGGTTGCCGTTTGGTAGGAAATGTGTGCAGAGGAAGATAATGAGGACTTGTCCCAAGTGCTGCTTCTAACTGAAATTGATTCATTCCCAGTGTTGGGGTTGGAAGATAAACACAAGAGTAAGGGGCTCTACAATCTAAAAGCTCCCAAAAGGGATACTACTATATATGAGTAGCAAAGCACTGCAATATGGTCCAAAGCCCAAGGGGCCTTATAAACTCTGAGGGATATCTGTTAACTTGAGTTGCATGGATGTGGAAAAGCTTCCCAAAGAGGTAACAACTGAGGTAGGCCTGGACTGTTGGAAGGAAGCCATTCCAATGAAAATCAACATGGTAACAGTTCCATGTTTCCCATACATGGCTGTGTGGAGCTCAGGAATCTATAGTTAAAAAAATATGATTCTGATCTGCAGCCAGATTTAAGATCCAATGCATTAATAGTCATATCTCCATGGAAGCGCTGTGTTCATATTAGGAACTTTTAGTTCAAAAGAGAGCTGGAGAGAGTTCAGAGAAAAGCAAGCAAAGCCATTAAAAGTTCGGATGGTGGAATTCTAGAAAAAAATGGTAAATGAAATAAAGAATGTGGAGGGGGAAGTAAGACTTCAAATATGCAAATCACTATTCTATGGGTGGTAGCTGACACTTGTTCTCTGGGTGCATCCAGAATGAGAAAGTCGGAGTGAGCAAAAATGGGAGCAGTTGGGATTTAAAACAGGTTGCAGGCGAAGTCCTGACAAGACCAGTGACATGCTGGTATCCATGTAGACTTTTTTAAGGTATGATTTGCATTGATTTTAAAGGACAGGACTTAGACAAGGCAAAATGTTATTGCTTCATATATATTCGGATTACTCAGGGCTAACCCCTTATCTACATCTACCAAGGAACCACAAACAAGGGTACATTTGCAAAATTTAGATTCACATGTGCCTGGTGATCGTAGACACTTCGCATGTGCTTGGTGGATGGAGAATACATAGGGAGAGACATTTTTTGTCCCTATAAGTGTTGGAGGACAGAAAAAACTGCATTGAGTTTTAAAAATTCTCAAGCTTTCCAGCAGTTGGCCATGATGGAGGTCCACGGCCATTGGTCCACTAAGTGGAGACAGCCTAGAATCAAAACACAGAATATTAGGTCTGGAAGGGAGCCCGTCCAGGGCTTCTCCAAGTGTAGTTGAGAAACAATCAGAGTGGGGATGTCCTGAGTCGTCTTCTAAAAAAAGAAGGAATTCTGTGGTTTTATAAATTTATATAATCCTGAGTTAAAAAGTTAAACAGATTCACTTATTGCAGGGATTCCCAGAGGCTTCATTCTTACAGAAGGGCATAGTAACAAGCATTGTTGTATCTCATCAGATCATTTCCCTATGAAATACACTTTGAGACAAAGGGAATCATCTGGACCAGCTCCTTCCTCTATCCTTAAACAATAGCATCTGAAGTTCAGAGAGGTAAAGAGAGTTACCTGACGTTATACACAGGCAATAATAGATTGAAGAGTAGAAGCAAGTCTCCCAACTTTTTGGAGAGTGCCCTTTCCAGGACCCCATTCTGCGATAGCTATACACCCACCTTAGCCAAATAGTCACACGTCCAATGTACATTTGGGACAACCCAATGTGTACGGTTGGTATACACCCAGTGGAGCAATGCTGAGAACCCAAAAGCCAAAGGTAACAACTGCTAAGCTCACAACGCCATGAGGACATGATGTCATACTGACCAATCAAAACGTTGTGGCTGGAACTGACCTTGTACAGGGGAGAAAACTTTGCCACCCCAAACTGTGTCTCTTCGGCATGACGATTAATAAAGGCTGATTCTTTTTAAGAAACAGAAGACTCAGGAAGCTTTCTTTTGACTTCCCTCTTAGCTGCTTAAAGACTTTAGATAAAGGGCCTGTGCCCAGAATAGAGCAGTCACCAGAAATATCTTCAAAGAAGATGGGGCTAGGTGTAGCTGGGGTACTGGGCAGGCCCAGAGATCAGAGTCCACTCTGTGTCCCACAGTCTCTGCAGGACCCAGCAAACATTTGTTTACCAAACACGTCCTTTTCCATCTCCGTGTCAATCGCCTTCCTCCCCTTTGAAGTCCCAAACTTCTACCCCCACGTCCTCTTTTGTCTTTAGCTGAAGATGCTGTTTAAGGTGAGGGCTTTGGCCATTTTGGCGAGTAACTCAGTTTTCCTGGGTCTCTCCCATGTATACATGTTATTAAACTTTTGATTTTCTCCTGTTAATCCACCTCATGTCAATTTAATTCTTAGACCAGCTGGAAGAACTAGAAGGGTAGAACATTTCTTCCTCCCTGACATTTATAACCATTATATCTGTAGATTGTCTCAGGTCAGCGTTTTAACATACCCTGTATTATACCACAACACAAAGTTCTGTACAAAGGTCTCGATTTTTTTATAGAGACTTCCTTTCTGAATGCTATTCTAGGATTTGGACATGTGGTTTATATGTATATACACGTTTACCTCAAGCGTGGGCTAGAGGGTAGCAAAAGAGAATGGTTTGCAGAGGGGTGTTGGGAGTAAAGCAAACTGCTTGATGATGCCACCCATTAGGTGGTTTCTGATAAAGTGATTCTTTATGATAGTGAGATATATACCTATGCCACTTATACGCAAGAATAGAAAGTATTAATCTATGTATCTGAGTAGCGGCCACATATCACTATTTAAGCATAAATTCCTTATTATAATCTTTATTTTGGACCATTTTATACAAAATGGAATGAATTTACTTTTGAACAAAATATCCAGAGTAGTAAAAAGAAGTGAAACCAAATAATTGCTGTTTTCTGAAAATAAATATTTAAGAGATGTTTCGAGTCTCTGTTTTGGATGGAGTTTTTCAAAGCCTGCTATATTGGTGCCTGTTGGTAGAAGCTGACTCCTGCTGTCTATTGCTTGTGTGCGGAGGCAGAATATTCTGCGGGTGTATTTTAGCCGTTTTTATGCTGAGATGAATAGGCTATTTGAAGTGAAGGGAGGACTGGTAGTTCCTGTTGAAATAAAAGGATCGTAAGTCCGTTCATGCCAAACTGTGAACACAGTTAGACAATGCACTGAAGCCAACTTTTATTTGGTAATTACTGTCTTTGTTCAGAAGCTTTGCCAATGCTGACTGAAAAGCTCCCAGAATAAAACAGTGAAAGGATACAGTCCCCTCATTAGCCTAAACTGCATTTGAATTATTCCTGCCTTTTGTGACATTCTGGTTTTCTTTTTAAACAAAGGGTTAATGTGCTTTTTAATTTGTGTATTTAAAATCAAGGGGGATGGGAGAGGATCTTTATCTCCTATCTTTCTAATCTTGACTAAACGGAGCCTTTGGAATGAGACCAACAGACTTCTCCTTTGAGAGCTTTGCATTTATGGCGGTTTCCAGAAAGGGCAAGGGTCACCAAGTAAGTCAAATGGCTACAAATCTCCTGAAGATGGGAGGAATGGATAAGCGTACTGAAACATCTTTCCACTAAAAGCGAGTACACACAATGCCCATATTAGCAAACACTCTTTCTTTGGGGGCATCTTGAATCTCTGTTATATTTTCATCAACATAGAGATATTTGGCTCTTGTAAGCCATTCCCTTAGTCCTTCAGGATGTCAATGCTGAGAGAGAGAGAGAAAGAGAAAGAGAGAGACAGAGACAGAGACAGACTAGGAATGACTATATGACTATTATGGTCACTCAAGACTTCCATGCAAGGTTGTAGGTAAAATAAAGTCTTCTCTATCTTGTTTAAAGATCCATTATTCAATTCAAAGAACATTTATGGATAGAGGGAGGAGACAAGACGGCGGAGTAGAAGGACTTGAGCTCACCTCCTCTCATGAAAACACCAAAATCACAACTAACTGCTGAACAACTGTCAACAAAAAAGACTGGAACCTACCAAAAAAGATATGCTACAACCAAAGAAGTCACAACGAGATGGTAGAAGGGGCACATTCGCGATATAATCAAATCCCATACTCACCGGGTGGGCAACCCACAAACCGGAAATTATTATATCACAGAGATTCTCCCACAGGAGTGAGAGTTTTGAGCCCCCCTTAAAGCTCCCCATCCTGGGGGTCTGGAGCCCCCAGAGCATTTGGCTTTGAAGGTCAGTGGGGCTTGAGTGCAGGAGCTCCACAGGACTGGGGGAAACAGAGACTCCACTATTGCAGGGCATGCACAAGTTTTCACATGCACTGGGACACAGGGCAAAGCAGTGACTCCCATAGGAGCATAAGCCAGAACTACCTGAAGGTCTTTGAAGGTCTCCTGGGGAGGCGGGGGTTGGCTGTGGCTCACCGTGGGGGAAAGGACACTGGTGGCAGAGGCCCCAGGGAAAACTCATTGGTGTGAGCTCTCCTGGAGGTCGCTGTTTTGGCACCGAGACCTGGCCCCACCCAGCAGCCTGCAGGCTCCAGTGCTGGGATGCCTCAGGCCAAGCAACCAACAGGGTGGGAACACAGCCCCACACATCAGCAGACAGCCCCTGTAAACACACCCCTTGACACGGCCCTGCCCAACAGAGGAACAAAACCCAGCTCCAATGACCAGTGCACAGGCACCAATCCCTCTCACCAGGAAACCTGCACAAGCCCCTGAACCAACCTTACCCACCAGGAGGCAGACACCAGAAGCAAGAGGAACTACAAACCTGAAGCCTAAGAAACGACCAGAAGCACAGAAAGTGAGACAGAATGAGACGGCAGAGGAATATGTCCCAGATGAAGGAACAAGATAAAATCCGAGAAGAACAATTAAGTGAAGTGGAGATAGGCAATCTGCCTGAAAAAGAATTCAGAATAATGACAGTAAAGATGATACAAGATCTCGGAAAAAGAATGGAAGCACAGACAGAGAAGATACAAGAAATGTTCAACAGCTAGAAGATTTAATGAACAGAGATGAACAACACAATAACTGAAATGAAAAATACACTAGAAGGAATCAATAGCAGAATAACTGAGGCAGAAGGACGAATAAGTGATCTGGAAGACAGATTGGTGGAAATCACTGCTACAGAAAAAAGAATGAAAAGAAATGAGGACAGAGGGAAGACATATGGGAACATATGTATATGTATAGCTGATTCACTTTGTTATAAAGCAGAAACTAACACACCATTGTAAAGCAATTATACCCCAATAAAGATGTTTAAAAAAAAAAAAGAGAAGAAATGAGGACAGTCTAAGAGACCTCTGAGACAACATTAAACACACCAACACTCACATCACAGGGGTCCCAGAAGGAGAAGAAAAAGGGCCTGAGAAAATATTTGAAGAGATAATAGCCGAAAACTTCCCTAACATGGGAAAGGAAACATTCAAGTCCAGGAAGCGCAGAGAGTCCCATACAGGATAAAACGAAGGAGGAACATGCTAAGGTACATATTAATAAAACTGACAAAAATTAAAGACAAAGAGAAAATATTAAAAGCAAGGGAAAAGCAACAAATAACATACAAGGGAATCCCCATAAGGTTATCAGCTGACTTTTCAGCAGAAACTCTGCAGGCCAGAGTGATGAAAGGGAAAATCATACAACCAAGAATACTCTACCCAGCAAGGCTCTCATTCAGATTCAATGGAAAAATCAAAAGCTTTACAGACAAGCAAAGGCTAAGAGAATCAAGCACCACCAAACCAGCTTTACAATAAATGCTAAAAGAACTTCTCTAGGTGGAGAAGAAAAGTCCACAACTAGAAACAAGACAATTATGAGTGGGAAAGCTCACCAGTAAAGGCAAACATACAATGAAACTAGGAAATCATCCACACACAAATAAGATATCAAACCCAGCAATCATGAGAATACAGAGGCAGGATATTGGAAATGCATTTGAAATTAAGAGACCAGCAACTGCTGTATCAAAACCTCATGGTAACCACAAACCAAAAATCTACAATAGATACACACACACAAAAGAAAAAGGAAGCCAAACACAACACTAAAGAGAAGAGAACAAAAGGGGAAGGGAAGAATAAAGACCTACAAAAACAAATCCTAGGACGTCCCTGGTGGCACAGTGGTTAAGAATCCACCTGCCAATGCAGGGGACACGGGTTCAAGCCCTGGTCCAGGAGGATCCCACAACTACTGAGCCTGTGCTCTAGAGCCCATGAGCCACAACTACTGAACCTGTGTGCCGTAACTACTGAAGCCTGTGTGCCTAGAGCCCATGCTCCACAACAAGAGAAGCCACCACAATCAGAAACCTGAGCACCACAACAAAGAGTAGCCCCCGTCTGCTGCAACTAGAGAAAGCCCGTGCTCAGCAACGAAGATCCAACACAGCCAAAAATAAATAAATATATAAATAAATTTATTAAAAAAACAAATCCTAAACAATCAACAAAATGGCAATAAGAACATACATATCGATAATTACCTTAAATGTACATGGATTAAATGCCCCAACCAAAAGACACAGACTGGCTGAATGGATACAAAAACAAAACGCGTCAATAAAAAATAATAAAAACAAAACCAAACCCATATATATGCTGTCTGCAAGAGACCCATTTCAGATCTAGGAACACAAAAAGACTGAAAGTGAGGGGATGGAAAAAGGTACAAAGGGGAAAGGTAGGGGACAGGGATAAATTAGGAGGTTGGGATTAGCATATACACACTACTATATATAAAATAATTAACAAGGACCTACTGTATAACACAGGGAACTCTACTCAACACTCTGTAATAACCTATATGGGAAAAGAATCTGACAAAGAATGGATATATATATATATATATATATATATGTATAACTAATTCACTTTGCTGTACACCTGAAACGAACTCAACATTATAAATCAACTATACTCCAATGTAAAATTAAAATTAAATTTAAAAATGAAGGGCTTCCCTGGTGGCGCAGTGGTTGAGAGTCCACCTACAGATGCAGGGTACACGGGTTCGTGCCCCGGTCCGGGAAGATCCCACGTCCCGCGGAGCGGCTGTGCCCGTGAGCCATGGCCGCTGAGCCTGCACGTCCGGAGCCTGTGCTCCGCAACGGGAGAGGCCACAACAGTGAGAGGCCCGCGTACCGAGAAAAAAAAAAAAAGAAAACAAAACAAACAAAAAACCCCAGCAACAACAAAGAACACTTATGGAAAACATTGCATGTGCTCAAAGTTACTTCCGGATTGTCTTTCTAACACTGCCAATAATCTAACTGGGTGACATGCTGCTTATTATGTGGTTCTCTTTGGCCTGGAACTATTGGAAGATGAAGATACTACGTGAAAAGACATTCAATTCAACTACTGTTAATTGATACCGACTTTATGGTAGTTATTGGAGGTAGAAGATGAGTAAGTCACAGCCCCTCCATTAAGAAGGATGATAATTAAACAGTATCAGTGGTGCTCATGTCCAAATATTTATTATTCAAATATTCACAGATTGTTCAGGGAAGCAAAAGTCAATGTAACATTTAAAAATATACCAAGGAACTGACTACTTAGTAAAACTTGTCCCCAGCCAAGCATCCCTCTTTGACGCTAAGGCATATCCCTGCCTACTGTGTCGGCGTCCTTGGTAACATCGACCAGAAAACTGCAGAAGGCTGCAAGTAAGAGTTTATTTGGGGTCTTAAGAATTGCAATTTGGGAGACACAGATTTGGGTAAAGCCAAAAGTGTTCTGGGTAAGAGCAAGAATCAGGAGCTTATCAAGGTGAAAGACACAAGGCTGTACTCTGACACAAGAAATATTTGTACTTAAGGGATAGGCTGTCATGAGTTATTTTAGGGTAAGGGTCCAATAAGTGTTTTGAGTTTCTGGAACATTGTCCAGATGTTGTGGATGGCTGTGTTAAGACAATGAGTGGTCAAAAGGTCAGATTCCATCCGGGCTGAGATGCACATAAGTCATACTTCCTCAGTGGTCCCCTGGCTCCATTTTAGAGACCTCTCTTAGCAATACCGACTCCATTTTTATTTTCCTTTCACACTAGTATTTGAAGATGAAGATCTTAAATGAAAAAGCCATTAAATTCAGCTAACGTTAATTGGTGCCTACTTTATGCCAGTCATTGGCGGTACAAGATAACTCACATCCTCTCCGTTAAAGAGTTCTTAATCTAGTGAAGGAGGCTGGTAAATAACTGTGTCATTGAACGTAGGTATTGTAAAATCTAACAAAGTAATGCAAACAGTTTTTAACTGAAATCACACAGCTTGCTAACATGAAGGATTTCACAAAGCTGATGATCAGGAGAATGGCTCAAATCGTTGGCAAAGCCAAGGTAAGAATCTGCTGGAGTTAACATTGGAAGAAGAGAAAATGAACAAGGATGGAATACTGTCCAGGATGAGCGTTATTCAGAGCAGCTGTCTTGTGTCCATTTCTCACCCTGAAGCAGCAATCCCATCCTCCTCTCCAAATGAAGGCTAACGGAATGCGGCACCCCAAAATGTGCCTCTCTGGCATAAAGAGTATTTTGAGCTGATTATTTTTGAGAAAAAGCAGACACGAAAGAAACTCTAAAAAGAGTAGAACTTACTCTTTTGTAAGGGAAATTTACATTTATAAAGGAAATCTCCGCTTGTGAGGGTGTCTCCCTCTGTATCAGGAAAAGAAATTCTTATCAATGGAGAAGGCAACCTTATCCCTGTTTACCGTGCTGAAGACAATATTTAAGGTGGTTATGGCTTAGACCATGTTTACTCAGTTTTCCTGGGTCTCTCCTGTGTATATAGGAGGTGCACATGTTATGAAACTTCTCTTTGTCTTTCTCTTGTTAATCTTTCTTTTATTACAGGGGGTAGGAGTCTCAGCCAAGAACCTAGAAGGGTAGAGGGAAAATTACTATTCCTCCTCTACAATGTCAGAGTATGGGGTTTGAAAAAAAAAGATTTGAATATCAAGGGCTTTAGCGAGGTCTCTGTGGGAAACTGAGGAAACTTTCAAATGTTTTTATAAGATGACCTTTGAGACCGTGCCTGAAAGCCAACAGTGAAGAGAGGGCCACACAAAACCATCATACAGTTTTTCCAGAACAATTTTGGCCGAAGAAAAATCAACATGTGTCGTTGTTCATATTAAGAATATATGGCAATTGTATTGAATCTTTAATATTTGAGAGTGTATAAAATTATTTTCCTTTTTTTTTAAGAGTAAATTCTTTTTTCAGAATGAAATTATGGTCCAATCTTTTTTTCCAGTACTTACTAATGACATTTGGTTCCTATTTTAGGTGGACTTGTTTTAAATGGCCTTTTTCAGATACATATTATCCTTGGATAACGAAGGCTTCCAGTATTTATGAAACAATATGATAAGCGTGTATAGAGAGATAAGCATAGACAGAAACGGAAGAAGGGCTGAAACTGAAGGATTCTACTTTTGAAATATACCGTAGGCAGGCACATTTCCTATGGATATTTTATTGCAATGCTCTTTTGAGTTAGATGCTCTCAGGGTTCAGTCTGTAGGAATATAATGGTGATGATGACTATGAAATAAATGATAATATGATGATCGGTTTCTGAATTAGAGATAAACACCCAGCTCGTGTTGGCTGTCCAAGATGCCGGAAGCCCACATTTGCTTCCTGCCTCTGCCATCTGACTTGATCCCTTGCTCTAAGGCTGACAACCCCATGATTCACATTATCCTAGGTCACCTCCATATGTGCCCAATCATTCAGGGTCTTGAGGAATGCAGGTTCCTAAGCCATTTCTCTCTTGTTGGGAGAACGGACAAACCAGGGAGAGAGTGGAGTATTTGCTGGCAATTCTAGGAAGCCTTCTCCAGGGGCAAGCATTTGTATTCATTCCAATTCCTGTCCTCCACCTTTTAAAAGCCTTGATTCTGAGTGACGGAAATCTAAGATCTAAAAGACGATGACTTTGGCGATAATGTTGGTTTGGACAATCACTTAAAGTGCTGGTGTTCCATTCCTCACAGTAAATTGGGGATGGATGAATAAAATGGTCTTGGATTCCACTGACCAGGAGCAGAGCAGATGCTCCTTTACACATGTCCTATCAGAGTTACTTAGAGCTCAGAGTTGGGAAAACTGACCCAGTGATGTTACACTGCTCTTCTGCGAGCTTTTACCTCTCCCATCTTACTCCTTCTTTACTTTCCTGCTGGTGACTCTAGATGTTCTATTCCGACTGCTACAAGGCTGTTGAAGATGGATGGTTTTAAGACACATTCATCCTGTAACACAAATACTTCTGGCTTCCATTGGGACCAGTCATAGTACAGAGTCACACTGCAAAACAACCAAAACTAACGTTTTAAAAAGCATGCAAGTATAACTGATTCACTTTGTTATAAAGCAGAAACTAACACACCATTGTAAAGCAGTTATAATCCAATAAACATGTTAAAAAAAGCATGGAAAACGTATATAACTTTATAGTCTCTCAGACTAAGGGCATTATAATTCAGAGCACACAGCCAAATTTCTAAAGATCACCAGAGACGTCCACCTCTGCAGTGCCACTCGTCCAGGGTGACAGCTTCGGCTCCACCTCCGACCCCCACTCTCCACCCTCAAAACCTTTTAAACTCTTACCTGAAGCTCCCTGGCTCGTCTCTGCCTCACAGCTTTTTCCTTTCAGGATTGTTTCTTCCTAAAAACAGCTCCTGCTTCTGCAGCATAAACCTGCCTGGCCTTTCCTGCTTCCTGACCTCCATCTTGCCTCTCCAGGCCAAGGAAAACAGGCACAGCTGTGAAGGCTCATTTACCTTTGTCGTTCCTTAATATTTATGTCCTCTGAATATTTTATCTCTGTCAGAATCCCCTTAAGGGAATTCTGCCGTTACCTTGAGCAAAAATCCCTCTAACTTGCTTTTCACATGATACTGAATGTCCTCCTGAAGTTTCTCTTCAAAGCGGCTCTGCAGACGTTGTCTGTAAAGGACCAAGTAGTAAATATGTTTGCCATTGCAGGTTTTAAGGCCTCTGTACCTACTCAACTCTGCCATCGTGGCAGGAAAGCAGCCACAGGCGCTATATACATGAGGGGGTGGCTATGTTCCAAACAAATCTTTATTTGTAAAAACAGGCTGGCGAGCTCCGCTCTAAACACTGCTTCTCAACTGTAGCTGTACATCACAATCACCTGGGGAGCTTTTTAACCTCTTGGCACTCTGGCCACACCCCAGACCAATTAAATTAGAATCTCTGGGGGCGGGACCCCAACGTCAGTATTTTAAAATTCCTCAGGTGAGTCCAATTGTTACCGAGTCCAAGCTCGCTCTGCTCCCAGCAAGACAGGCCAATAAATCGCAGACGAGGTGTTGATGCAAGGAAGAAGACTTTGTTCGGAAAGTCGGCAGACAGAGAAGATGGCAGACTAGAGTCTCTGAAAAACCATCTTATCGGGGTCAGGATGCCAGTTCCTTTTATAGCACACAGAGCGGAAGGAGATGAGGAAGTAGAGTAAAAAGACTATAAGTTTTGAAAATATCACCTGGAACGGCCAGCCTCGGGGAGGGGATGTGTTAATTTCTTCTTGCCTGTAGCCATTCACAGGTGGATGGGGTCTGGCTGTTTCCCTGAACAAAGGCACTTTGGTTGAACATTCAGGCAGAGGGGAAGAGTTCCCCCGAGGCAGGCCACTATGTCCTGACAGTATCCTTTTAGTGAACAAAAGCAGTGGAAAGCAAAGGTTAAAGTAAAAGAAACAGATCCAGTATGTAGGCAGATTTGGCTCTTCCCTGTTACACAGTATGCAGCCAAGGTTGAAAACATCTGTTCTGAAATCTCTCATCAGTCCTGTATCCCACCTGGAGGATCGCATAGATATTAACCACCCCTGCCCCGACGATGGCCACGTGGGGTCTCCTGTGAGTAGCGTCACTGCTTGACCCTATGTTAGAGTTATTGAAATTCCTTGAACAAGAATAGGTGGGGCATTTTTGGGTTGTTTGGATAAGCTAAATTTAACTATTCACTCTTTTCTAAACTGAGAAATATCAATGCATTCAACTGACACTTCCTGGTTCTACAGGCTACATTTAAAACTGTGATTTTAACAGAATTGTCTCTCTCCAGTGAGATTAAAAAGAACTTGGTGTTTTCTGCCAGTAAATCAGAAATTCACGCCTGAGTCCACAGCTGTGCTTCTTTTCAAATCTTCCAGAGCACGTCTGAGCTGCCCCAGTGGAGGACTGGATTAGGCTAATACTTCCCTATTTTCATTAGAAGCAAGGTTCAAGCAGATGAAAATGCTGTTTAAGTCATTCTGAAGTTCACTTGTCCATGACCATTTTACTTGAAGTACAACACTTTCTCGAGACAAACGCTTCGTGGATAGGACTTCATAGTACCTGATGTATTGCTTCCCTGCTGTCACTGAGGAAAGCCTTGCAGCTGGCCATAGCCCAGGAGACGGATCAGCTGCTTTCCCCTTCCTCGGAAGCCGTGGACTGTCATGAACTTTCAGTGTCTTCGGAATATTGACCTAACAAGAAGGCACTTCCCTCCGATTTTAGAGCTAGTAAAAACACTTTGTCGAGTATGGAGCTAGGATTATGAGGGTTAGGGGAGAATAAATGCCTGTGCACGTCCCTTTCCCCTCCTCTTACTTCGTGGAACACATGTTGGCTCATAGACTTTGGGCTGAGTCCCTGCAAAGGCCCTGCTCATGGCCTCACATACGATTAGCTCATGGCACACGCCCTCCTTGGTCCCACTGGGTTGACTCCAGTCAACTATATGCTATATGAGTTTATTAATGCAGGCTCAAGGGCGGCTAAGGATCCTTGCAAGAAAAGAGGGCAAATTCAAGGTCTTTTGGCATCTCAGGAGGCTTTCTGGAAAATTTCTCATAAGGGCAATGACTCAAGGTGGTCCTCTCCAAATTTTCAGTTCTTTCCACGGCAGCGCTGGGAGGAACTTAAGAACAGTGACCTGTTTGGAAGGTTGGCAGGGTCTCAGAGATATGTCGGCAAAGGAATTCATCTTATCTTGAGAAAATATCGTTGGTGCACATAAGCAAGGTGGAGGGGATCTGATGGAGATTAGGGCGGGAAATAAAGCCCCCTGACTTGTGAGCGTTCCACTCCCCACCCCCACCGCCGCCCCTGCCCTTGGCACTGCTCCTGAGTCCTTTGGATTCCCAACTTGAGTGGTCTTGTGTAGACCTAGAATCGGACTGGGCATTTTACAATGACTAGCTCTGACTTGAGTGAAGAACTGCAATGCGAGTAGGAAAAAAGTATGCTGCAGGGGGTAACAGGTGCCATTAGTATCTTTGTACAGAATTTTCTAGAAGACCCACTTTCTGTTCTTGGCTTAGTCAAGGCCTTCTTGTGGCTTGTGGGAGGGCAGAAGTGTCTAGACACATGGCCACACCCAGAGAGAAGCAGTCCCAGTCTGTTATTGCCTCCCCAGAATCCAGCATAAGATGGATTCTTTCTGGCCCTGACCAACTTCCTTGCTCAGCGCCTGGGGATGCTGAGGTCAGATCCAGAGTGTTAGATGTGTTGGCACAGGATGGCCTGTCTTCACAAGGAGCTTATCATCTGCCTAGAGGATCCACACAAAACAGGAATGACGTCATTTAATAAGCACCAGCATTACTGGACGAATAATAAAACTAGGAGGCAGGATCCCATTAAAATCAGAAAGAGAACAAGGAGCTCTCCACCATTGTATCAGTTAATACAACTGTAGTACAGATATAGGAACATTATTATTGAAAATGAGAAAACAAAAAGTATTATTTGGAGATGATATAATTGCCTATCAAGAAACCCCAAGATAATTAAAAACTGGTTATCTTTATGGATGTTTAGTAAAATGGCTGGTTAAAGATACGTGTATTAAAGTAACAAGCTTTCCTGCCCTCCGCAAAGTAACAAAAAAATAGCGAATACGTGAGGTTTTGCTCCACCTCAAAATATCCAGATATAACCTTAATGTTAAAAATGAATATATAAGGAAAAAAATAAATGAATATATAAGGAATGTTGCAAAATTTGCTGAGAGAGTTCAAAGAAAAAACTATGTAAAATCGTAAAAGTAAATGCATATATACCCATATAATCAGGTAAGAAGAATGAATATTATAGAAGCATGTTTTGTCCAAGTTAGCTTATTGATTTAACACAATTCCAAGAGTAATTACTTGAGCTGCACTGCTAGACATTAAAGCATAATACAAATTAAAAAAAAATTATGTCAGTGGATCCTGGTTCAATACTACCTTTAGAAGAAGATGCGTTATTTCATTGCTCTACTTTTTGTGTGTACGTACACACACACACACACACACACACATTTAAAAAAACTGTAGAAATAGAAACATCATGACCCTAGCATGAAAATGGATATATTCATCAATGGAAACAAAGCAAATGTAGAGAAAGAATCCTGATATATATGGGAAGATAACATATAATAAAGGAAGCATCACAAACCAGTGGTCAAGAGATAATTCATCAAAGAGTTCAAAATAATTGACTGGAGGAAAAGCGTTAGATGTCACATCATACAAAGAACAAAATGCAAATGCTTTTAACAATTGCAAAAACTAATGAGAAGTGTTGATAGTTGACTGAAGTGGGGAAGGACCTTCAAAGTATAAGTCAGAGAGAGAATTAAAAAGGAATAAGATTATCATAGAATAAGGAAATAGGATTATTTCCTTAAGAAAAGGAATAAAATTATTATATTTGACTATATGAAAGATATAATTTATTTATGTCAAAAAGATTATGGCTTTATAATATATGTCTATAATTTCAAGTGCGGTTTTTCCCAGCACTGAATTAATATTTTAACTTTTAGAATTCAATTAATGTTTTATATCATAAGACTAGAGCATAAAAACTATATTTTTCTCAATTAATAAAAGAATTCAATAAAAGAATTGTGATATTCTAGCAGACCAGGAATAGAAGAGAATTTCCTTTACCTGACAAGTTATATCTGTTATCAACCTTTTTAGCAGGTATCATACTTCATCAGAAACTTTGGAATCATTCCCATTTACATCAGGATTGAAAGAATAAACTCATTGGTCAATTTTGCATTGGAGGTTCTAGATAAGCAAAGAAATAAGATGTCTAAGAATATTTTAAAAGGAGATAAAACAGTCCTTATTTATAAACAATATGTTTATCTCCATAGAAAATGCAAGAGAATTTACAAAAAACTTGTAGACTGATAACAAAGTTTGGCAATGTGCTGGGTACAAAACCAACATACTAACATCTTTTGCCTTCTTACACATAGCAATAACCACTTAGAAAATGTTTTCAAACAGCGTTCTCATTTTTCATAGCTACAAAAAGTATGTTTCATAGTTACAATACCTAAGAATAAATTTATACAAGGTGCAAAACCTTTTATGGAGAAAATTACAAAACAGTACTGAAGAATGTAAAATTTGATCTGAATATATGCAGAGATATAGCAGGTTCATGAAGAAAATACAAGATTAGGAAGACGACACTTGTCCCCATATTAATCTATAAATGCCATGGAATTAAAATTAAAATCCCAACAGAGTTTTCTGTAGAAGTTGACAAGCTGACCCTAGCGTTTGTATAGGAGAGAAACGAGACCATAATAGGATTCTCCAGAGAAACAAAAGCAATGGGACACAAAAGAAGATTTATCATGTGGAATCGGGAACTGGATCATGCAATTATGGAGGCTGAGAAGTCTCGTGATCTTCTGTCTGCAAGCTGGAGGCCCAGAAGTGCTGATGGTTTAATTCCAGTCCTGGAAACTAGGGGAACCGATGGCATAAATCCCAGTCCAAGGGCAGTAGAAGACGGAAGTCCTAACTCAAACACGCAGGCAGGAAGGGAAAAAAATCCTCCCTTCCTTTGCTTTTCTGTTCTATTTAGGCCCTCAGTGGACCAGATGATGACTGTCCACATTGGGGAGGGCAATCTAGTTTATTGAGTTCACCAATTCAAATGTCAATCTTATCCAGAAACACCCTCACGGACATACCCAGGAATAATGTTTAATCTGGGCACCCCATGGCCCAGTCAAGTTGACACATAAAATTAACCATCACAAAAGCCAAGACACAGCCAGAGAGCTTGCTCTACCAGATACCAAGACTTATTAATTAACTACTTATTAATCGTAATGTAGACAGCATGCTATTTGAGTTGGACAAAATAGGCCCCAGGCACATGTAGAGACTTGATGCTGGACAGAGAGGACCTTACAAATCAGGACGGAATGTATGAACTAGTCAAGAAATGAGTCTGGGAAAATTAATTATCCTTCCGGGAAGAAAATTAAGTCACTATCTTACACCTTGCAAAGACAAATTCCAGGCAGATTAAATATCTAAATGTACAAAAGAAACCACTAAAACACCTGGAAGAGAATAAAGGAAAATCTCTCTATGACCCTGAATAAATCTTGAGGATTCCAGAGACAAGCACAAGAAAAAAAAACCCTTAATTAAGGAAAAGGTAGCCAAATATAACTACACTAAAATTATAAACTTAAATACAATGAAAAACCATCTTAAACAAAATTTAAAAGACAAGTCATAGACAGGAAGAAGATACTGAGTGCATACAATCGGCAAATGTTAGTATCTAAAATATGTAAAAATACTTTTATAATTCAGCAAGAAAAAGACAAATGCCCCCCAATGGGCAAAATATATCAAGAAGCAAATTCACAGAGGAGGAAATCTGAATATCAAATAAATGAAAAGTTGCTCTATCTCTTTAGCTATGCGGAAAATGCTATCTCATAGCCAACAGATTGGCAAAATGAAGAAAAAGGAGGTTTCATATACATTGTTGGTGTAGCTGTTACTTGATAAATCAGGATGGAGAAGAATTTCTCACTCCACCTTTGCGGATCTGTAACCTAGAGAAGGTCTCTGACCTGTGCATGAGGAAGCACACATCAGGTTGTTCTTTGCAGCACTGTTTATGATGGTGAAAAATGGAAATGGCTTAAGTATTCATCAGCAGAAGAACAGGCAAGTACATTGTACTATATTCAGTAACAGAATATTATAGAGCAGTTCAAAAGAGGGAACTAGAACAAGGGTAAAACTCATCAAAACAATGAAAGAACGGGCGAGCTGCTGAATAACATCCCATACGATGCCACTTTCAAAACTATGGTCTTATTATGATACATGCACATATGGTAATAGTATAAAATATGCAGAAGCTTGATACCAGATGGGGTAATCACTACAGAAAGAAAGGGTATACATCAAAAGGTGGAAATGGAGAATGTCAAAATCTGAACATCTGATAGACCCGAGTGTTGAGCATGAGGCCGGATGTCTGTTATACCACTCTCCAGATTAATATACGTTTGAAGCATTTGGGGAAATTGTTGCCTGTACTTTATAAATTTCCAAGTTTTATAAATTTCTTCCTGCTTGTAGAAAGTTTATGGTAAGAATCTGATTTCCCCTAAAACATTTGCCGTCACCTTTGCTCCAAAACAACGGCTATTACTTGACTTCTTATTCTATGACCTGTACAACTGATAGTTTCTCAATCTTATATACAGTAAAAATAAAAACATCTTTAGAAAACTTTACTGTTCTTATTTACCATGATATAAATTCTAAGCTAAAAACTGTGTCTTTGCTGTGCAAACACAATTTCAAATATGTGTGCCTTCCCCTTTCCAGCCCTCAGCTCTACAAATTGTAGCTTCTAAGTCTGTCCTGCATACAAATTCCACGGCCACCAGTTCACGTGGCCCTCCAAACACCATGGCAACGTAAGTGTTTAGGAAGCTCTGGAGTTGTCCTTATCCATCAATGGCCAGAATTACAACTGGAGAATTATGTGCTCAACAGTCTATGGAACAAAACTAATTCCTTCTATTCCGTGTACGTTGTGTGAGCATAAAACATCTTGGACATAGTTAATGTGTAGCTTCCATCTGGTATTTTTCATATTATGTAAAACTGTTATGTCAGCAACAGATGGTAGAGCTAAGTGTTAGGAGATCTTACTTATGCCCAACTATCAGGTTTGCAAATCTGAACATTAAACAGTTCACAGGTCTGTGGAAATGCACGAGGTGCTAGATTTTCTCCTGTTGCACTGTCTTGCAAAATATTAGTTTCTTGTCTCTTTCTCCTTCCCTCCTTCCTAACAATCCTTGATTTTCTTTTGATATCCTCATCTGAGCTCCTGAGCTGACTCCTCCACTATTAGTTCAGCAAGCCCTTGGCACATGTTTTCAGTAAATTGAAGAAGGGCTTACAAGCTTGTATGAGTTAAGTGTTCATATCTCTGTCTCTCACCTGATGTGGCCAAAGATGCTAGACATGATTTCTTCCAGCAGCCTTTTAGTCACCATGAGGAAACCTCAGATTTAGGATGAAGCTGGTGTTGAGGACAGTGGAAAAGAGACTCAGAGAAAGCGTGAGTCTTTAACATTATCAAGTTGTCAATTACCTATCACCTGCCCAACCTCTGGACATGGTTTTGGTCAGGTGAAATATTCTCTTGTTCAAGTCTGTGTGAGTCAGGGTTTCTTTTACTTAGAGCCCAAAACACCTTGATAAAAGATGGAGAAACTTTAATATTCATTTATTTACAAGTCTCTTGCTATAAAATTCATGAAATACAGTTGATCCTTGAACAAAGCAGGGGTTAAGGGCATCAATCCTCTACACAGTTTAAAAATACACACATAACTTATAGTTTGCCCTCCATACGCACAGTTCCTCTGTATTTGCCATTCCGTATCTGAGAATTCACCCAACTGCTCACAGATCGTGCAGTACTGTAGTATTTAGTATTGAAAAAAATCTAGGGAATTCTCTGGCGGTCCAGTGGTTAAGACGTGCTGCTTTCACTGCCCTGGGCCCAGGTTCGATCCCTGGTCAGGGAACTAGGATCCCACAAGCCGTGAGGCGTGGCCAAAAAAAGAAAAAAAATCTTTGTGTAAGTAGACTCACGGGGTTCAAACCCATGTTGTTCAAGGGTTAACTGTACAAAGAAACGGAACCGTAGACCTGGATCAAGAGCATTTAACTTCCTGTTTCCCCACTTGGATGCTACTGTGTTCACTGTCATTCATTTGCAAAGCCGGAGCTCTGAAATCCAGCCTAGGACAGAAGGCTGGATTTACAGGTCTTACAATTGTTTAGCACTTCACAGCTTTTAAAATACTCCCATATATATGATCACCTCATCAACCATGTGAAGACGGCTATGTAGGCATTTTTAAAAAGTACAAGTTCAGGGGAGTTCAGTGACATTATCAAGGGCAAACAAGTTAGAAACAGATCTAAATTCAGGACCACTGAATTTTCTGCTGAGTCTTAATGACTCTTCAAATATTACATATAAATAAGACTTTGTGGAAGAAAAAACCCTATCAATACTTAATTATGTGATAAGTGTTTTGGAAATTGTAATGGTCAGGATGGGATAGGTTATGTTGCAGCAATAAATGCCCCCAAATGTCAGTCGCTTGCAACAGCAAAGGATTATTTCTCATTGTTGGGAACAGTTGGGTTGGTCAACGCCTCTGCTCCATGGGGTCCTCACTCCAGGCCCCAGGCTGATGGAATTATCTCTATCTGAATCATGGCTGGTCATCATGGCAGAGAAAAAGATGCATAGCAAATCACATGCTGGCTCTAGAACCTGTGCCTGTAAGTCACACAAGGTGGGTCCACTCTCATTTCATCGGCCAAAGTAACTTATACAACCAAGTGTGACATTAATGGGGTACAGAAGGATGATCCTTCCCTGGAGAGTGCCAGTGACTATGAACACAGAAGACTTTCCATATTTCCAATGAACTTCTTTTCTAATTCTGTGTCCCTAGACCCAATAACATACAGACTTAAAAATGAACATTTCACAGGGCTGTGATGTCACTCAGGGTTGGATGTAACTCATGATTGATGTAGGAAAATGTTTCTCAAAGTGCATCCTCAAGAACACTAGTTGTGTGAGACATTGCTAAAGAATGGCTTGCACGGTCTTATGATTTGGGAAAACACTATATACCAAATTCTCCATTATAACTTGGCAATTGATGGTAGTATGTTCAAGTCTCTGAGAAGTCTTGCAAAATGCTGGACTTTGTTTAATCTCAAACCTTCTAAATCTATTTCATCATGGAGCTTTTAATTTTTCTTAACTTTGTTTTGTGTAATACCTATTGACATCCCATAGCACTATGTTCCCTGGCTACACTTTGGGCTAGCTTGCTACAGTAAAACTGGGCTTGTGGTCAGGTCCAGGGTTTTAGCTCCACCTCTTCCACCAAATAGCCATGTGAACTTGGCACACCATTCATAATGCTTTAATTTCCACATTTGTTAAATGGAAATAACATTTCCTGTGAGCATCTAGTGAGATCATTAATGTGAAGACTCCTTTAATGATATAGTGTTTTACACATGCCAAGAACCAGCCTTGGACAAATATTTCAAGAAGATCTGTCTCTTCTCTTTGCACTGCCCATGAACCCATGTCTTCGAGCCTGTGTCAGAATGGGGATAAACCATCAAACGGGCTTGATGTGAGCTGTAGCTCATATGCTTATTTTTACAGCTCAGCTGTAAACGTCAAGCCCTCCTCTCCCTGATGACTCCCAGATATGAACCATATATAAGATAGTATCTGGGTACATGCCTTGTAAACTGTGAAGTACGATACAGATTCATTAATTTATGAATGAGACGTTTTCCCTTTATTTTGTATTAGTTCTTTTCAAGATTTTGTTAAACAGTAAGTTGCCTTTCAAATGCTATATTTATTTCTGAATTCAGTAAGGAGTCCTCTTTGGACATTTTGAGAACACACATATACATACAAGCACATTTTCATTCATTCATTCATTCTTGCAGCAAGCAGATACTGAAGGTGTATATTTATATATGTGTATGCATATACACACACATACGTACATATATATGTACACACACACACATACATATACCTAGTTTTATCTTCCCCTAAATTTGAAGTGGATTATAAATGCAAGGTGCAACAAAAGATAAATAATTTGATGAAAAGGAGGAGAAAGACTTAATTAGGGGTGGAAGAAATAAAATAAGTCCAGAAGCAATTTGGCTCCATCCCCCATAGATTCCATAAGGTCTTGCCCTGATGTTTTAGCCATTGGACACAAGCTTGACTTGGAGCTATCAATGCCAATACAAAGACTAAAACACAGTCCACTGCAGATTTCCTTCAAGAAAAGCTGGGAATGCAAATGATGATTTGCTATGCTCCAAGTTTTAACTGTTGACAGCTAATTTAAATTCATTTAAAAACTGTGCACTGAACAAAATATTTGTGAAAGCTGAAATCTAACGCATGGGTCTCAAGTTTACAATCTCAAATGCCTGGGTTGGGGGAGGGTGGCTTTCACACGGGGAGAGGCACGGATGCCGGGGCCCACTCTATCAAATGGACGCAGCACTGAATCTGGAGGAGGGGGAGTGCTATGATCTGAATTGCGTCCCCCTTGAATTCATACATTGAAGCCCTAATTCCCTATGTAATTGTATTTGGAGATGGGGCTTTAGGAGGTAATTTAGGTTAAAGGAGGTCATAAGGGTGGAGTCCTAATCCAATAGGACTGGTGGCTTTATAAGAGGGGGACCATCTCTCTCCCTGCGCATGCACTGAAGGAAGGCCCTGTGAGGACACCGTCTATTAGCCGGAAGAATGCTCTCACCAGAACGTGACCCTGTTGGTATTCTGATCTAGGACTGCCAGCTTCCAGAACTGTGAGGAAATCAAGTCCTCACGTTAGAGCCAGGCAGCCTGTGGTATCTTGTTATGGCAGCCGGGCAGCTTAGTCTGCTTTCCTGGCCCCTGTGAGGGAAGAGCTCCTGAGTCCCTCAAGGCAACCCCCCAATGGCTTATTCATCTCTTCAGGATTCTGGAGACATGTTTTGGCAGGAAATGAAGAGGAGAGAGAAAGACTTGGGGAGAGTCTTCTATTTGCAGGCTGGGCTCCCAGAGGAAGTGACACAGGCCAGCCAAGACGAGCAGCAATAAATGCCTGGATTTGGGAAGACATGCGACAGGAGGTTCCTGTCCCCAACACAGCTGCTGCTCGAGGTGTATTTCGTAGTTGGTATAAACTTTAAGAACCTTCGTAGCCTGCTTTGTGGTTTAATAGCATTTGATAGCCCAATTACCAGTCATGCCCTCTTCAGGGTTTTAGACAAACAAAGGAGATTTTGTAAGAGAGCGGAGTTAAAGCCAGAGAGAAAAGCAAAAGCTGTGGTGTCACTGCTCATGGGGAGGCTGCCTTTCTCTTCTATTTGCATCTCCCCCAGTGGGTACCAAGGGAAGCCTCCAAATGCCCGCTCCAAAAGGGAGCAGCTCTTTCTGTGAGCAATGTCACCTTAAGCTACCAGGGGAGAATAACACACTGTCTCATCAATTTGTGCATCTGGGACTAAGTCCTTTATAAGAGTGATGGAAAAGTTACTTTCAGATGAGTTCCACTGAGGATATAATTAGTATTTGATGATAAATGAAAATTAGTCCATGCAAAATACAGATACCATTCAGAAGCCTTCCAATACATCTTCACGTTCTATGACTGGACTTTTCAGACTGAAATGAACTGACCCCAGCGTACATTTCCAAGGTCTTCTGCTTCTTCTCTTCTCCATTCACTTTTGGTTACAGACACCTGGCTCTTCAAATATACCTGTGAATACTACCAGATATGTTCCTGGAAGGCAGCTTGTCATCAGATTTCAAGCAGGATTCTAAATCTAGGTTTGCGGATGCAAAGCCCAACTATGACCATTACTCCGTGACTTTGGCCAAGTTATTTAATATCTTTGCGCCAATTTCTTTTATCTGCAATGTGGGGATGACATTAATAGTAATTACCTCCCAGGGAGGCTGTGAGGAGAAAATGAGTTAATACTTGTAAAACTTTTGCCACATTGCCTAGGAGATGGTAAGTTTTATGTGCTTAGTAAATAAAATGCCTCTTTGCCTTGTACGTGCTTTTCCTGCTGCTCAGATGCGTGTCCTCCACTTTGTCAGACCCCACCCTACTCCTATGACTTTCTTAACAGCTTTACTGAGGTGTGACTGACATGCAATAAACCACACATATTTAAACTTTAGACATACGCAAATTCATGGTTACCAAAGGGGAAAGGTGGTATGGGGGAGGGACAAATTGGGAGTTCGGGATTGACATATACACACTACTGTATTTAAAATAGATAACCAACAAGGACCTAGTGTACAGCACAGGGAACTCTACTCAATATTCTGTAATAACCTAAATGGGAAAAGAATTTGAAAAAGGATAGTATATGTAAAGTTTTTTTAAGTTTTGACATGTATGCATTCATGACATTACCCCAATCAAGATAATAAACACATCCACCCCCCCAAAGGTTTCTCATGCCCCTTATAATTCCTTTCTTCCCTCCCTGTCCCCTCCTCTCCCACACCTGTCAGTCTGCTTCCTGTCACTATAGATTTGTTTGAATCATCTAGAGTTTTATAACAATGCAATCATAACACAGAGCCCTTGGTGTCTGGCTCTTCACTCAGTATAATGTTTCTGAGGTTCCTCCATGTTGCAGCCCCTATCAGTAGTTAGCTCTTTCTTATGGCTGAGTAGTCTTGCACTGTATGGATACGCTATGATTTCTTTATTGACCACCTGCTGACAGACACTGCAGCTTTGTCTCTTGGTAACAGTTGTTTTCCTAGTACCTTGAACACTGCCTGGCACATAGCAAGTACTCAATAAATAATTTTAAACAAATGAATGGAAGAATGTCCTTCTGATGTGCTTCAACTTGTCCCTGAAGCTCAAGTTACTGCTGCCATGAATATTATGCAACCATTACAAACTATGTTTTCAAAGAATATTTGATCATATATAAGAATGCAGATTGGGACTTCCCTGGTGGGACAGTGGTTAAGAATCCACCTGCCAATGTAGGGCACACAGGTTCGAGCCCCGGTCCGGGAAGATCCCACATGCCACGGAGCAACTAAGCCCGTGTGCCACAACTACTGAGCCTGTGCTCCAGAGCCCGTGAGCCACCACTACTGAGCCCATGTGCCACAACTACTGAAGCTCGCGTGCCTAGAGCCCGTGCTCCACAACAAGAGAAGCCACTGCTATGAGAAGCCTGCGTACCACAACGAAGAGGCGAACCCTGCTCGCCGTAACTAGAGAAAGCTCACGTGCAGCAATGAAGACCCAATGTAGCCAAAACTAAAAATAAATAAATAAATAAGAATGCTGATTGATGATAGTAGGTTAGGTCATAAAAGGCAAAGCCCCAGAGTGTATAAAGGCATAGTATGCATGGAGAAGGACTCTAATATAAAAAATATCCACAGATGTAATGTCTTTGACTTTCCTTTTAATACTTGCCATATTTTCCAAAATTTTGACAATGAAAATAGACAAACCTTTTTTCAAAAATGGAATTTTATTATTTGTAAGAATAATCTGCGGCTTCCCTGGTGGCGCAGTGGTTGAGATTCAACCTGCCGATGCAGGGGACATGGGTTCCTGCCCCAGTCCGGGAAGATCCCACATGCCGCGGAGCGGCTGGGCCCATGAGCCATGGCCGCTGAGCCTGTGTGTCCGGAGCCTGTGCTCCGCAACAGGAGAGGCCACAACAGTGAGAAGCCCACATACCGCAAAAAAAAAAAAAATAATAATCTGCTTAAATGTTACTTCCTCCATGAAGTCTTTACCATCTCCCTCAGGCAGCATCAATTACTCCTTCTGTTGGCAACATGGTATGTATCAGTCAGCTCTTGCCAAAGTAATACTGCCTAAGAAGTCGCCCAAATCTCAGTGATGTCCAACTATAAGCCTTTACTGCTCACTTTTGGGTCTGCAGGTTGGCTAGGTGGGGGTACAGTGCTTTGCTTCAGGCAGGGTTTGACTGGGCGTCTGATCTCCTGATACGGCTTCTCCTGGAAGAGATGAGGGCAAACCCATGATGCCTCTCAAAGCTGAGGCTCAGAACGGGCTCACAGTCCTTTATACCCACATTCCATGGCCCAAACGCCGAGGTCATGTCAATGGGGCAGAATGATCCCTCCCATGGAGTTGGTGGGGGTAGGAGGCTACATACTTGCTGAACAATAATTTAATCTACCACAAGAGAGAAGAAGAAACACGGTTTGGGGGTCTTTAAATCGTGGCTTTGGAAGCTGGCTGGACCAAATCAGGGCCAAGTGCTTTGGGCAATTTATTTAAGCCCTGTTTCCCCTTTTGCTAACTGGAGATTATAAAATGCTTGGAAGAGGGGTTGTGACCTTTGAACACGATAGCTGTGTGGTGACCATGGACATGCACCAGCCAGAGCTCCTTCTAGAGAATCTGCTGCTGGGAGCCTAAGTGTTTCACAGCCTCAGCTCTGGATTCTCCCGTGGGTTTGCACTGAGGCTGTGCTTCCCCTAGGCTGCAAGTGGGCGACAATGAAGCACAGCAGAGACACCCTTTCAGGCCCACTGCTGGGGGACAAGAGACTCCTCTGATGGGAGATGAGCTTGAAGATGACCCATTGATATGGCCCAAGACTTCGTAGACTGCACCTCCGCCTGAGGGCGCCCTCCCCAGCGCGCCTGCTCCCGTCCCTGCCTCCTCTCACTGGCATCAGACCTGTACCGCGGCCGGAAGACCCCCCTGGCCTGCTACTGTTTCCTCCACTCCATCCTGCACAAGGGTTTCCCCAATATGCCTCTAGCACGCTTCATTGATCATTTCCTCTTGGCACCCACTCCTTGGAGGACCTTGACTGACACAGACTATCAAGTACCTAGAAAAGGGCCTAAGAACTATTTATATATATATATATATTTTATTGTTTTTTGGGTTTTTTTTTTGCGGTACATGGGGCTCTCACTGTTGTGGCCTCTCCCGCTGCGGAGCACAGGCTCCGGACACGCAAGCTCAGCGGCCATGGCTAACGGGCCCAGCCGCTCTGCGGTATGTGGGATCTTCCCAGACCACAGCACAAACCCATGTCCCTTGCATCAGCAGGTGGACTCTCAACCACTGCACTACCAGGGAAGCCCAATATATCTTGTTTTTTAAAATTTTTTTAACATCTTTATTGGAGTATAATTGCTTTACAATGGTGTGTTAGTCTCTGCTTTATAACAAAGTGGATCAGCTACACATATACATATATCCCCATATATCCTCCCTCTTGCATCTTCCTCCCACCCTCCCTAACCCACCCCTCTAGGTGGTCACAAAGCACAGAGCTGATCTCCCTGTGCTATGAGGCTGCTTCCCACTAGCTACCTATTCTACATTTGGTAGTATACCTAAGTCCATGCCACTCTCTCACCTCGTTCCAGCTTACCCTTCCCCCTCCCCATGTTCTCAAGTCCATTCTCTACATCTGCGTCTTTATTCCAGTCCTGCCCATAGGTTCCTCAGAACTTTTTTTTTCTTAGATTCCATATATATGTGTTAGCATATGGTATTTGTTTTTCTCTTTCTGACTCATTTCACTCTGTATGACAGACTCTAGGTCCATCCACCTCACTACAAACAACTCAATTTTATTTCTTTTTATGGCTGAGGAATATTCCATTGTATATATGTGCCACATCTTCTTTATGCATTCATCTGATGATGGGCGCTTAGGTTGTTTCCATGACCTGGCTATTGTAAATAGAGCTGCAGTGAACATTGTGGTACGTGACTCTTTTGGAATTATGGTTTTCTCAGGGCATATGCTCAGTAGTGGGATTGCTGGGTCCTATGGTAGTTCTATTTTTAGTTTTTTAAAGAACCTCCATATTGTTCTGCATAGTGGCTGTATCAATTTACATTCCCACCAACAGTGCAAGAGGGTTCCCTTTTCTCCACACCCTCTCCAGCATTTATTGTTTGTAGATTTTTTGATGATGGCCATTCTGACAGGTGTGAGATAATACCTCATTGTAGTGTTGATTTGCATTTCTCTAATGATTAGTGATGTTGAACATCCTTTCCTGTGTTTGTCGCCAATCTGTATATATTTTTTGGAGAAATGTCTATTCAGGTCTTCTGCCCATTTTTGGATTGGGTTGTTTGTTTTTTTGATATTGAGCTGCATGAGCTGTTTGTAAATTTTGGAGATTAACCCTTTCTCAGGTGCTTCATTTGCAAATATTTTCTCCCATTCTGAGGGCTGTCGTTTCATCTTGTTTACGGTTTCCTTTGCTGTGCAAAAGCTATGAAGTTTCATTAAGTCCCATTTGTTTATTTTTGTTTTTATTTCCATTCCTCTAGGAGGTGGATCAAAAAGGATCTTGCTGTGATTTAGGTCATAGAGTGTTCTGCCTATACTTTCCTCTAAGAATTTGATAGTGTCTGGCCTTACATTTAGGTTTTTAATCCATTTGGAATTTATTTTTGTGTATGGTGTTAGGGAGTGTTCTAATTTCATTCTTTTACATGTAGCTGTCTGGTTTGCCCAGCACCAATTCCTGAAAAGGCTGTCTTTTCTCCATTGTATATTCTTGCCTCCTTTATCAAAAATAAGGTGCCCATATGTGTGTGGGTTTAGCTCTGGGCTTTCTATCCCGTTCCATTGATCTATATTTCTATTTTTGTGCCAGTACCATACTGTCTTGATTACTGTAGCTTTGTAGTACAGTATGAATTCCGGGAGCCTGATTCCTCCAGCTCCGTTTTGCTTTCTCAAGATTGCTTTGGCTATTCGGGGTCTTTTGTGTTTCCATACAAATTGTGAAGTTTTTTGTTCTAGTTCTGTGAAAAATGCCATTGGTAGTTTGATAGGGATTGCACTGAATATGTAGATTGCTTTGGGTAGTATGGTCATTTTCATAATGTTGATTCTTCCAATCCAAGAACATTGTATATCTCTCCATCTGTTTGTATCATCTTTAATTTATTTCATCAGTGTTTTATAGTTTTCTTCATACAGCCCTTTTGTCTCCCTAGGTAGGTTTATTCCTAGGTATTTCATTCTCTTTGTTGCAATGGTAAATGGGACTGTTTCCTTAATTCTCTTTCAGATTTTTCATCATTAGGGTATAGGGATTCAAGAGATTTCTGGGGCTTCACTGGTGGCGCAGTGGTTGAGAGTCCGCCTGCTGATGCAGGGGAAGTGGGTTCATGCCCTGGTCTGGGAAGATCCCACATGCCATGGAGCGGCTGGGCCCGTGAGCCATGGCTGCTGAGCCTGCACGTCTGGAGCCTGTGCTCCACAATGGGAGAGGCTACAACAGTGATAGGCCTGCGTATCGCAAAAAAAAAAAAATTATGAGGTCCATCAAATGTATCCAGAAACTTGTAAGAGTTCAATGTCAACATCCTAGTTAGAGACACAATCCTGTCTTTGATGAGATAACTGCAAAAAGCCATGGTAAACAAAAAAGTGATGAACAAAATGATAAATGACCTGGATACCTACATATCTTTCTGTCATTACTAAGGAAAAAGACACGTTATATTTAATCTCTAAAATCATAAGGGCTAATGCTTACTAGCATTGGTTGGGACAACATTTCTTACCTGAATACCTGCAAAAAAGGATGGCAACCCAACAGTTAGGAACCACACTTCCCTAGATATCTGAAGATCAGATCGTCTGTTGTGTGCAAAAGGCCCACCTTATCACTTATCTGGATGCAAGCCATGTCCCTTTCATATCATTACGAGGTTCATCATGACCTCTCAACAGGAAACTGGAAAACACACTGTGACGAATGTGTCTATGGACCCACCTTTACTACCTGGACCCTGAAGATAACCCTGTCACCACCACTCTTGCAGGATTCATCAACTCTACCTGGAATCTTGCAGTAACTCCAAGGTCTAGGCCATTGCTAGACACAGCATTACCCCTTGGATGCTCACCTGCAAAAGAAAACCATGATTACTACTGTGACACGCAGCTGTATGAGAATTACCTGGATATCTGCACGTCTCTCAACAATTACACAAACATAAATTTTTTATAAAATAAAGGACAGGAGGATAACATGGCTTCCAGAATTGGTGAGACCCTATCAATTCTTACCTGAAAACCTAGCCCTCAAAATGTCCTGGCAAAACAGGAACAAGTATCACTCACCTAAGCATATGAAGGCTGGACGGTCTCTGATGGGGTGAAAGTGCCTATCATCACTTACCTGGATAACAGAGATGTCTCTGAAAACAACCATTGTCAGGTTCACCACAATCTCTTGACATGAACCTGAAAAAGGTATTATGATATATGGTAAAAGGACACAACTTGTTCTAACGTGACACCTGCAAAGAACATTCACTACTTTCGTCATCATGAGAACATCAGCTCTAACTGAATACTGGCAGTAAGCCCAGCCAGGAACATTCTCAGGTAAGCTGACGTTTCTTAAGGGAACACAGGCAAAATTTCCATGGTCACTACCATGGCCGGGGCCATCATGCTAATTACATGGTTATGTGAAATTACTCAACACTCACAGAGAAAGACAAAAAGTTTCTTTAAAATAAAATAAATGAAAACTCCTGGTTTCTAGAACTGGTAAGGGATCCATCATTTCCTGTCTGAATGCCTGCAAGGAAACCATGGTAACAAGCGTGAGGGATATCGTCATCACTTACCTGGCTACCTGGAGATCAGAAAGCCTGTGCTGTGGTTGAGGCCCATATTGTCACTTACCTGCATCCCAGCCATGTCCCACCATCCACGACCAATGTTAGGTTCACTGTGATCTCTTGAAGGAAACGTGAAAGACATGTTTTGAAACATATGTTAGGGGCACAGTTTTTTCTACCAGGACACCTGCAAATAATCTTGGTCACTTAATCGTTCGGAGATATATCAACTTTACCTGGATACTTACAGTAATCCAAGGTCGATGCCAAGGTTGGAAAACTGTCATTTCTTGACTGGACACCTATACAAATCCTATGGGTAGTACTGTGGTGGGGAAAATCATGATAAATACCTGTATACCTGTAACCCTTGGGCATTCCTAGTGTTAAACATAAATTTTCCCTAACGTATAAAAAGTGAAAACTCATGGTCTCTAGATTTGGTAAAGACTACCTGTTCATTTCTTACCTGAACACCTGCAACAAAGTCACGGTGACAAGCAGCACTGACACCCGTCATCACTTACCTACGTACAGGAAGACTGGACGGTTTAGGCCCACGCCATCACTTATCTCAACACCAGCGATGTCCCTCCATCGACTGCCATAGAGAGGCTCGCTGCTGATCTCTTGGCAAGCCCTGAAAACCACAGTGTGAAAAATGTGCTTGGTACAGTGTCTCGTTCTACCTGTGCACCTGCAAATTCCCTTCTCATCTGTATCATTTTGGGACCATTCAACATTACTTGGATACTTGGAGAACTCGGAGGTCAAACCCTAGTAACACACACCTTCCTCCCACGAACAGCTCCTTGCAAATATCCCACGGTTAATAACGCAGTTAGGACAATATGACAAACTACCTGGATGCTTGTAATCTGTCTACCACTACAAGTGAGAAATACACGTTATCTCTGTACAAGAATACAGTAAGAATTACCACTTGCTAGTATTACTAGGGACAAATTAATTTGGCTTACACTTGCCAAAAAACAAGGTAAATATCAGGTAATTACATAGATATCTGAAAATAAGCAATCCTCTAATGAGTTAATGTCACATCTCATACCTATGTACCACCAAAGACCTGAACAGAATACCTGCAAAAAAAAAAATAGGGGAGCACAAGTGTTAGGGACACGATCATCACTTACTCATATGTGTGAAGATCACATGAGCTGGGCTGTGGATTAGGCCCAAATTATCACTTACCTCAATACCTGCTATGTGCCTTGTTACCTGCTGTTGATAGGTTCACCGTGATGTCTTTACATGAAGCTGAAAAATTGTGTAAATTGTGTTTTGGTATACATCTTATTCCACTGGGACACCCACAAATTCCTTGTTCAATTCTATCATTTCAGGACACATCGGCCTTCCATGGATAACTGGATATCTGAGATTAAACGTTAATAAGACATACCTTCCTCTCTTGAAGGGATGCCGGGAAAAATCCCAGGGTGAATAACAACCACTGATGGGCAGGATGAGAAACCACCTGGCCATCTACTGATCCATCTAGCACTCTGTGTCTATAAACCCCATAAACCCGGGCTTCCCGGGTGGCACGGTGGTTGAGAGTCCGCCTGCCGATGCAGGGGACACGGGTTCGTGCCCTGGTCTGGGAGGATCCCACATGTCACGGAGCGGCTGGGCCCGTGGGCCATGGCCGCTGAGCCTGTGTGCCCGGAGCCTGTGCTCCACAACGGGAGAGGCCACAACAGTGGCCGTGTACCACACAAAAAAAGAAACAACAAAAAAAACCATAATCCCTAAACAAGAATACAGTCAAATATCCTGCTCACTGGTATTGTTGGGGTGAATTTAATTTCTGAACTGCATACGTGCCAAACCCATACTTAAAGTAGTCTTGAAAGCATCATCATTTATACATATGAAAATAAGAAGCTTTCTAATGAGCTAAAGTCACATAACCTAATACCTGCATATTAGGAAAGGACTTAACAGAACACTTGCAAAACAACAGGATAACACTGTGTTAGGGAAATCATATTTATTTACCCAGATATCTGAAGATCACATGGCCTGTCGCCTGCAAAAGGCACACACTATCACTTACTTGGATAAAAGCCATGTCCCTTTAATGATCATTAAGAAGTTCACCATGATCCCTAGACAGGAACCTGGAAAACACATTGTGACAAATGTGCCTATGGACACAAGTTTACTTACTACCTGGACCCTGAAGATAACCCTGTCATGACCATCTCTGCAGGACTCAGCAAATCTACTTGGAATCTTGCTATACTCCAAGGCCTAGGCCACTGTTACACAGACCATTATCTCCTGCACTTACACCTGCATGGAACCTTGGTTAGTACTGTGACTCGTAGCACTACGTGGATTACATGGATATCTGTCACTCAACCATCAGATGGTTAAATATCAAGTTTTCTAAAATATAAAACTATAGGATAACATGGTTGCTAGATTTGTAAGGTGTCTACAATTTCTTACCTGACTACCTGCAAAAAAAAGTCATGATAACAAGAAGCGTGAAGACCCATCAGCATTACCTAGATATGGGAATGTTGATCGTCTGTGTTGTGGTTTATACCCACATCATCCCTTACCTCCACACCAACACACTGCAACGTTCACTACCACTGATGCGCTTACTGTGACGTGTTATCCTCAATCTGCAAAACAAATTGCAGTAAATGTAGTTGGTACACATGTCATTCTACCTCTACACCCCCAGATTCCCTTGGTCACTTCTGGTATGATTTTGGTACACATCAACACTACCTGGACACTTGCCTGCAGACACTGGAGTCAAACCCTAGGAAGAGGCGCCTTCTTCTCAGAAGGGCTCCCTGCTATAATCCCTGAGCTAGTAATGCTGTGATGTCAACATGATAAATTACAAGGATCCCTGCATCTTTCATTAGTAGTTAAGTACATGTTACCTCTAAAGAAGGACATAAAAATCTTATTAGTATTATTAGGGACATATTAACTTCGTAACCACATATATGAAAAAAACTAGGTAAATTTAAGAGTCTCAAAAACATTAATTTTGTAAATACTGATATTGGGAATGTCTCTGAGTTATTGTCACGTCACCTCATACCTGTTCACCATCAAAGACCTTAACGGGATCCCTGCAGAAAACCACGGTAACACTGCATGCTCACTTACCTAGGTGTCTGAGGTCAAATGACCTGTACTGGGGTAAAAGCCACTTTATCAAATACCTGTCAACTAGCAAGGTCCCATTCACGAGCACTGTTACGTCCACTGTGGTATCAGAACTGCTGGAACATGGAAAATCATCCACGGCAAGTGTGCTTAAGGACTGAAGGACAACACTTGTGTGACACGAGAAAGAAAAAACCCAAAGAAAACAACAACAAAATCAAACAAATAAATACAAGAAAAAACGGCACCAGCAAATAATCTTAGTCACTTACATCTTTCAGGGAACCATCAACCCTATCTGAAACTTCCAGAACTTCAATGTCAACATCAGTGCTAGAGACAGATTTCTCTGAGCACCTGTAGGAATCTCACGGTCAATGCTGTGAATCCGAACTAGGATAACTTAGCTGCCACCTGCAGATGCCTCTCTCACAACTGAGGTTAAGCACACGTTATATGTACACTCTAAAAAAAGTGGCTAATGCTACTATCACTGATTGGGAAACATAATTTCTTAATTGCATACCTGCATAAAAACACAGGAACAGAAACACTAGGAACACCATCCACACTTTCCCACGTATCTGAAGATCAGATGGTTTAAAGGGGGCTAAAGGTCCACGTCATCACTTACCTCAATACAATCAAGGCTTGTTATCGATCATTATGATCTTTACCAGGATGTCTCTGCAGGAACCTGAAAATCACACTGTAAAATATGTCTATGGACATGCCTTTTCCACTAGGACCCCTGCAGATAACCTCATTCACTGCCGTCCGTGCAGGACCTGCCATCAGCTCTCCCCGGGTTCATGCAGTCCTCCAAGGTCTATGCCACTGTTAGAAACTCCATCCTCTTTTCCCTGCTCACCTGCAGTAACGCCACGGTCACTACTCTGCCACACGCTCGGTCATCACTGCGTTCATACCCGGGAATCGCTCAACACTCAGAGGGTTCAAAATAAATTCTCAAAAATATAAAACAGTAGGATGGGGCTTCCCTGGTGGTGCAGTGGTTGGGAGTCCACCTGCCGATGCAGGGGACACGGGTTCGTGCCCCGGTCCGCGAGGATCCCGCGTGCCGCGGAGCGGTTGGGCCCGTGAGCCATGGCCGCTGAGCCTGTGTGTCCGGAGCCTGTGCTCCGCAACGGGAGAGACCACACCAGTCAGAGGCCCGCGTAGCGCAAAAAAAAAAAAAATAAAACAGTAGGATGATATGACTGCTAGGATTGATAAAACGCTATCATTTCTTACCTGAAGACCTGAAATGAATCACATGAGAAAACAAGTTTAGCCAATCAACACCGCTTACCTAGAGATGTGAACGCAGGATGCTCCGACGTGGCAAAGGTGCACATCATCACTTACCTGGACACCAGAAAGGACCCCCTATAACAAGCATTCATTTTATCTTGATCTCTTGACGGGACCCTGAAAAACACATGCTACAGGTTCAAAAGGACAGAACTCGTAGCAGGACACCTTCAAACGACCTTAGACATTTCCTTCACCATGAGAATATCAACTCTGCCTGCATACTTGTAGTACGCCAAGGTCGAGGGCATTGTCAAGTAGGACAGCATTTCATCATGGGGCACCTGCGAAGTCTCACGGTTACGAGCGTCACGACAGTCACCCGAATATGGCAAGTGCTCACCACTCACAGGGCTCGTTAAAAATTTTCTCTAAAATAAGGTAAACGAAAACTCGTGGTTTCTAGAATCGGTAAGAACAGTCATTTCCTACCTGAATACCTGCAAAGAAAAATGGTAACAACAGTTGTTAGGGAAACTATCATGACTTACCCAGCTATGTAAATATCAAATGACCTGTGCTCTGGTTTACTCCATATCTGGTTTAGTCCATATGGTCACCTACCTGTATACAAGCAATGTCCACCATTAACGAGCATTGTTAGTTTAATCAAGATCTCTTCGCACAAACCTAGAAAGATAATATGAAATGCCTGTTAAAGGACACAACGTTTTCTACCAGGACACCCACAAATAAGGGTGGTCACTTCGTCATTAGGAGACGCATCCATCTACCCGCCTACTTGCAGAAATCCAAGGTCAACACCAGCGTCAGATAAAATGTCCTTCTTTGACTGGACACCTGTACAAATCCTATGACTAGTACTGTGATGGGGAACGCCATGATAAGTACCTGTATTCACAGAATACCTCAGCATTCACACGGGTAAAAGTGAACATTTCCAGAAATAGAACAAATGAAAACTCATGGTATCTAGAAGCGGTAAAGACTATCATTCCCTACCTCAATACCTTCAAAAATCATGGTAACAAGACATAGGAGGACACATCATTACTTAGGTATACGAAGGTCAGATGGAACGTGCTGTGGTGAAGCCCCACACCAGCACCTATCTCCATACCAGCAATGACCCACAATAACTACCATTAATAGGCTCACCAGGATGTCTTGACATGAATCTGAAAAACACAGTGTGGAATATGTTTGGGGCACATAAATCATCCTACCTCTAAAGCTATAAATTTCCTTGGTCCCTTGTACCATTTTGGTACCCATCCACATTATCTGGCTAGTTGCAGGAGTTCAAGGTCAATTCCTGAGAAGAAACACCATCTTCTCTTGAAGGGATACCTGGAAAAATTCCCAAGGTCACTAACTCAATGATGGCAATATGATAAATTACCTGGATCACCTGCATATCCGTTCATCACTACAAGTATTAAATAAATACATGTCATCTCTAAACAGAATACCAAAAAACCTCATTTGTACTAATATAATTAGGGTCAAATTAATTTCTTAACTACACACATGCCAACAACAAGGTAAATATTAGAGTCTCAAAAATTAATTACATAGATATCTAAAAATCAGAATGTCTTTAATGAGTTAACATCACAACATCTCATACTTGTATACTCATAACTGAAAACAAACATGGTAACACGAATGTTTGGGACACAATACTTACTTACCTTCATATTGAAGATCAGAGGGTCTTCACTGTGGTAGGGTCCACTTTATCACTTACCTGGTTGAAAGCAAGGTTCTGTTAGCAATCACTGTTATGTTCACAGTTATCTCGTGACAGGAACCTGAAAAACACATTCAACAAATGTGTTTAAATATACCATTTGTGGGACTTCCCGGGTGGCGCAGTGGTTAGGAATCAACATGCCAATGCAGGGGGACACGGGTTCGAGCCCTGATCTGGGAAGATCTCACATGCTGCAGAACAACTAAGCCCGTGCGCCACAACTACTAAGCCTGCTCTCTAGAGCCCAAGAGCCACAACTACTGAAGCCCACGTGCCTAGAGCCCGTGCTCCACACAAGAAAAGCCACCATAATGAAAAGCCTGAGCAACACAACGAAGAGTAGCCCCTCGCTGCAACTAGAGAAAGCCCACAGGCAGCAACAAAGACCCAATGCAGCCAAAATTAAATAACTGAATTAATTAAAAAGATTAAAGTTTGTTCTACCAGGACACCTGCACCTAACCTGGTTTACTTCCATTATTATGGAACACATCAACTCTACCTGGGTACGTGCGTTAATTCAGGTCAACAACAATGTCGGGTAAGACTTTCACCTCTTAACTGGACACCTGCAAAAAACCGATGGTTACGACTGTGGTGGCAACTTCAAAACACTTACAAGATATGATCAGCCTACAACATTCACAGGGTTAAATATCACTAGCCTCTAAAACGTAAAAAACATAAACTCATGGTTACTACAATTATTAAGAAATTTTAGCATTTCTTACCTGAATACCTGCAACAAAATCTAGCTAACAAGAAGTGTTAGGAATGCCATCAACACTTACCTACGTACATGAAAAACAGATGGTCTGATCTTCATGTACGTAGGTATATGAAAACTGAAAGCTAATGTTTTAAGAACTGGAAAGGAATCTGTCCTAACCTGAATACCTGCAAAGAAGTCATTGTAACAGGTGTCAGGCTCACACTTATAACTTACCTAGGTATGCGCAGGTCAGATAGCCTGTGCTGTGGGTGAGGGTGAGATCGTCACACAGCTACCCCCCGACACTGTCGCCCATTGACACCAACGCTAGGTTCAGAGTGATGTCTGGACAGGAACCTGGAAAAGACATGAGATATGGCCTTCCTACCAGGACACCTTGATTATGTTATCATTATAAGACGCATCAACTCTATCTGGATACTTGCAGTACTCCAAGGTCAACACCAAGGTTGGAAAGCCATAGTTTCTTGACTGGACATCTCAAGAACCCTATGGGAAGGAGTGCGGTGGGAAAACCATAATAAATATTTGCATATGTGCAATCCCTCGACACTTAAGAGTGTTAAACTTTCTCTAAAATATAAAAAGGGAAAACTATTGTTTTCCAGATTGGCAAGGACACTATTATTTCTTACCCTGATCCCTGAAAAAAAACCCATGGTAACAGGAAGTGTTAGGACACATCCTTACTTACTCAAATATCCGGTGTTCAGAAGGCCTGTGCTGTGCTTTATGCTCACATCATCACTTACCTGGACAGCAGCAAGGTCCCATCTGAAAATCCATCTCTCACTACTGTGTTAAATACACATTATCTCTAAAGAAGACTACTAAAAATCTCATCCCTACCAGTATTATTAGGGACACATTAAATTCCTAACAGATCACATGTCAAAAACAAGGTCAATATGAGACACTGAAATCAGAAATTATGTAGATATCTGAATATAAGAACGTCTTGAATCAGTGAATATCACATGATCTCATACTGGCATAACAGGCAAAGATAGTAACATGATACCTGCAAAAAAAAAAAGACATTAACACAACTGTTAGGAACAGCATCCTCACTTACCTAGACATTGAAGTTCACACGGTCTGCGCTGTGGTAAGACGCACTTTGACACTTACCTGTTTAAGTGTTATGCTAGTAACCATTAGGTTCACCCTGTTCTCCTAACAGGAACCGGATGAAATACATGCAACAAATGTGTGCAAGACACAACTTCTTCCACCAGGATGCCTGCACCTAACCTTGTTCACGTCCATTATTAAAGAACACAGCAACTCTACCTGGCTCCTTGCATCCATTCAAGGTCAACACTGTTGTCAGCAGAGACCAGTGGCACCTACCTGGGTACCTGCAAACATCTTACGGATACGACAGCGGAGAGACGTCACAACAACTACCTGGAGGTGAACGACTCCTCAATACTTACAGGATTAAACAAATTCTAACTAAAATACAAAAAGTGTAAACTCGTGTTGACTAGAATTAGGAAGGACTCTTAGAAGTTCTCACCTGAACACGTGCAACAAAATCATGCTAAAGAGAAGCGTTAGGAACGCCATCATCACTTACCTACGTACGTGAAGGACACATGGTCTGTGATGTGCTTTAGGCCCACATCATCACTCACCTAGATGCCAGCAATGTCCCCTGTTATCTACCACTGGTAGCTCACCATCACGTCCTGACAGGAGTCTGAAAACACATTTAGGGAATGTGTCTGATATCCATATCATTCTAGGGTGCACCTTCAGATAGATACCCTTGGTCACTTGCATACTTTTGAGACTCATCAACATTACCTGGACACCTGCAGAAGTCTAGGACTAAACCCTAGTAAGAGATACCTTCTTCTCTTGAAGAGGTACTTCAAATTCCATGCTCACTACTCTGGTGATGAACAATAGGATAAATTACCTGGATACCTGCATATCCTCTTAGCAGTAGGAGGCTATAAAATGGTATTTTGGAACATGAATATAGTAAAATATCGTGTTTCCTTGTGTTCTTAGGGACAAATTAATACCTTTACGGCCCACAAGCCAAACATAAAGCTAATATAGTATCTATAAGTTAAAATATGAAGAGTCTTCAAAATACCATTAATTGCATACATACCTGAAAAGAAGAAGGTCTAATGGATTCTTGTGACATCTCGTACCTTCATACTAGCAAACACCGTAACAGGATATCTGCAGGGAAAAAAAACTACGGGAACACTGTGTTCGGGGTTTGGGACATCATCCTCTCTTATGCAGACATCTGAAGACAGTTGGTCTATACTCTGCTGTAAGGTCCTCAGCTCCACCTAACTGGTTACTCACAGGGTCCCATTAACGACCGTCACTAGCTTCAGTGCAATGTCACCACTAATATAACACGAAGAAACACATCTGACAAGGGAGTTTACAGCAAAAAAAAATCGTTTCACCCAAAGACAAAAATAAAAAACCTGCCTGTAATCAATTCTGATTATTTGCCTCAGGAGGGGAACCGTCAACACTATGTGGGATCTGCAGGCACTTCAAGGTTAACACCACGGCTGGGCCCACGATCATCTCTAGTCTGAGCACCCGTGAAAATTTCATGCTCAACGTGCTGGGGTGGAACAGCAGGGTAACTTACCCGGATTCCTGCACATCCCTCCACCACTGCTAAGGTGAAACGTACATTCTACCTGAACTCTAAAATGATGAGTAGCATTGGTTGGGACAATATCGTTTCTTACCTGACCTCTTTAAGAAAAAAACATAGTAACAGAAAAGTTACCAAACCATCCACACTTCACCTACCTACCTGTCAGATGGGCAGGTTATTTCTGGGTCCTCAATAAACACAGGTCTACATCGTCACTGACCAGATGAAAGCAAAGTCCCGTCACTGAGCATTATGAGGTTTATCGTGGTCTCTTGACAGAAACCTGAAACACAAATTGTGACAAATGGGTCTACAGCGTATCTTTTCTCCCAGGACACTTCAAATAACCTTCTCCACTTCCATCACTGCAGGACCCGTCAACTCTACTTGAAATCTTGTATTACTGCAAGATCTATGCCATTGTGAGACACCATCATGTTTTGACTTCTTACCTGCAAAAATACTAGGGGAACCTGTGTGACCTACAACTCCAGTTTTATTACGTGAATACCCATGGATTGCTCAACACTCACATGCTTAAACACACATTTCCTCTTTAATAGGAAAAAGTAAGACGTTTGCTAGCATTGGTAAAAAAAACACTATTGTCATTTCTACCTGAATATCTGAAAAGAAAACACATGGTAAAACGAGTTCTGGCAATCAACATCAATTAACTAGATACACGAAGACCGGCGGGTCTCACGTAGCGAAGGTGCACCTCGTGACGTAGCTGGATACCAGAAATGTCACCCCTGAATGACCACTGTCAGGTTCACTGAGGTCACTAGACAGGAACCTGAAAACTACATTACGATGTACATGTGAAAGGATGCAATTATTCTTCCAGGACACCTGCAGGAACCTTGGTCACTGCACCATTATGAGACCATCAACTGTAACTGAATACTTGCGGTATTCCAAGGTCTAGACCACTGCCAGGTAAGACAGTGTTTCTTTATGGGACACCTGCAAAGTTTCCACGGTTACTGCTGCGCTTGAGGACATAATGTTAATTACCTGGATGTGGCAATGCATCAACGCTCACAGGGTTCAACAAAAATGTTCTCTAAGTTATGAAAGGGTGAAAACTGCTTGTTTTCAGTAAGGACTCTATAATTTTCTGCCTGAATACCAGCTAAGAAATTGTGGTAACTAAAACCCTGAGGGACGCCATCATCCTTTAGCAGGCTATCTGGAGATCAGAGGGCCTGTGCCGTGAGTTAGGCCCACATCGTCACGTACCTGCACTCTAACAGTGTCCCCCGTGAACAGCGACGCTAGGTTCAAAGGGATGCCTTGACAGGAACCTGAAAAAGACATTCGGAAAGCTCTGTTAAAGGACACAACTCTTTCTCCCAGGATATCTGCAAATGTCCTTATGGAGTACACCAACCAAGCCTGGATGTTTTCATTAATGAAAGATCAGTACTGATGTCAAATAAAATCATCATTACTTCACTGGATACCTGCCAAAAACCTGTGGGTACTACTGGGGTTGGGGACACCAGGATAAATACCTAGATATGTGTCATCCTTCAACACGCACAGGGTGAAGCACAGACTTCTTCGAATACAAAAAGCGAAAACATGTTTTCTAGAATCGGTAAAGCTCTATCATTTCTTCCCTGAATACCTGCATGAAAAAAAGAAATCATGTTCATCTGAGTGTGAGAACACAGCATCACTCACCAAGACATATGAAGGCCAGATGACCTGTGCTGTGGTTTAGGCCCAGGCCATCACTTACCTCGATACCAGCAATGTCACATGTTAATGACCACCAAGAAGCCCACCTAGGTATCTTGACGTGTATCTGGAAACACATCACGCAAAATGTGCTCAGTACACACCTCATTCTACCGGTGCACCTGCAAACTCCACTGATCATTTCTATCATTTACGGATGCATAAACATGATCTGCGTAACTGCAGAAACCTGAGGTCAAACCGTAATAAGAGAACCTTCCTCTTTTGAAGGGATACCTGCAAAAATCCCATGGTCAGTATTATGGGTCTGGAAAATACAATAAATTACCTGGAAACCATCACAAGAGTGTAACAAAAATGATCTCTGAAGAAGAATAATTTCTCATGCTGACGAATACTATTAGGGACAAACTCATTTCTGAAATACTACAGGCCAAAACAAGGTTAATTTAAGAATCTTTAAAATATCACTCATTACCTACCTATCCGAAAAAAAGAAGGTTATCCAGTGAATTAACGTCACATCGTCTGCTACCTGTACACGAGCCAAAGGACTTAACGGGAAACCTATAAAAAAAGCATAGTACACTGTGTTAGAGACACCATTCTCATTCGCCTAGATATCTGGAAACCTAATAATCTGCATTGGGGTGAGACTCACTTTATCACATACCTGGTTGCTAGCAGGGTCCCACTGACAACTGTTATTTCGTTCATTATGACATCACAAAGAATGCTAGAAACTTGAGAGATGCATTACACAATTGCGTAAAGGACGTGCTTTTTTATATGCAAAATCAGTACCTTGCAAATAATCTTGCTCACTTCCATCGTCAGGGGAAGCATATACACTACCTGGATTTTGGAAGCACTTTAAGGTCAATACCACCGTTAGGCCCAGTATCATCTCTTCTGCGAGTACCTGTAGAAACCTCACGGTTAATATTTCAACAGTAGAATACGTTACCTGGACCTGCACTACCCTCTGTCACTTTTTAAACATGCGTTCTATTCAACACACGTTCTATCAAGATTCCAATTAAAAAGGCGAATACTTACTAGCACCGCATGAGACAATGTCACTTCTTAACTGAACACCTGCTACAAAAACACCATACACCAGTTAGGAACACCATCCACACTGGCCTACGGATTTGACGATCAGACTGTTTGAGGCAGCTAAAGGCCCACGCCGTCACTTACCTGGATACAAGCCAAGTCCCATTAATCGTCATTTCGAGACTCACCATGACTTCTTGACCAGAATGTAAAGAATGCTTTGAGACAAATATGTCTGTGGACACACCTTTTCTACTAGGACACTGCAAACCACCTTGCCCACTGCCATCACCGCAGGCCCCATCAGTTCTCCCTGGATTCATGCCGTTCTCCAAGGCCGATGCCAAAGTCAGACACACCGTCATCGATTCCCAGCTCACTTGCAAAGACGCCGTGCCACACAATTCCATCGTCATGACCTGGATGCCCACGACCTGCTCAACACTCCCACGATTAAACACAAATTTTCTCCAAAATGGCAAACAGTAGCGTATCATGCCTGCTACGATGGGTAAAATTCTGTCGTTTCTTACCTGACTACTCGGAAAAGAAACACACACGGTAAGTAACTTGACTCAATCACTAACACTGACCTACGAATGTGAAGAGCAGATGGTCTCATATGGTGAAGGGGCACATCATTACACATCATGACTTACCTGGATACCATAAGTGTCCCCAGAGAATGACCGCTGTAAGCTTCATCTCTTGACAGGTGCCTGAAAAGCACATGATGATATACGTGTAAAAGGACACAACTTGCTCTAGCGCGACACCTGCAAACAACCTTGGTCATTTCCATCGTTATGAAATCAACTCCACCTCAATACTTCCAGGACATGACTCTGAGGTCAAGGACACTGTGAGGCAGTAACGCTTCTTTACAGGATACCTGCAAAAACAATAAATAAATAAAAGACATTAACACAACTGTTAGGAACAGCATCCTCACTTACCTAGACATTGAAGTTCACACGGTCTGCGCTGTGGTAAGACGCACATTGACACTTACCTGTCTAAGTGTTATGCTAGTAACCATTAGGTTCACCCTGTTCTCCTAACAGGAACCTGATGAAATACATGCAACAAATGTGTGCAAGACACAACTTCTTCCACCAGGATGCCTGCACTAACCTTGTTCACGTCCATTATTAAAGAACACATCAACTCTACCTGGCTCCTTGCATCCATTCAAGGTCAACGCTGTTGTTAGCAGAGACCAGTGGCACCAACCTGGGTACCTGCAAACATCTTACGGATACGACAGCGGAGAGACGTCACAACAACTACCTGGAGGTGAACGACTCCTCAATACTTACAGGATTAAACAAATTCTAACTAAAATATAAAAAGTGTAAACTCGTGTTGACTAGAATTAGGAAGGACTCTTAGAAGTTCTCACCTGAACACGTGCAACAAAATCACGCTAACGAGAAGCGTTAGGAACGCCGTCATCACTTACCTACGTACGTGAAGGACACATGGTCTGTGATGTCCTTTAGGCCCACATCATCACTTACCTAGATGCCAGCAACATCCCCTGTTATCTACCACTGGTAGCTCACCATCATGTCCTGACAGGAGTCCGAAAACACATTCAAAGAATGTGTGTGATATCCATATTATTCTAGGGTACACCATCAGATTTCCTCAGTCAACGGTATCATTTTGTATCCCATCAACGTTACCTGTGTACTTGCAGAGCTGCAATGTCATACCCTAGAAAGAGACTCCTTGCTCTCCTGAAGGGATACCTGCAAAAATTCCAGAGTCAATTAAGCAGTGGTTGACTATATGATAGATCACCTTGATACATATATGTTGCAGGATCATTCCAAGTGTTAAATACACAGTGTTTCCAAATAAATAATAAAATCTTATTCTTAGCAGTATTATTGGGGACATGTTAATATCTGAACTGCATACATGCTAAAACAAAGTAAATTAAAGAGCCTTGAAAACATTAATTATGTAGAGATCTGAAAATAAGCAAGTCTCTAATAAGTTAATGCCACATCATCTCATATCTGTATACTAGCAAAGACCTTAACAGGATACCTGCAAAAAAAAAAACGAAAACAAAATGAAAGTATGGTATCACCAGTGTTAGGACACCAACAACACTTACGTGGATATTGAAAATTAGATAGTCTACATTGTGGTTAGACCCACTTTTCAGTTACTTGGTTATGAGCAAGCTTCCATTAACAATCATTCTTAGGTTCACTGTGTTCTCTTCACAGGAACTTGAAAAAACACATGGATAAAATGTGTTTAAGGACCCAACCTGTTCTACCAGTACACCGGCACATCACCCTGTTCACTTCTATTATTACCTAACACATCAACTCTACCTGAATACTAGCATTAAATCAAGGTTAATACCATGGTCATGAGAGACCATCATTTCTTCACTGGACACCTGCAAAAATCCTATCCTTACCAGTGGTGTGAGAAACTCCAATTACCAACACGATCAATCCCTGAACACGTACACTGGTAAACATAACTTTTCTGTAAAATATGGAAGTATGAACACATGGTTACTAGAATTGGTAAGAACTCTATCATTTCTTACCTGAATACCTGCAAAGAAATCATTCTAACAAGAAGTGTGAGAGACACTTCCTATCACTTACCTAAATATATGTAGATCACATGATCTATGCTGTTGTTTAGGCCCAAATCATCACTTACCTCCATACTTGCTAGGTGCCTTGTTAACTACCACTGAAATACCTGACAAACGTGTTGTGGGAAATGTTCGGTACATGTCCTGTGCTACCTGTACAGCGAAAACATTCCCTTGGTCAGTTGTATCATTTTGTAACTCATCAGTGTTAGCTGGGTAACTGCAGAACTCCAAGGTCCAAGCCTAGTAAGAGGTACCTTCTTTTTTTGAAGGGATACCTGTAGAAATTCTATGGTCAATATCGCTGTGATGGACAATGTGATAAATTACTTGGATACTTGCATATCTATTATCAAGAGTATAAAAAACACACTATTTCTAAACAAGAATACAGTTAATGCTCTTGCTTACTAGTGTTGTTCAGGAAGAATTAATTTCTTAACTGTATACATGCCAAAAGCAAGGTTATTAAAAGAATCATGGGAACGTCATTAATTAATCACCTAGATGTGTGGAGACAACTAAAGTCTCTAATGAGTTAATATCCCATAATATCATACATCCTTACTAGCAAAGACCTTAATGAGATACCGGCAATAAACGTAACACGTGTTAGGGACATCATCCTCACTTACTAGATACTGAAGATCAGACAGTCTGCATTGTAGTAAGACCCGCTTTATCACTCACCTGGTTACTAGCAATGTCCTGGTAATGACCACCGTTAGATTCACCATGATTCCTTGACTGGAATCTCAAAAAAATATACATGACAAATACATTTAAGAAAACAACTTGCTCTACAATGACGCCTGCAAATAATCTTGGTCACTTTCATCAATGAGGGAACCATCAACCCGGCAGTACTTCAAGGTCAATAATGTTCTTAGAGACACCACCACCTCTCTGCAGGGCACATGTAAAAATCTCCCGATCAGCACTGTGGTATGGACCTGTAGGGTCCCTTACCTGCATATACCTCTAGCACTACCTAGGTTCAACATACATTATATTTAAATTCTCATCCTGTAAGGTCTAATGCTTACTAGATTTGGTTGAGACAGTGTCACTTCTTACCTGAATATCTTTAAAAAAAAAACATGGTGCACAAATGTTAGACACACCATCCTCACTTACCAAGAAATCTGAAGATCAGATATTTGAAGGGGGCTTAAAGACACATCATCACTTACCTGGATATAAGCAAAGTCTCTGTTAACAATCACTTATGAAGTCACCATGGTCTCTTGATTGGACCCTGAAAAATACATTGTGACAAACGTGTCCAGGGAGACACATTTTCACCTGGATACCTTAAATGACCTTCCTCATCCATCACTGTAGGACCTATCAATCTACCTGATATTTGCAGTAGTCCAAGTTCTACACCACTGTTAGAGACGCCATCAACTCTTCACTGCACACCTGCAAATATCCCATGGTTACTACTGTGACATCATCCGCATTTACCTAAATCTGAAGATCACATGATCTGTAAGGTGCTTAAGGCTCACATCATCACTTACTGAGATTCATGCAAAGTCTCTTGATGACAATGATGAGGTTCCCTATGATCTCTTGACTGGAACCTGAAAAACACATTGTGACAAATGTTTTATCTACGGACACACATTTCCCACATGAATTCCTGCAAATAACCTTCTTCACTTCCACCACTGCGGGACCCATCAACTAGATTTTTGCAGTATTCAAGGTCTAGCCATATTTAGAGACACCATCAACTCTTGACTTTACATCTACAAAACCCCATGGTTACTATTATGAAGCAGAATTCCAGGATAGTTACCTGAGTAAATGCAGATTACTCAATACTCACAGGGTTAAACATACATTTTCTGTGAAATATAAAACCACAGAATAACACGGTCGCTAGAACTGGCAAAACATTATCATTTCTTACCTGACTACCTGCTAAGAACTCACACATAAAACCCATGTAAGTGATCCAACATCATTTACATGGATATATGAAGATCAGATGGTCTCTGATATGAAGATCATCACTTACCTAGATATCAGAAAAGTCCCCCTGTTAATGACCACTGTTTAATTTATCATGGTATCTTGATAGGAACCTGACATGTTTCCATGTTTCCACTGCACGGGGTATGGGTTTGATCCCTGGTCGGGGAACTAAGATCCCACACGCTGCATGGCGTGGCCAAAAATAAATGAATAAATCAATCAATCCCATGGGCAATTAGGTGTAATGGAGAATAAGATAAATTACCTGGATGCCTGCAAACCTATCACTGCGAATGTTAAATACACATTAGTTCTAAACAAGATAGTAAAATCTCATGCTTACTAGTGTTATGAACAAATTAACTTAACAGCATACATGCCCAATAAGACGTTAATAAAAGAGTTTCTATAACATCATTCATTTCTAGATATCTGAAATAAAGAAGGTCTCCCATGGGTTAATGTAACATAATTCCGTATTTGTATACTATCAAAGACTGTAATGAGATACCAGCAAAAAAATATGGTAACACAAATGTTAGGGACACCATCCTCACTTACCTAGATATTTGAGGATCAGATTTGAGGTCTGTATTGTGGTAAGACCCACATTATCTTTACCTGATTAAGAGCAAAATCCCACTGCTGTCCACTGAGAGCTTAACTGTGATCTCTTAACCGGTACCTGAAAAAAATGTAACAAATGTGTTTAAGGACACAACCTCTTCTACCAGGGTATGTGTAAATAATCTTGGTTATTTCTATCATTATGGGACACATCAACTAGACATGGATACTTCCAGTACCCCAAGGTTAATACCATTGTCACGAGGCCATCATTTGGTGAATGTACACCTACAAAATCCCCACGTTACCTCTGTGTTGTGGAACACCATGACTGTTACCTGAACACATACTCACTCGGCACTCTAATGAATAAATATAAATTTTCTCTAAAATATAAAAAAATGAAAACCCATGGTTTCTAGAATGGTAAGGACTCTACATTTTCATACCTCAATAGCATGCAGTAAAATTATCTTAAGTGTTATTGATACCATCATCACTTACCTATCTATCTGAAGATCAGATGGCCTGGGCTGTTGTTTAGGCCCTCATTATCACATACCTTGATACCAGCCATGTCTCACACTAAGTACCGATTATAGGCTACCCCCGATCATGGTTACTAGAATTGGTGAGGACCCTATTATTCTAAACGGAATAGCTGTACCAAATACACGGTCAGAAAGTGTTAGGGACACCATCACCACTCACCTACATTTCTGAAGGTCAGATGGCCTGTGCTCTGGTTTAGGCCCACATCATCACTTACCTAGACATTAGCAGTGTTCCCATTAATGAGCACTCTTAGGTTTACCATTATGTCTTGATAGGAGCCTGAAAAACATATTATGAAGTACGTGTCAAAGGACACAATTTATTCTACCAGCGTACCTGCAAATAACCTTGTTTACTTCTATTGTTATGGGACACATCAACTCTACCTGCATATAAGCAGCATTCCAAGGTCAGCATCATTTTGGGGGTAAGACCATCATTTCCTAACTGTATACCTGCAAACATCCCATGGTTACTACTGTAGGAAAGAACACCATAATTACCTGCAGACTTGTAACCTCTGGACACTGGGAAGGTAAAACAAATTTTCTCTCAAAATATAAAATGTAAACACTCACGGGCTCTAAAATTGGTAAGGACTCTATCATTTCTTACTTAAGTAGCTATAATAAAAGCATGTTAAGTGTTAGGGACACTACTGTCACTTACTTAGATATCTGAAAATCAGATGGCCTGTGCTATGGTTTAGGCCCACATCATCACTTACCTGGACACCAGCAAAATCCCTGTCAATGACCATGGTAAAGTTCACACTTACCTGGACACCAGCAAGATCCCTGTCAATGACCATGGTAAAGTTCATTACGCTTTCCGGACTGAAACCCGACAAACACATTGTTACAAATGTTTCTACTTACACATCTTTTTTCTCCTGGATACTTACTGTATTCCATTGTTTGCACCTTTGTTAGTAACAATATCCTTTGTTGACTGGACACTTGTAAAAAACCTAGTGAACGGTAAGGGCTAATTCTTAGTAGTGTTTATGAGAGCACTAACTTTTCTTACCTGATATCTGCAAAAACAAAGCAAAACATGGTGACACAGATGTTCGGGATACCATCATCATTTACCTAGATTTCTGAAGGTCAGAAGGGCTATAGCATGGTAAGATTCACATAGTCACTTACTGCATCCAGCAAAGTGTCATTAACCACCATTGTTAGGGTCACTGTGATCCCCTGACCGGAACCTAAAAGAAACACACTGTGACAGATGTATTTAAGGACATAACTTTTCCTAGCAGGACACTGGCAAAGAACTTTTGTCACTTCCAACTTTATGGGCACATCAATGGTACCTGAACACTGGCAGAACTTCAAGGTTAACACTGTTGTTACAGGTACCATCATCTCTTGACCTTGTACCTGTAAAAATCTCATGGTCAACACTGTGGTGGAGAACGTTATGCATACTTACCTGGATACCTTCCAATCTCTCATTCATTCCTAAAGTTAAACACACATTATCTCTAAACTAGAAAACTGGCTAAACTAGATCTCACAGTTATCAGTGTTTGTAAGCCCCGTATCATTCTTTTACCTGAATATTTGCAAAAAACATGGTACTAACACGTGTTGGGGACACCATCATCGCTTACCTAGATTTCTGAAAATCAGATGGTCTATGTAATATTTAAGGTCCACGTCATCACTTGCCTGGATTCCATGATCTTCACCATTATCTCATGATTTGGAGCCTACAAACACACATGATGGCAACTATGATGAGGGATACGTCTCCTACATGGACCTCAAAAAATCCTATGATCACTACTATCATTAGAGGAATCATGATCTCAACCTGGATCCTTCAGTTCTAAGGTCAACACTGTAGTTAGAGACACCATCAGCTCTTGACTGGGACCTGAAAAAAACACATGGTGGCAACCCTGGTTAGGAAAACGTTTTTCCATCTGGGCCTCTGCTAATTCCATCTGTCAATTCCATTATGGCAACCACCAACTCTACCTGGATATCTAGAGATTCCTAAGGTCAACACTGTAGTTAGAGACACCATCAGCTCTTGACTGGGACCTGAAAAAAACACATGGTGGCAACCCTGGTTAGGAAAACGTTTTTCCATCTGGGCCTCTGCTAATTCCACCTGTCAATTCCATTATGGCAACCACCAACTCTACCTGGATATCTAGAGATTTCTAAGGTCAACACCGTAGTTTTGGACACCATCTGCTATTCGGATACCTCAAAACTCCCACAGTCACTACTACAGTGAGAGCGCTGTGATATATTATCTGGATACTTGCAAAGATCTTTGTCACTACTAAGTTTGAAGACAAAATCCACCCTGAACTAGAAAACAGTAAAATCTGATGGTTGCTATTTTTGTTAGGGACATTAAAATTTCTTACCTGGATACCTACAAAAACACATGGTTTAGGGTGTTCTGAAGATGGCGGAAGAGTAAGACGCGGAGATCACCTTCCTCCCCACAGATACACCAGAAATACATCTACACGTGGAACAACTCCTACAGAACACCTACTGAATGCTGGCAGAAGACCTCAGACCTCCCAAAAGCCTCAGAAGCAGCAGATTAAAGCTCCACAATCAACTGGATGTACCTGCATCTGTGGAATACATGAATAGACAACGAATCATCCCAAATTGAGGAGGTGGACTTTGAGAGCAAGATTTATGATTTTTTCCCCTTTTCCTGTTTTTGTGAGTGTGTATGTGTATGCTTCTGTGTGAGATTTTGTCTGTATAGCTTTGCTTCCACCATTTGTCCTAAGGTTCTATCTGTCCATTTTTTTGCTTTTTTTTAAATTTTCTTCTTAATTATTATTTTTTAATTTAATAACTTTATTAGATTTTACTTTATTTTATTCTACTTTATCTTCTTTCTTTTTTCCTTCCTTCCCTTCCTTCCTTCCTTCCTCCCACCGTCCCTCCCTCCCTGCCTCCCTCCCTCCTTTCTTTCTTTCATTCCTTCTTGTCTTCTTTCTTGCTTGCTTGCTTCCTTCCTCTCCTCCTTTCTTTCTTTCTTTCTTCCCACTTCTACTAATTCTTTCTCTCTACTTTTACTCCCTTTTATTCTGAGCCATGTGGATGAAAGGCTCTTGGTGCTGCAACCAGGAGTCAGTGCTGTGCCTCTGAGGTGGGAGACCCAACTTCAGGACACTGGTCAACAAGAGACCTCCCACCTCCACATAATACCAAAAGGCGAAAATCTCCCAGAGATCTCCATCTCAACACCAGCACCAAGCTTCACTCAACGACCAGCAAGCTACAGTGCTGGACACCCTATGCCACACAACTAGCAAGACAGGAACACAACCCCACCCATTACCAGAGAGGCTGCCTAAAATCATAATAAGGCCACAGACACCCCAAAACACACCACCAGATGTGGACCTGCCCACCAGAAAGACAAGATCCAGCCTCATCCACCAGAACACAGGTACTGGTCCCCTCCACCAGGAAGCCTACACAACCCACTGAACCACCCTTAGCCACTGGGGACAGACATCAAAAACAATGGGAACTATGAACGTGCAGCCTGCAAAAAGGAGACCACAAACACAGTAAGATAAGCAAAATGGGAAGACAGAAAAACACACAGCAGATGAAGAAGCAAGATAAAAACCCACCAGACCAAACAAATGAAGAGGAAATAGGCAGTCTACCTGAAAAGGAATTCAGAATAATGAGAGTAAATATGCTCCAAAATCTTGGAAATAGAATAGACAAAATGCAAGGAACATTTAACAAGGACCTAGAAGAACTAAAGATGAAACAAACAATGATGAACAACACAATAAATGAAATGAAAAATACTCTAGTTGGGATCAATAGCAGAATAACTGAGGCAGAAGAAAGGATAAGTGACCTGGAAGATAAAATAGTAGAAATAACTACTGCAGAGCAGAATAAAGAAAAAAGAATGAAAAGAACTGAGGACACTCTCAGAGACCTCTGGGACAACATTAAATGCACCAACATTAGAATTATAGGGGTTCCAGAGGAAGAAGAGAAAAAGAAAGGGACTGAGAAAATATTTGAAGAGATTATAGTTGAAAACTTCCCTAATATGGGAAAGGAAATAGTTAATCAAGTCCAGGAAGCAGAGAGTGTCCCATACAGGATAAATCCAAGGAGAAATACGCCAAGACACATATTAATCAAACTGTCAAAAATTAAATACAAAGAAAGCATGTTAAAAGCAGCAAGGGAAAAACAACAAATAACACACAAGGGAATCCCCATAAGGTTAACAGCTGATCTCTCAGCAGAAACTCTGCAAGCCAGAAGGGAGTGGCAGGACACACTGAAAGTGATGAAGGAGAAAAACCTGCAACCAAGACTACTCTACCCAGCAAGGATCTCATTCAGATTTGATGGAGAAATTAAAACCTTTACAGACAAGCAAAAGCTGAGAGAGTTCAGCACCACCAAACCAGCTTTACAACAAATGCTAAAGGAACTTCTCTAGGCAAGAAACACAGGAGAAGGAAAAGACCTACAATAACGAACTCAAAACAATTTAGAAAATGGGAATAGGAACATACATATCGATAACTACCTTAAATGTAAACGGACTAAATGCTCCCACCAAAAGACACAGATTGGCTGAATGGATACAAAAACAAGACCCATATATATGCTGTCTACAAGAGACCCACTTCAGACCTAGAGACACATACAGACTGAAAGTAAGGGGATGGAAAAAGATATTCCATTCAAATGGAAACCAAAAGAAAGGTGGAGTAGCAATTCTCATATCAGACAAAATAGACTTTAAAATAAAGACTATTAGAAGAGACAAGGAAGGACACTACATAATGATCAAGGGATCGATCCAAGAAGAAGATATAACAATTGTAAATATTTATGCACCCAACATAGGAGCAACTCAATACATAAGGCAAATACTAACAGCCATAAAAGGGGAAATCAACAGTAACACAATCATAGTAGGGGACTTTAACACCCCACTTTCACCAATGGACAGACCATCCAAAATGAAAATAAATAAGGAAACACAAGCTTTAAATGATACATTAAACAAGATGGACTTAATTGATATTTACATAACATTCCATCCAAAAACAACAGAATACACATTTTTCTCAAGTGCTCATGAAACGTTCTCCAGGATAGATCATATCTTGGCTCACAAATCAAGCCTTGGCAAATTTAAGAAAACTGAAATTGTATCAAGTATCTTTTCCGAGCACAACGCCATAAGACTAGATATCAATTACAGGAAAAGATCTGTAAAAAAATACAAACACATGGAGGCTATACAATACACTACCTAATAATGAAGTGATCACTGAAGAAATCAAAGAGGAAATAAAAAAATACCTAGAAACAAATGACAATGGAGACACGACGACCCAAAACCTATGGCATGCAGCAAAAGCAGTTCTAAGAGGGAAGTTTATAGCAATACAAGCTCACCTTAAGAAACAGGAAACATCTCGAATAAACAACCTAACCTTGCACCTAAAGCAATTAGAGAAAGAAGAACAAAAAAACCCCAAAGTTAGCAGAAGGAAAGAAATCATAAAAATCAGATCAGAAATAAATGAAAAAGAAATGAAGGAAACAATAGCAAAGATAAAACTAAAAGCTGGTTCACTGAGAAGATAAAATAGATAAACCATTAGCCAGACTCATCAAGACAAAAAGGGAGAAGACTCAAATCAATTAGAAATGAAAAAGGAGAAGTAACAACTGACACTGCAGAAATAAAAAAGATCATGCGAGATTATTACAAACAACTCTATGCCAATAAAATGGACAACCTGGAAGAAATGGACAAATTCTTAGAAATGCACAACCTGCGAAGACTGAATCAGGAAGAAATAGAAAATATAAGCAGACCAATCACAAGCACTGAAATTGAAACTGTGATGAAAAATCTTCCAACAAACAAAAGCCCAGGACCAGATGGCTTCACAGGTGAATTCTATCAAACATTTAGAGAAGAGCTAACACCTATCCTTCTCAAACTCTTCCAAAATATAGCAGAGGGAGGAACACTCCCAAATTCATTCTACGAGGCCAGCATCACCTTGATACCAAAACCAGACAAGGATGTCACAAAGAAAGAAAACTACAGGCCAATATCACTGATGAACATAGATGCAAAAATCCTCAACAAAATACTAGCAAACAGAATCCAACAGCACATTAAAAGGATCATACACCATGATCAAGTGGGGTTTATTCCAGGAATGCAAGGATTCTTCAATATACACAAATCTATCAATGTGATAAACCATATTAACAAATTGAAGGAGAAAAACCATATGATCATCTCAATAGATGCAGAGAAAGCTTTTGACAAAATTCAACAGCCATTTATGATAAAAACCCTGCAGAAAGTAGGCATAGAGGGAACTTTCCTCAACATAATAAAGGCCATATATGACAAACCCACAGCCAATATCATCCTCAATGGTGAAAAACTGAAAGCATTTCCACTAAGATCAGGAAAAAGACAAGGTTGCCCACTCTCACCACTCTTATTCAATATAGTTTTGGAAGTTTTAGCCACAGCAATCAGAGAAGAAAAGGAAATAAAAGGAATCCAAATCAGAAAAGAAGAAGTAAAGCTGTCACTGTTTGCAGATGACATGATACTACACATAGAGAATCCTAAAGATGCTACCAGAAAACTACTAGAGCTAATAAAGGAATTTGGTAAAGTTGCAGGATACAAAATTAATGCACAGAAATCTCTTGCGTTCCTATACACTAATGATGAAAAATCTGAAAGTGAAATCAAGAAAATACTCCCATTTACCACTGCCACAAAAAGAATAAAATATCTAGGAATAAACCTACCTAAGGAGACAAAAGACCTGTATGCAGAAAATTATAAGACACTGATGAAAGAAATTAAAGATGATACAAATAGATGGAGAGATATACCATGTTCTTGGATGGGAAGAATCAACATTGTGAAAATGACTCTACTACCCAAAGCAATCTACAGATTCAATGCAATCCCTATCAAACTACCACTGGCATTTCTCACAGAACTAGAACAAAAAATTTCACAATTTGTATGGAAACACAAAAGACCCCGAATAGCCAAAGCAATCTTGAGAACAAAAAAAGGAGCTGGAGGAATCAGGCTCCCTGACTTCAGACTATATTACAAAGCAACAGTAATCAAGACAGTATGGTACTGGCACAAAAACAGAAAGACAGATCAATGGAACAGGATAGAAAGCCCAGAGATAAACCCACGCACATATGGACACCTTATCTTTGATAAAGGTGGCAGGAAAGTACAGTGGAGAAAGGACAGCCTCTTCAATAAATGGTGCTGGGAAAACTGGACAGGTACATGTAAAAGTATGAGATTAGATCACTCCCTAACACCATACACAAAAATAAGCTCAAAATGGATTAAAGACCTAAATGTAAGGCCAGAAACTATCAAACTCTTAGAAGAAAACATAGGAAGAACACTCTATGACATAAATCACAGCAAGATCCTTTCTGACCCACCTCCTAGAGTAATGGAAATAAAAACAAAAATAAACAGGGGGGGGACCTTGAAGATGGCGGAAGAGTAAGACGCGGAGATCGCCTTCCTCCCCACGGATACACCAGAAATACATCCACACGTGGAACAACTCCTACAGAACTCCTACTGAAGGCTGGCAGAAGACCTCAGACCTCCCAAAAGGCAAGAAACTCCCCACGTAACTGGGTAGGGCAAAAGAAAAAACAGAGACAAAAGAATAAGGACGGCACCTGCACCAGTGGGAGGGAGCTGTGAAGGAGGAAAAGTTTCCACACACTAGGAAGCCCCTCCGCGGGCGGAGACTGCGGGAGGCAGAGGGGGGAGTTTCGGGACTGCGGAGTAGTGCACAGCGACGGGTGCGGAGGGCAAAGCGGGGAGATTCCTGCACAGACGATCGGTGCCGACCGGCACTCACCAACCCGAGAGGCTTGCTGCTCACCCGCCGGGGCGGGCGGGGCTGCGAGCTGAGGCTCGGGTTTTGGTTTTGGACGGAGCTCAGGGAGAGGACTGGGGTTGGCGGCTTGAACATAGCCTGAAGGGGTTAGTGCACCACGACTAGCCGGGAGGGAGTTCGGGGAAAAGCCTGCACCGGCCGAAGAGGCAAGAGACTTTTTCTTCCCTCTTTGTTTCCTGGTGCGCGAGGAGAGGGGTTTAAGAGCGCTGCTTAAAGGAGCTCCAGAGACGGGCGCGAGCCGCGGCGAAAAGCGCGAACCCCAGAGACGGGCGCGAGCCGCGGCTGAGGGCGCGAGCCCCCGAGACGGGCGCGAGCCGCGGCTGAAAGCGCAAACCCCAGAGACGGGCGCGAGCCGCGGCTAAAACCGCGGAGCCCAGAGACGGGCGGGAGACGCTGGGGCTGCTGCCGCCGCCACCAAGGGGCCTGTGTGCGAGCACAGGTCACTCTCCACACCCCTCTTCCGCGGAGCCTGTGCAGCCCGCCACTGCCAGGTTCCCGGGATCCAGGGACAACTTCCCCGGGACAACGCACGGCGGGCCTCAGGCTGGTGCAACGTCACGCCGGCCTCTGCCGCAACGTCACGCTGCCTCTGCCGCCGCAAGCCCGCCCCGCACGCAGTGCCCCTCCTTCCGCCATCCCCCAACCCCCGGCCTGAGTGAGCCGGAGGCCCCGAATCAGCGGCTCCTTTAACCCCGTCCTGTCTGAGCAAAAAAACAGACGCCCTCCAGCGACCTACACGCAGAGGCAGGGCCAAATCCAAAGCTGAGCTCCTGTGAGCTGTGAGAACAAAGAAGAGAAAGGGAAATCTCTCCCAGCAGCCACAGAAGCAGCGGATTAAAGCTCCACAATCAACTTGATATACCCTGCATCTGTGGAATACCTGAATAGACAAGGAATGATCCCAAATTGAAGAGTGTGGATGAAAGGCTCTTGGTGCTCCAGCCAGGAGTCAGGGCTCTGCCTCTGAGGTAGGAGAGCCAACTTCAGGACACTGGTCAACAAGAGACCTCCCAGCTCCACATAATATTAAACGGTGGAAATATCCCAGAGACCTCCATCTTAACACCAGCACCCAGCTTCACTCAACGACCAGCAAGCCATAGTGCTGGACAACCTATGCCAAACAACTAGCAAAACAGGAACACAACCCCACCCATTAGCAGAGAGGCTGCCTAAAATCATAATAAGGCCACAGACACCCCAAAACACACCACCAGACGTGAACCTGCCCACTAGAGAGACAAGATCCAGCCTCATCCAGCACAACACAGGCACTAGTCCCCTCCACCAGGAAGCCTACACAACCCACTGAAACAACCTTAGCCACTGGAGACAGACATCAAAAACAACGGGAACTACGAACCTGCAGCCTGCAAAAAGGAGACCCCAAACACAGTAAGCAAAATGAGAAGACAGAAAAACACACAGCAGATGAAGGAGCAAGATAAAAACCCACCAGACCTAACAAATGAAGAGGAAATAGGCAATCTACCTGAAAAAGAATTCAGAATAATGATAGTAAGGATGATCCAAAATCTTGGAAGTAGAATGGACAAAATGCAAGAAACAGTTAACAAGGACCTACAAGAACTAAAGATGAAACAAGCAACGATGAACAATGCAATAAATGAAATTAAAATCACTCTAGATAGGATCAATAGCAGAATAACTGAGGCAGAAGAACGGATAAGTGACCTGGAAGATAAAGTAGTGGAAATAACTACTGCAGAGCAGAATAAAGAAAAAAGAATGAAAAGAACTGAGGACAGTCTCAGAGACCTCTGGGACAACATGAAACGCACCAACATTCGAATTATAGGGGTTCCAGAAGAAGAAGAAAGAAAGAAAGGGACTGAGAAAATATTTGAAGAGATTATAGTTGAAAACTTCCCTAATATGGGAAAGGAAATAGTTAATCAAGTCCAGGAAGCACAGAGGGTCCCATACAGGATAAATACAAGGAGAAACACGCCAAGACACATATTAATCAAACTGTCAAAAATTAAATACAAAGAAAGCATATTAAAAGCAGCAAGGGAAAAACAACAAATAACACACAAGGGAATCCCCATAAGGTTAACAGCTGATCTCTCAGCAGAAACCCTACAAGCCAGAAGGGAGTGGCAGGACATACTGAAAGTGATGAAGGAGAATAGCCTGAAACCAAGACTACTCTACCCAGCAAGGATCTCATTCACATTTGATGGAGAAAATAAAACCTTTACAGACAAGCAAAAGCTGAGAGAGTTCAGCACCACCAAACCAGCCTTACAACAAATGCTAAAGGAACTTCTCTAGACACGAAACACAAGAGAAGGAAATGACCTATAGTAGCGAACCCAAAACAATATATAAAATGGAAATAGGAACATACATATCGATAATTACCTTAAATGTAAATGGACTAAATGCTCCCACCAAAAGACACAGATTGGCTGAATGGATACAAAAACAAGACCCTTATATATGCTGTCTACAAGAGACCCACTTCAGAACTAGAGACACATACAGACTGAAAGTAAGGGGATGGAAAAAGATATTCCATGCAAATGGAAACCAAAAGAAAGCTGGAGTAGCAATTCTCATATCAGACAAAATAGACTTTAAAATAAGGACTATTAAAAGGGACAAAGAAGGACACTACATAATGATCAAGGGATCGATCCAAGAAGAAGATATAACAATTGTAAATATTTATGCACCCAACATAGGAGCACCTCAATACATAAGGCAAATACTAACAACCATAAAAGGGGAGATCAACAGTAACACATTCATAGTAGGGGACTTTAACACCCCACTTTCACCCATGGACAGATCATCCAAAATGAAAATAAATAAGGAAACACAAGCTTTAAATGATACATTAAACAAGATGGACTTAATTGATATTTATAGGACACTCCATCCAAAAACAACAGAATACACATTTTTCTCAAGTGCTCATGGAACATTCTCCAGGATAGATCATATCTTGGGTCACAAATCAAGCCTTGGTAAATTTAAGAAAACTGAAATTGTATCAAGTATCTTTTCCGACCACAACGCCATGAGACTAGATATCAATTACAGGAAAAGATCTGTAAAAAATACAAACACATGGAGGCTAAACAATACACTACTTAATAATGAAGTGATCACTGAAGAAATCAAAGAGGAAATAAAAAAATACCTAGAAACAAATGACAATGGAGACACAACGACCCAAAACCTATGGGATGCAGCAAAAGCAGTCCTAAGGGGGAAGTTTATAGCAATACAAGCCCACCTTAAGAAGCAGGAAACATCTCGAATAAACAACCTAACCTTGCACCTCAAGCAATTAGAGAAAGAAGAACAAAAAAACCCCAAAGCTAGCAGAAGGAAAGAAATCATAAAAATCAGATCAGAAATAAATGAAAAAGAAATGAAGGAAACAATAGCAAAGATCAATAAAACTAAAAGCTGGTTCTTTGAGAAGATAAACAAAATAGATAAACCACTAGCCAGACTCATCAAGAAAAAAAGGGAGAAGACTCAAATCAATAGAATTAGAAATGAAAAAGGAGAAGTAACAACTGACACTGCAGAAATAAAAAAAATCATGAGAGATTACTACAAGCAACTCTATGCCAATAAAATGGACAATCTGGAAGAAATGGACAAATTCTTAGAAATGCACAACCTGCCAAGACTGAATCAGGAAGAAATAGAAAATATGAACAGACTAATCACAAGCACTGAAATTGAAACTGTGATTAAAAACCTTCCAACAAACAAAAGCCCAGGACCAGATGGCTTCACAGGTGAATTCTATCAAACGTTTAGAGAAGAGCTAACACCTATCCTTCTCAAACTCTTCCAAAATATAGCAGAGGGAGGAACACTCCCAAATTCCTTCTACGAAGCCACCATCACCTTGATACCAAAACCAGACAAGGATGTCACAAAGAAAGAAAACTACAGGCCAATATCACTGATGAACATAGATGCAAAAATCCTCAACAAAATACTAGCAAACAGAATCCAACAGCACATTAAAAGGATCATACACCATGATCAAGTGGGGTTTATTCCAGGAATGCAAGGATTCTTCAATATACGCAAATCTATCAATGTGATAAACCATATTAACAAATTGAAGGAGAAAAACCATATGATCATCTCAATAGATGCAGAGAAAGCTTTCGACAAAATTCAACACCCATTTATGATAAAAACCCTCCAGAAAGTAGGCATAGAGGGAACTTTCCTAAACATAATAAAAGCCATATATGACAAGCCCACAGCAAACATCATCCTCAATGGTGAAAAACTGAAAGCATTTCCACTAAGATCAGGAACAAGACAAGGTTGCCCACTCTCACCACTCTTATTCAACATAGTTTTGGAAGTTTTAGCCACAGCAATCAGAGAAGAAAAGGAAATAAAAGGAATCCAAATCGGAAAAGAAGAAGTAAAGCTGTCACTGTTTGCAGATGACATGATACTATACATAGAGAATCCTAAAGATGCTACCAGAAAACTACTAGAGCTAATCAATGAATTTGGTAAAGTAGCAGGATACAAAATTAATGCACAGAAATCTCTGGCATTCCTATATACTAATGATGAAAAATCTGAAAGTGAAATCAAGAAAACACTCCCATTTACCATTGCAACAAAAAGAATAAAATATCTAGGAATAAACCTACCTAAGGATACGAAAGACCTGTATGCAGAAAATTATAAGACACTGATGAAAGAAATTAAAGATGATACAAATAGATGGAGAGATATACCATGTTCTTGGATGGGAAGAATCAACATTGTGAAAATGACTCTACTACCCAAAGCAATCTACAGATTCAATGCAATCCCTATCAAACTACCACTGGCATTTTTCACAGAACTAGAACAAAAAATTTCGCAATTTGTATGGAAACACAAAAGACCCCGAATAGCCAAAGCAATCTTTAGAACGAAAAAAGGAGCTGGAGGAATAAGGCTCCCTGACTTCAGACTATATTACAAAGCAACAGTAATCAAGACAGTATGGTACTGGCACAAAAACAGAAAGATAGATCAGTGGAACAGGATAGAAAGCCCAGAGATAAACCCACGCACATATGGACACCTCATCTTTGATAAAGGAGGCAGGAATGTACAGTGGAGAAAGGACAGCCTCTTCAATAAATGGTGCTGGGAAAACTGGACAGGTACATGTAAAAGTATGAGATTAGATCACTCCCTAACACCATACACAAAAATAAGCTCAAAATGGATTAAAGACCTAAATGTAAGGCCAGAAACTATCAAACTCTTAGAAGAAAACATAGGAAGAACACTCTATGACATAAATCACAGCAAGATCCTTTCTGACCCACCTCCTAGAGTAATGGAAATAAAAACAAAAATAAACAAATGGGACCTAATGAAACTTCAAAGCTTTTGCACAGCAAAGGAAACCATAACCAAGACCAAAAGACAACCCTCAGAATGGGAGAAAACATTTGCAAATGAAGCAACTGACAAAGGATTAATCTCCAAAATTTACAAGCAGCTCATGCAGCTCAATAACAAAAAAACAAACAACCCCATCCAAAAATGGGCAGAAGACCTAAATAGACATTTCTCCAAAGAAGATATACAGAATGCCAACAAACACATGAAAGAATGCTCAACATCATTAATCATTAGAGAAATGCAAATCAAAACTACAATGAGATATCATCTCACACCAGTCAGAATGGCCATCATCAAAAAATCTAGAAACAATAAATGCTGGAGAGGGTGTGGAGAAAAGGGGACACTCTTGCACTGCTGGTGGGAATGTGAATTGGTTCAGCCACTGTGGAGAACAGTATGGAGGTTCCTTAAAAAACTACAAATAGAATTACCATATGACCCAGCAATCCCACTACTTGGCATATACCCTGAGAAAACCAAAATTCAAAGAGAGTCATGTACCAAAATGTTCATTGCAGCTCTATTTACAATAGCCAGGACATGGAAACAACCTAAGTGCCCATCATCGGATGAATGGATAAAGAAGATGTGGCACATATACACAATGGAATATTACTCAGCCTTAAAAAGAAATGAAATTGAGCTATTTGTAATGAGATGGATAGACCTAGAATCTGTCATACAGAGTGAAGTAAGTCAGAAAGAAAAAGACAAATACCGTATGCTAACACATATATATGGAATTTAAGGGAAAAAAATGTCATGAAGAACCTAGGGGTAAGATAGGAATAAAGACGCAGACCTACTGGAGAACGGACTTAAGGATATGGGGAGGGGGAAGGGTGAGTTTTGACAGGGCGAGAGAGAGTCATGGACATATACACACTAACAAACGTAGTAAGGTAGATAGCTGGGGGGAAGCAGCCGCAAGGCACAGGGATATTAGCTCGGTGCTTTGTGACAGCCTGGAAGGGTGGGATGGGGAGAGTGGGAGGGAGGGAGACGCAAGAGGGAAGACATATGGGAACATATGTATATGTATAGCTGATTCACTTTGTTGTAAAGCAGAAACTAACACACCATTGTAAAGCAATTATACCCCAATAAAGATGTTAAAAAAAAAAAAAATAAATAAATAAATAAATAAATAAAAAAAAAATAAAAAAATAAACAAATGGGACCTAATGAAACTTCAAAGCTTTTGCACAGCAAAGGAAACCATAAACAAGACCAAAAGACAACCCTCAGAATGGGAGAAAATATTTGCAAATGAAGCAACTGACAAAGGATTAATCTCCAAAATTTACAAGGAGCTCATGCAGCTCAATAACAAAAAAACAAACAACCCAATCCAAAAATGGGCAGAAGACCTAAATAGACATTTCTCCAAAGAAGATATACAGAATGCCAACAAACACATGAAAGAATGCTCAACATCATTAATCATTAGAGAAATGCAAATCAAAACTACAATGAGATATCATCTCACACCAGTCAGAATGGCCATCATCAAAAAATCTAGAAACAATAAATGCTGGAGAGGGTGTAGAGAAAAGGGAACACTCTTGCACTGCCGCTGGGAATGTGAATTGGTTCAGCCACTATGGAGAACAGTATGGAGGTTCCTTAAAAAACTACAAATAGAATTACCATATGACCCAGCAATCCCACTACTGGGCATATACCCTGAGAAAACCAAAATTCAAAAAGAGTCATGTACCAAAATGTTCATTGCAGCTCTACTTACAATAGCCCGGAGATGGAAACAACCTAAGTGCCCATCATCGGATGAATGGATAAAGAAGATGTGGCACATATATATAATGGAATATTACTCAGCCTTAAAAAGAAACGAAATTGAGCGATTTGTAATGAGATGGATAGACCTAGAGTCTGTCATACAGAGTGAAGTAAGTCAGAAAGAAAAAGACAAATACCATATGCTAACACATATATATGGAATTTAAGGGAAAAAATGTCATGAAGAACCTAGGGGTAAGACAGGAATAAAGACGCAGACCTACTGGAGAACGGACTTGAGGATATGGGGAAGGGGAAGGGTGAGCTTTGACAGGGCGAGAGAGAGTCATGGACATATACACACTAACAAACGTAGTACGGTAGATAGCTAGTGGGAAGCAGCCGCATGGCACAGGGATATTAGCTCGGTGCTTCGTGACAGCCTGGAGGGGTGGGATAGGGAGAGTGGGAGGGAGGGAGACGCAAGAGGGAAGACATATGGGAACATATGTATATGTATAACTGATTCACTTTGTTATAAAGCAGAAACTAACACACCATTGTAAAGCAATTATACCCCAATAAAGATGTTATAAAAAAAAAATACACAGACTGCCAACAAACACATGAAAGAATGCTCAACATCATTAATCATTAGAGAAATGCAAATCAAAACTACAATGAGATATCACCTCACACCAGTCGGAATGGCCATCATCAAAAAATCTAGAAACAATAAATGCTGGAGAGGATGTGGAGAAAAGGGAACACTCCTGCACTGCTGGTGGGAATGTGAATTGGTACAGCCACTATGGAGAACAGTATGGAGGTTCCTTAAAAAACTACAAATAGAACTACCATATGACCCAGCAATCCCACTACTGGGCATATACCCTGAGAAAACCATAATTCAAAAAGAGTCATGTACCAAAATGTTCATTGCAGCTCTATTTACAATAGCCCGGAGATGGAAACAACCTAAGTGCCCATCGTCGGATGAATGGATAAAGAAGATGTGGCACATATACACAATGGAATATTACTCAGCCATAAAAAGAAATGAAATTGAGCTATTTGTAATGAGGTAGATAGACCTAGAGTCTGTCATACAGAGTGAAGTAAGTCAGAAAGAGAAAGACAAATACCGTATGCTAACACATATATATGGAATTTAAGGAAAAAAATGTCATGAAGAACCTGGGGTAAGGCAGGAATAAAGACAGAGACCTACTGGAGAACGGACTTGAGGATATGGGGAGGGGGAAGGGTGAGCTGTGACAAAGCGAGAGAGAGGCATGGACATATATACACTACCAAACGTAAGGTAGATAGCTAGTGGGAAGCAGCTGCATAGCACAGGGATATCAGCTCGGTGCTTTGTGACCGCCTGGAGGGGTGGGATATGGAGGGTGGGAGGGAGGAAGATGCAAGAGGGAAGACATATGGGAACATATGTGTATGTATAACTGATTCACTTTGTTATAAAGCAGAAACTAACACACCATTGTAAAGCAATTATACCCCAATAAAGATGTTTAAAATAAATAAATAAAAATAAAATTAAATATATTTGATAGTCAAAAAAAAACACATGGCTATGATAAGAGTTTGGGACAGCATCATCACTCTTCTAGATATCCGAAAATCATATGTTCTCTAATGTGTTTAAGGCCCACATCATCTTTTACCTGGATGTTAGCAAAGTCTCACATTTACTCCATTAGGTTCACCATCATCTACTGATTGGAACCTGAAAAATTCCATGGTCTGTACTGTGGTGAGCGACACCATGATAACTTATCTGGACAGTTACAAAACACTGTGAAGTCCACTTGGTTAAAGCCCACATTCTTTGCTTGTCATCTATTAAATCCCTTGGTTACTACTGTGGTAAATTTCAACTTCATTTCTTTACTGGAACCTGCAAAAAATCATGGTGACAATCTTAGAGATATATCATCTCTTACCAGAACACCTGAAAATCCCATGGTCATTGCCATGATTTAAGTCACCATCATTACTTAATGGATACTAAAGGGTAGCAGAGTATGCAACCACAAAATAGGCTTCCTTGGCACAAGGATTATTTTGAGCTTGTTATTTTGAGAAACTGAAGACATAGAAGCTCTAAAAGCAGGGTAGAAGTTACCCTTTTGTAAGGGAAATTTACATTAGAAAGGGGGCTTGCACCAGAAAGAGAGCTATTACTGGAGATCACTTTTTCACCTGAGAGACTTATCTTCATGGCAGGGCAAACGTTGTTTACCATCTATTTCTTCTTCTCGGCTTCCTGTAAATTGCCTTCCTCCCCTTGGAAACCCCAGACCCCTGTCTCTTCCCTTACCTCAGGATAGTATGTATATGAGCCTCAATTGCCTGGCTGCTTTTTCATATATCTTTGTGGGGCTCCTATATGTACATATGTGCACATGTAATTAAAATCATTTGTTTTTCCCCTGTTAATCTGTCTTTTATTACAGGAGGGTTTCAGCCAAGAACCTAGAACACTAGAGGGAAAATGTGTTTTCTTCCCCTACAATATCTTCATAGTCCCATATTCACTCTAGGTTTACCATCAGTTCTTGACTAGATACTTGCAAAGTACCTTGGTTACCATAGCGGTTTACGACACATCATCTTTACCTGGATAAATACAAAAGCCTGTAGTCTTTATTAGGTTTAGAAAAACATATCTTACACGGAGACCTACCAATTATCCAGATAAATGCCATTGTTAGGGACACATCATTTCTAACCTGGGTAACTATAAAGTATCTTGGTACTACCATTGTCAGTTATACATCATGTCCTACCTAGACACCTTCAACCCATGGTCGTCACATTTTTAGGGACACCAACATCTCTAACCAGAATACTTGCAAAATCCCTTGCTCAGTACTGGGGTTAGGATCACTAACATGTCTTGACTGCATATACCTGCAAAATCCCATCATCAATGTCATGGTTAAGGACACCATCATCTCTTCACTAAACCCCTGAAAAATCCCATGGTTGCTTTTGTGGTTAGGTTCACCATCATACCGGGACTACCACAAAACACCATGTTCACTAATGTGGTAAGGGACACGATCAGCTTCTACCTGCCTACCTGAGAAATCCCAATTTCAGTACTGTATTGATAGTTAAGGCCACTATTCTATCTTAACTGGATATCTACAAAATACCACGGTCACTCCCATGGTTACATCGATCATAATTTGGTAGGAACATGTTCCTAGGTAGGAACATCCTCATTTCCTACCGCGCTATTTACAAAGTCCCATGGATATAAACATAGTCAGGGTCTCTGCCGTCTTTTTACTCTCCATCTACAAAATCCCATGGCACTAACATAGTTAAGGATACCATCATTTCTTCCCAGGATTCCTTCAAAATACTGTGGTCACTACATTGGTGACAGCCACTGTCATCTCTTACCTGAACATCTGCCAAGTCCTACGGTCACTGAATCTCTTGACTAGACATTCAAGGCTCTTCATGTCTGACTCTGCCTGCCTCACCAGCCTCAGCCCGTCATCCCCTCTCATCCTTTACGTGAACATTCTAAACCACTGAATTTCCCTGGTTACGGGCAGTAGAATTCTCAAGCCAGCCCTTACCATCTAATAGGAGCTGATAATTGCCATCTCTTGGCAACTCAGTGTTCGGCGGCCTTGAAATAGGCCATGGTGGAGTATTTACACCACAGAAACTGGCAAACGCTACACATCAGGCCCTTTCTTCTAGGTATTTGCCAGGATGTATAGATGAATAAAGTAATAAATGAACAGACAGAGGCACTACATAATATGACAACTCAATCTTGCTTTCTCATGAATCTGATGTGACTTTTGTGGATGAAGGAATGTGTCAGTTTGTTCTACATATCCCTTAAAATTTATTATTTTTCCAAATTTGTATACTTAATAAAAAAATGGATAAACACATTACAAATTACTTAGTTTATACTAATGTTGAACTTAGTTTATACGACATTAATGTATATTAATGTTGATCAGGGACTTACTGGATTTCAATATGTCCAAAGTTGACAAATTCGCAAAAAAAAAACCAATAGTTAAATATTATTACACCTAACAAAAAAATTATATATATATATATAATTTAATATATATATCACCCAATTTACCAGAGCAAATCTTTTATCTCCCTTACCACTAAATTTCTTATTGGGCTTTTCATGACCATCTAGATTTCTATCAGTAACCATATTTGAATTTCATAAAGTTCTTAGTCACCTTTCCTTCGAAAATCAAGTAAAACGTCAAGAGAGAGAAGCAGCAATCCACATCCCCTCGTTTTAGGTCCACAGTATGGGAACCAATTTTATGGTGATTCTTGGGGGAAAAAAGCTCCACACGATGGCTGCAATTTTGATGGCTGTGTCCTTCAGATTGCCCAGAGGCTCAAAGAAGCAGAATGCAATTAGTAAAGGCTCTACTTCTCATGTTGAGGTTGGTTTCAGCTTCAAACTTCTTTATTTCTCCTTGCACCCTCACTTTTCTGCAACACTTCCTGATAACAGAAAACTGATAAATTAAATGGACCACAGAGATGATAAACACTACGTAAAACTGATAGACCGGGGCTTCCCTGGTGGCGCAGTGGTTGAGGGTCCGCCTGCCGATGCAGGGGACACGGGTTCATGCCCCAGTCCGGGAGGATCCCACATGCCGCGGAGCGGCCGCTGAGCCTGCGCGTCCGGAGCCTGTGGTCCGCAACGGGAGAGGCCACAACAGTGAGAGGCCCGCTTACACCAAAAAAGGAAAAAAAAAAAACCTGATAGACCACCAGGCAATTTTCCTTTTATAAAGAAAACCTTCTATTTCTTAATGATTATTCTTAGCTACTAGCCATTTCTACTCACCAAGATCAGCCATCACCCGTGAGAAACAATACTGGTGACAAATTAATGCAGCAACCAGGGCACAAAGGGTCCCTGAGACCACCGTTCTGTCTACTAAACCTACATCCCACCTAATTCACTCTTTCCTTTTTCAAAGTGAAAAAGATGATCTTCTTTGCTAGTAGTGTAATGATCTTGTTACATGCACTGGTTGAATTCATATGGAATTATTTCCTGCCTTGTAGGAAATTAAATGTGCTTTAAAATTATAATGTGCTACCAACTGGGTTTTTATGTTCAAAACTCCTGGAGTCAGATTCATGTGGGGCTCTCCCTTTATATTTTGACACTAGGAGAGAAAACGCTTTACAGTCAGATCTATTACCAGTATGAAAGAGCAACTGAAGAGCTTGCCTCTCTGTTTATCAGCATCTACTGGGCAACAAGAGACAGCTGGGCCCTGCTGTAGGCAGAACAGAGGGCAAAGTCTGGCATTTGGGCTTCCAGCTACGGCACTTCCTGACTCAGCAAGGACCCTTGTCTTTGCAGCCTTGCACCCTCTCAGGCCATGGCTGAGATGACTTCCAAAGTTAATTCTGTATTTTATATATCTCATGTCTTGACTATTATCTCTGAATACAATCACAATACTATATAGCTGTTATTATACACACGATATATATTATATCATACATATTAGTATAAATCCTAATAATTATTTTATGTAAGCTTGGAACTCCAGGTGTTGATACTAAAATTACTATTACTAAAATTACTATTTTGGTTCTTAAGGTGCTAAGAACAATGATAACATGTATGGGGGGATTCCCCACACCAGCTGGGTGACCCTAACTACCAGGAGAGAGCATCAGATCCCCCAGGTTAGGGATTCAGTCTCACAACACTGTTCCCCACCACCACTTCAGATGCCAATTGCAAGTCCAGAGAACATCTGTACTTCTGACAGAAGTACTTCTCTGCACTTCTGGCCTATAAATCAGAGGTTCCCACAACCCCCTCCTTGTGTTTGATTAATTGGCTGGAATGGCTCACAGAACTCAGAAAAACATTTTACTCATTAGACCACTGGATTATTATAAAAGAACGTACCTCAGGAACAACCAAATTGGATGAGAGGCAGAGGGCAAGGTATGGGGAAGTGGCACAGAACTCCAAAGCCCTCTGCGAGCGCCCCACTCTCCCAGCACCTCTACATGTTCACCAACCCAGAAGCCCCCCAAATCACATCCTTCTGGGTTTCTATGGAGGCTTCATTATACAAGTATAATTGACTGACTCGCTGGCCACTGGTGATTGATTCACCCTCCAGCCCCTCTCCCCTCTCCCTTCCCTGGAAATCAGGGGGTGGGACTGAAAGTTCCAACCCCCTAATCAAGGTTGGTTCCCCTGGCAACCAGCCCCCCTCCTTAGGAGTTTTCCAAAAGTCACCTCAAGAACACAAACCCGGTAGTAGTGGAAAGGCCTTGTTTTGAATAACAAGACACCCATTTCACCTTTATGGCTCTGAAGGGATTTCAGGAACTGAGGACAGGAGACCAGATATTATAACAAAAGACACTCTCATTTATTCTTTTCACTCAGGAAATTCCAAGGGTTTGGGGAAGCTGTGAGCCAGAAACCATGAACGAAGACCAAATCTATATAAATCTCATAAATCACAATACCAGAGTACTTTTTTAAAAATCAAGAGAAACCAAATAGATACACAAACAGAACAGGTTGCCACTTCTAAGCATACTATTTATCTTAAAAATGAAACTCTATTTATGAATTCTGATTACTTAACTTCATTATCCTCTCCCTTTTTTTTAAGCAGACACCAAACAATTAGATGTTCTGGGCCCAGTAAAAAATATCAACATCACTGTACATAGATTTGTATATCATTTAACAGATATTTATAAAACCCAGCATTGTTAGTGTCAAATGACAAAACTAAATTTAGTAATGAATTTGATGTCCTTTACTCAAGGGAAAACCATCCATGGAGTAGGGGTACAGGGCCTCACAAGCGGCAGACTGCTCTTCTTGAGGGCTTATGGGCAAGAAAGTGTTTTAGAGGATACTGGAAGAGGCAACGTGCAAACAGCACACAGCTGGCTAGGAGGCTGTGGATTTCCTTACAAGGCGGGCAAATCCTATTGTTACGGAATCCAAGCTCGCTCTGCTCACCGCACGACAGGTCAATGAATCGGACACGAGGTGTGATTCAAGGAAGACGGCTGACCGAGAAGACCGCAGACTAGAGTCTCCGAGAAACCCTCATATCGGGGTCTCGATGCGGGTTTCTTTTATGAAATCAGAGAGGGAGGGGCAGTGAGGAAGTAAAGTAAAAGGGCCATCAGTCTTGCAAAACATTTCCTGGAATGACAAGCCTCAGAGGGGATCTGGTTGTTTCTTGTAGCCTTTCACAGGTAGCAGGGTCAGATTATCTCCCTGAGAGCTGAATAGCGGAGGGGCAGGGTTCCCTGAGGCAGGCCATTATGTATGATTACAATAACAAAAGCAACGAAAAGCAAGGGCTAAAGTCAAAGAAACAGATCCAACACGGAGTCCCATTTAGCTCTTCCCTGTTACACTATTTTCTAGGGTAAGGTGAGCGACCTAAAGCTGAGTTGGAGGGCTGTGACTGGTGTGTGTTAGGTTCCCTTGAGAGGTATTTCTCCTAAGTGCAGGCTGACTTAGGGTTAGAATTGTGATGTGGGCCGTGCCGCTGGCGTGGCCTCCATTTTGTGGGCTCCGATATACGCACTGACCTTACCATTAGATGTAACAGAAAGTCAAAGATGGTAGTATTTCTTTTTTGTTGTAGAAGTTCGGTGTTTGGTGCTATTCAAGAGGACAAAAGTACTCTTGTCTGTTTGTTTGTTTTTCGGTACGCGGGCCTCTCACTGTTGTGGCCTCTCCCGCCATTGCGGAGCACAGGCTCCGGACGCGCAGGCTCAGGGGCCCAGCCGCTCCGCGGCATGTGGGATCTTCCCAGACCGGGGCACGAACCCGTGTCCCCTGCATCGGCAGGCGGACTCTAAACCACTGCGCTACCAGGGAAGCCCTAGACTACCAATTTTAAGATGCAACGCCTTTAATACTAACTTTCTGAAGAGAAAGAATATTGTCACCTTATACCAAAATGTACCCTGATATATAATAAAGGAAGAAAAAGGTGTATCTTGGAATTGAGGAAATATGTAAATTCAAAAGGAGAAAAATCCATATGTATAAAGACATTTACAGCAGAGTTATTAATAATTTTTTTAAAAAACAGCATTTCATCCAATAAGGAACTGATTAAATAAAGTATATATATTATATATAAATACAATGGAATGTAACATGGTTATCAAAAATTTATGATAAAAGTGAAAATCAAGGGAAAGTGTTTCTAAAATAATGTTACATAACGCATAAAATTTTTAAATGTATAATATATATATAGTTTGATGAACTTAGAAGCAATATATCCATATGGATAAAAGTGTGAAAGAACTCCAAACAAATGCAAATCATTATGTTGTTGAGATATTGGAATTATGTACATTTTAAAAATGTCCTTCATATATTTTAAAAACACTTTAATCACAAATAAAGGTTTTACAAACATTCCCATCTTAAGTCATTCTCTTCCCTGTTTTTCCTTGGGTCCAGTTTTCTCCCCTCCTTGGCAGAGTGGGTAATTTAGATATTTAGCTGGGCAGCCAGGAAGAAGCCATGTTGTGATTTTTGGTAATGACATGTAATGTATTTACACAACCACTTCCATTTTCTTTCATGAGTCAAGAGTATAATCATGTAGCCACTGAGGGCCAGAGCCAATCAAGCAATCACTGGTCTATACCCAAGAATCCTGCCCTCACTTTCCAGAAAGGGGAGGGGCTGGTGAGAATGCAGCACCCTGGTCACTGGTAATGAACCTCAGCATCTCTGCTGGTATTTCTCTTTCCTCACCTGGTGCTGCACCTTGGCCAGAATTCTAATCTCCGTCTAAAAATTAATTGGAATTTCCTGTTTAGAATAATAAGAGCCCTGAAGAATTTATGTCTTGTTACATTAGAGCATGGAATAAATCTATATGGGTACATCAATCAGTGAGTTTACATATGATCTGCCTATGAAAACTCAAACTATGAACATCCAAGACTTAAGCAGGCACAATATCTATATTTTAGGGCCAAGAGGCCCCTCTCATTTTCTCTACTTTTTCCATCTCTTGCTCTATAAGCCCACCCAAACTGGCTTTGACTCCAACCACTGCATGGAAATGTCTCTCACCAGAATATTAATAACATCCTGATTCTACATTTTTTAAAAAAACTATTTTTAAACATTTTATTTTGAAATGATTTCAAGTGTACAAAAGATGTGCAAAAATAACACAAAGCTCCAGTACACCCTTAACCCAGCTTCCCCAGTTAACGTTTAACTACATTTGCTTTCTCTCTCTCCCTCTTGTGTGTGTATATAGTCGTTTCCCCAGTGACACTTCAGTATTTCCTAAGAACAATGCCATCCTGTAACGTAACCACAGTGCAATTCTTAAATTTAGAAAATTTAATGGTGATACACAGTATATTATCTAGTAGGTACTTCTAATTCAAACTTTCCTAAGTCTCAATAATTTTTCAACTGAACCAAATTATTCTTATCAATAGATTTTTTAAAACAAACAAAACGGGTTAAAATTTGAACTTTTAAAAACATTTACAGTGCTTTTAGACCATATTTACAATAATTATACTGACTTCCCAATTTAATTGACTTTTACACTCACCATCAGGACTTCTACCATGCAGTTTTACTTCAAAAGTCTTCATTTTGATTAATCTTTCAGTTATTTACAGTACACACGTGAGTGAATTTTTTCAGAGAGGGTTGAATCTTCAGAGCCCGTATATATAAGTGAGATTTCTGTGGCTTTCACCCATGACTTGACATACTATTATTGAGTCACAAACAGCCTCCCCCTCCAAAATATTACATATGCTGTCTTGTGTATCCTGTTACTCTGACACGCAGCAGAAGCCAGATTTTGTACTTTGTGGATAATCTTTTTTCTGCAAAACGATGACATTCTTCATCTTTGAAATTTAAAACGTTAGCTCTTCACATCTAGGTACTGAACAATTTTCGTCGATTTTGTGTTGACTGTGGTAGGGACTTCTCATCTGAAGATGAAACATTTTTCTTCGGCTCAAGAAAACTACTCTCTTCTCCAAATATTGCTTTTCTTCCACTGGTTCTCAAATTTTCTTTTAGACACTGGATCTCTAGTCTCTGGGTCTCTTATCTGTTTTTCTTAGGCTGCTACCTAAGATAGGTCTTAAGATAAATGTGTTTATATTTTGAATTTGAATCTTCCAAACAGTTCATCTCCTGGTCAAAGCTGGAGCGCCCCATTAGCAGTCAATGAGAACAGCAGCTATCTTTCCCTCCCCTCGTGTGCAAGTCACAGCGGTTCTTTATTTTGTAAAACTGGGTGCTGGGCGGGGAGGTGAGGGTGCTAACCAAATTTCTTTGGAAAAGGAACTTTCGGTTGCTTTTTTTTTTTTCGCAGTACACGGGCCTCTCACTGTTGTGGTCTCTCCCGTTGCGGAGCACAGGCTCCGGACACGCAGGCTCAGCGGCCATGGCTCAAGGGCCCAGCCGCTCCGCGGCATGTGGGATCCCCCCAGACCGAGGAACAAACCTATGTCCCCTGCATCGGCAAGCGGACTCTTAACCACTGCACCACCAGGGAAACCCTTTTGGTTGCTTTTAACAGACGTGTCCACCAGCAGTCCACTCTCAGCCACAAGTGCGTAGGTCAAACGGATGGTTTCGCGCAGGTGCACAGGGAGAAGATCACGCAGGTCACGCACGCAAGCTGCGGACTCTAGTCGTGCAGTGCCCGGATGTCTCGCGTATAGTTGAGGCGCGCGCAGGCGCTGGAAGTGGCGAGAGGACGGGGCGCGGGGACGTGACCCAAGTCTGAAATCTCCAGAGCCCATCAGTTACTACCCAGCTGTAGCAGCTACACCTCAGTAATGTTAATGTTTTTGTTTTTGTTTTTTGCGGTACGCGGGCCTCTCACTGTTGTGGCCTCTCCCGTTGCGGAGCACAGGCTCCGGACACACAGTCTCAGCGGCCATGGCTCATGGACCCAGCCGCTCCGTGGCATGTGGGATCCTCCCGGACCGGGGCACGAACCCGTGTCCCCTGCATCGGCAGGCGGACTCTCAACCACTGTGCCACCAGGTAAGCCCCCCAATAATGTTTTTTAATAGCAGTTCCCCTCTCTCCCAATCCAAGACCCTATCCAGGATCACACATTGCATTTTATTGTCATATCTCTTTAGTTACCTTTAATCTGAAAGAGTTCCTTACCTTTCTTGGTCATTTGTGGCATTGACATGGTTGAAGAACACAGGGCAGTTGTTTGTAACATAATGGGGGTTGTGTGATATTTTCTCATGATTAGGATCAGGTTATGGATTTCTGGCAGAAGAATTTCTTAAGTGATGCGGCATCCTTATCAGTGTATTGTATCGGGAGACATTTTGGTGTTGACTCATCATTCAGTTAAGGTGGTGACTTCCTGGTTTCTCCACTGTAAAAAAAAATATCTTTTTCTCATTTGCAATTAATATGAACTATTAATAAGGAGACACTTTGAGACTGTAAACTACAGTGTACTTTTAGTTTTTGTGCCACCTAGACACTCCACAGTTCCTTTCATCACAAGTCCACAACCAACCTCTTTAGCTTCACCTCTGCTTTGCTCTCCTTTATAAATTTAGCTTTTAGCTTTTGGTATCATTGTCCACCTAGATACCACAGCTGGAAACCTCAGGCATCTTTAACTTCTTCTCCCTTACACCCAAACAGCTAACAAATAAAATACTGATTTCTGTCTCAAACCTCTCCCAAATCAAGTGCCTCCTCTACTTCAATATTTCAACAGCCTCCTAATTGGCCTCTGTGCTTCCAGGGTTATCTCTGTTCTAGGCCATCCCCCGTGCTATGCCTAGAATTATTTCCCCTAAACCTAACACGATCAGGTCACTCACTGCTCTGCTTAAAATCTATCATCTAGGGCTTCCCTGGTGGCGCAGTGGTTGAGAATCTGCCTGCTAATGCAGGGGACACGGGTTTGAGCCCTGGTCTGGGAGGATCCCACATGCCACAGAGGAACTAGGCCCATGAGCCACAGCTGCTGAGCCTGCGCGTCTGGAGCCTGTGCTCCGCAACAAGAGAGGCCACAATAGTGAGCAGCCCACGCACCGCAATGAAGAGTGGCCCCCGCTTGCCACAACTAGAGAAAGCCCTTGCATAGAAATGAAAACCCAACACAGCAAAAATAAATTAATTAATAAACTCCTACCCCCAACATCTTAAAAAAAAATCTGACATCTATGATTATCTATTTGTTGGCCACCCTCTTACACAGAAAATAAATGTTCAAGATTTATAGACTATCATCCAAGGCCCTATAACTTGGCCCCCAGTCTGCCTCTCCAGCCTCCTATTCCGGTACTCCCCAGTTTCCCCCTAAAGTCTAGCCCAAATGAACTCATCATTCCCCAGATACTTCAGGCTCATTAAGAATCTTATGACTTGGTCCCTGTTCTCTCAACTTGAGATGCCCTTCCTTGGTTTACTCCTATCACACTCTCACTCCTCCTTTCTAGACCTCCATCAGATATAATCTTGTATGTGAAGATTTTCCTGTCTTTTTCCTCATGAGAATTAGTCCCCCTCTGCGCAGACCTATAAGCTCCTCAGTTATCAAGACTTTCACATTCAGTCTTGTGCCCCAAGCACCTAGACAGTTCATAGTCACTACTTAATAAATGTCTGAGTGAGTAAACAAAAGAAGAGTGAAGCAGACGGCAAAGCCTAAACACTTATCTGAAGGAATGTGACACTGAATATAAAGCTTTGCATATAACTTGTGAAAGTTAGCTGTATTTGTGTCCCAGAAACAATAAGGTACTATATCAAGCCTCAACTGCATGACAGTTTCCATTTCTACACGTACTGAGGTATGCTGAGAAAATTTCGAGCAGAGCCCAGATTGTATCCTAGTTGTAAAAGAGAAATGCTGTCATTGCAACTGACTGCGTCACGTCTTGGGGGCCTGAGAAAGTTACAATTCCAAAATTGCTTAATACTCTGCGTTTAGTTATTAGAATAACCCCTGCCGTTCCTAAAACATTAATTAGAATAACGCATTTCAGTTGAGGGGGTCCTTTTTTTTTTAACCTTCCGTGTTCACGAAAAAGGAAGGATGTTATCATTAACAAAGTTCTTATCAGAGATTTATTTCTGCAAGCAATTTTCAGGTGACATTAACATGCCAGTGTGGAGTATTTTCTACACAGTAAACAATGAAAATATAATACTGTCATTGGGGGAACATAGCAATTTAGTTTTTAAAGTACAGTATAAATCTTTATGAGTTAAGGTAAAACTATGCTATAACATGTAAGTCCAAAGCCTCAGGGGCTTAAAAAAATAGAAATTTCTTTCTTTCTCATGTAAGGTCCAAGAAAGGTCTTCCTGATAGGTGGGCGACATTTCTCCAAGTGGGAATGCTGGTACCCAGGCTGTATGCATCAGGTGGCTCTGCTGTTTTCAACGTATGGCCTCCAAGGTCATGAGACAGTGGGAAAGAGTATGGAGGATGGTGCTTAGAGAGTTTTAATGGGCCAGGCCTGGAATTCACCTGCATTACTCCTGTCTGCATTTCTTTGGCCGGGATGCAGTCACATGGCCACACCTAACTTCAAGGGCAGCTGGGAAATGTGGGTGCCCAGGAGGAAGAGGAGAGGGGTTTGTTCAACAGCTAGCTAGTCTATGCCAAGAAGGTCTGGTCTTCTGTGTGTAGCTTAATCAATTCCTGAAGGCCTAGTCAGTGAAAAGTTACAGTCGTAATTATGAACCCACACTGCAAGACTTAATTGTCCAAAGAAAAACCTTATTGCATTCCTGCATGGCACTTACTAAAGCATGAAACCAAGGGATGAAAACAGAATGATTTTTTAAACTTCATCCTGAATTGGATAAAAATTAAATTAAATAAAAACATACTTGTTTATTGAGACTTGCAGCTAACTCAAATTTTGCTGTCACTGTAACATAGAAAGCTGTCACTTTAATTCATGCCTCAAAAGCCTGCAGGGTTGATCTGTACCTTGTGTACTAAGAAATGCTATGGTATAAATAAATGTTGCCACCTAATGCTTGACAAAGGCAGCCTGCCCAAAGAAAGTCACTCAGGTGGAGGCAAAAAATGCGATTGTGACTGAATGACTCAGCTCGTGTGGTGGTGAAGGTGGAAAGAAGGGCCTGTGTAGAAGCGGAGTTGTGTGATGAAGCTAAGAAGTAGCTGGCTAGCCCCGGAACAATCTGAAGGCTTTTTGGGTAAAGGTAGAGCCAGTGTTCTGAGGAAAAAAAGAAGGATCTAGAAAAGCAGGCCTTATATTGCGGTAGCCAAATGGAGTGAGAACAGGTGGAACAGAACTGGGTCTTTTTTGCCTGTGTGTCACGCGATGCGGAACATATCCATCGAATTTCTAAAGCTGCAACCACCTCTCTGTTTACGATGAATGAAGTCAGGAAATCTCACGGGCTGTACATTAATGAGAGGAAGCATTTGGAAAGTCATCTTATTTCCTCTTCTAGTGTCATCTCCAGATGCCTTTGTGTGAGGCAAGTTAATACGGCAGCCCTTCCGGGAAGAGGGGGCCACAATACCAGCGGCCGTTACTGAGCAGACAGCATGGACCAGGGGCTCTGCTAGGTAATACCCCCTTTCTCCACCGCCCATGATTGTTTTTGAAGGGAACTTGCTAATTTTACTTATTTTTTTCTGATTGTGCTAAATGAATAAGATACATTGAACCCCATTAAAAAACAGCAATTTTGAAGGGAAAGTCCCCTTCCTTCTCTGAAAGTGATGGGAAGTGATTTGAAAAAGATTTGGATTAAGCAGTTTTTGCTGTTCCCTGGAGTTATACTCTAAAGAATTCAGTAGTGACAAACACATTTTGAAGAAAGTTACTTCCCAGCCTCTATGTATTTACTGATTTTGTACTAGGCACTAAGTTTGTAAGAGTAATTGCATGGTCACTGCTTGCCTGGAGTCTTCATTTGGGGGAGGAAAAAAAGTGGTCCTCACTTTTTTTGGAATCACTAGGGGAGTTCTGAAAACTGCTGATGCCTGTGTCTCATCTTTAGAGATTCTGATGTAATGAACTCAGGACGTGCAGCCCAAGCTGAGACCCCTTGCAGATGGACACGAGCGAAGTGTCTGGAGCACAGGGCAGCAGGATTCATTGGCTGGGGGGAGATAGGACGTGAGAGCTTTGAGCTAAGATTTGAAGGATGAATAGGAGTTTCCCGGGCACACAAATCAGGTAAGTTATTTTGAGAAAGGTTACGTGTGAAGGTCCAAAGAGAGGAGAGAGCGTGACATTTTGAGGGTGTTGCTCTTAATGAGTGTTGCTGGCAGGTAACATGTGATGGGGAAGGGTCGAGGGAGATGAGTCAGAAGGCAAATCACAGAGACTTCCCTGGTGGTCCAGCGGCTAAGACTCCTGACTCCCAATGCAGGAGGCCCGGGTTCGATCCCTGATCAGGGAACTAGATCCCACATGCCACAACGAAGGTCCCACATGCCGCAACTAAGACCCGGAGCAGCCAAATAAGTAAATAAATATTTTTTTAAAAAACGTAAGGTAAATCACAGATGCTGTGAGTCCAGGCTAATAAGGTTAAGTTTTTTATTTCATAGGCAGTGGAGAGCTATTCTTCAAAAGCCCTTGAGCAGCAGCGTTTGAGCAAGATGAGATCTGAGAAAATGGGGAAACCATCGGTCGAAATAATCCAATCCCCTGCAGGCTTTTATACCATGTTTCATTCTCAAATGAAGGAGAGAAAAACTGTGTCTTGGACAGAAATGAAGAACAGTAGAGTGAGTTTGTTTCTGTGTGAGTTAACTTCTTCCAGTTTCAAATGTGCCAATTATATGGGCACAAGTCTCATGAGATCCCAGAGATCTGTGGGATACATGGAGTATAGGCTTAAAATACAACAGGTGGAGGAAGGAGTAGAAAACTTGTCTGTTCTTTGATAAAACTGTTTAAATGCCTGCTCTGGAGTCATGAACTTCTCAAGGGAACACTAAAAGGCTTTTTAATCCTTAGCCCCAAGCGGGGACCATTTTAAAGGGTTTGAAGGTCATCCTATGCCTTTGCTGGCTGGCTAGGGTGGACATTCAGATCCACAAGTTGTATGGACCTGACTTTGATGATTACCCCAAAAAACCCATTATAAATGATTCATGTAGCTCCTGCTTCAAATGTAGAGGCAGAAGAATGGAGAGAACAATTGATGGTTTTGCCTCTAAGGAGGAGTCGTGTACTGTCACTGTCTCGTTCACAGACGCAGAAGAATGGAGAATGCATTTAAGGATGGCCTTGCCTCTAAACTGGAGTCATCCATTGTCATGGTCACTCTCAAGCTTAACAGTGAAGAAAATCACAGCCATAGCATCTGCTAAAGAAGGGCAAAGAAAATTATCACACAATTCATCTATCTTCTCTCAGCTGCCATGTGAGGCCCTTTTCCAATCCAGCAAACAGATTAGTTATGTATCATGCAGGCAGTACAGTGAATTTAATCAATCAGAACAAGACTTTTTGCTGTCCCTCTAAGGTGTTTAAAAATAATGAATAAATTACTCTTCTGTTGTTTCTCCCTAAGCCGAGAGTTGTAAAATTGAAGTCAGTATAAGAAAAAGAATCACATTTAAATGGGGGTGGGAAGATTAGAACATGAGAGGAAATTTGCCATTGCCTAGAGATCAGTCCTGGTTCACCCTCTGACGTCGCCTTCAGTGACAGGACATGGGCGTGGACTCCTCCAGCACACCAAATGGAATCTGCATTTGACTGTTTTTCAAAGGCAATTCCTGTCTGCTGGAGACCAGCCTCTCCCATGGGACTATAAATCCATACTCAACTGCAGTACAAGCTAGTTCTAAATCTTACGCTTGTTATTTGCCAGAGTTTTCAAATATTTGGAAATACGACATTAACAAACAGGATTTTTCCTCCCTCAAACCTTAAGGTAAACTCTTATTCCTGATCATAAATTTCTTTCAGAATGTTCAGATCCTGGAATAATCCAATTTGTGGGGTGTGTTTGTGTGTGTATTTGAAGGAGGTTGAATCGGTGGAGGAAAATGAACTGGGGCTGGGGATGGGATTATCCATGTGAAATTTTCAATCTCAAGAATGTTCCACAGAGAATAGAGAAGCTCATTGGTGCTCTCTTGAGCAGGGTAGACAGTCTTTCCTAAGCTAGCCTTCAGAATACTTCAGAATTTTCACAAGGCACCTGGGAATCTTCATGCGATGGACGGATGACATAAAAGCCTAACTGGTATACTGAGACACCATCCCGGCCTTTCTTTAGCATGGAGGGCATAAATGAGATTTTCCTCCCATGGTTTGACAAACATGTTATCCTTACAAGATTGTATTCCTTCTACCTGCCTGCTCCTGTGGGCTTTTATCTCTGAACTTCCTGAAAATATGTCATTTTCATCTGTTTCCAGAAATAAGACCTTTTACTCTTGCTTTTCCAGGATTAAATATCTAATCTATTGGTTAGTTTTGCCAGCAAACAATGAAACAGGAAGCAGGTATTGGGGTCTAGGAAGGATCACATGGTCTGTAAACTAGACCCCCAGATCCTCCTGGTGGCTCTGCAGCCCCAAGTGTGACAGGACGATGGCTCTTATTTATATATTTATACCACACCGTTTAAAACACACACACACACAAGATGGCTTTGATATAAACACACATAAAACTGGGTTCATGCACCAGCCATAGAAAACTAAAATTGTGAAAAGGCAGAAAGCCTGATAAGCAAGCCACAAAGGTTAATATAGTTACTGTCAATAAACGGAAAATTTAACGTGGGCAAAAATGTAAGCAAGGCAGTCACATATAACCCTTCTGAGTTTACAGAGCTGGTTTCTCTTAATGCTAAAATCTAAACCCTTTATTCAGGAGACCTTGAACTACACATTACACAATGATTTAAACCAATTTATTAAGAAATCAAGAATGTTAGGGTCAAATGGCTAGTAAGAGCAAATACAAGTAAACAGCTGGAGACTGTTAACCTGGGATTTGCAAATCCCAAGTCTGTGTGGAGAATTCATGGGACCTGTGGGCTTGGATATAAGAGAACTGTATCCTTACCTTCATCAACTTTTTTTTATTATTATTTTTTAACTTAATTTTTTAATATACCAGGTTCTTATTATCTATTTTATACATATTTGTGTATCCATGTCAATCCCAATCTCCCAATTCATCCCACCACCACCCCCCCACCCACTTTCCCCCCTTGGCGTCCATACAATTGTTCTCTACATCTGTGTCTGTATTTCTGCCTTGCAAACCGGTTCACCTGTACTATTTTTCTAGATCCCTCATATACGCGTTAATATATGATATTTGGTTTTCTCTTTCTGACTTCACTCTGTATGACAGTCCCTAGGTCCATCCACATCTCTACAAATGACCCAATTTCATTCCTTTTTATGACTGAGTAATATTCCATTGTATATACATATCACATCCTCTTTTTCCATTCGTCTGTCAATGAGCATTTAGGTTGCTTCCATGACCTGGCTATTGTAAATAGTGCTGCACTGAACACTGGGGTGCATGTGTCTTTTTGAATTATGGTTTTCTCTGGGTATATGCCCAGTAGTGGGATTGCTGGGTCATATGTAATTCTATTGTTAGTTTTTTAAAGAACCTCCATACTGTTCTCCATAGTGGCTTATCAATTTACATTCCCACCAACAGTACAAGAGGTTTCCCTTTTCTCCACACCCTCTCCAACATTTGTTGTTTGTAGATTTTCTGATGGTGCCCATTCTAACCAGTGTGAGGTGATAGATAACTCATTGTAGTTTTGATTTGCATTTCTCTAATAATTAGTGATGTTGAGCAGCTTTTCAGGTGCCTCTTGGCCATCTGTATGTCTTCTTTGTAAAAATGTCTATTTAGGGCTTCTGCCCATTTTTGGATTGGGTTGTTTGTTTTTTTTAATATTGAGCTGCATGAGCTGTTTATACATTTTGGAGATTAACCTTTTGTCCACTGATTCATTTGCAAATATTTTCTCCCACTCTGAGGGTTGCTTCGTCTTGTTCATGGTTTCCTTTGCTGTGCAAAAGCTTTGAAGCTTCCTTAGGGCCCATTTGTTTATTTTTGTTTTTATTTCCATTACTCTAGGAGGTGGGTCAAAAAAGATCTTGCTGTGATTTATGTCAAAGAGTATTCTTCCTATGTTTTCCTCTAAGAGTTTTATAGTGTCCAGTCTTACATTTAGGTCTTTAATCCATTTTGAGTTTATTTTTGTGTATGGTGTTAGGGAGTGTGCTAATTCCATTCTTTTACATGTAGCTGTCCAGTTTTCCCAGCACCACTTATTGAAGAGACTCTCTTTTCCCCATTGTATATCCTTGCCTCCTTTGCCATAGGTTAGTTGACCATAGGTGTGTGGGTCAATCTCTGGCCTTCCTTTCCTGTTCCATTGATCTATATTTTTGTTTTTGTACCAGTACCATATTGTCTTGATTACTATAGCTTTGTAGTATAGTCTGAAGTCAGGGAGTCTGATTCCTCCAGCTCCATTTTTTTCCCTCAAGATTGCTTTGGCTATGCAGGGTCTTTTGTGTCTCCATACAAATTTTGAAGATTTTTTGTTCTAGTTCTGTAAAAAATACCATTGGTAATTTGATAGGGATTGCACTGAATCTGTACATTGCTTTGGCTATTATAGTGATTTTTACAACACTGATTCTTCCAATCCGAAAACCTGGTATATCTCTCCATCTGTTTGCGTCATCTTTGATTTCTTTCATCAGTGTCTTACAGTTTTCTGAGTACATGTCTTTTACCTCCTTAGGTAGGTTTATTCCTAGGTATTTTATTCTTTTGTTGCAAAGGTGAATGGGATTGTTTCCTTAAATTCTCTTTCTGATCCTTTGTTGTTAGTGTATAGGAGTGCAAGAGATTTCTGTGCATTAATTTTGTATCCTGCAATGTTACCAAATTCATTGTTTAGCTCTACTAGTTTTCTGGTAGCATCCTTAGGATTATCTATGTATAGTATCATGTCATCTACACCCAGTGAGAGTTTTATTTCTTCTTTTCCAATTTGGATTCCTTTTATTTCTTTTTCTTCTCTGACTGCCATGGCTAGGACTTCCAAAACGATGTTGAATAATAGTAGTGAGAGTGGATATCCTTGTCTTGTTCCTGATCTTAGAGGAAATGCTTTCAGTTTTTCACCATTGAGAGTGATGTTTGCTGTGCATTTGTCGTATAAGGCCTTTATTATGTTGAGGTAGGTTCCCTCTATGCCCACTTTCTGGAGAGTTTTTATCATGTCAAAAGCTTTTTCTGCATCTACTGAGATGATCATATGGTTTTTATTCTTCAATTTGTTAATATGGTGCACCACAATGATTGATTTACGTATACCGAAGAATCCTTGCATCCCTGGGATAAACCCCACTTGATCATGTTGTATGATCCTTTTAATGTGTTGTTGGATTCTGTTTGCTAATAGTTTGTTGAGAATTTTTGCATCAATATTCATCAGTGATATTGGTCTGTAATTTTCTTTTTTTGTAGTATCTTTGTCTGTTTTTGGTATCAGGGTGATGGTGGCCTTGTAGAATGAGTTAGGGAGTGCTCCTTCCTCTGCAATTTTTTGGAAGAGTTTGAGAAGGATGGGTGTTAGCTCTTCTCTAAATGTTTGGTAGAATTCGCCTGTGAAGCCATCTGGTCCTGGACTTCAGTTTGTTGGAAGATTTTTAATCACAGTTTCAATTTCATTACTTGTGATTGGTCTGTTCATATTTTCTATTTCTTCCTGGTTCAGTCTTGGAAGGTTATATTTTTCTAAGAATTTGTCCATTTCTTCCAGGTTGTCCATTTTATTGGCATAGAGTTGCTTGTTGTAGTCTCCTGGGATGCTTTGTATTTCTACGGTGTCTGTTGTAACTTCTCCTTTTTCATTTCTAATTTTATTGATTTGAGTCCTCTCCCTCTCTTTCTTGATGAGTCTGGCTAAAGATTTATCAATTTTGTTTATCTTCTCAAAGAGCCAGCTTTTAGTTATATTGATCTTTGCTATTGTTTTGTTTCTATTTCATTTATTTCTGCTCTGATCTTTATGATTTCTTTCATTCTACTAACTTTGGGTTTCATTTGTTCTTCTTTCTCTAGTTCCTTTAGGTGTAAGGTTAGGTTGTTTATCTGAGATTTTTCTTGTTTCTTCAGGTAAGATTGTATTGCTATAAAATTCCCTCTTAGACCTGCTTTTGCTGCATCCCATAGGTTTTGGATCATCGTGTTTTTGTTTTTATTCGTCTCTAGGTATTCTTTGATTTCCTCTTTGATTTCTTCAGTGATCTCTTGGTTATTTAGTAACGTACTGTTTAGCCTCCATGTGTTCCTGCTTTTTGTGTCTTTTTTCCCTGTAATTTATTTCTAATCTCATAGTGCTGTGGTCAGAAATGATGGTTGATATGATGTCCATTTTCTTAAATTTACTGAGGCTTGATTTGTGACTCCAGATGTGATCTACCCTGGAGAATGATCCGTGTGCACTTAAGAAGAAAGTATTATCTGCTGTTTTCGGATGGAAGGTCCTATAAATATCAATTAAATGTATCTGGTCTGCTGTGTCATTTAAAGCATGTGTTTCCTTATTAATTTTCTGTCTGGATGATCTGTCCATTGGTGTGAGGTGTTAAACTCCCCCACTATGATTGTGTTACTGTCGATTTCCTCCTTTATAGCTGTTAGTATTTGCCTCATGTATTGAGGTGCTCCTATGTTGGGTGCATATATATTTATAATTGTTATATCTTCTTGGACTGATCCCCTCATCATTATGTAGTGTCCTTCCTTGTCTCTTGTAACATTCTTTATTTTAAAGTGTGTTTTATCTGATATGAGTATTGCTACTACAGATTTCTTTTGATTTCCATTTGCATGGAGTATCTTTTTCCATCCCCTCACTTTCAGTCTGTATGTGTCCCTAGGTCTGAAGTGGGTCTCTTGTAGATAGCATATATACAGGTCTTGTTTTTGTATCCATTCAGTGAGCCTGTGTCTTTTAGTTGGAGCATTTTATCCATTCACATTCAAGGTAATTATCTATATGTATGTTCCTATTACCATTTTCTTAATTGTTTTGGGTTTGTTTTTGGAGGTCCTTTTCTTCTCTTGTGTTTCCCACTTAGAGAAGTTCCTTTAGCATTTGTTGTAGAGCTGGTTTGGTGGTGCTGAATTCTCTTACCTTTTGCTTTTCTGTAAATATTTTGATTTCTGTGTTGAATCTGAATGAGATCCTTGCCAGGTAGAGCAATCTTAGTTGTAGTTTCTTCCCTATTATCACTTTAAATATATTGTACCACTCCCTTCTGGCTTGTAGAGTTTCTGCTGAGAAATCAGCTGTTAACCTTATGGGAGTTCCCTCGTATGTTACTTGTCATTTTTCCCTTGTTGCTTTTATCCTTTGTCTTTAGTTTTTGTCAATTTCATTACTGTGTGTCTTGGCATGTTTCTCCTTGGGTTTATCCCGCCTGGGACTCTCTGTGCTTCCTTGGGTGGCTATCTCCTTTCCCATGTTAGGGATGTTTTCCACTATAATCTCTTCAAATATTTTCTTGGGTCCTTTCTCTCTATATTCTCCTTCTGGGACCCCTATAATATGAATGTTGTTGCGTTTAATGTTGTCCCAGAGGTCTCTTAGGCTGTCTTCATTTCTTTTAATTCTTTTTTCTTTATTCTACTCTGCAGCAGTGAATTCCACCATTCTGTCTTCCAGGTCACTTATCTGTTCTTCTGCCTCAGTTATTCTGCTATTGATTTCTTCTAGTATATTTTTCATTTCAGTTATCGCACTGTTCATCTCTGTTTGTTTGTTCTTTAATTCTTCTAGGTGTTTGTTCTTTAATTCTTCTAGGTCTTTTTAAACATTTCTTGCATCTTCTCGATCTTTGCCTCCATTCTTTTTCAGATGTCCTGGATTGTCTTCACTATCATCATTCTGAATTCTTTTTCTGGAAGGTTGCCTATCTCCACTTCATTTAGTTGTTTTTCTGGGGTTTTATCTTGTTCCTTCATCTGGTACATAGCCCTCTGCCTTTTCATTTTGTCTGTCTTTCTGTGAATGTGGTTTTCCTTCCACAGGCTGCAGAACTGTAGTTCTTGCCTCTGCTGTCTGCCCTCTGGTGGATAAGGCTATCTGAGAGGTTTGTGCAAGCTTTCTGACAGGAGGCACTGGTGGTGGGTAGAGCTGGGTGTTGCTCTGGTGGGCAGAGATCAGTAAAACTTTAATCCGTTTGTTTGCTGATGGGTGGGGCTGGGTTCCCTCCCTGTTGGTTGTCTGGCCTGAGGCGACCCAGCACTGGAGACTATAGGCTCTTTGGTGCAGCTGATGGCGGACTCCAGGAGGGCTCACGCGAAGGTTTATTTCCCAGAACTTCTGCTCCCAGTGTCCTTGTCCCTGCGGTGAGCCAAAGCCACCCCCCACCTCTGCAGGAGTCCCTCCAACACTAGCAGGTAAGTCTGGTTCAGTCTCCTATGGGGTCACTGCTCCTTCCCCCTGGGTCCTGATGTGCACACTACTTTGTGTGTGCCCTCCAGGAGTAGAGTCTCTGTTTCCCCCAGACCTGTTGAAGTCCTGCAATCAAATCCTGCTAGCCTTCAAAATCTGGTTCTCTGGGAATTCCTCCTCCCATTGCCGGACCCCCAGGTTGGGAAACCTGACATGGGGCTCAGGACCTTCACTCCAGGAGGTGGACTTCTGTGGTACAACTGTTCTCAAGTTTGTGAGCCACCCACCCAGCGGTTATGGGATTTGATTTTATTGTGATTGTGCCCCCTACCGTCTCATTGTGGCCTCTCCTTTGTCTTTGGACGTGGGGTATCTTTTTTGGTGAGTTCCAGTGTCTTCCTGTCAATGATTTTCCAGCAGCTAGTTGTGATTCTGGTGTTCTCACAAGAGGGAGTGAGAGCACATCCTGCTACTCCACAATCTTGAACCAATCTCATCAAATTCTAACTGATATTTCTGAGCACTTTCTTCCACTGTCCGTGAAGCCAGCACAGAGTTTTACCGTTAGCCGTAACTTTGCCATCAACAGAAATCGCAGATATTTTGTTGTCATGATAGAGTTGTTGCAGGTATCTCAAAATTTCATTCATTCTCCTTGCTACTCTGGAATTACAGTTACATTAGATCTCAGGCAGGTCTTGTCTGTGCTGCTTTAGTTAAGAAGCACGTATGTTGCTACACTGAAATATTTGCTGACTGAATTTTAGTGTAAGTGGTTCTTCCAAGCCCCTGCGTTTGCTTTATGCATTGAAATAGTTATTCTAAGAAGGGTCCTATGGGCTTCCTCAGACCACCAGTGGGCTCTGTAGCATAGTAAAAGATAAGGCTCCTGCTCCTAGGAAGAGACAAACCTAACATGATCCAGAACTTTCTGAGGACCTAACTTGATGTAAGTATAGGCTTAGAAAACCTAGAAGGGAGATAAGATAGCACATTCCTAAAACTGCATACCTCCTTCTGCTCAAAAACCCTATGATTCTGAATATCCGCTAAAATTATAGAGTAAACAGGGAGTGAAATTCGAGGGCCCCTGTGCCCTGCCCTTTTATATAATTGTATCCTCTTTGTTGAGTGACTAAAGATTGAACATTTTACTTTGCCTGGATGAGCACAGCCTTTGCCATCTTTATCTAAAATCATTTCCTTCTGAATTAAGACCTCAGAGGGCAGCCAATCAGCTGAATTTTGGGAAAGTGGCCCCAAGAGTGGGCCAGATCCTGATATTATCTCTTGTAATAGTATATATCATATGCCACCTTGGGCTGCCTACTGCATCAGATCCTCTCAGGGATCCCTCAGCTCCACTGTGGGGCCCATCTGGAGGGCTGGACTGTACCAGCACTCCTGTGTACATGGCCTTCGTCCTGTCCCACCTCCTAAGATGGCTCCGTTCCAACATCTGCTGGAGCCAGACTTCTAATACTTCACTCTCTTATCATCGAGCATTTTTCCCGCATCAAACAGTCTTTGCCTCTTAAAGAATTGTAATTCTGCCTCTATCTTGCTTAAGGATCCAGGAAGTGTTTAAGCACTGTTGAAAAATCAAAGTATGACAGACATAAGGAAAAATGCACAAGCTATGAATGTAGAAGGTGGATGAGTTTTTATAGAATGAATATACCTGTGAAAATAGCAGCTGGATGGAGAAACAGAACATTACTATGCCCAGAGGCTCTCTGGCGACCCCTTCCTGTCCCCATTTCTCCCACCCTACCAAGGGTAACCACAGGGCTGGCTTCTGACTACACTGTTTAGTTTTGCCTGGTTTTTCCTACTTTGGAGACATGAAATCCTAAGTACTGTGTTTGTGTCTGGCTTTTTTTGCTCAACACTGTGTGTGTGAGATTCAGGTTTCTGGAAAATTTTAAATTCAAAAGTTCAGTTCTTGTTTATCCCTCTTGAGGTTTAGTATGGGGAGAAGAACAAAAACATTTCTATTCGAAAAGCTGACTTTCTGGCGACCTAAGAATCCAGCCCTCGTAGTTTAGATAGCACTGTTTTTCTATTTGTTCTGTGTTTTCTTTTTCTTAGAAATCGAGCTCTGGTTCTAATTCTGTTTCCTGTCAAGAGTTAGAGTTGAATACAACAAAGCTGTGGGCGCCTCGCAGAGAAATCGTGTCTGAACTCTTGAAAGCGACGATACTTAGAAGTTAGGCTTTACTGTCATTCAGAGCCACCAGAACACCATATCTTCACATTTAAAGTACACAGGGGTGTGTTAAATATATTACTTGTTTAAAATTCTTTTCCGTTGCTGCTTTTCTAGGTCACTTGCTGTACAATGTTAGATGAGCAGTCACCACGGTATGGTGGGAAGAATGCGGAACACGGCCCAAAGACAAACATTTCGTTCTGCACACAGGCCCAGGCAGCTGCCTCGCACCAGTTCTCTGTGCCTCAGTTGCCCTGTCCCTCAGGCTTGCTTTGAAGGTCAGAATGAGATGAGGTATTGATACAAGAAAGGCTTCACAAACTGTGCTGTCCCACAGTTGAGTCCCCATATCACCGCTCTCTCTCCTTCCACACTTGCTTGGCATATTCACAGGAGACTGTATTCCTCTGTCTGCTTCCCGCTTCTTCTCCATGACCTTCTCTCTGCTCGACTGCCCATTTTCCTTTCCTACCTGTCCTTCAATGCCCAGCTCAAAGTCTAACATTTTCATGACGTCTCTGCCTTATGTGTGCCCACTCCTTTCTCTCTCTTTGGACTCCTTTTGTCCTCGTGGTTCATGTCATACTCGTTTGCTTAATGGTCCCTGTTTGTTTTTCCCTTCAAGTAGGTTACAAATTCCATGGCAAAAGTGTCTTTCTTTGGGGGGTGGGGTAGTCCACCATCTTAAAAAGGACATGGTAGGCATTTCATGCATAATGTTGATTTGCTTGGGAGTTTTTTAAAAAGAGGGGACAAAAATCAATGGTATGCTGGTAGAAGTCCTGATCATTTGCTGATTCCCTTGGTGTAAATACCTCCGTCGTGGCTGATTTCAAGTTACCAATATGATGTCAATTAACTCACAAAATTCCTGAATATTTTAACAATTAGTTCTTATGGGCCAGTGTGAGCTGGCTCTGGTACCTCACTAGACAAAATGTTATAAATAAGAAGTCCTTTTTAGGTGCTTTCACTGCCGAGGGCCCGGGTTCAATCCCTGGTCGGGGAACTAAGATCCCACAAGCCGCATGGCATGCCCAAAAAAAGAAGTCTCCTTTAAAAAAGAAAATGTATTTTATATTTTCATCCTTCTGTCCCCAAGCACCCAGTACAATGCTAGAAAATAACAAATACTGAATAAACGTTTGTTGGCTTAAAAAAAAAGTAGTACTTTTTTTTTCAGTACCCGGCCCTCTCACTGCTGTGGCCTCTCCTGTCACAGAGCACAGGCTCCAGACGTGCAGGCTCAGCGGCCATGGCTCACAGGCCCAGCCACTGCGTGGCATGTGGGATCTTCCCGGACCGGGGCACGAACCCGCGTCCCCTGCATCGGCAGGCGGACTCTCAACCACTGCGCTACTAGGGAAGCCCAAAAGTAGTCCTTCTTAAATAAACATTATAACCTTCTTCCTGATTCATAAGAAAATACGATACTTGACTGTGGAAAAGTCATTCTGTTATTTCCTAATCTCCCAAAAGAAGGTTGGTTGTGAGCATTTTTCAAGAAATAGATTTATGTGGACAGATGCTAGAAGCCAGTGCCTAATTTTTCTGAAGCATCTTGCTCTGTCTGTCAAGTATGGCAAATACCATAAAGTGATTCATCTGTATCATGTGTGACTTGATGTCACCTTAGTTAAAAATGCTACTCTTCTAACCAGAGCTGTGCTGCAATTTTAATTTTAAATATGAAAAATGTTCTGCAGTGGAAACTTTATTTCCAACCTGTTGAAGCTTTGGGTAGAAGGCTCTTAATCAGTTAGGTGCATGAGAATGGTCTTGAAGCTGTAGGACACTGGTCGGAGCTTGAGGGTGACATGGGAGGGCGGTCAGGGCACCAGGGAGATTTCCAAAAGAGAAGCGTGCCATAAAGCAACCAAAGATCCTATATATCCCTTGAATGTTTTGAGAGATTACATACTAAAGTCTCAACAATATGCTTAAAATCTTACAGGAATCATCTGGCTGGCAGAAAAACACATTCTCTTAAATAACCATGTGAAGTTCATTTTAAAATAATTATGTCTATGCAGAGAAAGCAAGCTGGTTGAGTGAGGTCAGAAGAAGCTTCTCTAAAGCTTCACATAAGATTCATCTAAGATGTAATAAACTGGGACTTTTTAACCAGGCTTACTATCTCTAGGTCACAAAGAAAGAGCAGGGTGAAATGCTCACGAGCATCTGTACAAAGGCCATATTAAGAAATAGTTGCACAGGGAGATCAGCTCGGTGCTTTGTGACCGCCTGGAGGGGTGGGATAGGGAGGGAGGGAGGGAGGGAGGGAGACGCAAGAGGGAAGAGATATGGGAACATATGTATAACTGATTCACTTTGTTATAAAGCAGGAACTAACACACCATTGTAAAGCAATTATACCCCAATAAAGATGTTAAAAAAAAAAGAAAGAGTTGAACTATGCAAGTTCTAGCTGAACCCTAATCCTTTGTTTTCTAACCAAGGCAGAACTAGGAACTGACCTACATACCAACCATTTATTTTCTTTAGTTTCCTGAATTAAAAGTGAACTCACTGTACAAAAGTGGCTAGTTTCCACAGGAGGGAAAAATCAAGGGAATGATACAAATGGTTTGCATTCAAAGGACCTCTGTAACCAATGAAAAGCAATTCTCTGGGACTGCAGAACTCAAAATAAATAAAGTATGTGGGTACTTATGCTGGAAATCACAAGGGTTTGAGATGTTGAAGTTCTAACTAACAGTTGTTTCAGAATGTGACCCTATTTAGAAATAGGATCACTGCAGATTTAATTAGCTAAGATGAGGTCATACTCAAAAAACTTCAACAAAATACTGGCAAACCCAATTCAACAGCACACTAAAGGATAATACACCATGACCAAGTGGGATTTATTCCTGGAATGTAAGAGTGGTTCAACATATGAAAATTAATCAATGTAAGTATAACACGTTAATAGAATGAAGGACCAAAGGGTGGGAGAGAAAAACCCACATGACCATCTCAAATGATGCAGAAAAAGCATTTGACAAGATCCAACACCTTTCATGATGAAAACAACATACTAGGAATAGAAAGAAACTACCTCCACATAATAAAGGCCATATACGAAAATCCCACTGCTAACATCATACTCATTGGAGAAAGGCTGAAAGCTTTTCCTCTAAGATCACAAACAAGATAAGAAAACCTGCTCTCACCACTTCTTTTTTTTCAATTTATTTTTAACTTATTTATTTATTTATTTTCTGCTGCATTGGGTCTTCATTGCTGCACGCGGGCTTTCTCTAGTTGTGGCATGTGGGGACTACTCTTCCTTGTGGTGTGCGGGCTTCTCATTACAGTGGCTGCTCTTGTTGTGGAGCACGGGCTCTAGGCGCACAGGCTTCAGTGGTTGTGGCACGAGGTCTCAGTAGTTGTGGCTCGCAGGCTCTAGAGCGTAGGGTCAGTAGCTGTGGCGCACGGGCTTAGTTGCTCCACGGCATGTGGCATCTTCCCAGACCAGGGCTCGAAACCATGTCCCCTGCTTTGGCAGGTGGATTCTTAACCACTGCTCCACCAGGGAAGGCCCTTCCAATGCTATTTTGAATAGAAGTGGTGAGAGAGGACTTCCGTGGTGGCGCAGTGGTTGAGAATCCGCCTGCCAAAGCAGGGGACATGGGTTCAAGCCCTGGTCTGGGAGGACTCCACATGCCACGGAGCAACTAAATCCGTGTGCCACAACTACTGAGCCTGCTCTCTAGAGTCCGTGAGCCACAAATACTGAGCCTGCGCACCTAGAGCCCGTGTTCCACAGCCAGAGAAGACACTGCAATGAGAAGCCTGCGCACTGCAATGAAGAGTAGCCCCGGCTCGCCACAGCTAGAGAAAGCCCGCGCACAGCAACAAAGACCCAATGCAGCCAATAAATAAATAAATAAATTTAAGAAAAAAGGTTTAAAAACAAACAAACAAAAAACCCAAATAGTATTGCAAGTCCCAGCCAGAGCAGTCAGGTAAGAAAAAGAAATACAAGGCATCCAAATTGGAAAGGAAAAAGTAAAATGATCTCTGTTTGCAGATGACATGATCTTATATGAGAAAACTCCAAAGATTCCATGCCAAAAAATATTAGAATAAATGATTTAGCAAAGTTGCAGGATACATAATCAACACACCAAAGTCACTTGTGTTTCTATACACTGACAGTGAACAATCTGAAAAGGAAATTGAGAAAAAAATCCATATAAAATAGCATGAAAAATAATAAAATATTTAGGAATAAACTTAACCAAGGAGGTGAAAGGCTTGTACCACTGAAAACTAGAAAACATTGCTGAAAGAAATTAAAGACACAAATAAATGGAAAGACATTCTGTGTTCATGGGTTGAAAGACTTAATATTGTTCAGATGTCAATACTGTCCAAAGTGATCTACAAAGTCAATGTAAGCCCTAACAAAATCTCAAGGGGACTTCTTGCACAAATAGAAAAATTCATCTCAGACTTTATGTGGAATTTCAAGGGACACGGACTAGCCAAAACAATCTTGAAAAAGAAGAGTAAAGTTGGAAGTCTCAAACTTTCTGATTTCAAAATGTATTTTAAAGCCATAGTAATCAAAACAGTGTGGTACTAGCATAAAGACTGATGTATAAACCAATGGAATAGAGAGTCCATAAATAAACCCTCATATATACAGTCAAATGAATTTTGACATGAGTGCCAAGACCAATTGATGAGGAAAGGACAGTCTCTTCAACTAATGATATTGGGAAAATTGGATATGCATATCAAAAAAATGAAGTCGAACCCTTATCTTACACCATATACAAAAGTTAACTCAAAGTAGAAATGCAAATCAAAACTACAATGAAGTATCACCTCACACCAGTCAGAATGGCCATCATCAAAAACTCTACAAACAATAAATGCTGGACAGGGTGTGGAGAAAAGGGAACCGTCTTGCACTGTTGGTGGGAATGTAAATTGATACAGCCACTATGGAGAACAGTATGGAGGTTCCTTATAAAACTAAAAACAGAACTACCATACGACCCAGCAATCCCACTACTGGGCATATACCCTAAGAAAACCATAATTCAAAAAGAGTCATGTACCACAACGTTCATTGCAGCTATATTTACAATAGCCAGGACATGGAAGCAACCTAAATGTCCATCAATAGATGAATGGATAAAGAAGATGTGGCACATATCTACAATGGAATATTACTCAGTCATAAAAAGTAACGAAATTGAGTTATTTATAGTGAGGTGGACGGACCTAGAGTCTGTCATACAGAGTAAAGTAAGTCAGAAAGAAAAACAAATACCGTCTGCTAACACATATATATGGTTTCTTTAAAAAAATGGTTCTGAAGAGTCTAAGAGCAGGACAGGAATAAAGACAGAGACGTAGAGAATGGACTTGAGGACATGGGGAGGGGGAAGGGTAAGCTGGGATGAAGTGAGAGAGTGGCAAGGACATATATACACTACCAAATGTAAAATAGCTAGTGGGAAGCAGCCCCATAGCACAGGGAGATCATCTCAGTGCTTTGTGACCACCTAGAGGGGTGGGATAGGGAGGATGGGAGGAAGACGCAAGAGGGAGGAGATATGGGGATATATGTATATGTATAACTTTTAACCTCTAAACAGCTTCCCTAGTAGCGCAGTTCAGCTGTTTTACATTTATGGGGAAAAGAAGGAGTTCATTGTTTAAAGTGCTTTTTAAACGTACACAAGCATGGCTGTTTTTTATAGTGGTGAGAATGACATACATAGTCAAATATCAGAACTAGAACACACAGAGGATGATATGCAATCACTTCAGAATGTGACCATTGGTACACGAGGGATCAAAATAATGTGAAGTATTTCGAATAACTGAAAAATGTTGACCTCATATACCCTAGGGGTATTTTCATTTCATATTCGAGCTATTCAGATTATAGGCTGCGTTCACTGGCATCGCACGCTCCAGATCACAGAACATTGCCTCCCCTCATGATGGGGAAAATTCTATTCGATATTTCACTGCAGTTACAATTTTCAGGAATGACAGGTGCTGAATAATTATGGGAAAATTGCTTTAATACTCTTCCATAAAATTTACATGTTCCCAAACCTGGCCCTTGTTGAGACTGTAACCCCCATGCTTGAAGACGTGCAGACACATGTTAAAGATCAAAAAAAATCTAAATGTATTTTATAAGATTTCCTTTGAATACTTTGGCTGCTTTACAGCGTCAGGCAGAGGGAAATGAGAATTCTGTGAATTATCTAGTCAACCAATTTTTTTGTTTTATTTGTCCCAAATTGTCATTTTAAAAAACACGGAATGTATGACTCCTCCCTAAGATGAAAGGTTGGAATAGATGCTAGATCATTTTTAAGGTCCATTTTACCTGTCAGAATGCAAGTGTATCTAAGAAGTGATTTGTGGGGCTAAAATGAGGCATCTTAAGGCTAGTCTGGGAGCCCTCTGACCAGCTAGTGTATGGCCCTCTGGGGAGGGGTCAGCTCTCTCTGAGTAGTCAGAATGGAAAGCAGACTGACCCGAAGTAAGATACAAGTTATCCCGATAAGGATGGAATCAACGATAGGAATGTCCTAGAGTCTAGGCTCTTTGTTGGGGTTCCACAGCAGGGAGGCTGGTTTTTCTGAGCAAAGATCAAAGGGAACCCTTGGGCAGAACCCTTGGTGTGTGGCCAATCCACGCAGGAGTCACAAAGCAGCAACAGAAATGTGTGTGTGTGTCCGCACATGCATAGGAGGGCCTTTAGGGGCCACTTTATATAAGTACACCGATCTCAATGAGGGGACAGTAAACCCTGGACAAGTTGGGAGGGATGTTTCCAGGCTCCCTTGTACTAATATGTGGCATGCTTGAGGAATCATAACAGAGAAGGGTCTGTCAAGATGCAGCTGAGAAAGGAGGAAACACACCAGTTACTTTAACAGAGATAATTTAATATAGGAACTCGGGGGAAAAGGACTGAGAAGAGAAGGAGGCAAGACTGAGGTAACACAGAGGTAGTCACGGCTACTTGGAAGCAAGGCCCACTCCTAGGCCCGCAGGAACAAATGGAAGAAAGTGACATTATCAGAACCTAAAGTCTATGAGCCGAGGCTTGCAGAGCTGGGACCAAGGCCTCCGGGGAGGCAGCTAGCAGTTGGCTGGGGCTAACACCTTTAAAGAGGTGGAGAATAATACTGGAAATTGGAACCAACTGTTACTGGGAACAACTGCTGCTGTGGCAAGGAAGCGTGGCTGGGATGACACTGACAGGACCAGCAAGCAAAGGGGAAGAACTCCTGGCCTGGCCTCCATCTAGCACCCCTTCCTGGCAGAGCCCAACAGGGAGACAGACGGCAAATGGGCAGTGACGTTTGCAGAGTTCCAGCCCCAGCATCAGCGCACAGTCTAGAAGGGAGGGCTCGAGACAGTACAAAAAAGAGGGGGCTGTGGTCCTAAGTGAACCTAGGAGGAAAGAACAGCAGGATTGGCACTGCTAACAGAGTAGCAGGAAGCCATGGAATAGACACTCGTGGGAAAAACAGGTAAGCCATGGACTGGACCCCTGGGGGCAGCAGAAGGCACGGGGGCCAGGGGGGTTGAGGCCTCAAGTTTGGGTTTGGACGGGGCTCAATTTCAGCCACTGTTCAGTGAAAAATTTTGTGAGAGAGCAGGGTAAGGCTTCATCCATTTACCTAGGTCATTAAGAAAAAGAAATGGCTGCATTTAGGTTTAGCTCAGAAAATAATTGAGAAAAATTTAACTTGCATACATCCAATGGTGTTGGAATTTAGGTGTTAAAATGCTGTGAAAAATGATTAAGAGTTTCCTGACTTGTCACTAGATGAAATCGGAAGTTTCTGTCTACTTGTATTCTGGATTTGAGGGAACGGGGTTGGGTGAGTAGGAACTAACAGAACCTCTGAAACATGTATTACACCTGTATTCACATTTGTGTGAGTGTTAGGGTACGGGTCAGGATTAGGCTACGAGTTAGGGTAATGGTTAGGGTTAAGTTTAGGGTTAGGGTTAGGGAACGGGTACAGTTTAGGGTACAGGTTAGGGTACGAAAACAGGTTAGGGTTAGGGTAAGTGTCAAGGTATGGGTTAGTGTTATTGTACGGGTTAGGATTAGGGTACGGGTTAGGGTACGGGTTAGGGTTAGGGAACGGGTATGGTTTAGGGTATAGGTTAGGGTACGACAACAGGTTAGGGTACAAGATAGGATTAGAGTACAGTTTAGGGTTGGGGTTAGGGTTGGGGAATGGGTACAGTTTAGGGTACAGGTTAGGGTACGACAACGGGTTAGGGTACGTGTTAGGGTATGGGTTAGTGTTAGTATACGGGTTAGGATTAGGGTACGGGTTAGGGTAAGCGTTAGGGTTAGGGAACGGGTACGGTTTAGGGTACAGTTTAGTGTACGACAACATCACCTTTTGGGGGTTTATCCGGGAACACTCCTCTCCAGTGTATAACCGAGGAACACCACTAGCCGGAAAGACTGTTTCCCTAGTTACCAGAGTGGGGAAAGCAGAAATGCTGCTGCCCAATGGCCGTTACCGGCAACAGCAGCTTTAAAACCTGTGCTGAGGGTCACTTCATATGCACAAGTACTGGAGGCCTGTAAATGAAACCTACCCTCAAAATGTCTTCAGGGAGGTCATGGCCAAAATAATTTGAACTGTGGCACATACTCCAAGAAATCCATTTGAGGAGGTAAGCTGTACTCACAGTTTGAAGAAAAATAGGGCGTGCCTGAAAGCTGAATTTCAAGGGATTATGAGACGCATGCAAATCCAACCAAAAGGAGGTATCAGCTCACACCAGTCAGAATAAACATCATCAGAAAAACTACAAAAAAATAAACGCTGAGGCGGTTGTGGAGAAGTGCATACCCTCAACTTTAGGTGGGATGTAAGCTGGTAAGAGCAACTAATAAGAACAGAATGGAGGTGCCTTTACAAGGTAAACATTTGGCTACCATAGGATCCAGCAAGCCCACTCCTGGGCCTATAACCAAAGAAGACAGAATTGGAAAGACACAGGCAAATGTGCATTGCAGCAGTATTACAACAGCCAAGACATGGAAGCAACCAAAAAGTCCATCAACAGATGAGTGGACAAAGAAGAACTGGTCCAGGTACAGATGGAATATTAGCCAAGGAGAAAAATGACACAATGCCATTTGCAGCACCGTAAATGAGTGCAGAAGTAATCACGCAACTTGTAGTAAGTCAGAAAGCGAAAGACACATATCCTATGATATCACTTATAGGGGTTACCTAAAAATTGATACCAGTGAAGATATTTCCACAGATAAAAGCAATCACAGATTCATTAAACAAACTTATGGTTCACCAATGGAAAGGTGTGAGGATTGGATACATTAGGATGTCAGGGTTACCAGAGATATAAAAACACAGGTGAAGTATATAATCACGGAAGAACTACGGAATACCGAGAGAAGACTACTCAACATTGTGTCATAACCTATTGGGAAAAGGGTCCAAAGAACAATAGATATATGTATGTGTGTAAAACAACCACATCTTGCACACCTAGAACAAGCAAAACATTGTAATCACACTTGCTGTGATAAAAAATGAAAATTAAATTTAAAAAACGAGCAAGAAGTAGTGAGATATAAACTTAAGGGGCTTTCTCCTGGCACATTCCATTCTAATTTACAACCTAAAACACGACTTCCATTGAGGCTCTATTGCCCTAGTAACCAGATTTGGTCAAGGAGAACTGCTGCCACCTTGTGGCCGTTTCACACAACAGCAGCTCTAAACCCAGTGCTAATGGTAACTTGATATTCAAAATAATTGCAGGCCTGTAAATGACACCTGCGCTCTAAACAAATCCTTGTGTCGTAAATCGAGCAAAAATCTCAAAAGACGTGCATATTTCAAAACGAAAACTTCAAGAGGCATATTTTATGCACACTTTGTATTCTCTTTTTCTTTCTTTTTTTTTGGTTAAAAAAAAAGGGCATGGAAAAATGCTCAACAGGAATTAATAAAGCCACGCAAATCCAGTCTACAAAAACGTTCACCTCACAGTCGTCAGAATGATCATCAGCAAAAAAGTCTACAAAGTATAAATGCTGAAGGGGTTTTAGAGAATTGTGTACCCTCTAGCTGCTGGTGGGATGTAAGCTGGTAACAGCCAGTACTGAGAACAGAATGGAGGTGTGTTTAAAGGTAAAAATTGAGCTACCATGTGATCTGGTAGGCCCAGTGATGGGCCTATCACCTGAGTAGACCAGAATCAAAAAGACACAGGCTGGAAATCCTGCACTGCAGCAACATGTACCATGTTGCCAAGACCTGGAAGAAACCAAAATGTCCATCAACAGAAAAATGCACCAAGAAGAAGTCGTCCATGGACACAATGGAATATTAGCCATGGAAAAGCACGGAACAGTGCCGTTGGCACCACCATAGAAGGATCTAGAGATAATCACCCAACTTGAACTGAGAAAGAAAACGAAAGACAGGTATCCTATTACATCACTTATAGGTGTTATGTAAAACGTAATACCCATGAAATAATTTCCAAGAGAAGGACACTCATAGATTCAGAAAACCAAATTATGTTGAACCAAAGGAAAGGTGTAAGGAATGTACGAATTAGGATATGGGGGTTAACAGACATGTACTAATACATATGAAATATATAATCACAAAATACCTATGGAATACCAAGAGAGGTCTACTCAACACTCTACACGGGAAAGGATCCAAAGATGAATAGATCGATACATAGATATAATGAACCAGATTCTGTACACCTAGAACACACACATTTTTTCTCAAGTTTGCTCTGATAATTAATAAAGATTAAATTTAAAAACCAAACAAGAAGTAAGGAGATATAAGCTCTTGGGGGGTTGCCCTGGCACATTCCACTCTAATTTGCAGCCTACTAACCCGATTTCCAGGAAAGCTCTGTTGCCCCAAAACCCACAGTTGGAAATGTAGAAATGCTGCCGCCTTGTGGCCGTTTCCCGCAAGAGCGGCTTCAAAACCACACTTAAGGGTCACTTAACATTCACAAGGACTCAGGGCTGTCAAGGACACCTGCCCTCAAAAATTGTGCTGAGGTAAGGAATGGCCAAAAAATTCAAAACTGGCAAATGTTTCAAGGAGATACTATGAAGAGGTAAGTTTTACTCACGATTTTTCCAAAGAAAAGCAAAATGGATAAAAGCTCAACATCAGGTATTATCAGACTCATGCAAATCTAGCCTACAAAAAGGTTTCAACTCACGCAAGTCAACTACCATCAGCAAAAAGTCTACAAACAATAAATGCTGAAGGGGTTTTAGAGAACTGTGTACCCTCTAGCTGCTGGGGAGATGTAAAGTGGTAAGAGCCAATAATGACAACAGAAAGGAGCTGCGTTTAAAAGTAAAAATTGAGCCAGCATTCCATTCAGCAGGCCCAGCGCTGAGCCTCTCACCTGAGAAGACCAGAGTCGAGAAGGCACAGGCTGCAACATCTGCACTGCAGTTTTCACAATAGCCAAGACACGGAAGCAACCAAAATGTCCATCAACAGATGAATGGCTACAGAACAAGTGGTCCACGAACAAAATGGAATACTAGCCATGGAAAACAGTGAAACACTGCTCTTTGAGACACCATAGTTGAGCCTAGAGATAATCACAGAACATGAGGTAAGTCGGAAAGCAAAAGACATACCCTATGATATCACTTATAGGCGTTATCTAACAACTGACACAAATGAACATATTTCCACAAAGAAAGGCACTCACAGGCTTAGAAAACAAACTATGGTTATCTAAATAGAAAGGTGGGAGGAATGCATAAATTAAGATGAGGGTCACCATACGTGTACAAATACCTATTACATACATATATTTAAAAGACTGACCATATACCAAGACAGTTCTACTGAACGCTCCGTAATAATTTATATGGGAAGAGGATCTGTACAGGAATAGATATATATAACTGTACAAATGAACCAGATTGTGTACACCTAGAACAAACAATATTTTAATCATTACCCCGATTTAAATAATTAAATTAAAACATCGAACAACAAGTAATGAGACATAAACTTATTGGGGGTTTTCCCGGCACATTCCATTCTAATTTGCAAGCTAGGAACCCGACTTCCAGAAAGGCTCGGATGCCCTAGTAACCAGATTTGGGAATGGAGAAATGCTGCCGCCTTGTGGCCGTTTCCCACAACAGCAGCTTTAAACCAAGTGCTAATGATCACTTAATATTCACAATAATTGCAGGCCTGTAAATGACAGCTGCCCTCAAACACATCCTGGTGTCGAAAATTGACTAAAAAATTCAAAAGAGGGCAACCTTTCAAGAAGACAATTTCAAGCGGTATATTTTACTCACCCTTTTTTCCTTTTTTTTTTAAAAAAAAGGCGTAGGAAAATGCTTAACATTAGGAATCATTAAGGACATGCAAATGAAATCTGCGAAAACGGATCAGATCACACCAGTCAGAATGACCGTCAGCAAAAGTTCTGCAAACAATAAATGATGAAGGGGTTGTGGAGAAATTCGTACCCTCAGCTCTAAGTGGGCGTAAACTGGTAAGAGCCACTAATGAAAGCAGAATGCAGGTGCATTTAAAAGGTGAACATACAGCTACCTTTCAGTCAAGCAGGCCCACTGCTGGGCCTATCACCTGAGAAGACCAGAATCGAAAAGACACAGGCTGGCAATCCTGCACTGCAGCAGTATTTACCATAGCCAAGACGTGGAAGCAACCAAAATGTCCATCAACAGATCAAGGTACAAAGAAGAAGAGGTCCATGTACACTTGGAATATTACTCCAATAAAAAATATAAATTAAATTTTAAAATCAAGCATAAATAAGGTGACATAAGCTTTTGGGGGTTTATCCGGGCACATTCCACTCTAATTTACAACCGAGGAACAGGACTTCCAGGAAGTTTCTGCTTCCCTAGTAACCCGTTTGGGGAATGTAGAAATGCTGCCGCCCTGTGGCCATTACTCGCAACAGCAGCTTTAAAATGGTGACTTCATATTCACAAAGAGTGCAGGGCCGTAAATGCCACGTGCCCTCCCAATGTCTTGAAGGATGTAATGGCCAAAAAAAATCAAAATGTGGCACATACTTCAAGAAAATAATTTGAATAGGTAACTTGTAGTCACTCTTTTTTTAAAAAAAATAAAAGGACATGGCTAAAAGCACAATATGAGGAATTATTAGACACATGCAAATCCATCCAAAAAAGGTATCATCTCACACCAGTCAGAATCACCACCAGCAAAAACACTACAAACAGCAAATGCTGAAGGGGTTGTGGAGAAATGCATACCCTCAAGTTTAAGTGAGACGTAAACCGGTAAGAGTCCCTAATTAAAATAGAATGGAGGTGCCTTTGAAAGGTGAACATTGAGCTACCATAGGATCCAGCAGGCCCACTCCTGGGCCTATAACCGAAGAAGACAGAATTGGAAAGACACAGTCAGGCAAATGTGCATTGCAGCAGTATTACAACAGCCAAGACATGGACGCAACCAAAAAGTCCATCAACAGATGCGTGGACAAAGAATAACTGGTACAGGTACACATGGAATATTAGCCAAGGAGACAAATGACACAATGCCATTTCCAGCACCATAGATGAGCCTAGAGGTAATCACACAACTTGAAGGAAGTCAGAAAGCGAAAGACACATACCCTATGATATCACTTACAGGGGTTACCTAAAAATTGATACCAGTGAAGATATTTCCACAAATAAACATAATCATAGATTCATTAAACAAACTTATGGTTAACCAAACGGAAAGGTGTGGGGATTGTATAAATTAGGATAGTGGGGTTAACACAGTTGTACAAACACATGTGAAATATATAATCACCAAAGACCTACGGAATACCAAGAGAAGACTACTCACCATTGTGTCATAACCTACATGGGAAATGGATGCCAAGATGAATAGATATATATGTATATGTGTAAAAGAACCACATCTTGCATACCTAGAGCAAACAAAACATTGTAATCAAATTTGCTCTGATATAAAACCAAACATTAAATTAAAAAAGAACAAAAAATAATGAGACATAAACTTATCCGGGTTTTTCCTCGCACATTCCATTCTAATTTACAACCTAGGAACACGACTTCCAGGAAGGTTCTGTTTCCCTAGTAACTAGAGTGTGGGATGTAGAAATGCTGCCTCCCTGTGGCCGTTTCCTGCAAGAGCAGCTTTAAACCCACAGATAATGTTCAACTTGATATTCACAAGGACTCAGGGCTGTAAATGACACCTGCCCTCAAAAAAAATCCTGGGATCGAAAATCGACCCCAAAATTCAAAAGAGGTCAACCTTTCAAGAGGACAATTTCAAGAGGTATATTTTACTCACATTCTTTCTTTTCATTTTTCTTTTTTTTTAACAAAAGAAAGGCATGAAACAATGCTCAACATCAGGAATTAATAAAGCCATGCAAATCCAATCTACAAAACCTTCACCTCACAACAGTCAGAATGATCATCAGCAAAAGAAGTCTACAAACAATAAATGCTGAAGGGATTTTAGAGTACTGTGTACCCTCTAGCTGCTGGTGGGATGTAAACTGGTAACAGCCAGTAGTGAGAACAGAGTGGAGGTGCATTTAAATTGAGCTACCATAGGATCTGGTAGGCCCACTGCTGGGCCTATCACCTGAGAAAGCCAGAATCAAAAAGACACAGGCTGGCAATCCTGCACTGCAGCAACATGTACCATAGCCAAGACCTGGAAGCAACCAAAATGTCCATCAACAGATGAATGGATAAAGAAGAAGTGGTCCATGAACACAATGGAATATTAGCCATGGAAAACAGTGAAACACTGCTCTTTGCGGCTCCATAGAAGAGCATAGAGATAATACAGAAAATGAGGTAAGTCAGAAAGCAAAAGACATATCCTATGATATCACTTAAAAGTGTTATCTAACAACTGACACAAATGAACATATTTCCACAGAGAAAGACATTCCCAGACTTAGAAAACAACCTATGCATACCTAAAAGGAAAGGTGGAAGGAATGGATAAATTAAGCTGAGGGTTTCCATACCTATACAAATACATATTAAATATATATATCAAAAAGACCAACCAGGGCTTCCCTGGTGGCTCAGTGGTTGAGAGTCCACCTGCTGATGCAGGGGACGCAGGTTCATGTCCCGTTCCAGGAAGATCCCACATGCCACGGAGCGGCTGGGCCCGTGAGCCATGGCCGCTGAGACTGCGTGTCCGGAGCCTGTGCTCCGCAACAGGAGAGGCCACAACGGTGAGAGGCCCGCGTACCACCAAAAAGAAAAAAAAGACCGACCATATACCAAGGGAAGTCTACTGAACGGTCTGTAATAATTTACATGGGAAGTGGATGTGTACATGGATATATATAATGTACAAATGAACCACATTGTGTACACCTAGAACAAACAGTATTCTACTCATTACTCCAATTTTTAAAATTAAATTAAAAAAACGAACAACAAGCAATGAGACATAAACTTATGGGTTTTTTTCCTGGCACATTCCATTCGAATTTACAACCGAGGAACATGACTTCCAGGAAGGGCTCTGTTGCCCTGGTAAACAGATTTGGGAATGGAGAAACGCTGCCGCCTTGTGGCCATTTCCCGCAAGAACAGCTTTAAACCCAGTGTTAATGGTCATTTAATATTCACAGGGAATGCAGGGCTTTTTATGACACCTGCCCTCAAAAAGTGTCCTGCGGTCAGGAATGGACATTAATACTCAAAACAGGGCAAACTCTCGAGAAGACAGTTTCAAAAGGTAAATTTGCTCACACTTTTTTGGTTTTTGTTTTTAAAAAGAACATGAAAAAATGTTCACCATCAAGAATTATTGGAGACATGCACATGTAAACTACAAAAAGGTATCACGTTACACTAGTCTGAATGGCCATCAGAAAAAATGCGAACAATAAATGCTGAATAAGTTTCCGAGAGTGGGTACCCTCCTATGCTGTTGCTGGGATGTAAACTGGTAACAGCCACTAATCAGAACAGAATGAAGGTGCCTTTTAAAGGTAACAGTTGAGCTACTATGGGATCCTGCCGAACCATTAATGGGCCTATTAGCCGAGAAGACCAGAATTCAGAAAGACACAGGCACCCAAACGTGCACTGCAGCGATATTTACAATAGCCAGACATGGATGCAACCAAAATGTCCAGCTACAGATGAATGGACAAAAAAGAAGTGGTCCATGTACACAATGGAATATTAGCCATGGAAAAGATGAAACAATGCTTTCTGCAGCACCACAGATGAGCCTAGAGATAATCATACTACGTAAAGTAAGTCAGAAGGAGAAAGACAAATATTCGATGATATCATTTACTGGCGTTATCTAAAAATTGATACCCAGGAACATATTTCCACAGCGAAAGGCCCATACAGACTTAGAAAAAGGTGAAAGGAATGGAAAAATTAAGATGTTAGGTTAACATACATTTAATAATACATATAAAATATATAATCAGGAATGACTTACTGGATGCCAAGGGAGGTCTACTCAATGCTCTGTAATGACCAACATGGCAAAGAATCTAAACCTGATTAGATACATGTATACGTATGAATAAATCAGATTCTGTACACCTAGAACAAACACAACATTGTAATCAAATTTATTCTGATAAGAAATAAAAATTAAATTAAACAAGAAGCAATGTGACACAAGCTTTTGGGTATTTGTCCTGGCACTTTCCACTCTAATTTACAACCTAGGAACAGGAGTTCCACTAAGGCTCTGTTTTCCCTAGCAATCAAGATGAGTATGAATAACTTCCGCTGCCTGGCTGCCCTTTCCTGCAACGACAACTTTAAAACCAACGCTTATGGGTACTTAATATTCACAAGGACCGTAGGGCTGTAAATGACAACTGCCATCAGGGAGTGTCCAGGGGTAGGTAAGCAAAACAAAATTCAAAAGAAACAGACTTTCAATGTCCTATTTCAATAGGTAAATTTTACACTGTTTAAAAGAAAAACACTTGAAAAGATGCTCTAATTCATGTATTATTAGCAGCGTGGATATCAAAACTACAATGGGGGATCACTTCACGTGAGTCAGAATAGCCATCATCAAAAACTCTACAAACAATAAATGCTTGAGAGACTGTAGAAACAAGAGAACCCTCCTATACAGTTGTTGGGATCTAAGGTGGTAACAGCCACTATAAATAACAGTATGGAGGTGCCTTTACAAGGTAAAATTAGAGCTACCATATGATCCAGCAATCCCACCCCCAGGCGTATAACAAGAGAAAACCAGAACTGGAAAACACACATGCGCCCAACGTGCACTGCAGCACAATTTACAGTGTCTAAGACATGGAAGCCACCCAAATATCCATCAGCAGATGGATGGATGAAGAAGTGGTACATGTTCACAGTGAAATATTACTCAGAAATGGAAAGGAATGAAAGAACGCTGTTTGTAGCATCATGGATGGACCTAGAGATAATCATACTAAGTGAAGTAAGTCAGAAAGAGAAAGTCAAATATCATATGATATCACTTATTGGTGAAATTTAAAAATTGATACCAATGAACTAACTTACAAGAGAGAAACAGGAACTTTCCTGGTGGTCCAATGGTTAAGAATCCATGCTTCCGCTGCAGGGGGCGTGGGTTCGATCCCTGGTGTTGGGAGAACTAATATCCCACATGCCTTGCAGTGCAGCCAAAAAAATAAAATAAAAGAGAGAGAAACAGACTCACAGGCTTAGAAAACAAACTTATGGTTACCCAATGAGGAAGGTGAGGGGAAGGAATAAATCAAGAGGTTGGGAAAAACATTTACACACTAATACATGTAAAATAGATAATCAAAAAGGACCTACTATAAAACAAAGGGAAGTCTATTCAACACTCTCTAATAACCTATATGGGAAAAGTACCTGAAGATGAACAGACATATGAATATACATAACTGAACAAGATTCTGTATGCCTACCACAAACAATATTTTAAATCAACTTTACTCCAATAAAAAAAGAAAAATTAAATTTAAAAAAAACAAGAAGTAACAAAGCACAAGATTTTGGGTGTTTGTTCTGGCATGGTCCACACTAACTTACAATCCAGGAGCCTGTCTTTCACAGTGGCTGCGGTTACCCAAGTAACCAGAGAGGGGCATGAAGGAAACCCTACCGCTTGTACCCATTTCCACAACAGCAACTTTAAAACATGTGCTTATGGGCACTTAATATTCACAAGGACTGCCAGGGTGTAAATGACACCTGCCCTTAATAAATGTCCTGTGGTAGTTATCGAACAAAACTTCAAAACAGTCAGACTTTCAAAAAGCCAATGTCAAATGTAACTTTTTCTCACAGTGCTTAAAAAAACCACATGCAAAGATGCTCAACATCTCGAATTATTAGACACATGCAAATCAAAACTACAACAAGGTATCACCTCGCACAGTCAGAATGTCCATCATCAAAAAGTCTACAAACCATAAATGCTGGAGAGGACATGGAGAAGAGGGAACCCTCCTATGCTGTTGGTGAGATGTAAGCTGGTAACAGCCACTATAAAGCACAGTATGGAGATGCCTTTAAAAAGTAAAAATAGAGCTACCCTATCATCCAGCAGTCCTGCTTCTGGGCACACATCTGCAGAAAACCAGACTTCAAAAAGACTAATGCGGGCTTCCCTGGTGGCGCAGTGGTTTAGAGTCCGCCTGCCGATGCAGGGGATGCGGGTTTGTGCCCCGGTCCGGGAAGATCCCACATGCCGCGGAGCGGCTGGGCCCGTGAGCCATGGCTACTAAGCCTGCGCGTCCGGAGCCTGTGCTCCGCAACAGGAGAGGCCACAGTAGTGAGAGGCCTGCGTACCGCAGAAAAAAAAAAAAAAAAGAGCTCTGTACTGAACTCTTTGCTCTCAACTTGTGGACCAGATGAAGGACAGGATGAGGATATGAAGCCCATATCCTTGAATTTTAACTGAACTTAGTGGGAAAGTTTCATGTTTCTTACCATTAAACATAATGTGAAGTTACAGTTTTTGTAGATTTTTGTTATCAACTTGAGAAAACTCCCTTCTACTTCTATTTTACTGAGAATTTTTATGAACACCTATCTGATAAAGGATTTGTACTCAAACTATACCAAACAAGCCCATTAAGATTTGGTGAAGATTGAAACACACACCTGGACAAAGAAGATATACAGATACTAAATGAGCAGACACAAGTATACTCACGATGCCGGTGGAATGCATGTACAACCCACTTTGGAAGACAGTTGGGCAGTTTTTTCCAAATCTAAACAGTCTCACCCCTTAGGATCCAAGAAGCACACCTCTTGTATTTAGACAACTGCTTTGAAAAACTGTGTTCAAACACAAGCTAGCATTTGGACTTCCCGGGTGGCGCAGTGGTTAAGAATCTGCCTGCCGATGCAGGGGACACGGGTTTGATCCCTGATCCAGGAAGATCCCACATGCCGCGCAGCCACTAAGCCCGTGCGCCACAACTACTGAGCCTGAGCTCGAGAGCTCACGAGCTAAAAAAGTAAAGATAGGTAATGGCTTGGGCCATTTCAAGGGAGTGACTCCGTTTTCCTGGGTATCTTTCAAGTATACAAGTAGGTATGCATGGTATAAATTAAACTTCCGATTATTTTTCTCCAGTTCATCTCCCTTTCATTACAAGGGGGATCTCGATGAAGAACAGAGAAGAAGGAAAATTATTTTTCCTCTCATATACATGCCATGCAACAGTATTCAGATATAAAGGAATGGACCTTCAACCCATGTAAAAAAAAAAAAGATGAATCTAACACTTACATTGCTAAGTGAAAGAATCCCGTTTGAAGTGCTACACACTGTAACCTCATTTATATGATATTCTAGAAAAGGCAAAACAGACATGTTTTGGAAACAGTTTATGGAACATGTGGTTGAAACAGTTCATATGATACTTTAGAGCTATGAATACCTGCCACTATGCATTTGTCTACATCCACAGATTTTTACAACCCAATTAGTAAATTATAATCTATTCAAATTTAGTTACTTAGGATATGGAAGTGTCAAAGGCTGGAATACACAATGTAACAAAGAATCTAACTGATTTAGAAATGTATGAAAAAACTCACTGTTGGTGGTGGGACAAAATAGGCTGACCTAAATGAACTTTGGAAATGAACAGAATCTGTAGACCAAAGGCAAAATGTGCCATATATACAGAGTGGACTCAAAGTTCTTTCCCATGGTGGGTAGTAGCTAACAGTACTGAAATTACTGTATTAGTCATCGAATGGAACAAGCACTGAATTTAATAAATGACAAATGGTGGAAGCCAGGTTTCTTACCACTGGAGTGGTAAGTCACAGACAAACAAAGGGAAAAGGTTACAATATCCATGTCATAACAGATCAGGTTGGAGACATCAGTATAAACTATCTTTAGCCTGACAGAGATACACATAGCTCCACATGGAAATTTTTATAATTATGTGTATAATGCATAGGCTGGGATATGTGCATATACTTCCAAGCATTGTCAGCTGAGCAAATTTAGCTACCACAAGTACACTTTTAATATCATTCTCTAATAAAAGGAACAAGGGCTCTGTGAAGAAAGGGCTGAGACAGTAAATACGTGAAGCAAGATAATCTTAAAATATCAGAAAGTAAAGAAATACTGAAAGAAAAAAAAAGAGAATAATTATGTAAGGGACTTCCCTGGTGGCGCAGTGGTTAAGAATCTACCTGCCAATGCAGGGGACATGGGTTCGAGCCCTGATCTAAGAAGATCCCACATGCCGCGGAGCAACTAAGCTCGTGTGCCACAACTACTGAGCCTGTGCTCTAGAGCCCGGGAGCCACAACTACTGAGCCTGCGTGCTACAACTACTGAAACCCACGTGCCTAGAGCCCATGCTCTGCAACAAGAGAAGCCACAGTGAGAAGCCCGCGCACCACAACGAAAAGCAGCCCCCACTCACTGCTACTAGAGAATGCCTGCGCGTAGCGACGAAGACCCAACGCAGACAAAAATAATTTTAAAAAAAGAAAAAGAAAAAATATGTAAAATGAGAACAGGAGCAAATGGAAAAAGCTCTCAACAGCCAAAGCAAGAATGAACTAAGCAGTCTAATAATGTAGTGCTGGATTATAAGCAAAGGTTTACAATAATTATTCATGTATCCACGCTGGTAAAAGTAAATTACATAGTTTTTGATGAATGGTGTTAAACAGAAATCTCCTATGCACAAAGGTTCTAAACAATTCATATAGACACTCAGCTGTCCATCAGGGATGTGAAGCTAACCCCTCTCTCCTCAAGTGTGGGTTCTGCATTATGACTTCTTCCTAAATAAGACACACAGGATGGACATGGGGAAAAATTAACTTCATGGGACTTCCCTGGTGGCTCAGTGGTTAATACTCCATGCTCCCAATGCAGGGGGCCCGGGTTCGATTCCTGCTCAGGGAACTAGATTCCACAAGCATGCCGCAACTAAGAGTTTGTATGCTACAACTAAGGAGCCGGCGAGCCTCAAAAAAGGAGCCCGCCTGTCGCAACTAAGACCTGGCACAACCAAATAAATAAAATAAATTAAAAAGTAAAATAAATTTTAAAAAATGAACTTCACTGTGGAAAACTTGACAAACACTACCTCAGCTAGGTGATCAAAGTTGAGAATATAAGTGAGAAGTTCCCTTGAGAGCCTGTTTTCTCGATATATAGTGAAGAAGAAGCACTTCACCTCTGTGATTTGCTTTTTCAAAGGCAAGTCTAATCACGACCAAAACACCAAGCAAATCCCAGTGCAGAGCAGTCTATAAAATACCTGAGCAGTCCTCCTCCACACTGTTAAGTTCATGGAAACAAGGAGAGTCTGAGCAACTGTCAAAGCCCGGAAGAGACTAAACAGACATGACTGAGGCAGGAGACAGACGGGCCACCCAGGGCAAACGGTTTGAGTTAATTCCCTGTGAACCAATACTCCGAGATGGGAATAACAGACAATTGAGAGACGAGGCTGGGCCCTGCCCAGATAGAAGATAAGAGATCACATATTCCTCATTCTTAAAGTCAGGAGACCTCCCCAACTACATGTGCAGAAAGGCTCCCAGGAGGTCAAAAGAGAAGTGATGCTAAGGGCTAAGTCTACCCATAGGCCTCTTCGGTAGAATCCAACTTGGCTAAGAGATGCACATGCATGCATGGGAAGATCCCAAGATACACCAAATAAGGACTCTGAACCAGGCAAATCAAAATGATTGGCCAAAGGAAACATGGAAGAAATGTCCCGTAAAAGTGATTCAAACTGCCTCTAGGGCACAACTCTCTCTCTGAGACTGCCCGTGTGTCTAGCCACACGTACTCTACTCTTTTTTTTTCTAATAAATACTTTACTTGTCTCAATACTTTCCATCTTTGTGGGAATTATTTTCTACAAAGCCGTAGGGCCAGGACCTTGTCACTGACCACTGGTCTAGTGGCTAGGATACGGTCCTCTCACCGCCGCGACCCGACCTCAATCACTGGCCGCGAACCAAAACCCTGCTTCAAGCCGCTGCAGGCCGAGGCCACCCGAGATCATGATGACCACATGTCATTTGTGATCCTGGGACAAGGAAAGGTTTAACAAAGGAAACATGAATATGGACTTGAGTTAATAATAAACTATCAATATTTGTTCATTATTTGTGATGATTCTGTAGATAAAGGTGGGAAAAATTAAAAGTCAAATAAGAAAAACCTATTGTAACAAACTGGAAATTGAGAGGAAATGGGTGACTTCTTTGTAAAAACACATTACCAAAATGGACCCTACATTAAGGAAAACACAAAAAGGCCAATTAACCACTGAGGAACCTCTTCCCCTACTGGTTATCCTATCACTGTTCCAGGCTTTCCCTCTCCCGGGACAGGGAAGGAGCAGGGACAGAGCTGTTTGGCAGCTCTCCTAATATCTGACCCCACCCAGTGTCTTCATCTCCCCCAGCCACGCCTACCCAGTGAGGACACCTGAGAAAGGACCAGGGATTATTGATTCAGATGTGTCAACTAGGAATTTTTCTTTTCCCAGCGACTGGACATACTTTCTGAAGTAAAATAAATTAGTATTTATTGTAAGGGTAGAAATAAATAAATACTTGCAAGTGGCAAGTTGAAGAATGGGTTTTTGGACCTGGCAGGTCCAGTGGCTCACACTGTCTCAGTGTGACCTTGCTTCTCTCCAAACCTCTGTCCCTCTCAGTGCCTTTGGGGGACCCCATTCACAGGCAGGCTCTCTCACTGCCCTTGGGCCAACAGCAGTTCTAGGCTGACAACCACTCACCATCCATTTTCCGAGAAAGTTTCTCCTTTTCTTGGGTTCCAAGAAAAGTCATGGTTTTAAATGCCTTTGGTCTGGCTTGAGTTGCATTCTTATCCTTGACCCATCACCAGAAAATGGAAAATGGGACTGGCTAGATGTGGGCTATAAACCCATCTTCGAGCTGGGTGCAACTTGGGCTCATCCTTCTGGAACTGTTTGGACTGGAAGCAGGTGAGATGTAATTCCCAAAGGAAAACTCAGGCACTAGACTTGGGCATGAGAACAGATGCTAGCTGGGAGAAAGCAACAGATTCTACGTCAATCACAGCTCACTGCCCAGCACAGAATCTGACACAAAAGGAATAAAAGGGTTCACTTAGGGTCAGGGCCTACAGCTACTCATCCAGGGCTCTTACTATCCTCCCAAGACTGCAAGAAGTTCTTTCACTTGCTGAAAAGGCAGGAATTGGTGGTGGTAAACTCAAGTCTCCTGCATTGGGCATCAGGTCCTCACATCTCAGAGGCTGGCCCAGAACAGCCCATGTGCCCTCAGAAGACACACACACCTCATTCCTGCCCCTGAGAGGTGGGAGCCCTTGAGCTATGCCATCTCCCTGGCCATACCAATTGCCCATCCCTGAAAAACAATACTGCTCCTTTTCCACTTTCCTCTCTCTCCTTTACTAAGGGAAGAAACCAAATGCTAGGATGGTAAGGAAACTCTTCTGCAATGAAGTAACGGGAGGCTCAAGAATTATTCCATGCCATGGAACCCATAATTGGCAGGCTTTCCAGAGGCCACATGGATGTATATGGCTCTCCAGGACAATGCAGTCTCAGTGTGAACCTCCTGTTGGGAGGTCCAGTTGCTCCCATATCTTTGATTCTTCATGAGTATGAATGTCAAAAGTTTCCTACAACTGGAAGGCCAAAGGATTGCAGGGCCATGGTCTGTTGTAGGTTGTTGTGTCAGGGACACATTCAAATATTAAGAGGATTATTACCTCTCTTGACAAGCTACAAGGCTGTGAGGGGGAGGCCTTTTTCTCAACCACAAGGATATTGGTAGTTGAAACTTCTCAAAGGAATGTCTACACTGCCCAGGTAGCTCTTGAATTGCCCGGCATCATGGTCAGCTCCATAACTGTACATGAGGGCCTGACAATGCCCAGGCTGGACTGAGCTAGAGGACCACAGATGCCTGCCTGGATAGTCAGAGGTCGAAGGCTGTCCTGCCTGAGACTTGATCATCTATTCATGCCCACTCAGATGGGACAAAGGATGCCTCCAGTGCCAGGAGGGCCCCAGCAGCCCTCAAGAAGGCAGCATCCAGGGGCTGGCAGGTCACTGCACCCAGTCCTGTATAAATCCACACATGTCCACTGAGTGCCCTCCTGTCTGGGCTGTGCTGGAACCTGGGGCTGCCCAGGCAGAGTAGGGCCAGCATCACCCTTCCCAGGTAGGAGGGCAGAAGGAAACCATGCATGGCTTCTGACACCCTCCCCAATCCTTGACAGAGGTCGAGTTGGATACGATACAGTCCAAGACAAGAAGAGACATTTCATTCTTCTCTCAGAGCTCAGGACTGGGGGAGGGGAGGCCAGCAAACAGTTACTGACCTTAGCTCCCTGACTCCTGTTTGACACTGGGCAAATCCTATCCATCCTGGAGGCCTCAGAGAGGAGAAGGGAAAGGCAATGGAGGCCAGTTATGCTTAAACCTAACCCTAACCCTAAAGAACCCTAACCTCTAACCCTAACACCCTAACCCCAGACCCCGAGACCCTCTACCCTGACTCTCCAACCCTGACCCCTGACCCTGACCCCTAAACCCTGACACTGACTCAAACCCCAGACCTAAACCCTAGCCCAGTGGATACTGAGGGATGACAGTATTCTGGAATAAACCAAGGGATTCATGACCTTGCATTTAGCAACAGTTTCTTAGATCTGACACTAAAACACACACAATAACAGAAAAAATAAACTGAAGTTCCTCAAAATTACAACCCTTTGTGCATCAAAAGAGGCTATCCAGGGACTTCCCTGGTGGCTCAGTGGTTAGGAATCCACCTGCCAAAGCAGGGGACATGGGTTTGAGCCCTGGTCCAGGAAGATCCCACATGTCATGGAGCAACTAAGCCCGTGCGCCACAACTACTGAGCCTGCGCTCTAGAGCCCGTGAGCCACAACTACTGAAGCCCACATGCCTAGAGCCCGTGCTCTGCAACAAAAGAAGCCACCGCAATGAGAAGCCCATGCACCGCAACAAAGAGTAGCCCCCGCTCGCTGCAACTAGAGAAAGCCCACACGCAGCAAAGACCCAATGCAGCCAAAAATAAATTAATTTTTTTAAAAAAGAAATATATGGAAAAAACTCACTGTAGGGGATAGGGTAAAAGCTGCTGACCTAAGTTACCTTTGGAAATGAATGGAATCTATAGACTAAAGGCAAAATGGACTGTACATAAACAGAGGGTTTTATTTTATGAAGTTCTTTCCAGGGTGTAGTAGCTAACAATTCTGAAACCTCTGCACATGTAATCTGGAAAGGAGCAATCCGTAAATAAATGGCAAGTGGTGGGAGCCAGGCTCCTTGCTGTGGGAGTGGGAAGTTACAGATAAGCAAGGAGAGAGCCTCTGCCCTCGTAATCGTGGATCTGGGCTTCCTGGGAGGATGCTGACTGGCCGGGGGAAACACACACACCTTCATGCTGGGAAGACCCTGAAGACATAGGAACTTCACACCCCATCTTTCCACCCATACCTGCTGGAAACACTCAGCCCTCCATAATCAGTCAATTGCAGTGTTTAAGACATTCTCACCCCCAGGCAGATAAAGGAGCATGAGGGTCTTGCTTACCTCTTAGCTGTCCCAGAATCCAGGCCTTGGGAGTGGAGCCAGGATGGGGGTTCCTGGGCCTCTGAATCCAGGCCTTGGGGGTGGAGCCAGGTTGGGGGTTCCTGGGCCTCTGACCAGCAGGTGAGAAGAGGGAGGAAGACCGGTCCTGAGGACAGAGGTTCCCTCAAGTCTGTGAGCCCAGGAGCCCCGATGGGGTTCATTCCCACTGAGGAATGGGCGGGGCCTGCAGTGGTTCTCTGTTCCCCCTGGCCCCTTTGATGAAGCCATGGCAGCACTGGGCCCAGACGTCTCAGGGCGGTGTCTCAAACTCTGACACAGCGGTTTTACAAAGGAACAGGAGAATGCAGCTGAGCCCCTGACAGCCACTCCTTTCTGGCTCTGAGTTGCTTCCAACAGGACCACAGTCACCTGCACATAGTCTGCTGTGACCTACCTGCCCCCACTGGCCTTTCCTCTCCCTCCCTGCGATGATTCCAGTGACATCTCCAGCCTGGACCTCTCCCAGGCCAGACGCCTCTGTCCAGCCACTGCACCCCCATCTCACCTTGGTGGCTAACAGGGCCCTCAGAGGACTGGGATCCTGCAGCTCCCCACACCCAGGAGCAGCCCCACCTTCCCAGGTTGCTGAGCCCAGGCACCTGGTGTAACCGAGCAGGACCCTACGGGGCCTTCCCAGGACAGACCCCTCCCCCACATGCTCTCCTGTAGCTCCTCTCTGAAGTACCTGGATTAAGTGTCTGATGCACGCTTCCTCCACCACCAAGTGGAAGGAATTAACTACTTGATGATCATGAACAGCTAGCCCCAGAGCTTCCGGCGCCTAAGAATTTATGTTAACCACCTGTTACCTCACCATCAGCCAGAGAGCTGTGCACCAGCTGATCACATACCCTGCGACCGCCCCCCTCCTTAAACTGGCCTTTAAAATGCTTTGCTGAAATCCCTCAGGGAGTCTGGGCTTTTAGAGCACAAGCCACCTGGCCTGCTTGTATTGGCGCTTTTACAATTAAAGCTGCACTTGCCTTCACCACAACTGGTGTCAGGAGATTGGCTCTACTGTACTCGGGCAAGCAGACCCAAGCGGTTCGGTAATACTGGGTCCTCCCAGGCTCCCACTCTCCTTGTGCCCCAGTGACTGTCAGCTCCTCCGCCAGAGTCTGTGGCCAGTTCCCACACTAATTCCCCTCTACACCCACAGCCCTGGCCCAAGCCCAATCTTGTGCCTGGTTCCTCCATCAGGCCTGACAAAGCTCTCTGCCCGCACGGTGCGTTTCACAATCCCACCCCAACGTGGTCTTTCTGAAGCATAAACGAGACTGACTCTCTCCCGCCTGTAATCCCCCAAATGTTTCCCCACTTTCACTAGGGTATCTGCCGGGAGAGACATCTGCCAAGGCCCTGAGAGTCCCCGGCATCCCCACTAGGCTACTGACTCCTGAGTTCCCTGACAATGAGCACCTCGACAGGCTGGGAGACACGGCAGGAAACCCCAGAACTGCTCACCTCAGGACGGGGAAGGCACTGTCATGCCTGATCAAAGAGAGCAGAGAAGGGGTCCCCAGCTGGGACACACACGCTGCACGACTGGCCTCTCCTTGAGCCATTACATCACCTCGTGTGACTTGAGGGAAGGAAGGACTGAAGCACACTTGGTTCCTAAGGAGGATGGTATAGGCTCAGTCACGTCCCTCCAAATTCACATGCTGAATCCCTGACCCCCAGGACCCCAAGATATGGCTGTATTTGGAGATGGGATTTTTAAAGAGGTGATCAAGGTAAAAATGAGGTCACAGGGTGGATCCTAATCCAATAGGCTTGATGTCCTACAAGAAGAGATTAGGACACAGATAGGCACAGGGGGAGACCATGTGAGGACCTGGGGAGAAGACAGCTGTCTAAGCACCAAGGAGAGAGGCCTCAGGAGAAGCCAGCGTGCACACACCTTGATCTCCGACAGCATCCAGGGTTGGGAGATAGGTCTGTTATTTGAGCTGCCCTGTCTGTGCTATTTGTTACGGTGGTCCTGAGCAGACTCACACGCAGGGTAACTCAGGGCTCAGACTGGACGGAACCCACTCTCCATCCCCCTGTATGTGAGTTACAGAAACCCCAGGAACTGAGGAGGGGGTCCCTGACAGGAGGCACAAGATACATTTTAGGCATAACACGACTGCATTCACGTTAAACGTGCCTGATCTACATTCACACGAGATGGTTTTGTCCTGCATGTACGTCAGCACCTTCAGTGTGAACTGCGGATCTCTGGCTCACCCACCTCCACTGAGAGCATTAGCTTCACTACAGGATTTCCAGAACCACGAAGCATCGAAGCTTCACAGGACCCAGAGTGTGTGCACTGGCATCCAGGCGACCCTCACGGCAGAGCCGCACAGCTGCCCATCAGAACCTATTCCCCTTTTACCTGTTCACGGCTAACCCGCACCTCCCAGGCTTCCCACCCCTTGCAGCTGGTGCGCAGTGTCTTCGTGTTACCAAGTGGTAGGGGTGGAGGTGGTGAGGGCCTTGACCAGCCTGCATCCTAGGACGGAGGGCATGATGCCCAGCTGGTTACCCCACCCTGCTGGTTGGAGCCCTCACCTGGAAGCAGGGAGGAGAGGCAAGGGGGACAGAGCCTGGAACCTGACACCCACCTGCCCTGGACTCTCACAAGAAAGGGACAAATATCTTGAGCTTCGGCCCATATTTGGGAGACACTGTTTTAGCAACAAAGCAAAGTGCTTTTAAGGCACTTGTAAGGTGCTTTACAAACCCCTCCCCAGGTATCACAGAAAGTCAGGCTCCATCTTGTCACACTTTTCTCAAACCCCAACTCATGGTGAGACCACCGCTCAGGTGACGGTGCTTCAGAGCAGCCCCTTTAAAAGACCCCTGGAGTTCAGCTCTCCCAGCCCTGCCTTCAGTTTAAGGGAGACGTTTCCTTGACAACCTTGACAAACCTGCTCAGTTTCCTTAACAACCAACCTTGGGAATCTCCCAAAGTCTTCTTCAAACATTCCTATTCTAGGCTGGATGAGCCTAAAGAGACAGTGCTGTCATCACGTGCCAGAAACCGATTCCCCCAAGCCCGTAGTTATTGGTTACACGACACTATTGATGATGAGATCCCAGAAGAGCCAGCTTTCCAATATAACCATTTCTGGCCTCGGCACTGGGTCCCTTTCCACGGACAGAGTGGAGTGGCTGTTTCCACGGGCCCCGTGGTGGAAGAGCTCACCTAATACAGCCAGGACTTCATCCTCTCCAGGTGATTCCAGGGTCCTCGCTCTGCCCAGACCCCACCCACATGGCTGCTGTCTGTGCCAGTCTATACGGGACCTTGGTAATCTCCTAAAATGAGGGGTATTTTATACACAGATAATGGGTTGAATGCTGGCCCCAAAAGATGTGTCCCCCCAGAACACGTGAACAGGACCATATCTGGGAAAAGGGTCTTTGTGTATGTAGTTTAAGGATATCGAGGTGAGGTCATCTTGGGTTAGGGTGGCCCTCAATCCAATTGAGAGCGTCCTTATGAGAGACAAAAGAGGAGAGAGAGACACAGACACAGAGTAGAAGTCACGTGAAGACAGAGGCAGAGACGGGAGGGATGCAGCCACAAGCCTGGGGACGCCTGGAGCCCCTAAAAGCGGGAAAACGCAGAAAGAACCCTATCCTGGAGCCTCTGGAGGTACTTCCATCCTGAAACACCTTGATCTCAGATGTCTGGTTTCCAGGACTTGGGGGGGACGAATTCCTGTTGTTTTAAACGACCCAGCTTGTTGTCATTTGTTACAGAAGCCACAGAACAGTCACACAGACCCTGCTCTGTAGGATCCTGGAAGTTCAGGTCTCACTGAGGCCGACAGAGGCTGGATTGCAGAACCCTTAGAGTCAGCCTTGGGGCCCAGAAAACCTAAAGCAGAGGCTGGACACCAGAATGTTGAGGGGTCAGTCGGAAGCCCATCCCTGAGGCTGCCGGCTGCACACAGCCTCCCCAGGTCTTTACGCCTGTACCTTTTGGGGATAAGTATTTCCATCCTGATTCAGGACCTCTGATGTCACCATTCACGTTACTGATTAAGAACCCACCAGTTACACAGATGAAAACCCTATCAGGGCACTTGCTCCAGTGGTAAACAATTCTGAAATTGGTCAGAGGAGGGGAATCGTCTCCCATGCAGCCAGCAGCCGCGCCGCAAGGAGCGTCCTCATTGCAAAGCTGGGGGACCGTGCCGAGGCGTCTCTGAGTAAACGTGAGCTGAGCCCCAGGCCAGGTTCTGCTGAACTGTTCCCACCCTTCCCAGGTAAAACACCTGAATATGTACAAGGACTTGAAAGCCTAGAGGAAGGGCCGTGGAGCCACACAAGTGACAGCATGCCGGCCAACTTGGTGCCTGCAGGCCAGCCAAGATGGTCCTGGACCCGGGCGCACTTCTGGAAGCTTTCCATTTCCCTGCCTAAGGTACCCCTCCTGTCCTGGCCCCCACTGCTTTTTTCCTTCCTCACCTCTGCCCGGGGAGAAATTCCAGTGGCAGTTACAGGTGACATCCTCTTCTTTAGCAGGTGGCAGCCCGGCAACTCCTGCGGGAAGTCCAGGAGAACCCCACTCACACCGGGCCACCCACAGAGCCGTGGGCCCTACTCCCTCCCACCAGCCCAGCCCCGACACTGCTGACGGTGCAGAGAATATGGCGTCAGGCACAGCTGCAGGAGCTCTTGCTTCCTGGAGCGGTGTTTATATTGCCCTCAACCCAGGCACACCTGGGGAGGGCTGGCCCGCACGGTCAGGCTGCCCAGGTCAGCCAATCCTCGCCCCTCAGGGGCTCATAGCTGCAGAAAATGGGCCTTGCTGAACTGGCCAGGTCCAAAGAACAGGTGTGGGCTCCTGAGAGTCAAGATAGACAAGGGGCTGCAGCTCTAGCTTGTTTTCTAATCATTTTATCTGGCCCATGAGTGGGAGACAACTTCAAGAAGACCCTCTCCTAATGAGAGGAACCCAGGGGTCAGGGAGAGGAGGGGTGGTGGGTGGAGACAGAGGCCTGGTGCCCCAGCTGCAGTGGAAGCCTCTGGAAGACCCGGTGGAAGAAGGCTGCAAAGAGTGAAGCCCAGGGTCACAGACCTGTCGCGGAGCTGCTGTTTGTTAGTTCAGGTCCTGCTCTGAGGTGCTCTGTGTCAGCTCTGACCGACAGGTGGGCTGGGGGTGCTCTGCAATGAGGACTATGTGCACGGTTCCTGTGTGCCCAGCCTTGCTGGGTGCCTGCCCAGGGGAGCTCCATATCCCGGGAGGGGCCTGACCACGAGAGCCCCGTGTGCTGGGAGGGGGGCGTGTGTATGAGCATCCTCTCTCTGCAGCCGGCACAGAGTTGCTTATCAACTTCCCTGTGGGCAGTGCTGGGCTGAGATGAGAACCAGGAGATGCCACAGGGCCCCTGAACCCCTGTCCATCTAGAATGATGAGGTCAGTAGGCAGGTGCTGGCCACTGTGCTGCGTGAGGGAGGCCCCACGGGTACCTCTTGTTCGTCCACCTGACACCACACAGGCCTCCCCAGGACAGAGCAGACAGCCTGCCTCGGGCAGGTGGGAGCTCCTGGTGACCCTGCAGGGGACATGGGAGGCACGGACCAGGCAGGAGGAGATGGGAGCCCAGGCAGAGCTATGGAGCTCGGGGCCGAGGTGGCCTTTCTGGGTCTGAGCTGGGAGTGGATGGGTAGGTGGTCAGTTTGATCCAGGAAGGCTGCCCTGGTGACGTGAGACTGAACGTGCTTCAGAGTGACAAGCCTTCCGGGTGATCCCAGAACAGGATAGTAAGGCGGATCCTGTTAGAAGAAGGTAAGTGAATCCCCCCAAGAGGAGGCTCTGTGAGCTGGTCCTGGGAGGGGGTGAAGGGAACAGGCGTGGAAGCTGCGGGGAGCGGGCAGTCCCCCTGGGCGGGCGGCGGGTACAGACCCCACTCCGTGGTCCCACAGCTGTGCTTCCGGCTAGATTACTTGGCTTCTCGGAGCCTCAGCTTCCTGGTCTGCTCGTGGGGTGATGGTAGCATGGACTGACTAGTAATTTGCTCAGAACAGGGTAGGAAGGGGTCAGGTGGAAATTCCACAGAACACCGTCAGTGTGGGAATCACAGACCCTGTTTCCCACAGGTCTGCCTTCAGGATCGGGAGAGCAAAGCCGAGCAGACTTGCAGCAGAGCCTGGGGATGGGCTCCGTTTGGTGGGGCCCCCTGTTTCCTGAATCTCGGAGGGAGCAGCTCCAGCGGGCAGTGGCGGCTTCATCCCACACCTGGGAGCATCCAGACCTCAAGGCCCAGCAGCCCCGAGCCCTGTGTCTGGGCCCCCGGGAGGCAGACGGGACAGGCCGGCGTCCTCCTTGCCCTCTTCTTGCCCAGAACATTCGGGGTCCAGGCCGTCATTAGGAAGAAGCAGGGATGGGGGTGTCCCATGTGGGAACAGGACACGGAGCGGCTTGTGCACGTGGACATCCACACCGGGAATGGGGGTCGGTGGGACGCGGGCACCGGGAGGGGCAGGCGGTGGGCCTGAGGAAGCAGGGCGGGGCCGGGGGTCCCGGGGGGGTGTGAGCTTCGCCTGTGCTGGGCCTCAGACTCCACGGGGCTTCCCTCCCCTGGTCACTGGGCAGGAGGGGCTGCGCAGCGTTGGTGGAGGGACCCCTCACGTCCCCAGGCCCTGGCAGCAACAGCCCTCTGGGTTCTGGGTCGGGGTGCCTGAGGAGCGCAAGTCCAGCTGTGCCCACAGGGAGGCCTGGAGGGGTCGGGCGGGAAGCACGGGTGTGGTCTCGCCTGTGCAGAAGCTTCCGAGCCAGTGTCCAGTGGGAGCCCTCACCTCGCACGTGGGTTTCAAGTCCACAGCTCAGATCACCTTCTAGCCGCTTGGTTTGTTTTCTAGACACAAAGTCCTAGTATCTCCTATGTCGCCTGCCTGTGAAAAGGCACGTCTCACCTGACACCAGGTGCTGCCTCTGGTCTGTCCTGACTGGACGCCCAGCAGCCAGTGTCACCGTGTCACGACTGTCAGGGGGTGTCAGGTGTGGGGGGACAAGAGCACACGGAGCTGAGCAGGGCCTGGAGCAGCTCCGAAAACAAGAGGCGGAGGCTGAGACGGGCGGTCAGTCTGACGCCTGCACTGGGGCCTGTTGTCGGCATGCGGAGGTGGTCAGCTGGGGGCACGTGTCAGGGAAGGTTCTCGGTGTTTACACAAGATGTGAACGTGGGTCCAGATGCAGAGCTGTCTGCGGACGCTGCTACAGAAACCCCTGATTCTTTCCTGAGAAAACTGGTGGGGGGCATTCAGGCAACAGGGCAAACTGCTTGCTCTGGGTTTCTTGTGGGGAAGTGGGGAGATAGCAACAGGGGCTCAGCCTGCATAACCCCAGAAGAGCCCCAAAACAGCTCTAGAACCGCTTCTGGAATGGCAAGGAGAAGTGGGTCTTCCGCCTACTAGATGTGGAGGAAAGTGCTGGGGTCTGCAGGGCCACCCTCACCTTCAGGGACTGGCTGGGAGACTCACAGGACTCAGCACATGCTTGTGGCTTGCACGCTCACAGCTGAGATGGGTCACAGCACACAGTAGGGATGCACAGGAGGGAGGGCCCCTGCTCTGATCACCTCATGACCCTTCATGCCACCTCCTTCCCTCGAAGGTCTCTAGGGTGTCTCTTCCCCCAGCGACGAAGGGCAGAACCATGACAGTTACTCCCACCCCCGTCCCCCTAAGGAACCTCACTAGAGGCTTGGTACTCGGCTGGGGGCTGGTCACGTGGTGTTGCCTGCCCTCACCCTCCAAAATGCCAGTGCCCAGAAGGGGAGCAGGGGTTCAGCATGAACCACATGGTTTGTGAAAGCAGCACAGGCGCAGGAGGCTTCCCCTAACGGGAGGAGGGAGGGTTTAGATCAGGGCAGGGAGCTGCTCACCAGCTGCATTAGCTTCCCGGGGCAGCTGTGACAAACGACCACAAACGGAGGCTCAGAGCAACAGAAACCTGTCCTCTCTCAGTCCTGGAGACCAGACGTCCGAGGTCAAGGTGTCTCAGGGCCACGCGCCCTCCGGAGGCTCCAGGGGAGGGTCCTTCCTGACTCTTCCAGATTCTGGGGGCTCCAGGCATCCCTGGGTTTGTGACCACATCTGTCCCATCTCTAACTCCGTCTTCACATGGTGTCTCCTGTGAGTCTGTGACTCTCCTCCAGTCTTTTAGAAGGACAATGTCACTGATTCAGGGCCACCCTGATCCAGGATGACCTCATCTCCAGATCCACAACTAATTATACCTGTAAAGACTCTACTTCGAAATAAGGTTCCATTCTCAGATTCTGGGGGGCATGACGTGGACATAACTCTTTGGGGGACCCCCCCATTCAACCCACTATAGCACCCAGTTCCCACATGCCAGCCGACCTTCCTCAGGACAGCATCAGACTGGTGATGTTCTGTCTTTCTGCACGGAGTTGTCTCTTGTTTCCTGTGGTTAACAGTGAGGTTGGGTGGGGGGCGCTTCTGGCTGACCTCCCGGTCATTCCAGGGACCATGCTGACGTGTCCTTCCCCGGAGGGTGCGAGCACAGCCAGGGCTCCCTGTGAATACCCTACACTGACCGCTCGGTGGTCAGACACCTGCATGGGCTGGACCAGTCCCCGGCACCTCCTACCACATCCACAGACTGGTCGACTCTGTGCTGGCCTATGACCAGGAGATGTGGACCGGCAGGCTCGGTGGGAGCCCTCCTGCCTGCCACGTGGCCTCCAGCCCACCACAGACCCTCCAGTACTGCCATGGACACCCCCATCACATTAATCCCCAAGAGGGCTTCTGGGAGGGGTGAGAATTTGACCGTGAAGAAGACAGGGCAAGCCCTAACTGCAGCAGGTGAAGGCAAAGACTGAGGGTGCTTGGCTATTTGTCCTCCAAAGACCCAGGATGTGGGCTCTGACTTGAGGGGGTCCACCTCCACCTGGGCTCACCTGCGGGGTCGCTGCAGGGAGAGTGCATCCTTGGGTGATTTTCCAAGTCTCCCCACATCAGCCTTACCCCCTGGGCCCCCCTCCCCCATTAACAGTCTTCAAATAGTATCTCTCACCCAACAGGCCTGGGTGGGAGATTTTAATATTGTGTGGGAGTCCAGTGACCAGTGCCCATGTGTCCTGTGTGTCTTGGGAGGGGAGGGAGCCTCGCTCTCACATTCCTGCCCCAGTGCACCTGGGGTCAGGGGCAGCAGACCCAGGCTCTGTTCCGGCAGAAGCTCCCTTTCTGTGAACAAGTCTTCCCCCACTCCCGTTATCCTCACTGGGGGCTCAGGAGGCCACAGCATCGGGGCACCTCCAGCACCAGGACCCCACCCTAAGGAATCTCTCAAGAGTAGGGACCAGGCCTGGGGGCTGAGGGAGCCGGCCTCTTCGGGATCCCCGGGGCTAGGAAGGCTCCTACGCAAGAGGGCCTTGGACTCAGCTCAACTACCACCCGGGGTCTCCTACCCCTCCCCTGGCAGGGGGGCCCTTCGGATTCCAGGGCCCCAAGATCCTCCCCACCGACTTCTGACCGCAACTGCAGAGTCGAGGACCCCCTCCGCGGCTTCTTTTTTCTAGCTCCCAGAATTCCCTGAAGCTGTTATACTCAGGGTTTATTATGGTGAAGGATGCAAGTTAAAATCAGCGAGGACAGAGGGGACGAGCAGGGTCCAGCTTCCTCGGCTGTGGCAGCCCAGGGAAGCCCACCTGAGTCCTGAAGTGCAGGGTTTATTGGGGTCTGTCATGTCAATGTGGGGACCGCCATGTGCCTAACCTTGGCCTCCAGCCCCCAGGGGACTCAGGAAGCCCCACCGTGTATCACGCCATCAGCACAGACCAGCCTGGAGCGAGGCCCACGGAGCATGGACACTCCCGTCAGACTCAAGGTGACCTCCCAGAGCCAGGACAGAGGCCCGGCCTCTCTGTGGGCAGGTGAACCCACACCGCACAGGCCCTGGTGCAGTGCCCATCCCACATGGTCAGCCTGTGTGCACGCGGGTCAGCCAGTGTCTGTGTGTCTCAGCCTGTGACCACAGACCACACTGTCCTGCTCTGCTCACAAGAGCGAGGCCAATGGAGGGGCAATGGGGGTGGGAACAAAGCCAGGTCATGGTCAGGCTGGGTGAGAAAGCGTCCAAGGATCAAGAACCCGGCTGCCCTTGCCTGGTGAGCCGAGAGCTGACGTCCGTCCTGTGGGCAGCCCCTCTCCCCACGTCTTTCCTGCACCCTGGGGCAGGGTCATGCCTGTGTATACAGCAGGACGCACAGCAGTGCACGCAGCAGGCCTGATGCCTGCCCTTGCCATGTACTTGGGGGCTGAGGCTGGAACATCCCGACAGGACATGGGCCGACCCCGGGGAGGATGTAGGGGTGAAGCGTTTGGGAGCCTCTGGAGAGGATCCTCACCGGTCTACACAGGTGGACTGAGGACACTGACCAAGGGTGGGCAGGCGGGGAGCCCAGGAAGGGTCCTGGGTCATCCCTGAGGCTGGACGAGGAGTGTGGAGCTGGGGGTGATGGCGGTGGGGACGAGGGGCTGATCGCCGGACAGTGTGGAGAGGGACCACCGGAGGCAGCGGGGAAGGTGAAGACTGTGCTGGATGGGAGGACAGAGAGACCAGCAGGCAGCACAGTAGGGCAGGTATCAGGGCTGCTCCCTGCAGGGCGGCACCCAAGCCCCACAGGGCTGGAAACCACCCGGTGTCCAGCAGGCGGCGCTGTAGGCGCGGGATCAGGGCTGCTCCCTGCAGGGCGGCGCCTAGCCCCGCGCCGCTGGCAGCTCCTGGTGTCCGGCCGGACCCCAGCCGGGAAGAGAAAGGAAGGCCCGTGTACACTGCTGAAAACACCAGTGTGGGACGTTTGCCGTCCTCTTCACCTGGCGGTGAAACGGGCACATTGAAGTGGAGAGTGACGGGGTGGAGGTGGGAAATGTGGGTGCTTGGAGCCTGGGGAGGAGGGTTCCTGAGGCGGTGAGGCCATAGGGTGCAGGAGGGGGCCAGGGGGATGGGCAGTGCGTGTCCAGCACTGGAGCACGTGCATCCTCGCTCAGGCCGGCCCCCTTCCCCTGAAGGCTGGGTCTGTTAACACAGGGGACCCTGGAAGGGGGTTTTCTGTGTGGCTGGCTCACTGAAGCTGGGTGTCTGTGGGCACACGGGCCGTGTGCAGTCCCGGTGAAGACACTGTTCTCTCCGGGGAAATGAGGTGGACACTCAGCCCCCTGTCTGTGGATGGTCTAGTCCTCTGGGTGCCTTGTCTCTTCTTGGGGGTCACTGGGGCTTTCTCCTCACTCGGTGGGGTACAGGAGGGGAGGGATGCACACGCCCTGGGCTCACTGTGCATGGGCTCCTGGGGAGGACCTCTCTGGCCCACATGTTCACAGGCCTCAGTCACCCCTACTCGACAGCCCCCTCCAGGGACTCGGCAAGAGGACCTGCCCTGTGAAACGGGGCGCCTGGGACAGGGGGCTGGTGGGTACCTTCTCAGATGGCCACACTCAGGTCTCGGGGTGGGTGCGGTGGCCTGTGGCCACTCGCCAAGGTCACCACGCCACTGCGGCCCCTTTCTGGGGCCTGAGATGCCCCAGGCGTGGCTGGGGGAGGAGGGGAGGTTGCCGTGACAGGGACTTGTGGGACGGGGGTCCTGGGCCCTGGGTCCCTCCCCGAGGAGGAGTGGGGGTCATGCCCAGAGTCGGGGCGGCCGGTGTCGGTCCTGGGTGTCAGCAAGCACAGCGCCGCACCCTGCAGGACGGGTGTGGGATTCCTGTGGCCACGGCACAGAACACCAGACGGGGGGCGGGGTTGGGACAGGGGACGCTTCCTCTCAGGCCTGGAGCCCATGGTCAAGGTACTGGGGGCCCGCTCCTCCACGGGTTCTGGGGTCGGTCGCTCCCAGGCCACTCCCAGCCCCGTCTCCGTCTCTGTCATGACATCACCTTCTCCCCCGTGTGTCTGGGTCCAAATGCCCCCATGAGGACACCCGCACACAGGTCAGTGACCTCGTCTCGTCTCACCCCGGGCAGCTCTGCGGTGGCCCATCTGCACACCAAGTCCCATTCTGAGGTGCCAGGGACTCTGTCTTCCGGGGCCTCTTGAGGTGACAATCCTCGTGGTCGACACAGCTCGTGGGGGCGTGTGGGTCCCCCAGGCCGGAATCCAGGAGCCTCACGGAGGAAGCGGTGTCCTGACTCGGGGAGGATGAACGGACGGGGCGGTGAGAGGAAGGCTGAGGGGCGGTCAGCCCTGCCCTCCGGGGAGTGGGGAGTCTCCAGACGGCCGGGCTGGAGCTGGCGGGGGGACGCGGCGGTCAGAGGTGGGCGGCCTGGGCTGCGACGGGCGGGGTCACTTAGGGGCAACCATAACCCAGTCCCAGCCCTAGTGCTGACCCTTCAAAGCACCAACACCAAGCCACACGTAATCAAGGCACACAAACACATCATGAGAAAGAACAGTCCACCAGTATACCTTATAAATATGAACGCAAGAATCCTCCACAAAATTACAACAACATGGAGCCAACAGAACATTAAATGGGTGATGCCATAAGCAAGTATCTCCACACCGGAAATGTCAGGTTGTTCAACATATCAAACCTAAGCAATGTACTGAAGAACTATAAGGAAGTGAAGTCAAAGCACATGATCCTATCAATTACGGCAGGAAAAGCTATAATCCAACTCCAGTGCTATTTCATGATACAAGCACTCAAGAAAATACGAATAAAAGGAAGTTTGTTCAATATGAAAAAGAGTAGTATACAACGCCACAGCAAACACCATGCTCAATGTTAAAAACTGAAAGATTCACTCCTGAAATCAGGAACAAGGCCAGGAAGCTGGCCTCCACCGCTGATAATAGTGTACTAGAAGTTCTACCCAGGGTTTTGAGGGAAGAAACCAAAGCCATCCACGTGTGAATGGAAAAATTAAAACTGTGTCTATTCACAGAACACAGATCACACCATCTTATATATAAAACTTCCTATAACAACAAATAATTATTTGACTAGTCAATAATCCAGCAAACTTATAGGAAAAAAATATCAATTCACAAAAATCTATCTTATACATATATACTAGCAATAAATAATCTGAAAAAGAACTTATGAAAACAATTCCGTTTTAAATAATGTCAACATTAATATTTAGGAATATATTTAATCAAGATACAAGACTTGCTTTTATGTATGTAAAGTTGGCTGTACGTTTGAAATTACTGGAAAGTAAATTACTTTTCAAAACACCATGTCAAAACCATGCCAGAAACACAGGGGAAACATCAAACTTCCATACAGAGGCCAAGCCTTACCCAGATCCAGTTCACCCCAAGTCCACATGTCATTTAGAGGCACTGTGGAAAGACTTATTAGGACTTCCCAATATAAAGGACTTCCCTTTCTTCCCTGCTGTGGATGACTTGGATGTGGCAGAAAGAGCGGGATTTTGGAATTCCAGTTTTCCATATCATTCCACCAAAAAACTATCAGAAATAATAAATGAATTCAGTAAAGACGCAAACTCAGTACACACAACTCATCTGCATTTCTAAACACTAATAATGAACCATCAGAAAGAGAGAATAACCCTATTTACAATTGCATCAAAAAGAACCAAATACCAAGGAACAGATTTAACCAATGACGTGAGAGACCTGCACACTGAAAACTCTTAAGACCTTGATGAAGAAATTGCGGAAGACACAAATCAGTGGAAAGACACCCCGTGCTCGTGGGGCGGAAGAATACTGCTAAAATGGCCGTTCTGCCCAAAGCAGGCTGCGCCGTGAATGCAGGCCTCGCCTAACCTCCGATGGTGTCTGTCACAGAAACGGAGCAAATCCTCCTGATGTCTGTGTGGAGCCACAAAGGACCCCAAAGGGCCAAGGCGACCCTGAGGAAGGACAACAGGCTGGAGGCACCTCCCTCCCTGACTTCACACTACATGGCGAAGCTACAGTCACCGAAACAGTGCGGAACTGGCTCAGAACAGACGCACAGACCAGAGGGACGGGACACAGAGCCCAGGACCCAACCCACACGGGCGGGGTCCGTTCATGTACGACAAGGGGGCCAAGGACACACCGAGGGCAACGGCAGCCCCACGGTAAACGGTGCTGGGAAGACCACCCCCCATAACCCACGCGGCCCCACCGCACACCAGCCTGACCGAAAACCCAGCTTTGCACACCAAGCCCTTCTGGGTAGCACGAAGACGGACCCCCGCCGCCAGCCGTCAGTCGCCCCCGGGAAGCTTCTCCCCACTTTTCCCCAATTTTCCTCACCTTTTCCTCCCGGCGTCGCCTGCGACCTCAGGAAACCCAGCTGCCGTCAGCGTGGACACGGCCCCGTGTTGTCGTGAAGCCGAAACCCCAGCGAGTCCTGAGGAGACCGAGCTCCTGTCAGCAGAGACGCCGAGCCCAGCGTCCCAACCGCAGCACTGCCGTCGACTGAGGAGACACAACTCCTCTCAGCGGCGCCGAGCCGAGTCCGCGGGGAATGCGCATGCGCCGTGGGTCAGCGAGGCGGGCTCGGCGCCACCCTGTGGTCCGTGCGGGAAGTGCAGGCCGCGCCTCCCTCACGGGTCACTGGAGACAGCGTCCCCTGCTGGCAGAACTGCTGAACCCATTAAATTGTGGAAATTCAAACTGAAATGAAGACAATATCCCATAACTTCTCCGAAGTAGTTAAGGAACAATGAATTGGAAACCGTATGGAATGAAATGAATGTAGACACAAGCTTTACAGCTTACACCAAATTCACTCAAAATTATTCACACACAAGTTTTAAATGCAAAACTAATCAAGAATATAGAAGAAAACATAAAAGAAAATTGACATGAGCTTGTGTTTGGTCATGTAGATCACAAGCTTTGTGGTTTTAACACACAACACAAAAAAGTAATCCAGAAAGAAAAAGAAGGGATTCTGTGGACTTTATAAGATTAAAGATTTCTACTGTGTGAAAAACCTCATTCCGAAAATTAAAAGACACAACACAACTAGGAAAATAATATTTGCAAATACATATCTAATAAAGGATTTGTCTCAAAATATACAAAGAACTCTAACACAACCCCATTAAAAATAGGGAAAGCTCTAAATGTACACCTGGTCAAAGAAGGTACACAGATAGTACACAAAACTATGCCCAGGACTGGTGGGCAGAGAAACAGTGGTCCAGTTCAACTCCCTGAGTCATGTGTGACCCTGGACTAGTCCTGTCCTTCCTGGAGGCCTCAGAGAGACTGAGAGGGAGGAAGGGGAAGACAGTAAATTGTGCTTAAACCTAACTCTAACCCTGACCACTCTCACCAGTTTCATTCAACATGGTCTAGGAAGTCCTAGACAGTAATTAGATGAGAAAAAGAAATAGAAGGAATCCAATGGCAGAGGAAAAAGTAAAACTGTCACTGTTTGTAGATGACATGATGTTTTATATTTCATTTATTTATTTATTTATTCTGGTTGCAATGGGTCTTAGTTGTGGCAGGTGAGCTCCGTAGTTGTGGCATGCAGGCTCCTTAGTTTTGGCATGTGAACTCTCAGTTGTGCCATGCATGTGGGATGTAGTTCCCTGACCAGGGATTGAACCCAGGCCCCCTGCATTGGGACCACGAAATGTTAACCACTGCGCCACCAGGGAAGTCCTGACATGATGTTTTATATAGAAAATCCTTAAGATGACCCCCAAAACAAATAGAATTCATTGGAAAATTCAGTTAAGTTGCAGGATACAAAATTAATCTATAGAAATCGGTTACATCTCTATACACTGGCAACAGACGATCAGAATGAGAAATTAAGAAAACAACCCCACTGACGACGACATTAACAAAAATGAAATACCTAGGAATACATCTAACCCAGGAGGTAAAAGACCTGTACTCAGAAAGCTGGAAGACACTGATGAAAGAAACTGGAGAAGACACAAACAAATGGACAGGTATAACGTGTTCATGGATTGGAAGAATTCATATTGTTAAAATGATTCCACACCCCAGAGCAATCTAGAGATTTGATGCCATTCCTATCAAAATACCAATGGAATTTTATGGAAAACTAGAACAAAGAATTCTAATATGTGTAAGGCAACACAAAAGAACCTGAATAGTCAATACGATCTTAAGAAAGAAGCACAAACTTGGACATATCACACTCCCTGTTTCAAACTATACTACAAATCTAGAATAATCAAGACAGTATCGTATTGGAACAAAGGAAATACACATAGATCCATGAAACAGAATTGAGAGCCCCAAAATAAACACATGCATATATGGTCAATTAATCTATGACAAAGGAGATGAGACTATATACAATGGGGAAAAGATAGCCTCTTCAATGAATGGTGGTGGGAAAACTGGACAGCTACATGCTCAAGAATCAAACTGGAATCCCTTCTTATACCACCTACAAAAGCAACCTCAAAATGAATCAAGTACTTCAATGTAAGACCTGAAGCCATAAAGCTCCTCGAAGAAAACATAAGCAGCCTGCTCTTTGACATCCATCTTAGCAATATTTTCTGGATCTGTCTCCCCAAGCAACGGGAACAAAAGCAGAATAAACCAATGGGACTCCATCCAACTTTAAAGTTTTCCAATGGCAAAGGAAACCATCCACAAAATGAAAAGGCAGCCTACCGAATATGAGAAAATATTTGCAAACAATATGTCTGAAAAGGGGTTCATATCCAAAATAGATGAAGAACTCACACAATTGAACCTCCAAAAACCCAATTAAAAATTGGGACCGAACATTTTTCCAAAGAGTACGTACCGATGGCCAAGAGACACATGAAACTATGATCAATATCACTTATCATCAGGGAAACGCACATCCAAAGAACAATGAGATTATTACCTCACACCTAAAAACTTGGCTATCATCCAAAAGACAACAAATAACAAGTCTTGGCGAGGATGTGGAGAACCCTCACGCATCCTCTTGGGAATGTTCATTGGTGCAGCCACTATGGAAAACAGTACAGAGGTTCCTCAAGAAATTAAAAATAGAACTACCATATGATGCAGGAATTACACTTGGGGGTATCTTTCTGAAGGAAACAAAAACACGAATTCAAAAAGATATACACACCCCTATGTTCATGGCAACTTTACTGACAAGAGCCAAGACATGCAAGCCACCAGCGTGTCCATCGATTGACGAATGGATAAAGAAGTTTTCACATATATACATACACATATACACACACAATGGAATATGACTCAGCCATAAAAAAATGATACTTTGTAACAACATGAATGGACCTATCGTGCTGAGATATGGCAGACAGAGAAAGAGAAATACCTTATGACATCATTTATATGTAGGAACTACAAAACAAAACAAGTAAACAAGCACAACATAACAGAAATGGACTCATAGATCCCAAGAACATGCTGGTGGTTGCCAGAGGGGCGAGGGGTGGGGGCATGAGTGCAAAAGGTGAGAAAGATTGAGAGGTACCGAATTCCAGTTATAAAACAAATGTCATGGGGATGTAATGTACAGAATAGGGAACAGAGTCCATAATACTGTAATAACATTGTACGGTGACAAACGGTAACTAGATTTACCTTGGTGATCATTTTGTAATGTATAAAAATATAGAATCACTATGTTGTATACCAGAAAACTAATATAATATTACCTGTCAATTATACATCAATTTAAAAAAGAGAGAGAGAAAAAGGGAATTCCCTGGCAGTCCAGTGGTTAGGACTCGGTACTTTCACTGCGAGGGCCCAGGTTCAATCCCTGGTTGAGGAACTAAGATCCCACAAGCCACACAGCACAGCCAAAAAATTAATTAATTAATTTTAAAGATAAAAAAGAAGAAAAAATACTATCTTATAAAAAAGAAAAGAGAGGGCTTCCCTGGTGGCGCAGTGGTTGAGAGTCCGCCTGCCAATGCGGGGGACACAGGTTCGTGCCCCGGCCCGGGAAGATCCCACATGCTGCGGAGCGGCTGGGCCCGTGAGCCATGGCCGCTGAGCCTGAGCGTCCGGAGTCTGTGCTCTGCAAGGGGTGAGGCCACAGCAGTGAGAGGCCCGCGTACCGCAAAAAAAAAAAAAAAGAAAAAAGAAAAAAGAAAAGAGAGTAGTGAGATAAAAAGCAGATGTTAGATGAAACTTTATAAGCATGCAGGTTGGGTTTCCTGGTGGCGCAGTGGTTAAGAATCCACCTGCCAAGGCAGGGGACATGGGTTCGAGCCCTGGTCCGGGGAGATCCCACATGCCACGTTGCAACTAAGCCCACGCACCACTCAGCCCATGCACTGAGCCTGCGCTCTACATCCCGCGAGCCACAACTACTGAGTCCGCGAGCCACAACTACTGAACCCCGCGCCTAGAGCCCGTGCTCCGCAACAAGAGAAGCTACCACAATGAGAAGCCTGCACACCACAACAACGAGTAGCCCCCGCTCGCTGCAACTAGAGAAAGCCCTCACCCAGGAACGAAGACCCAATGCAGCCAAAATAAATAAATACATTTTTTAAATAAATAAATAAATAAATAAAAGGGTGTGGGTTGAAAGGACAATGTCTGCTGAAGTTTGACTCTCAAGTGGCCCAGACAAACAGGACTTGAAGAGAGCAGCCATGGGATACTACTGGAATGTTTGTTTGTTTAAATAGGCTTTATTTTTTAAAGAAGTTTTGCGTTCACAGCAAAATTGGGCAGAGTGCAGAGAAGTGCCATATGCCCCCTGCTCTGCTGTTGCTATTCCATCATCCCACCCTCCCACCCCCAGCCCCACACACAGGTGCTCAAAGCCTCCGCCTCCCCAACTATCCTATCAACATTCTGTGTGCTGGTTACTACAGATGAATCCACATGGACACCCGAGTCCAGCGTTTATATTAGGTATCACTCCTAGTGTTGTACATTCGACGCGTTTTGACAAATGTTATCTCACCATGAATGTACCACACTGTATAGATTCACTGCCTTAAGAATCCTCTGTGCTTGACCTATTTATCACCCACCACCACTCAACCCTGCCACAAACCCCTGGCTATGCACTGATCTTTTCACCCTTTCTTGGTTTGCCTTTTCTGGAATGTCATATGTCGTTGGTACCCTAAGCTATGCCACCTTTCCAGATTGCCTTCGTTCAGTGAGTGATATGCACTTAAGGTGCCCCTCCCGTTCTCCCCATGGCTCCATATATCGTTCATTTCTTTTCAGCGCTGAAGAATATACTGTTGCATGGTTGGAGTCCAGTCTGTGTGTCCATTCACCTGCTAAAGGACACCTTGGTTGCTTCCAAGTTCTGCAAGTTATGGATAAAGCTGCCCTAAGTGTCTGGGTGCAGGCTTCTGTGTAGATATAAGCATTTGACTCATTTGGGTCCATTGATACCAAGGAGTTCGAGGGCTGGATCATACAGTAAGAATGTGTTTCGTTTCCAGTTTCTGAAGATGGTAGCAGAGAGTATGTCAGCATACTGAAGAATCAAGCCAAAGAAGGAGGCCGAATTCAATGATGTCGGCAAGAAAGATGTCGCCAAGACAAAATCATACTTTCATCCTCTTAGGGTTGACAGCTGGTCCTGAGAATTAAATGGACACAAGACAGATTCACAGGAGAGAAGCATCCACATTTCTTTCCCATGAGTTTTACGTGACCCAGGGCGCCCTCCTAAGGAAATGAAGAAAGACCCAGAGAAGTGGCAAAACCTAAATGCTTTTCTGTTGGGTTGAACAAAGAGAGGCGATTGCGGAAAAGGAAATACACTATGTGGGGCGGCTAAGCAGGATGAGAATTACGTTGCACAAGGTCGGTTTGTACAGAATTCCCTCACTCTCCACACTCTGCCCTTGACAACAACGTCACTCCCCTTCCAGCAGAGGATGGATTATCTTCCATGGGGGTCGGTGGATGGGGGGATGGCCAGAGAAAGGGAGACAGCAGTATGTCATTGAGCTTAAGATATTTCTAAGAGGCTGACCCTCTGGAGAGGCTGAGGTAGGAGAGCAGCTGGACATCTGCTTGTTTGTTGGGTATTGGGAAGGGGGAGTGTGTGCGTTGTTTATTTTCTGGATGAGGGCTAAGCAGGATGAGAGGGTGCGGGTCAGTCCATATGCCAAGAAATCCAGAGAATCCAGAGTGGCTCAGAATCAGCCCTTTCCTCAGAAACAGGCAGAGAGAGGAGCTGGCTTTGGTTTTCACAAAGCTAACTGGCACCTCAGTAGTCATGACACAAGGTTCCCAGAATGAACTGAATTGCAGGAGCCAGCACGCCTGCAGCCCTGAGCCCTCAGACCTCAGACCCAGGTGTGCACCTATTGCAGGAGAGATTTATTCCCTGCTTTCAAGGAGACAAACAGGAGGTGGAAAGTGTCTGTCTTGCATGGGTCTTTTCTTCAATAACATTAATTTAAAATAATCAATATGTCATTAAGAGATATTTTGAAGTGGGGCTTCCCTGGTGACGCAGTGGTTGAGAGTCCGCGTGCTGATGCAGGGGACACGGGTTCGTGCCCTGGTCCGGGAAGATCCCACATGCCGCGGAGCAGCTGGGCCCGTGAGCCATGGCCGCTGAGCCTGCGCGTCCGGAGCCTGTGCTCCGCAACAGGAGAGGCCACAACACTGAGAGGCCTGCCTATCGCAAAAAAAAAAAAAAAAAAAAAAAAAAAGGTAAAAAGTAGTAAGTCTTTAGATAGATGGAATGAGCTGATAAGGAGTATTAGTAATGAGTCATATTTTTAGAGGTAGTAAAGACGCTGACAGTCAAAAAGGGTTAATCAAAAGTTAACGCTATTGTCATTAAATTGGTTAAAAAGAAATAGGATAATAAAACTAACTAGCAAATTGTAAGTTGTATTAATTCAAATTGTATTATTTCTGGACAATTATGGCAGTGGTATTAATATAATAGCTTGAATAATAATTTTTAAAATTGAGAAAGGTTGAGATTGTATACATAATTGATGCCATAGGTGTTTGGTTTTTTCTAACATCTTTATTGGAGTATAATATTTTTACAATGGTGTGTTAGTTTCCGCTGTATAACAAAGTGAATCAGCTGTATGTATACATATATCTCCATATCTCCTCCCTCTTGCCTCTCCCTCCCACCCTCCCTATCCCACCCCTCTAGGAGGTCACAAAGCACTGAGCTGATCTCTCTGTGCTATGCGGCTGCTTCCCACTAGCTATCTATTTTACATTTGGTAGTGTATATATGTCCATGCCACTCGCTCACTTCATCCCAGCTCACCCTTCCCCCTCCCCACGTCCTCAACTCCATTCTCTACGTCTGCATCTTTATTCCTGTCCTGCCCCTATGCCATAGGTGTTTGATACTACTACTGAAAGGGATAAAACTACCGCCGTCTCACAAACTACAAATACTACTAAGATGATGGGTATTAAGCTAGCTTGAGTGAAATAAGTGTTCAGAATTATTAGAGTTGGTATAATGAATGAGGATAATATTATTCCCTCTAGGCATAGTAGGAAGGGTGTTAACTAGAATCAGTACATTAATAGCCCTAAGAGGGAAACTGAAAGGACAGAAGAATATTTATGTATACTAAAGGAATTTAGTAACTATAAATTTAATCAAATGTAATGACTCAAAATTGTATGTTTTAATTTAAACTAATTATCATATTTGGAACCCTCTAACCTCTTTTGTCTTCACTTGTAGGCTACACTTATTGCTAACAGTGAAATTAGGATTAGAGCTATAATTAGTGGGTTATTAGATTGTTTTCTTTGGGATGCTACAGGCAGAGGCAAAGGGAGGGCAATTTCAACATCAAAGAGGAGAAAAACAACGGCCACTTTAAAAAATTTTATGTAGTAAGATAGGCGTGGTGATCCTATAGGGCCATACATTCACACAGACTTGATTTTTCTGTGTGTTCACTTCAGGAAGTCAGAATGTAATAAACACAAGTAACGAAACTAGTAATATATTCATAAATAATGCTAATAATATAAAGTTGATTATTCTTTTTCTGATTCTACCAAAACTATTTGACTGGAAGTCAATTTTAGTAATTACTACTAAAAGAATAAGACCCTCATCAATAAGTGGAGATGTACAGGAACAGCCATAATACATCTAACAAGTGTCAATATCACGCAGCAGCTTCAAAGCCGAAACGATGATCAGAGATACAGTGAAATTTTAGTTTGTGTAAAAAGCAGATAATTAGGAAACAAGAGCCAATGATCATGCATAGGCCATGGAAGCCTGTAGTTATGAAGAATGTTGATCTGTATACTCCATCTGAGACTGGAAAAGGTGCTTTGTAATGTTCTGAGGCTTGCAGGACTGTAAAGTAAACTCCTAAACAGACTGCAATAAAAACTGTTCGAAGTATATTCTTAAAACTTCCATCTATCAGGCTGTGGTGAGCTCAAGGAACACACACTCCAGAGGACAGTAAGACAGAGATGTTGGGAAGTGGTACTTACTTCTACTGCATTACGGAACAAATGCCCATCGGTAGTCAGCAACTGCCTAGTACAAGTGTAGGGGCAAGACCTGAGTGATTACAGCTTTTAAGAAGTAGATAAAAAAAAGAGAGCTTCCAAACTAATAAATAAAGTGCCTTCTCAGATGATGTCTCGTCATGAGCACAAGTATAAAAAAAAACACTGAGTTTAAATGGAATCACATGTGAGACTAACTGTTATGAGAAGAGCTGAAGAGGCTCCTGTAAGAGGTCGGGGGCTGGGATTTACTATATAATATGCATGGGTCTGGCGGGTCATTACGGAAGTAGAGGCTTACTAACAATGTGAATACGTAATCTCGAATAATACTGCAAATAACACTGCAAATTCAAGTAAAGTGAGTAGAATTAGAATAACAGATTTCATGAAGGCTACTACTTATTAGGGCCAGGACTGCCCCTCCAATTAAGTAAATAAATACACGGCCAGCTGTGATATTAGCAAGTAGTCGTATGGCTAGAACTATCAGTTGGATAAGTAACCTAATAGTTTCAATAATTATTAGCACAGGCATGAGAAGGTTTAATGTTCCCTGTGGTAGAAAGGTGGATAGAGATGATTTTGTTTTATGACAGAAGCTGCTTATTACGGTTCCTGCTCACAAAGAGATGGCTATTTCCAAATGTATTGAAAGCGGCGTCAGAACTGTAAATGGATGTGGTAAGACAGCTAGTAAGTTTGTCCAGCTGATGAATAAGTCATGTAAGCATTAATTTTCAAGTTTGTTCTTTATAGTTCTTGATGGCCATTATTTGTTTTGACATGAGTTAAACTACTCCCTGTTGAAGAGAAATTATACATTTGTTAATCACTCACTTGGGTGTGGTGAAGAAAATACTTGGAAACCTAATAATTAAAATAACATTAGGCAAAGCAAATAGATTTTTCATTCACTTTGTTTCTCAAGGGGTGGAGTATTTTGGTATTTTAATTCATTTTACTTCTTGGCTTCATATATAAATACATATTCACATTTTTACTTAAAATATACTAGAACTAAAAAGATTGCTATAATAATAAATTATGCTGGTGTACGTAGTTGTGGCATATCATTAACAGGAGGTTTAAACTGCCAGTCTTCAACTTAAAAGAGTAATGCTATTTAGCGTCTTCATGAATCTATAGTATGAACAGAGATTATTTCTCAAAGTATTTTAGTGGGGTGGACGCAACGATAGGCATAAAACTATGCTTTAACCCCAAAACTTCTGAGCATTGCTCACAAAAGAGGCCTGATTGTCAATATCAGGGTTCTTTAATTTAAGCGTCCCTGGATAGCATTTGCTTTTAGGTCTAAAGAAAAAACAGCTCATGAGCGTAAAACATGTTCAGATGAGATTATGTATGAATTGTTATCCCTGCAAGTAGACCTACTCAGTTATCTACTTCTAGTAGTCACGATTCTGGTTTTCAGACCTGGTGTGGGTAGTATATAAAAGTCAAAACTTAAGTTTTCATCATCTGTGTATTTCTAGCTTCAGTATCATTGACGGCCTATAGCTTCTACGGTTAGGGAAGGGTTATTAATTTTATTTATTATGTAAAAAATTCATAATGATGTTGGGTAATTAAGATTAGAATGATGGCTGGTAGAACGATTTAAATTGTTTCTACTTATGCATCTATTGTATATTTACGAGTCCGTTTAGTTGTCAATATGAGAGAAATAATATAGAGAACTAGAAAATTCATCAAAAAAGGATGATGGGAAAAAAAAAAAAAAAAAAAAAAGGATGATGGGGCTTCCCTGGTGGCGCAGTGGTTGAGAGTCCGCCTGCCGATGCAGGGGACGCGGGTTCGTGCCCCGGTCCGGGAAGATCCCACATGCCGCGGAGCGGCTGGGCCCGTGAGCCATGGCCGCTGAGCCTGTGCGTCCGGAGCCTGTGCTCCGCAACGGGAGAGGCCACAACAGTGAGAGGCCCGCGTACCACAAAAAAAAAAAAAAAGGATGATGAATGGGTGATCATGAAAATGTAAAAGTTCTTTCATAATATGTGATATTGCATTGAGAAGCCTCGTTGAAATGGATATGCCATAGAGATATACAGGATTTTCACCTCTGATTTAACTTTGATAAAGTTATGTACTTTTTTACTAACATCTCACATACTGAAAAAGACATAATGGTTATGGTGTTGGCTTTAAACCAGTTGAAGAGGTTTTGATTCCTTCCTTGCTTATTTTAAATTTGCATAAATACACCTCTCAAACATAGGATATGGTTGAGTGCATCCATGTAATTATTCTAGATTAGTCACAGTTACCTACACTACTGAGATTCCTTCTTTGGATGCAAATGCTTCTCAAATTAAGAAAAGTGTTAGCGTTACTGCTGTTAGTTACATGTATGAGCCGATAAATACAATGATATTTCACTTTGTGTATACATCAGAGCGGTCGGAAACAACTCGGGGGCATCTGTGAAAAGCCAAAAAAGTGCTGCGGGAAGAAAGTCATATTTACTCCTACAAATATAATCATGAACTGAACTTTGTGCGTGTTGTGTTAAGTGTATAGCCTGAGGATAGTAGAGATCCGTGTACGGTTCACGGACTGCTGGCGGTGGCTTCTATTGATGACAGGAGTAGGAGTAAGAATGTTGGAAGAAGTAGTCAAAAGCGTCTATTATGTAGTCAAGGAAATGCTACATTGGGTACTCCAATTATTAGTGGGACAAGTCAGTTTCCAAGTCCTCCAATTATAATGGGCATAACTAAAAACATGATTACAAATGCATGGCATGTTATGACGCCACTGTCAATTCGTTCGTCTTCGGGTACTGCTTCAGGTTCGCCTACTACAGCATGGAGTAATGGATGCAAAGCAGTGCCTACTATTCCAGCTCAAGCACCAAAGAGTAAATATGAAGTGCTGATCTCTGTGACTTGTTGGAAATAATCAACAGTGTGTCAACATACGTAAAATGGCTGAGCAAGCCCTGGAATGTACGTCTAAAGACAGGTTATGCCCTCTTTTTGCCAAGCCCTATGGGGAATTGCAAATCCAAAAAAAAACAAATCACCTTCAATTTTGCCAATGCTTCTCCCACCTTTTCCTTCTGGATGGCGGGAGAAAGAGATTGATGCCAGTTGACTAGAGGATGTACCTGTCAACAAAAAGTGTGAGGGATGGAAGCACATCAATACAGTAAGGATTTAATTAAACTGATCTGCATTCAATTGATGTAGAGTTCTGTCATCCTTACTTCAAGGAATTAAGTAAATTATACTTCCTTACACCTTCTAAATCTCTTGGTCTATATTAACCCAAGTTCCTAGTCCAGCACTGATCGAATGGGTGTTAAGGGTAGTGATAATGTGGCTGTTAGGATTAGTAATGATAGGAAGTTTATTTACTTTGTATGTTCGAATTCTCATTTTATATCTCTGTTGTTTGGCAATGAAAATATAGTTACTGATGTGAAGGCTTTTAGCCGCATGTATAAATATATGTTGAGTAGTGCTATGATGACTATTAGTGTTGGAAGAATATTCTCTTTTTTATTATGTTTTTCATATATTTTTCTCATATTTATAGATCTATTCTTTTCCTTTATAGATTATTACAAGATACTGAATAGAGTTCCCTGTATTATACAGTAGGTCCTTGTTGTTTATTTTATACATAGTAGTATGCATCTTAATCCCAAACTCCTAATTTATCCCTCCCTACCTTTTCCCTTTGAAAACCGTAAATTTGTTTTCTATGTCTGTGAGGCTGTTTCTGTTTTGTAAATAAGTTCATTTGTATCAAATTTTTTACATTCCATATATGAGTGAAATCATATTACATTCGTCATTCTGTCTGACTTACTTCATTTAGTATGATAATCTCTAGTTCCATCCATGTTGCTACAAATGGTATTATTTCTGTTTTATGGCTGAGTAATATTCCAGGGTATGTGTGCGTGTGTATGTGTCTGTGTGTCTGTGTGTATGTATATCACATCTTCTTTATCCACTCATCTGTCAGTGGACATTTAGGCTGCTTCCACATCTTGGCTATTGTAAATAGTGCTGCTATGAACACTGGGGTGCATGTATCTTTTTGAATTAGGTTTTTGCCTTTCCCAGATATATGCCCGGAAATGGGATTGCTGGATCATATGGTAGTTCTATTTTCAGGTGTTTAAGGAACCTCCATACTGTTCTCCATAGTGGCTGCACCAATTTACATGCCCAGTAACAGGGTAGGAGGGTTCCTGTTGCTCCTGCCTTTCGTACTTGTAGACTTTTAATGATGACCATTCTGACTGGCGTGAGGTGGCACCTCACGGACATTTATTTTTGCTTTTGTTCAGAGTAAATGGCAGAACTATGGGTTGTCTGTCCTTATAAGCCTTACATATCTAAGTAATTGGTACAGTTAGGAGGCTAGCTTGCAGTTAACTAACCGGGTTGGAGAAGTGAGGGCAATATGATTGTCAGGTAAGTTAACTGAATCTTACATAGTTATTATGTTGGCCTTGTTTCAGGAGTCTGGCAGGTTGTTGATGGCATACAAAGTATGAGATTTAGCAGGAGGTAAGAGGGTTTGATTAAGCAAGCTATTTACCTGAAATGGGCATGTGCACTTATGTGTGTAATTGCTCTATCTTCTGTGACCACTGACTCAATGACACGTTATGGTGAACGATGCTGGTAAATAATACTCAATTTAATTTCAGCTACAAGTTGCTTGACTGTGTTAAGGCCACTGATGCCCATAGCCGAGTCACAGCACCCCCCAAAATTAAAAAATTCCAAATGCATGAAACCAGTTGTGTGTGAGCATGGCCTGATTAGTCACGAGTCCACTGTGACGTCCTATTTAAGGGGAAACAGTAGGTGCTATGGCCCTGAAAGTGAGATGGTTTAGGTGAGATGACCCTGAAGTAAGAACGAGATGCCAGATATAGTTCATTTATAGAAATCTGTATGGTTCATGGGCCAGAAATGCAGACAGGCACATTTTAGGGCAAGTTGATGGTTTCTCGTGGCTTCATCATTAAGTCCTAGTTATCTGCAATGATAAGCATGTTGACTGGAAATGATTTGACAATGTATTATTAATACACAGATGTACTATATAGTATTAATCACCTCAATTACCCCTGTAAAAACTCAGAGGCTGGAACCTAGCGTGCAGTGAAATGTTTAATGTCTTATATAACATCAATACACCGATGTACATGCTTATACGTGTGAGATAATTCACGATTACACATATTATGTATTATATACGATAAAGCACATGTATTATACTTATATATGTGGAAGGGCATATAATTCTCAAAGTACATAGTAATGTTAGTCTTTATGATGTCAATTTTTTTTTTTTTTTTTTTTGCGGTACGCGGGCCTCTCACTGTTGTGGAGCACAGGCTCCGGGCACGCAGGCTCAGCCGCTCCGCGGCATGTGGGATCCTCCCAGACCGGGGCACGAACCCGCGTCCCCTGCATCGGCAGGCAGACTCTCAACCACTGCGCCACCAGGGAAGCCCTATGATGTCAATTTTTAATGCTTATATATAGCACTCAACAATAGTGTTTATGTCCCCTAAGCAAATTGTTCAAGAAATAGTTTAAGCAGAAATTCACCTTTGGGTGCTGATGAGAGAGCTGGAGCCTCTTCCTTGAGTCTTAGGGAGAAATGTTGCTGTTTCTTACAAAGACTCTTAATTTTAGGAGGTTATTTTCAATTAACGCTTATTAGTGGTATGAGGACAAGAATTAGAAGAAAGTATAGAATAGATGCTAGTTGCCTGATGATAATGAATAGGTGATCAATGGGTTGTCTTCCAATTCACGCAAGTGTTAATAGGCCCACTACTAGGAATCCAAATAAACATTAGCTAAGAGGTCAGAATGTTATACTTTATTGTTTTGCTGTATGAAGTATTGGAACAATAGCTAAAACCATGATTGGGAAGATTAATACACCTCCTATTCACTGTGAATGGATCACAAAATCGCACGTGCAAATCAAAACTATCACTCTGGTTCCATGTGAGGGGGAACACTGAAGGGCTTAGCGGGAGTATAATTTACTGGGTCTCCTAGAAGGTCAGATGAGACCACTACTAGTATTAGTAAGATTATTAAGAAGAATAAAGCAAACAAGATATCCTTTATTTTGTAGTATGGATGAAATGAGATTTTGCCCATATTGGATGAGATCCCTGTTGGATTATTAGAGTCTATTTCATGAAGGAATAATAAGTAAACAACGGCTAAAGCTGCAATAAAAATTGGGAGAATAAAGTGGAAGGCGAAGTATCAGGTAAGGGTGGTTTTACCAACTGAGGATTCTCCTTTGATTCCTCTGACTACATTAGTGCCAGCCTAAGGAATTGCTAAAAGGGAATTTGTAATGACTGTTTCTCCTTAAAAGTACATTTAGCCTCATGGTAAGAGGTAACCTATAAATGCTACGGTTATTAATAAAACAGTAATAGGATTCTGATGTGTCATGTTTCTAAGAAGGTGTAAGATCCACAATGCAGGCCTCATGCTACATGAATAAATAAGCGATTAAAGAATATAGGAGCTCTGTTTTCATGAAACTATCAAATAATTCATAGGTTGTTTACATCTTGTTACATACGAGTTATGGATGAGAAGACAGTTATTGTACCTGATGTGTAGTGTATTTCTAGAATTAAACCTGTTATGACTTGCAAAATTAAACAAATACAAAGCAAAGAATGGGCATTTCATTGTGATGAGATATTTGATGGGGCTGGTAGATCAATAAATGCACTGTTAATGATTTTGAGTACTGTGTGGAATTTTCAAATGTTGGTCATTATTGTTCTTATAGTTGAAAAACAGCGATGATTTTTCATTACATTGGCATGGTTCCATTCCATGTAAGAATAATGATGACATACACTGTATTTTAAGTACTATTTTTGTTGCTAGTTTTATGAGGTTTGTCTTCAAAACCTTCACAGATCTGTAGTGGGTTTGGATTTATTTCCATGGTAGAACTGGTTGCATTACTGCAATGAATTTGGATGGATCATTTTGGGGCTTAATGGTTTTTTAAATTTCTTTAGGGTGACTGTTAATAGTTTTTGGTTATGCAACAGCTATGGCTACAAAGCAGTATCCTGAGGTTTGAAGTTCTAATAAAATTATCTTAGGTATACTTCCTTTACGTTGCTATGGAAATACTAATTAAAACCACAATGCAATATTTAGTCACATTCACTAAATGGTTATAATCAAGAACCAATAAAAATATTAGCAACAACGTTGAGAAATTGGAACCCTTATGGTTTGCTTGTGCAAATGGAAAACGGTACAGACTATATGTACAATAGTGTGGCATTTTCTCAAAAAGATGAAAATATAATTACCGTTTATTTCAAAAACTCCAATCCTAGATATATATGTCAATGAACTGAAAACAGGTGTTCAAACAAGAACTGGTACACAAATATTCACAGCAACATTATTCACAATAGCCCAAAAGGTAGACACCATTCAAAAGTCCATCAGTGGATGAATGGATATGCAAAATAGGGTAGATTCAAAGACTTCCATTTTTCTGCTATATAAAAAATAAAGTGAAATGGTGCAGCCACTGTGGAAAACATCATAGCAAAAACTTAAACATGAAATTAACATATGATATGTCAATTCCACTTCAGGGTGTATATCCAAAAGGTTTGAAAGCAGGGACTGAAACACATATTTGTGCACTCATATTCATACCAGTACTATTCATACCGGTCGAAGATGGAAGGAATCCAAGTGTCCATGGATAGATGATTCCATAAACAAATTGTGGTATATACAGAATGGAATATGATTCAGCCTTTAAAACTAAGGTAGTTCTGACACATGCCACAATGTGGATGAACCTTAAAGTCATTACGTTAACTGAAACAAACCAGACCAAAAAGGCACAAACATGCTACGATTCCACTAGTATGAGATACCCAAATAAGTCAAATTCAAAGAAAGAAAGTAGAATGTGATTCCCAGGGGTTGAAGAGAGTTGGTGTTTAATGGATGTAAATGTGGTTAATGTCGTAGAACTATACATTTAAAGTAGTTTAAATGGTAAACATTATGTTGTATGGATTTAATCACAATGACAAACATGAATGAAGTACTGATACATGCTACAACATGAATGAACATTGAAAACATCCTAAGAGAAAGAAGCCATACAGAAAAGACCACCCAGATCATATTCATTTACACACTTGAAATCCATCAAGGTTTTATAAATAAGGGAAAGTCTCAAGAACAGTTCCAGAAAAAGAAAATGGGATCAGAATAGAAAACCACATTTCCATATAGTTGGGGCAAGTGGTGAAAGTTGAACAGGGCCTGTGGATGGGATTATAAAGTGAAAACCAAAATAATTCCTCATATGGTGGTGGTCCACTGGGAGAGTGTCTCTTTTTGAGGTCGAACACACTGGAGGTTTTCATTTAGATTGGCAGATGTGGAAAATCAATGATGACTGAGGAATCTGAGCTTAGAGATAAAGTGTACATTGTACTGGTACTACAAGTTTTCTGTACCTCTGAAATTACTAGAAATAACTTTTCCAAACAACCATGTCAATACCACACCTGAAAAGTAGAAAAGACATCAAACTTCATTATAAGGGCCAAGCCCTAGCCAGATCCAATTCCCCCAAAATGATGAAGCTCATTGCTACTGTAAGAGCCCACATGACATTAAAAGGCACCATGAGAAGATTTTATTAGGGGCCACTATGTCTTTGCTGTTGCATACAACTTGGGATACGGTAGAAATAGTGAGATTTTTGCATTCCAATTTTCAACCTCAAACCACCAAAAAAAACAATTAGGAGTAATAAAGGAATTTACTAAGCTTGCACTATACAAAAGCAATACACAAAAATCAGCTGACTTTCTACATACTAATAAAGTTTCAGAAAGAGAAATTAAGAAAACAATCCCGTGTAACAATAGCATTAAAAAGAACAAAATACCTAGGAATACATTTAACCATGGATGTGAAAAACCTGCACACTGAAAATTATAAAACACTGATAAAGAAATTAAGACACAAATAAATACAAAAATAGTCCATGCTCATGCGTGGGAAGTATTAATATTGTTTAAACACTCATTCCGCCAAAGTGGTGTACACAGTAATTGCAATCTCTACCAAATTCAAATGGCATTTTTCACAGAAACAAAACAATCCTACCACTTGTATGGAACAACAGAGAACCCCAAATAGGAAAAGCAGCCCTGAGAAATGAGAACACAGCCAGACGTATCTTGCTCCATGACTTCAAACAATATTACAAAGCGACTGTAACCAAAACAGTGTGATACTGGCACAAAAATAGGCACATAAACCAGGGGAACAGAATAGAGAGCACAGAAATACACCCATTCGTATGCGGCCAGTTATTTTACAACAAAGGGAACACAAAATAGGGAAAGGACAGTCCTCTCAACCAACAGTGCCAATAACACTGGACGCCACATGCCAAAGAACAACAGTAACTTAGTAAATTCCACAGTTTTCCACATCAAGACCTTCCTCTGCTGGGTCCTCTGAAAATGGACCCCCCTTGGCATCAGCCACTCGCAGGAAGCTTCTCCCCACTTTCCCTCACCTTTCACTCCTGTGGTATCCTGAAGATGTCTGGCTCCTGCCTGCATGGACTCCACTCAGCACTGACCTGAAGTTGAACCCACGGCCGACCCTGAGGACGCTGAGCTTCTGTCGGCTGGGTGAGGAGCCCAGTTCCCGAAGGAACCGAGTCCGTGACTGGAACACAGACACCTCAAGGATCAGAGAGCTGGGTTTGGCGCCGCCTGCTGGCTGGCTGGGAACTGCAGGCCACAACAGCTCACTTCACTGCAGGCCAGGCTCCCAGCTGGCAAGCCTGCAGAATCCACGAAATTTGGAAATTCAACCTGAAATGGAGCCATATATCCCAGGACTTCTCCAAAACTAGTTATACAAAAATAACTGGAAACCTTATGCAATCAAATGAATGTAGACAGAAACTTTACAACTTACACCAAAATTCACTCAAAACTGTTCACTGACAATTTTAAAATGCAAAACTATAAACACTCTAGAAGAAAACAAAGAAGAAAATCTACCTACCTTGGGTTTGGTGATGAATTTTAACAAACAAATCCCTAAATGTCTATTCAAAAAAGAAGCAAAATTCATGACATGGACTTTAAAAAATTAAAGATTTAACTCTGTGAAAGACCTTACTGAGAAAATGCAAAGACAAGCCAGACACTGAGAGAAATATATTTACAAAATACATATATGATAAAGGATTGGTAGTCAAATTATACCAAAAACTCTAGAACAAACAACCCCATTAAAAATGGGTAAAGATCCGAACACCTGCCCCCAAAAAATATACAGATAGTAAACAAGCATATTAAAATATGCTCACATCACATATCATTACAGAATTACAAATTAAAACAGTAAGTTAGCACTGCACACCTATTAGAACCACTGAACTCCGAAAAGAATGACACTACTGATTGACAGAGGGTGAGGAGCTACATGAAGTCTCCTTTACCGCTGATGAAACACATACACAGCTACTCTGAAAGACACTTTGGCAGTTTTCTCAAAAGCTACACGAGGCTCACCTGAGGATCCAACATCACACCTCTAGTATTTAGTCAACCACTTTGGAAAACAGTGTCCAAACGAAATCTATCAGGCAGTTATGCACTGCAACTCTTCTCATAATGGCTAGAAACTTTAAAATATCAGGATGGCCTCCAGTACATGAATGCACAAGCAAATTGGGATACATCCAAGTGAAGGGGAGCTAATGCTACCCCAAAATATACCTCTTGGGCATAAGGATTATTTGTGACTGATTATTTTTAAAGAAGACACAGGAGGATCTCTGAAACCCAATTGAGATGGCTCTTCTGTGAGGCAAATGTACATTGATAAGGGAAATCTCCATTTGAAAGGCAGCCTCCCGCTCTGCACCAGGACAGAAGAATGACAGTCTTGGGAAACGCTTATCAGTAGGGAAGGCAAAGACTTAAATCTGCACAACCGTACCCTTCCTTTCTTTTGTTTTTAGATGAAGATGGTATCTATGGTGATGTCTTGGGCCATTTCAGGGTGTTACTCAATTTCCTGGGTTTCTCCCATGTACACAGGAGGTACACATTATTAAACTTGTTTGTACAACAACATGAAGGGAGTTACATTATATACTTAAAATGATGTAAATGGGAAATGTCATGTTCTTTACTTTTAATTACAATGGGAAAAAAATAAAGTAGTACTGATACATGTTACAACATGAATAAACATTAAAAAGATCATTAGTGGGCTTCCCTGGTGGCGCAGTGGTTGAGAGTCCGCCTGCCGATGCAGGGGACATGGGTTCATGCCCCAGTCCGGGAAGATCCCATATGCCGCGGAGTGGCTGGGCCCGTGAGCCATGGCCGCTGGGCCTGCGCTCCGTAACGGGAGAGGCCACAACAGTGAGAGGCCCGCGTACCGCAAAAAAAAAAAAAAAAAAAAAAGATTAGTGAAAAAATTCCATGCAGAAAAGGCCACCCAGCTCCTGTATTCATCGGGTCTGCTTTAAATCCATCAAGGTTGTCCAAATGAGGGAAAATCTCAGTAATGTTTCCAAAAAAAGAAAACTGGATCAGGATAGTAAAAGACATTTTCCTGCAGGTGGGACAACTGGTGAAAGTGGAAGTGGATCTGTGGATTAAATGACAATGTGGAAACAATATGGTTTCCTCATTTCAGGGTTATGTGCTGGTCCCTCCAGAGAATGCCCCCATGATGGATAAAACACATGGAGTATTTTGGGTGAAGTGGCAAATGTGAATACTGTAAGGCCAACTGGCCCGAGGCAGGGGAACGCAATCAGATTCACAGGTTGCATCAGACCAAAACTCTCCGGACCACCCAGTTCCAGAAACTGCCCTGGGGACTTTCCACCCGGCTCAGCCTTCCCACCTGTCGAGGGGCGGGACTAAGGGTCCCAAGACTGATGCAAACGGCACCAGATATTGCCAGGGTACCCGAAGAGACCACCAAATAAGGAATACCCTGCGCCCTCCCAGATTCACCACACCCCTTTCCCTTCTTCCCCTATAAAATCTTGCCCAACCCTCGCCCGGGTGCGACTTCTCTGGACCCTTTCTCTCGGACCAGGGAACCTCGCCCGGGAGCGCTCCCTAATAAAGCTCACTTGAAGCTTTCCTCTGTTTCGTGGTGCCGTTTGTTAAGATCCAACCTTACAAGTACTTTTTACCATTACTGAAAATTCTCTGTGCATTTAAAATTACTGGAAAGTGAATTACTCTTTAAAACAACCATCTCAATACCATGTCAGAAAAGCAAATAAGACAGACATCACACTTTGTTATAGAGGCCAAGACTTACCCAGACCAAGTTCAACCGAAGTTGTGATACTAACTGCCCTTGTAGGAGTCCACATGGTATTAAGAAGCACTGTGGGAAGAGTATATTAGTAGCCACCATGTCTTGGGTCCTCTGGATGACCTGGTGAAGGAGAAACAGTGAGATTTTAGAAATACAATTTCCCACATCACTTCACAGAAAAGTTGTTCAAATAAATTCAGTACAGTTGAAGAATATGAAATCAATATACAAAAATCAGTAGTGTTTCTATACACTAATAATGAACCATCAGAAAGAAATATTAAGAAAACAATCCCATTTACAATTGCATCAAAAAGAATAAAATATCTAGGAACTAATTTAACCAAGGACATGAAAGACCAGTACTTAGAAAACTATAAAGCATTGATAAAGAAATTGAAGAAAACACAAATAAACAGGAAAATATTCCGTGTTCATGCATCGGAAGAATGCCTTAATAAAATGTCTATTCCAACCAAAGCCATCAACAAATTCACTGCAATCACAGTATAACATCCAATGGCATTTTTCATAGAAATAGAAATAACAACCCTAGTATTAGTATGGAACAACTAAGGACCCTGAACAGCCAAGAGATTCTGAAAAAGAACACAGCTGGAGGCGTCTCCCTCCCTGACTTCAAACTACATCACAGAGCTGTAGTAACCACAGCAGTGAGGAGATGAACAAACACAGACACATGGACTAGGGGAACAGAAGAGAGAGCCCAGAAATAACCTCACACGTATGTGGTCAGTTAATTCATGAAAATCAGGGCAAGGACACACAAAGAGGAAAGGACAGGCGCCTCAACCAGTGCCAGGAAAACTGGACACCATATGCCAAAGAACATCACTGGTCATCATCGACATCACACACAAAACTAAAAATCCAATTTTCCGCATCAAGCTCTTTCCTTCCTGAGTCCTCTGAGGACGGACCTGCCCCTCAGCACTCAGCTGTGCACGGGAAACTTCTCTCCACTTTGTCCTCATTTTTCCCTCTTGCAGGGCCTCCTTGCTGGTGGGTACTGACTCAACCCAGCTCCTGTCGGCATGGACGCAGCCCCACTATCCAGAAGTCTGAGCCCCGACGCATCCCAAGGAGACAAAGCTCCTCTCAGCTGTGCAGGGAGCCAAGTCAGAGGGCACAATGTGCCTGCGCCCTGCTGGTCAGATTGGTGGGTTTGGCGCCCCCTGTGGGCCAGCAGAGAAGAGCGGGGAGCACTGCGCTCACACACGCCAGAAGCCTCATCCCAAAGGCAGTTCTGCTGTGGACACTAAGTTTGGAGATCCGAACTGAAACAGAGCCAAGTATCTCACCATGTCTTCTCACCGTGTCTTCTCAGTAAATGGCTAAGGAACAATTATATTAAAAACCATATGGAATGAAATGAACGTAGACACAAACTTTACAACTGACACCAAAATTCACTCAAAATTGTCCATAGACAAATGACAAAACCATAAAATTTTACAAGAAAACAAAAGAATGTCTACATGACCTTGGGTCTGGTGATGAGTTGTTTTATCTTTTTCTTCCTTTGGCTGCGTTGGGTGCAGCGTGAGAAGCTGCACGTGGGCTTTCTCAAGTTGTGGCGAGTGGGGGATACTCTTTGTTGCAGGGCATAGGCTTCTCTTTTTGTAGAGCACGGGCCCTAGAGCACGTGGGCTTCAGTAGTTGCGGTGCATGGGCTCAGTAGTTGTGGCTCGCTGGCTCTAAAGCGCAGGCTCAGTAGTTGTGGCGCATGGGCTTAGCTGCTCCGTGGCATGTGGGATCTTTCTGGGCCAGGGATAGAACCCATGTCCCCTGCATTGGCAGGTGGATTCTTAACCACTGTGCCACCAGGCAAGTCAAGGGTCTGGTGATGAGTTTTAACACACAACACTAAAATGCAATCTAAAAAATTTTTGAAAATAAATTAATAACATGGACTTTAAAAATTATATATTTCTACTCTGTGAAGGACCTTATTCAGAAAACCAAAAGACAAACCACAAACCAGGAGAAAATATCTTCAAAACATGCATCTGATAAAGGATTTGTAGCAAAATTATAACCAAGAACTCTAGAGTAAACAACCCCATTAATAACTGGTAAAGATCGAAATAGACAACTGGCCAAAGAGGGTATACTGATAGTAAATAAACCATACAAAACATACTCAAGATCCTGGTGGAATGCATGTACAGCCAACTTTGGAAGATAGTTTGGCAGTTTCTTCCAAAGCTAAACAGTCTCATCTTAGGATACAATAAGCGTACCTCTTGTATTTAGACAACTGTTTTGAAAAACTGTTCAAACAAAAACTAGCATAAAATAATGCACAACAGCTCTACTCAAAATGGCTTCAAAAATTAAAGATATCAGGATGTCCATCTGTAGATGAATTCATAATCAAATTAGGCCACATAAATATCAAGGGGAGAAGAATATGCCACCCCAAGATATGCCTGTTTAACATAAGGACTATTTTGGGCTGATTAATTTATAAAGCAGCAGACCCAGGAGAATGTTTGAAAATGCCCTTCTAGGAAGTAAATGTGCATTTATTAGGGATATCTCCATTTGTAAGGATGTCTTCCTCCCTGTACCAGGAATTGAAGGGTGACTAAGTCTCACGAAAAGCTTGTCAATGGAGAAGGCCTGGATGTAAATCTGCATAATATCCATACCCTTGTTTACCGTGCTTTGCCTCATAACCTCCCAACTGGCTCCCCCCCCCCCGCCTCCCCTAACATCTTTCTTTTGTTTTTAGCTGAAGATAGCATTTAAGTTACTTGCTTGGGCCATTTCAGGGAGTGACTCCGTTTTCCTAGGTATCTTCCAAGTATACCGGAGGTATGCATGCTATTAAACGTCTACTTGTTTTTCTCCAGTTCTTCTGTGTTTCATTACGGGGGCGATCTCAAGGAGAAACAAAGAAGTGCAGAGGGAAAATTATTTTTCCTCCCATACACATGCAATGGAATAGTACTCAGAAATATAAAGGAATGAACCATCAAACCATACAAAAATCACGGATGAATCTTACATTTATATTGCTAAGTGAAAGAATGCAGTCTGAAGTTCTATACATGATATGACCGCACTTCCACAACATTCCGGAAAAGGCAAAACAGAGTTAATAAACAGGTTATGAGGTAGTGGGTTAAAAACTGCACATGATAATTTAGTGATGAAGACCTGCCACTACGCATTTGTCTAAACCCAAAGATTTTTAGACCCCAACAAGTAAATCATAATCTATTCAAATTTAGTTATTTATGAAATGCGGATGTCATAGAATGGAACAGAGAATGGAACAAAGAGTCTGACTTAGAAATGTATGGCAAAAACTCACTGTTGGTGATGGGGACAAAATGGCTGACCTAAGTCAACCCAGGAAATGAACAGAATCTGCAGGCCAAAGGCAATATATACCATACATAAACAGCGGACTCAAGTTCTTTCCCATAGGAGAAGTAGGTAACAGTACTGAAACTACTGTACCAGCGATCAAAAGTAACAAGCACTGAATTCAATAAATGACAAATGGTGGAAGCCAGGTTTAGTACCACTGGAGTGGGAAGTTACAGACAAAGGGAGAAGTTTACAATCGCCATGGCGTAATGGATCAGGGTGGAGACATCAGCATAAATTATCTTTAGCCTAATATGTTTACAGATATTTTAGCACATAGAAATCTTTATATTTATGTGTATATGCACAGGCTGGAATACATGCATATATTTCCACATATTGTCAGCTGAGCATATTTAGCTCCCACATGTATGTTTTGAATATCATTCTCTAATAAAAAGGACCAGGGGCTCTTTGAAGAAATGACTGAAACTATGATCGAGACACTAAATATATAAGCCAGGATAATCTTGAAGTATGAAAAAGTAAAGAAATACAAAGAAAAAAAACCCACAAGGAGAAATATTAACTGCAAACAGGAGCCAAAGCAAGAATTAACTAAGCAACCTAATTATGCAGTGCTGGGCTATAACCAGAAGTTTAAAATAACTAACCAGGCGTCCAAACTGGAAAAATAAATGATTACCTAGTTGTATTTGTATACACTCACAATTAATAATCTGAAAAGGAATTTAAGAAAACAATTCCCTTTTCAATAATGTCAACATTATTAAAATACTTTGGAATCGATTTAATTAGGATGTAAGACTGGCACTTACAAAGCACTGCTGAAAGAAATCCTAAATAAATGTGAAGATACGCAACCTACAGATTCAATGTGAATTCCAAAAGGCATTTGGGAAGAAATACACAAGCTTACCCTAACATACATAGGAAATTACAAGGGACTCCAAAGAGACACAACAATCTCATGAGTCTACAGGGCAAAAGTCCTCTGGGCAAGGGCAAAGGTGCCTAAATGGAAAACAGGGAAATCCAGTTAAGAGAAGGGACTCGGACCGGGAAAGGAAATGAGGGATGGAGGCTGGTAGTCATATTCAGGGAAGCCCAGCAGGTAGTTTTGTGGGGGGAAGAGGAAGAGTAAGCAGTCTGGAGCTGTTTAGAAGAGGAAAGGGTGAACTAAAGGAAGGAACTTTGTTGGGAGCCAAGAAGTTTTCGCCATTAGAAGATGGCCGACATCCTGCTTCTCTTCCTGCTTAATGAGATAAAAGCCCGCGCCTAAAAACAAAAGCCCGCGCCTAAAACGAAAGCCCGCGCACGCAGCACCAATGATAATTTGCCAAGTACTTCCCTTATTCTGGATCCCGCCCCCCTTTCTCTGTACTGTATAAATACAGCTACTGCAGCAATAAAAGTTTGAGGCTTGATCAGGATTTTGTCTTGCCTCCATTCTTTCGCGTCTCCTGCCCCTTCTTCTCTTTTCAACCCCTACAGGTTCCTCCTCGGACTCACAAGGATTTGTCCTGCTGGTCGGGACTCCCGGGGACGCCCGGGGCCGAGCACAGAACTTCAGCTGTATTCAGCTGTCCCAGGTTGCTGGCTTGGGGAGATGCTGAAGCAGGGGTGTCACACAAGATAGAAACTCCCTTGTGCAGGGTCCTCAAGAGACCTCCAACAGACTTGTAGATCATGGGTGAGATTTGTTTTATTATTTTAAAAATACCCCTGTGGGATAAAATTAAAACTTAGGAATTCTGTTACAGTCTGCCTTATTAAAACAATTTTCTTTTTTTTACTGATCTGTGAAGTACCAAAGTGTGAGGACCACTGTTCCAATACACCTCATAGTGTTACTGACTCTTCCATTGATATAATTATATGAAATTGAACTTATTCAATAAATCTATTAAACATCTGCCCTCTACCCAGCACCCTCCCAGGTGTTGGGAATGCAGTGAAAATATTTGGTGGGCACATTCTTAACAAAAGGCTTTTACATTTTCACCAGTAGTTTATCCTCAATGTCATCACTTGCCAATTAATCACCGTGCTGTTTAGGAATTAAAAACCCAGGAATCAGGGTTCCTGGCAGGCTCTCCCATTCTCCCTCGGGCACTCTTCCACCCTTTCTGGGTTTCAGTTTCCTCATCTGTAAAAACACAGGCATCTGACTATAATTCATTCCAGGAACCCGAGCCTATTGAGGAAGAGGGGAAATAGCTACTCCAAGCTCTGGATGATAGACCAAAAACCAGATGTAAAGAAAAATATGTCATTGCTGATTTTCAGTCAAACAGACAGGTATAATGAAGGCAGGAATCCCCCTGGCCCTCCAGGATTTGCCTGGGAACCTAATATGGGAAATTCTTACACATCAACATATGGCTCTGAGCTGGATTTCTACAAAAGAAGAGTAGAGCAACCCAGCAGACCTTTAAACCCGATCAGCCGCAGGAGGCGAAATGGCTGCAGGCTACTGAAAGCCAGCAGCATTGACAAATTAACTCCCATGGCCTTTGCCAAACTGCAGTGGTACCTCTGAGTTCTCTGTTTCCTTCTGTATTCTGAAATGTACATTTCTTAATATAATGTCACAGTGGAAGCAAAACAGACCTTCAATTTTTAGACCTCAATTTATAGAACACTTAGAGGTTCTAGGGGTTTTGTTTTTAAAGGACCTCATAATTTGAAAATTATACAAGTTCTAATTATCCAGTTCCAAGACACCATACATACTGCATGGGGTCCCCATGGAAAGGGCTCTCTCAGCAGGAGCGCCACCAATTCCACACTGAAAGGGCAGCAAGGTGCCCTTCTCCCTTCTCTGCTGCCTGGGTGACCACCATGTCTTTAAATCCATGCCCCCTGGCTAGTTTCTAAGGTGCAATTCTAGGACCTTTCCCTTTCCCATCCCAGCAGGAGGCCAAGGGCCGGCCAGGGCTGGAGAACTGCTGGACGCAGGGCTGGCCCAGCTCGCCAGAGTCGGGGCTGGGGTTTGGAGTAGTCCCAGCAGGTGAAATCACCATGCAGGATAAATCCCTTGGACTTGCCATAGGCCAAGGGCAAGTCTCTCAGGGCAACCAGCCCCTCTCCGGTTCTGCTTGCAGAGACTGGGGCACTTGGCTGCCCGGGAAAACCGCGCGGGAGTGAGCTTTACACCAGCAGATGTTTTGTAAAATTGGAGAGGGTAGGCTCGGGCACGTCCTCAAAGCCTTTACTCAAAGGCAAGCCCTTCCTGCAGCCGCCAGGTGAGGGGTCTCCGCGACCGTACCAAACAGCTCAGGTGTGTTTCGTGGTTCCCTCCTCCCCCCACCCCCACCGAGCCCCTGTCCCCTTACCTGCAGTCTGCGGCCCTCGGCTCCGCACTCCGACGCCGCTGCGGTGCCAGGGACCCACGGGAGGAGTCGTTACCTGCCGCCGCGCAATGTCTCCCTAAACCCGCGCCGGCTCGTGGGGGGCGGAGACAAGGAGCCTCGAGGACTCCCTGCACGAGGTGTGCTCTGGCCGGGACGCGCACTTCCGGGAGAGGCGCGGAGACTGCCGCTGCCCGCAGCCAATGCGGAGCAAGACCCGCCCCACCCACACAGCGTCTGCGCGGCACAGCAGAGTCTCAGCACTCCGGCATGGGTACCTGGGGATGGGCGTCTCCTCTCCTGCGAGCGCGAGGGAGGAAGCGGCGCCCCTGCGAGGCAGCTAGCGATGCCCCGGTGCGGCCCCTGCAGCGCGGAGACCGCTCCAGGCTGGACTCACCGAGACCAAGGCCACCAGCAGGAGCGCTTGGTGGGACCCGGCTTGGGCGGCGGAGTTGCAGGCCCCCGCAAACAGCCCAATTTTTTTTAATGGAAAAAGGACTTGAAAAGACCCTTCCCCAGATAAGACATACAAATGGTCAACGAACACAGGAAGAGATGTTAAACATCGTTAGTCACGATGGAAATGCACATTAATACCATAATGCCATACCCCTCCACAAACACTAGAAAGCCTATAATCAAGAAAACCTAAAATAACAAATGTTGGCAAAAATGTAGAGAAATTGGTACATAGTGTCCCATGAGGAAAATAAGTTCTGGAGATGGATGCTGAGACTATTTGTACAACGTGAATGTAGTTAATGCCATAGAACTGTATACTGAAAATGGTTCAAAATGGTCAATGTTATGTCTTTTTAATCACAATGAAAAAAATGAAGCACTGAAGATACATGTTACAACATGGATAAACACTGAAAACATTCTAAGTCAAAGAAGTCATACTGAAAAGGCCACTCAGTTCATAATCATCTTGTGTGCTTTAAATCCATAAAGGTTTTGAAAATGCCTGGTGGTCCAGTTGTGAAGACTCCGCGCTTCCAATGCAGGGTGCTTGGGTTCAATCCCTGGTCCGGGGGACTAAGATCCCACATGCCATAAAGCCAAAAAAAAAAAGAAGAAAAAAAATGTGGGAAAGTCTCAGTAACAGTTTCAGAAAAAGAAAACTGGATCAGAATGGGAAAAGACATTTCCATACAGTTGAGGCAATGACGAAAGTTGAAGTGGGTCTGTGGATAGGATTACAAGGTAGAACCATGAAATTTCCACTTTTCGGGTTCATGTGCTGGTTCCCTGGGAGAGTATCCCAGGATTGCATAAAACACACTGGAGTATTTTATGTGAGGTGGCAAACGTGAGTACTTTGTACTGCTTCTTAAACTTTCTTTTATACACTTGAAATTACTGGAAAATAAATTACTTTTCAAAAGAACCATGCAAAACCATTCCAAAAAAAGCAGAGAAGACAACAAACTTCATTACAGAGGCCAAGCCTTAACTAGATCCAGTTCACCCAAAGGGGTAATGCTACTCACTCCTGCAGGAGTCCACATGTTATTAAGAGGCACGGTGGGAAGATTATATTAGGAGCCACTATGTCCTGGGTGCTGTGGATGACCTGGATGTAGTAGAATCAGTGGGATATCTGATTTCTAGTTTTCCACATCAAACCACCAAAAAACTATTAGAACTAATAAATGAATTCAGTAAAGCTGAAGGGTACAAAATCAATACACAAAAAAATCAGTTGTCTTTCTATACACTAATAATGTGCCCTCAAAGAGAAATTAAGAAAATAATCCCATTTACAATTGCATCAAAAAGAATAAAATACCCAGGAATAAATATAATCAAAGAGGTGAAAGATCTATACTCTGAAAACTAGAAGAGATTGATGAAGAAAATACAAATAAATGGAAAAATAGTCTGTGTTCATGGATTGGAAGAATTAATATTGTTAAAATGTCCATATTACCCAAAACAATCTACAGATTTAATGCAATCCCTATCAAAATACCCATGGCACTTTTCAAAGAACTAGAACAAATAATCCTAAAATTTCTATGGAACCACAAAAGACTCTGAATAGCCAAAGCAATCTTGAGAAAAAATAATAAAGCTGGAGGTGTCATGTTCCCTGACTTCACACTATACAACAAAGCTACAGTAATCAAAACAGTATGGTACTAGCACAAAAACAGACGCAAAGATCAATGCAACAGAGTAGAGAGTCCAGAAAGCCCATGCACATATAGTCAATTAATCTACAAAAAAAGAGGCAAGAATATACTATTAGGGAAAGAGAGTCTCTTCAATAACTGGTGCTGGGAAAACTGGATTAAAGACCTAAATAAAAGACCTGAAGCCAGAAAACTTCTGGAAGAAAACACAGGCAGTACACACTTTGACATGGGTCCTGGCAATACTTTTTTTGGATCTGTCTCTTCAGGCAAGGGAAACAAAAGCAAAAGTAAATAATTGGGACCTCATGAAATTTAAAAGCTTTTGCACAGTAAAGGAAACCATCAACAAAAATGAAAAGACAACCTACTGAATGGGAGAAGATACTTGCAAATAATATGACTGATAAGAAGTTAATGTCCAAAATATATTAACAGCTCATACAACTCAATATCAAAAAAACAAACAACTTGATTAAAAAATGGGCAGAGGGCCTACATAGACATTTTTCCAAAAAAGATATACAGGTGGCCCAAAAGCCTATAAAAGTTGTTGAATGTTGCTAATCAAAAGGGAAATAAAATCAAAACCACAATGAGATATCACCTCACAACTGTCAAAATGGCTACTACCAAAAGGCCAGAAATAGCAAGTGTTGGTGAGGATGTGGAAGAAAGGAACCCTAGCACAATGTGGGTAGGAATGTAAATTGGTGCAGCCCCTGTGGAAAACAGTATGGAGGTTCCTCAAAAAATTAAAAACAGAACTACCACATGATCCAGCAATTTCACTCCCATGTATGTATCTGAAGAACATGAAAACACTCACTCAAAAAGATACATGCACCCCAACATTCATAGCAGCATTATTTACCATAGCCAAGATATGGAAGTAATCGTCAGATAAATAGATAATGATGTGGTGTATATATATATATACAATGGAATATTGCTCAGCCATAAAAAATAAAATATTGTCATATGCGACAACATCAATGGACCTAAAGGGTATATGCCTGGTGAAATAAGTCAGACAGAGAAAGATAAATACTGTATGATTTCACTTTATGTGGAATCTAAAAAATAAAACAAGCAAGTGAATATAACAAACTCAAAGCAGACTCACAGATACAGAAAACCAACTAGTGGTTGCCAAGGGGAATAGAGGGGGGAGGGCAAGATGGGGAAGGGGATTAGGAGGTACAAACTACTGTGTACAAAATAAATCAGCTGCAAGGATACATTGTACAACACAGGGAATATAACCAATAATTTGTAACAACTTTTTTAAAAATTAATTAATTTATTTGTTTTTGGCTGTGTTGGGTCTTTGGTGCTGCATGTGGTCTTTCTCTAGTTGCAGCGAGTGGGGGCTACTCTTGGTTGTGGTACGCGGGCTTCTCATTGTGGTGACTTCTCTTGTTGCGGAGCACGGGCTCTAGGTGCAGGAACTTTAGTAGTTGTGGCACTCAGGCTCAGTAGTTGTGGCTCACAAGCTCTAGAGCACAGGCTTCAGTAGTTGTGGTGCATGGGCTCAGTAGTTGTGGCACACGGGCTCAGTAGTTGTGGTTCGCAGGCTCTAGAGCTCAGGCTCAGTACTTGTGGTGCATGGGCTTAGTTGCTCTGTGGCATGTGGGATCTTCCCGGACCAGGGCTCGAACCCGTGTACCCTGCATTGGCAGGCGGATTCTCAACCAGAGCCACCAGGGAAGTCCCTGTAATAATTTTATATGGAGTATAATCTATAAAAGTATCAAATCAGTCTGCTGTATACCTGAAACTAATATAATATTGTAAGTCAACTATACTTGAATAAAAAAACACAGCTTGAAGAACATTTTGGCTAGTTTATTTCTGCATTTTCAAATTTGTTCCATTAATCTTTTATGCTTTTACTTGACCAAAGCCTTATTATATTGTCTTGATTTTGGAACTTAGAGTAAGTCTACCAACTTTGTTGATCTTTTTCATGATCATTTTGGCTATTTTAGGCCTTCTGTATTTCCATATATGTCATAGGATAGTGTCACCATTTATTAAACTTTTTGGTTCTGAGGTTTTGATAGTGATTTTGATGAATCTGTAGGTCCATTTTTGGAAATTTTGCATCCTAACAATATTCAGTCTGTCAATCCACAATCAAACTAGGAATTAAAGAAAATGTCTCTGATGAATAAAGAACATGTAGAAAAACCTAGAGCTAACAGCTTGCTTAATATTCAATAAAGCTGTAGGAAATACATAGTCTTGGAATAGACTTGGGTTCCTGCCAAGACAGAGTACTAGACCTGCGCTCCTGACAAAAACCATCATAAAGATGCACAACGAACATGAGATAACCAGTTGGCAGAGCAGTATTGTAGTCTATGTAAGAAGAAAATTGAGGAGGTGAACCCCACGATGCCCTGGTTTCCTGTTTGGTATCCCTTTCTTGTCGGCGCACAGGGAGACAGAGGCCAAGTGGAGCAAATCTCTTGCTCAGGAGGCGCAGATAATAGGTTCTGGGTTGTGAAAGCAACTGAAATTTATGGGGTAAATTACCAGAGAGGTGGGTTCTGGAAGGAGGCTGGGGAGAGGGAACGGAAGTCTTCTTGGGGTTCACCCAGGGACCCTGAAAACGGGGTGGAGATTCCAGAGGACATGGGAATGGTGGGAATGGTGAATCCTGCCCAGGGAGAAAGAAGACCACTCAGTGAGCAGCTCAAGTATTGAGGGGAGACCTATGAAAATAAAATCCATGCCCCCAAATAAGGCTGAAGCCCTGGAATAAGGGCCAAGCTCATCCTCGTAAAAATGATGAAAATAAAAGTCTAAAATTTTTAAACATCCAGAAAAAAAGAAAAATTTCATGTAAAAAAATATAATGATTAACTTCTTATTAGAAGTAATGGATGTCAGAAAAAAAAGGATATATTTAAAACACTGGAAGAAAAAAACTCTGTTGCAGAAGAATTCTATATTCAGTGAAAAATATACTTGAAGAATGAGGGTGAAAAAAAGACATTGTCAGATAAATGAAAGCTGAATGAATCAGCATATGTTCAATACGAGAAAATAATACGGGAGGCTCTCCAGGCTGAAAAGAAAGGTCACCACATGTAAATTTAAATATAGAGGAAGAAATGAAGAATATCAGAAGTGGAAAATACACATGAATCTACTAGAACTAACAAGCGGGTAGAGCAACATTGCAAAATACAAGGTAAATATCTATAAATAATTTGTATGTAATAATAAATGCATGTGTGATTTTTTAATACTGTAAACTTTAACACAAGGATGAGAAAAACCAAGGGAAGCCTAAAGAATTGGACCCATATCCCATGTTCATAATTTGGAACCCTTGATATTGTTAAGGTATCATTTGCCCCAGACTGACCTATAGATTCAATGCAATCCCAGTTAAGTCACAACAAAAAATATTAGGGGTAAAAATGGAATTATTCTAAAATTTATATTAAATAGCAAATTAACCAGAATACCCAAAACTATTTTGAAAGAGAAGAAAAGCTGAAGGACGCACACCATCTGATTTCCAAACTTACTATCAAGTCACAGTAATCGAGACAGTGTAGTAATAGCAAAATGAATACACAAAGATGAATTAAAAGAATAGAGTCCAGAAACAAGTTATAGAGGGGCACAAGGAAACATGGGGTGAAGGAAATCTTCCCTATCTCAGCTGCCGAGGTGGGTACCCTACTGTATGCATTTGCCAAATTCATAGAATTGTATACCTAAAAAAAGAGTAGTTTACCTCTATAAATTTTATCTCAACCAATATAATTTTTAAAAAGATACAGTATTTATAGTTGAGGATTTTTTTGTCCTACTGACATTAGCCTCATAATCTACAAAGCCACCTGAAGTCAGCATAAACACTAATTCCAAATTCTCACATATGGTAAAAATATCAAACTATGGGCCAAGTTACTTTTGAATAGTTATTGATATTGAATCGGTATGATGTTGAGTGAATGAATATTGACGATGGATATTGAAATTCAAAATATCAAAGTTTTTCTAAATAATAAAAAACAAAATATTTAATTAGAAAAAACAAGTACATAGGTATAAGAATAAAATAATTTCAGTGAGCTGAGTTTAGCTGTTGTCATAGTAAGTTTTAGGCACCACAGTTTTCAGCTCATATAGAGATAAAAACGATTTCATTAATTTATGGACAGGATGATGGGCTAGATCCTTAGAAAACGCTCAGAAATTTATATTTGCTTTGTGCCATTGTTATCAGCATATTACACAGGCCGTCTCAATAAGTAAAGGGAGGTTTTTTTTCAAAATAATATCTCATTTAAGAAAGGGCATTATAGAAGGACTGCACACTTTTTCATTAGTAAAACCTTCATTCATCTTTCCATATTTGGCATATTTTAAAGTGAAGTTCTCTTTAAAGAGAAGCTCTTCCAAAAGTTCTCATCTCTTGTTTTCCTAGTTGTTTTCAACTAGACTCGGATTATTTAATGTTTAATTATATGAATAAAAACTTCTGGAACAGTTTAGAGGAGATGATTCTTAGGACTTAAACGACAGGTCGTCTTTCTTAATCTAAGCTATTATATTTGGTTAAAGAAGCATGTGCCATTTTCCCTGTATATTCTCTGTGTTATTTCTTATTTATATAATTTAGAGATTACAAATTCAGTTAATGTTATACAATTAAATATCAACTTTGTGGCTAATATTGTATTTCCCATTAGAACTAAAGCAGAGGATTGGAAGGTATTTTTTCATAGCAGAAAAAAATTTCCTAATTTTGAAATGGTCTATTTAGTTGCAAAATTTATGATTTTCCCCAAAGAAACGATTCCATTTCTTTCAGTTATGGTGAACGGGGGAGCAGTGGTTACAGAGATGTTTTTCACAGCAAATAATATTTATTTCTAGTTAGCACATTCACTTTATATATGGCTCTCTAGCCCTGTGCTGATGCAAACTGTACAGAGTACAAATTAAATAACTGCATTGTGGGTGTTGGCGCATTTTTCTTTGAATTACTTCATTACTGTTTGATATTAGAGTGTGTGTGTGTGTGTGTGTGTGTGTGTGTGTGTGTCTGTGTGTGTTTGATGCCACACTTCTCTTCTGGATGACTAGTGCTCTGAGACATATTTCTTATTCTACAAAGATAAACAGAGTAGGTAGAACAAAATCTAACCCTTTCTTAAGGAGGCAGTGCAATTTTAGGTAACACTGATGTATAGGATTATTTATCCACTAAATGGCCCCAAGTGAGCAGCCTCAGTCACCTGCCAGGCTAAGTACGAGGGATAGTTGGGGAAAAGGAACCATGACTTCTGCTCTTAAGGAGCTTATAGTCTAGTCAGAGGGACGTATGATTAAACAGGTAATTTCACTTCCACTTAGCAAGTGCTATTTGTTTTTAATTTATTCATTTATTTAATAGATATTTATTAACAATACCCTTAATTTAACAGCTGTGATCACCTGCCCATTTCACCTGCTGTGATTAAGTGGCCAGTGGTGAGGGAAGGATCAGGAATACTGACCTGGTATTTTGGGGTGAGCAAATAAATGTATGTATATATATATATATATATATATATATATATATATATATATATATATGTAAGTATGTATGAGTATAAAAATACAAGAATGAAAATGAATTGAATGCATATATAAAGATAACCTTTTAGGAGACACTGATATGAGAAGATGGAATTAATGCCTGAATACCTCAATTTTCTCTATCAGGTAACACGCTGCCTATTCTGTTTGGAAAGCATGGGATGGCCTGACACCTATCATAGAAGGTTAGTTGAAAAATACTCGAGCTATGAAAGGGTGAGCTATGTAAATACAGTTCAGAGGACTAATAAGCTGCATTTTTTGCTTTGCTTGCCACAGTAAGGGGGGTGGTGTATTGTATAAAATTTAAATGTACTGACTCTGGAATCAGACTCACATTTTAGAACTACTGATAAGCTGTATCCCTGAGGGCAAGATGGATTGCTAAGCCCGAATATTCTCATTGGTAAGACAGAGATACAAATGGTAACTCTTTTGCATTTGAAATTTTGTTCCTTTTTATTTCATAATACTATATTTGATTATCATTCTCTATGTATTGAATCAATTTGGCCATATATTTATCTATTTTATCAGTATTTATAAAAAACTATCCTTGCTTTCCAAATGTTCTTTATCACATATTTCCCTTTTTTCCATTTATTTCCATGTCTATCTATAATACTCCCCTCCATCTAATTTTCCTGAGTTTATTCTGCTTCTCTTTCTATAACATCTTCAGTTAAATATTACAATCAAGTTTCCATCTTTTATTTTTCTAATATAAGCGTTAAAGGCTACATATTTTTGCCAAATATTTTTTGCTGATCCCTAAAGTATCATAGTAGTATTATAATTAACCACTCTCAAGCATTTTAAATTTCCACCTCAATTTCCTTTTTCCTCCACCAATTATTTTGAACTGATTTAAAATTCACAAACATATGGATCATTTTAAGTTATATTTTACATTATATATCTAACAACTATAAGCTGTTCATAGAACACTGTCTATTTAATGCCAATTATTTGTTGTAACAATTTGGGCCTAGAGAAATGCTTCTTCAAAGTTAACCTTGTTAAGATAAAGAGTCTGGTTCGTAGGTGGAGAGTTAAGCCTGAGAATGTACATTTAGGCACAAATAAGTTACTGCACAAAATTATTACAAAACTTATATTTAGTATCAGGAAGAAGTAAAGTACTTTCAATCCTAAGTGGTATAGAATTAAAACCTATAGGGCTTCCCTGGTGGCACAGTGGTTGAGAGTCCGCCTGCCGATGCAGGGGACATGGGTTCGTGCCTGGGTCCGAGAAGATCCCACATGCCGCGGAGCGGCTGGACCCGTGAGCCATGGCCGCTGAGCCTGCGCGTCCGGAGCCTGTGCTCCGCGACGGGAGAGGCCACAACAGTGAGAGGCCCACGTACCGCAAAAAAAAAAAAAAAAAAAAAAAAAAGAATTAAAACCTATATTTCAAATTGGCCTAAAGAATCAAGATAACCCTCCCATGCGAGTGAATATATGTTCCCCAAAGAACCTGAACCATATTTTGAGACACATTTCTATTTGAGAATAAAGCCAATGAGCAGATTATTTTGAATTGGATGGACTACCTGACAGTACATTTCTTTGAACCTCTCTGTGTTCTCATGGTTGGATCTGGGAGGACAAAGTTGTGAAAAGCAAAATATCCAATATATGCAATACATACCTCCAGTTCAACAAGTGCATACACAGTGCACTGCTTGTTTACTCTCCCTTCTCTGCAAAATGGTTCTCTGCTCTTTTCCCCTTTAGTAACCATCCCAAAAAATGGCACCCCTGGGCTTCCCTGGTGACTCAGTGGTTGAGAGTCCGCCTGCCGATACAGGGGACACGGGTTCGTGCCCCGGTCCGGGAAAATCCTACGTGCCGCGGAGCGGCTGGGCCCGTGAGCCATGGCCGCTGAGCCTGCGCATCCGGAGCCTGTGCTCTGTAATGGGAGAGGCCACAGTGGTGAAAGGCCTGCGTACAACAACAAAAAAAAGGCACCCCTTTCACACAGTTATTCTAACCATCCAGGGGTTTGTCTGGGTTTCTTCATCTCTTCGACCTCCCTACATCAAACTGACTACCAGATCTTTTCACTTGTGTTCACTTGATAGCTTGTAAATGATATTTCTATTCTACATGTTCCTTCTCTAGTTTAAGTTTTCATTGTTGTTTACCTAAAACTTCCATATTATCTATCTCTAATCCTATCCCCATATTCTCATTTACAATGTCTAGTCAGTTAGTTTCTCTAAAATAAAAAAAATTGATCATGTCAATCCCACTCTTAAACCTTTATGGTGGATTAAGAAAAATTTGTTAAACAAGACAGTGCGAAACTCTTCATGGCTGACCCCCCTCCCCGCACTTCCTACACTGTATTTGGGAACCAGAGTTATGGACCTCTCAGTAGTTTTCCATTTCCCAATTCGGTGATTATTCTCTAATATTTAAGGCTAATGAGGATGAAGTAACTTTAGGGTTCAAGTCTCCGGATGGAGCGCTCTGTCACTTCTACTACCTAACCGTTTTTATTGGAAGCACATCTTAAACTTGGTTGCTCAGGCACTAGCGATAATGAAACATATTTGTCATAGTCTTACTTTTCATTTCAAATCTTCAAGAAGCTCTTTAGACCAATGGTCTAAGCTATAATGACTCGATTTTAGAAAGCTTTTACACTAAATTAAAGTAATTGGAATGGAAGTGCTTTACATTTTCTAAATGAAAATAAATGGTTTAGACCACTTCATAGAAGATAGTTTAAAATATTGCTCTTGGGGGAAAAATACCTAGCAAATATTCTTTCATATTTATAGCTCTCCTACAATTATGTATTCTTTCATTTGCCTTTAGTGGCTTGTATAAAGATTGTTTGTTTGTTTGTTTGTGCGGTACACGGGCCGCTCACTGTGGGGCCTTTAGGGACTTTCCACCCCCTCACTTGTTCCCGTAAACCAACCTCTTGCGCCACTCCTTCTCCCTATCGAAACCAATTCTTCTCCCTATCGAAACCAATTCTTGGAGTTTTTCAGTTGACGGGGACTTTCCAGCCAGCGGGTAATTTTCCAGTTGCCCGTAACAGGTATACGCCCTAACCGCCACAATGAACGAACAACTGTAACGGCCAGAAGGTGGGGCAAAAGTTCCTAAGCCAATGAATTCAAAAGTCACCACATTTACCCAATCATTGTGAGAATATACCCGCCCTATGAGTAAATAAACCTATAAAAAGTATGTGATTCCGCTTTTAGGGGTTCCTCATCGGCCTCCTGCGTCAGGTTCAGGGAACCCCGGTGCATCGGCTCCTAATAAACCTCTTGGGTGTTGCAGCGGCTCTCGACTCTTGGCGGTTCTTGGGCGAGTTGGAATCCCTCGTAGACCGTTTGGGTCTAACATCACTGTTGTGGCCTCTCCCGTTGCGGAGCGCAGGCTCAGCGGCCATGGCTCATGGGCCCAGCTGCTCCGCGGCATGTGGGATCTTCCCGGACTGGGGCACAAACCCGTGTCCCCTGCATCGGCAGCCGGACCCTCAACCACTGCACCACCAGGGAAGCCCAAGATTGTTTTGATTATAGTTATTTTGAAACATGGTAATAATTCATTTGTGTGTGAATAATTGTATTATAACTTAAAATAAAAGTCTAGATTTCCCATGATACCTATCTGACGTTTTCATGTTGCCCTTCCCAAACCGTGGACTGTCTGCCTGCATGTGTAGATATGCCAAGTTCTGGAAAAAATGTGATACATTTTTCTAAAGCATTAATTTTACTCAGTCAGTTTTGGGGAAGCATTACATAACATGTTTAACAACTTCATTAGAATAAAACATTCAAATGCATTTTAAAGGCCCACAGTGACACTTCAAAGAAATTTCCTACTTCCAGTGAGCATTTCAAACTGTATCTCAAGACCTGGCTCCATATGGACTTGTCTCTGGTACTGGGCTTATTTCAAGTGGAAATATCTGAGAAGGGCTGTTTTCTATAAAGGAGTTCTTTTAGTCTTTGGTCAGGCATGTCTTAAGTTGAATTTGATATTCTTGATGGAGGAATATGAAGCAATACCAAGAAATAGGGGACAATTGTTTTAATATTAGATTCCATTTCAGATCTGGTTTTGAATTTAGAGAAAAGGGTCACATACATTAGTTTGTGGAAAACACTAGATATAAAATTACTATACAAAGAGAAAGGAAATTGAATTTCCGGCTTCTGCATCTCAATTTATATCTCTTACACCAGGCCAGTTATGACCCCTTTATAATGTACCCGATCTAACATTCTGCTTGATGAATATATCTTCCTCACAGCTTCCCTAAAATTTAATCTTCTAGGCTTTCCAAGTGTAATTTTGGTGATGGAGAGCTCTAATTTTAACTACATTTGTCTACATTTAATTGATAGATTAAATAGATAGATTAAATTGACAGATTTCTCAAATGAATCACAAATACACCCTTGGGTCACATTCATTCTTTGGTCCTAGTTTAATCCACTTTTTCCTCAGAAATTAACCAGCATCGCCATTGTACATCACAGTTACTCAGGAACTTTTAAAACAGTTGTAATTGTTTTCTTGATCGTCTCTTTTGTTTTCTAAATAGCTCCGGTCATATCAGTTATTTTACATGTAAAGCATTTTGAATCTCTTTAATGATCCAACCTGTTCTTCTTTTAATGTGCTTCAGATTGGCAAAGACCCTCGTAAATTACAGCACCTATAAATGAATGTGATTCTCAGAGTATGGTTTTACCGGTGCAGATCAGAGTTTACAGAAGACTTTTCTCCATCTACATCATGTTAAAAAAATATAACTATGTCCTTGTTCCCAGTCCAGAACAGTTAGACTCTAATATTCTTCTACATCCATTTTTATTTATTTTAATGGTCTTTTCTTCATCTGTGATTCTTAAAATGTTCCATTTGTAAATTGGCTTAGAATTTAGATTACCACGGTAGAGAATTACTTGGCTCAGTTGCAAACTAAGGTACTGGGGGAAAAAAATGGAATCTCTAGTCATTTTAAATTGTTTTATCCTGAACCTAGCAATTAAAAATAATTGCCACATTTTCAGTTTTTTAAGTTACTCAGTCTGGATGTGGCTGAGCTTCTGGTCTGTTACAATAAACAGGAGAAAAATACTTATAATACATTACTTTATGAAGGTTTAAAGTAATAAAAATTGCTTAACTTGGATAAAATCAGGGTTCTAGTGTTTTTAGTTTAATTCAACAGATGCTTTTAAATGCTTCAAAAACCCTCCGCTGGGGCTTTCCTCGTGGCGCAGCGGTTGAGCGTCCGCCTGCCGATGCAGGGGACGCGGGTTCGCGCCCCGGTCCGGGAAGATCCCACGTGCCGCGGAGCGGCTGGGCCCGTGAGCCATGGCCGCTGAGCCTGAGCGTCCGGAGCCTGTGCTCCGCGACGGGAGAGGCCACAACAGTGAGAGGCCCGCGTACCACACACACACACAAAAAGCCTCCACTGAACTAATTAGTTCTGACTAGCAATAAGCAGCGGTTGATTCCTCACTCAAAAAACGTCCAAAAAGACCCAGCATGTCTGTCAGCCTTGCTGTGAGGGATTTCAGCGTGGGACACAGGGGAAGCAGCCTTGGAAAGTCAGCTCCATGAATAACTGTCATCTACCTAGCTAGGCCCATATTCCAACACAAAATAACCACGTACAGCTACTTTCCTTTAATGAACAAATTGAAGAAAGCTCTCATCATGAAGTTGTCAAGAAGTAAACTGAAAACAACTTACTTGACCATAACCTGGGCTAGCTACTTTCCTCAGTCCTAGAATTTCCCATCAGTTTAAAATTTACTGGAAACTCAGCTTATGGGAGAATTATATTTTCCTTTAAAACACAAACAGCTGGAGTAGAAAAGGACCATAATATCATATATCTTATATATAATCTTTAATAATAACCTACAAATTGTAAATATTAACCTGATTAATTTTCATTTTACAGGAAAACTTGGTTGTGCATATTCCCCATAATTTAAATTCATCCATATGGCTTTGCATGGGTTTTTCATATGTTGAAATTCTCTCTTATATTTAGATTTCCTTTGGAGAGTTTTGATAATACCATTCATGAACTACCTACTGCCAATTCTTGCATTTTTGAAACTTAATACGTATGCAGAGGGCAGAAATAAGTGTCTATAGCTGAAATGAAAGAATACAAAGTTCTAGAGATAAATATTTGGAATGCAAAATAGTTTGGTCCTTTAATCAAACATTTATCAAGTGCCAATATGGGTGTGGTACTCAGTGGGACACCAGATCTGGGGCTTTCACTGAGCTTCCAGGCCAGGAAATGTGTGACTCATCTGTCCTTGGTCCACTCACCTTGAACTAAAAGTTTTTTAGAAATGCTTTTGACTTAAGTTTTTATGCTTGTCAAAGTGATGATGATTATTCTACCAGTATCGAATTACCTTAGCTCATTTTTAAGGAAACAGAGACCTGTTCGAAAATGAGTAACTCTATTTTAACATGTTTGATTACCATAATAATAAGTACAACAACAATACCTATTCTCTCCTTTGATCTTCCCAACAAATCTACAAATTTGCAACTCTTATTATGCCAGTTTTGTAGATGAGGAAAGAGAGGCAAAGAGAATCTGAAAACATACTCAGCATCTCACAGCTAGTGAATGGTAGGAAAGGCTTTGAATTAGTCTCTCTTCCTCCAGAATCTGAGCATTTGATCACTCTGCTCACTTCTATATTATAACAAATGTGCTGATGTACTTATTATTATTAATGACAATGATCTTTTTATTTTGTTATAAGTGTTTCCCCATTTACTATTTTTTTTTATTAAACAGATATTCAAGAATATGGGAGGAGGGGGAATTGGATGAAGGCAGTCAAAAGATACAGACTTCCATTTATAAGATAAATAAGTACTACAGATGCAGTGTACAACATGATCAATACAATTAACACTGATGCCCATTATATATGACAGTGTTTAAGGGAGTAAACCCTAAATGTTCTCATCACAAGGAAAAATATTTTTGTCTTTCTCTTTTCTTTTGTATCTGTAAGAGATGATGGATGTTCACTAAACATATGGTAGTAATCATTTCATGATGTATGTAAGTCAAAACTTCATGCTGTACATCTTAGCTGTATGTTAATTATATCTCAATAAAACTGGAAGAAAAAAGAATACTTTAAAAGTGAATGAAAAAAAAAGTGAATGAAAATTTAAAAGCTATGGCAAAATGGTAACAATTTTCAGTTCAGGATATACAATTATTATGTGTATATTATTTTACTTTCATCAAATTGTTTCATGTCTGATAGTTTTTGACTTATAATTACAAAGCAGCATCAATTTTACAGACCCTTAGGCAGATCTTGCAGATGTTAGATGGAACTTTTCATTTTCCAGTTTTATTCCACAATCATGTCTGGCTCTGAATTTCTTTTATATTATATTTTAAAAATTAGTTTAATGCACAGCTTGTGCAACTCGACCACAAAAAAACAAACAACCCAATCGAAAAGTGGGCAGAAGAACTAAACAGACATTTCTCCAAAGAAGACATACAGATGGCCAAGGGGCACATGAAAAGATGCTCACCATCACTAATTATTAGAGAAATGCAGATCAAAACTACAATGAGGTATCACCTCACACCAGTCAGAATGGCCATCATCAGAAAATCTACAAACAACAAATGCTGGAGAGGGTGTGGAGAAAAGGGAACCCTCTTGCACAGTTGGTGGGAATGTAAATTGATATAGCCACTATGGAGAACAGTATGGAGGTTCCTTAAAAACTAAAAATAGAATTATCGTATGACCCAGCAATCCCACTCCTGGGCATATATCCAGAGAAAACCATAATCCAAAAACATACATGCACCCCAATGTTCATTGCAGAACTGTTTACAATACCAGGACATGGAAGCAACCTAAATGTCCATTGACAGATGAATAAAGAGGATGTGGTGTATATATACACACACACACACACACACACACACACACACACACACAAAATGAAGCATTACTCAGCCATAAAACAGAATTAAATAATGCCATTTGTAGCAACACAGATGGACCTAGAGATTATCATACTAAGTGAGTCAGGAAGAGAAAGACAAATACCCTATGACATCACTTAAATATGTGAAATCTAAAATACGACACAAATGAACTTATCTATGAAATGAAACAGACTCACAGACATAGAGAACAGACTTGTGGTTGCCAAGGGTGGGAGTGGGGAGGGATGGACCGGGAGTTTGGGGTTAGCAGATGCAAACTAGTATATATAAGATGGATAAACAACAAGGTCCTGCTGTAGAGCACAGGGAACTGTGCTCTACAGAATATTGAATATATTCAATATTCTGTGATAAACCATAATGGAAAAGAACATTAAAAAAATAAATAAAAATAAAAATCAGTTTAAGGCAGAGAGCATGAAAAGAGACTGCAGGTTCTGGAAATAGCATTCAACTTGAAGAACTTCAATTTTTATTTTGTTTTTTACATCTTGATGTGAACTCAAGTGCATTGCTCTAAAACAAAAACTTAGATTAAATATAGATATTTTCTAAAACACATTTCCTCCCTAGATGTGACTATGCTTCCTAATCTAAGTTGCTAATTTTCATCAGTTAAAATAGATATTAGATCTACAGAGTTATAGAGACAAGTGAAAAAAAAATTTGGGTAGGAAACGTGATGGAGGGAAAGTAGCGAAATCTCAATGAGAAAAAGGACGAGTGTGTCAGCTGTGAGAAGAACCTGGAAGTGACAGCTGGAGGACATCAAATAGAAGCCTCTTCCAGTGGCTGGGTAACCACGGAGAGAAATAAGGTCACCCAGAACGTGCAATGTTTAGTAAATTCTTTTCTTTTACATTTATCGTCATTGACTGTACTCAATTGATATCTGTTAATCAATTTTTGCATAAAAACATGGTAGATTATGCCTATTATCTCTGTAATTGTCATTATTTGTTTAAAATATTTTATAATTTTTATTATAAATCAAGGTTTGCAGCAACGGTAAGATTTTGATATATACTATTTATAGGGCCATGTTGTGTTACGAGTGTGAAGAATTTATGCAGAATCAAAATATTCTTACATAAAGAAAACAGTATTGTCTAAGAATTACAAACCCTTAATGTCCATCTAGCATGGATATTGAATGATTCCATCCTTCCACCATGTTATTCGATAAAGGTTATGAAGAGGATGACAAAAATACCCCAAGCAGATTGCTTTAAAAATAGTTTGAGGGGAGCACACTTCTATTAACTGGGGTGTTGCCTGATTCAAGAATCCTTGAATAAAGCCAGTTAAATCTTCCAAAAAAGTAGTTTGAGGCCAAGAAAAAGTAGGATAAATAGTATAATATGTTATATTATCAGGTTAGGTCTGCATATGTATTCTACAAAATGGTTAAGTGTTGGTTGAAAATTAAGAAGCACAGATATTTGCTATCTTCATATGTTTAATTATAGCAATTTCTCCATCCTTATATTAATTATCTTATATTTTACAATGTCTTTAACTTATTAAGATTATTATATAAGTATTTTACAAAAACTTCTTTCCTAAATAAAATTTGAATCACCCTGGTCTCATGGAGAAAAATCTAATAGTCATAAATAGCACGGTTATTACAGCAAATCTTTAAAAAATTATAATTATGTTTTAGAAGAAATTGTTCTGAAGTGAAAAATAATAATGGAAGCAGCTTCAGTTTAGAAAATAAGGATGCTGGAGCCGAATTAAAATACAATATATCGAACCATTATTTTTTCCAATTACAATTTGAGTATTACAGAAAATGCAGTGTATTTGCTTATTTTCATTCACCAAGTATATAAAGATAATGGTCAGAAGGGGGTAGAATACAGCAGAACAATATAGAAGATAGTATTTGAAATTATAGAATCCATGAAGTTTTGGAAATATAGATCCAAGATGGCCCAATGACTGATTACCTGTGAAGTCCCCAAAACATATATAATTTTCCAAGAATTTTCTTCTTTTAAGGCAGATATTACTGATAACATGAGTGTATAATTCATAAAATTCAAACTTACTATTGGTAAAATGCTCAATACTTGATGCAGGCATGTCAGAACTACATGGGAGACAGTTTAAAGAAGCTCCCAATGGCCGAATCTGGAGAGAGAAAAAAAAGAGCAATAATAATGATGGTAATGGATTATAACCCTAGGGAAAATGTTAATATTTATGAGTCTGTGCTGATACAAAGAAATAACTGGCTAAATAAATAAAGAGGGTGAAGGGACAGTTCCTCATTACAGCAGAATTCTAATCACAATGGAAGATTGATAGGAAGATAAAATCAACATTTGAACACTCACATTTCCTGCAGGAAAGAATTATCAATGGATGCTAAAATTAGAGAATGAAAGTATGATAAGAAATAGATTAATTGTATAATCGCAAACCCTCTTGCAAGAAAATACTTGTTAATTATAAAGGGAAAAATCACACGGAGAAATCAGTCCAGACTCCAATCTAACCAAAAGATCACGCTAATCCCACTAATGACAAACGTCAGTGTTGTCTAAGGGTACAGTGTCACACGTGGGCATCATCCAGTGTTTATTCATGAAAACATGTCACACAAACTCAAACCAAGGGACACCTACAAAACAGCTGGCCAGTATTATTCAAATGTGTCGATATCATGAAGACAAATCTCTTCCTGACTGGAGGATTCTAAAGGTGACATGAGACTAAACACACTGTGGGATCCTGCACCTGAAGAAGGGTATTAGTGGGGCAATTGAAAGATGTAGTAAATTCTGCAGATTAGTTAATGGTGTTGAATGGATGTTAATTTCCTGATTTTGATAATTTCATTATCCTGGTATAGGTATTAACATTTGAGGAAGCTGTGTGAACTGTAGAGGGGAACTCTTTTTCTGAGTTTTGTGACTTTTCATTATTCTGTAATGATTTCTGTAAAATGCAAAGCTAAAAAATTTAAAAAACTAAAAGACAATAACTTCCTGATGACTTTAGCTTTGAGACTCTAATATGTTCAATCTTGTTCTTTGAAAGATTACCTATGCTAGGGTTTTTTCCTCTGCTACGTCAAAATTTGCTAATTTATCTTGCTAACTATCCAATACTGGATCAAGATGATTTAAAAAAACAATATTTTCAACAGTCATTTCTAAACATCTAAGTAGGTGCTATGAAAGTAAATTAATAGAGGCTAGGTCCCTGTCCTAAAATAGTTCACAATTTAACTAGGAATATGTAGGATGTACATGTTTAGAAAGTTACATGATGCCAAAATGTAGTACACTGACAAGTGCTTTTGGTGTACAGAGGAAGAGGTCGGTAAACTCAGATAACTGAGGACAGCGTCAAGTTCAAGTTGATCTTCGTGAGGCAGGATGGAAATTAACCTGAATGGGAAGCCAGGATCACATGGCTTGTAGTACAGTATTAGGTACTCAGACACATTTAGAAAATTTTTAGTAGTCAACTGGAATAAGAATGAATATTCTTTTGGCAATAATAATTAAAACAAACTCACATATGATTTGTTATGAAATTACCCTGGGATCATAAGTGATTAGAAAATCACTTATTTATCACATTAATGAGGTGTCTTCTATCATATAATTCCATTTAATAAATGAGAAACAGGCCTTTAAAGACAATGTAAACTGCCCAAGGTCACACGGCTACCTAAAGTGGTGGAGCCGGCTTTATTTGACTCCAGAGCCCAGATCTCTACAAACAGAAAAAATGCCGCACTAGAGAATAAAGTTTCTTTTTCTGATGTAAGGAGATGTGTGCCCCAGAGGATGAATCCCTGTGGAGGCGTGGAAGGAAAGCTTTGTAAGTCATCAGCTCTTCTGAGATAGAAGGTAATCATTGCTCTAGTGTCTGCGGGATTTATGAAAAGAGCCAGCAGGCCACTCCACACAAACAGCATCCCTTGTCGCTGTGACCTGGATCTGCTCAGAGGCAATTGGCTCAGTAACAGTCTAGGCAGACAAAGTAATGAAGGCCTTGTGTGTTTGAGGACCTAAAGCGATGCGGTGTCAGGACCTGGAGAGGGGATGGAGGGTTAAAAAGTGGTTGAGTATCTGGGTGTAATTACGGAAGGGACCTCGGCACATCTAGATCACACTTTTAGGGAACATTCTAGGAACTGAGAGTTACAGGCATGTGTAATCCAGGGAAGGTGTTTCGAATTCAGTGTCAGATGTATTGAATGTGAGATTCATGTAGGACATTCAAACGTAGGTGTTAGGTAAACTAGCATCAGAAGAGAATGATCCGTGTTTGGACGTGGCCATCAGTAGATTAACAAGCCTAACGCGTTATTAGCAGACACAACCCAATTTCCACGACCACTCTGTAAGCTCAGTGAAGTGGGTCCCATCATACCCCTCATGAAGGTTTATGTGGCAACAATACGTGGTCAGATAACTGAACTCATAAGGCCCTAAAGAGAATTCTAACGTAAATATCTTCAAGAAAGGGAAAGGTACAGCACAGCAAAAGATAGGAACGTAGGTGCGCAGAGATGCCAGCAGAGCACCTGGGGTGAATTGTCTCCTGACCACCACGCACCGGAGGCTGTAGGTGCGGGGATCCTGCTCTCGGGGAGGCAAAGCAGAAGCTGAGGGAGGACGTGCCTTCCAGAGATAAGCTCTCCCCTGAGAGACAGCCGCGTTTTGCCGGCACTTTCTGAGCCCTGCTCTCGCGGCAGCACCCTGCCGCCTCTGGTCCTCCTTCCTGCCCTAAGTGATTTCAGCCCGCTTCCCTGGGCAGCCTCTGCCGCCCGCAGGAAACGCGGGCTGCAGATTTCTGAAGTCTTCCAGAGTGTACTTCACCGCGGGAGTCCTGGGTCTTCCTGGGGTCCTCAGCCCCTCCCCGTACCACCCACCCAGGCGGGCACCCCCGGCGCCCAGATCACGCACCGCTTACAGGGCGCCTCTCACTTCCTCCGAGCAGCAAGTCTGTTGCCGCTGAGCCTGGGGCCACACCTGCCCCTGCTACCGACACACCTGGGCAGAGGGAGCTCCTGCTGCAACATCCGGTTCATGACGTCAGCCGAGTTTGCTTGCTTGATTTACCTCTATTCTCCTGGTTGTTTTACCTGGTATTTGGTAGGAGAAGGGGAAAGATTGAAAACTAAACTTCTGCCATTCTCGTGCTAGAACTTGAACCATCAGCTGCGTCAAAGCTGGGAATATCTATTTTCCTAGCAAGTTACCTACTTCACAGAAGGGTTCAAATTTATTTGATAAATTGTGCATCATTAAATAGGATTTTTAAGTCCACAATTACAATTGATTTCTAAAGAACTTTGTTTATATAAATTGAACTCTTAACAACCTATATTTTAAATGAATATCCAACTTTTTAAACAAACGGCCCTTCTCTACAAACATGTTATGATGGAGGGAGTTCACTGATGTAAGTTTGCATCTGTGTGTACTTGTGTGTAGGTACCTGCACATATGAATGACAATAAAACAAGCTTAGGTAATCACCTACCACATCAGTATCCCACAAATAAAATGTTCTTACCACTTGCTGAAATATACCTTATTAAATACAGCTATAAGCTAAAAACAAAACGAAACAACCTTGTTTTCTTTTCTTTTTTTTTTTTTTTTTTGCAGGACGCGCGCCTCTCACGGTTGTGGCCTCTCCCGTTGCGGAGCACAGGCTCCGGACGCGCAAGCGCAGCGGCCACGGCTCACGGGCCCAGCCGCTCCGCGGCATGTGGGATCTTCCCGGACCAGGGAACGAACCTGTGTCCCCTGCATCGGCAGGTGGACTCTCAACCACTGCGCCACCAGGGAAGCCCCAACCTTGCTTTTATGGAGAGGCAAAGACACAATCTAATTTCGCTAAGGGGGTGACATTATTTAACTAGATATTGAAAGCATAAATGTACTTAGAAAAATCTGTAATTTTACTATACCAATTATTCCACTTTTTAAAGAACATCACAGTTCAGCTTCACAAGTTCTTTAAAAATAAATGCTACAAGAGAAAAACTGCACTTCAGCGTGAAGAACACAACGAAGAATAATATCTTTCATCTCCTGTCAGGAAGCATTTTTGGAAACAAATCATCCAACCTCATGTGACTTCAAAAAAGTCATCTTTTCATGGGCTTCCCCGGTGGCTCAGTGGTTAAGAATCCGTCTGCTAATGCAGGGGACAGGGGTTCGAGCCCTGGTCTGGGAAGATCCCACATGCCACAGAGCAACTAAGCCCATGCGCCACAACTACTGAGCCTGCACTCTAGAGCCTGCGTGCCACAACTACTGAGCCCGCATGCCACAACTACTGAAGCCCGTGCGCCTAGAGCCCAAGCTCTGCAACAGAAGCCACTGCAATGAGAAGGCTGCTCACTGCAATGAAGAGTAGCCCCTGCTCTCCACAACTAGAGAAAGCCTGCGCAGTAATGAAGACCCAGGGCAGCAAAAAAAAAAAAAAAAAAAAGTCATCATTTCAGTAAGAAAAATCCAAAAGCACGTCGTAGAACTATTTGTCACTACAAGAATGGCTCTGCATAGAGTATGCATATCAAATCCAGTTACGTAAGACAGCTTTCGGGATCTTAGTTCCCCAACCAGGGATCCAACCCGCGCCACCTGCAGTGGAAGCGCGGAGTCTTAACCACTAGACCGCCAGGGAAGTCCCCCATAAGCCATCTAACTGAGCAATTAAGATTTGTCAAAATCATTCTTTTGTACTTGATGTTTGAGAAATGATACCATATGTTAAAATGTGTATTGTGAGTCCTATATAGTCATTTGGAAATACTTCGCCTCTATTCTGATAATAAATTTAAGATATTAACATGTCTGTTTATTTGTAAGTATCCCAAGATGTTGTGCGCATACAATTCTATAAAGTGAAAACACTGCACTGCATTATCAGGAGTTATACAGTGGCTTATATTGAGTGAACGGGTATTTATGTCTGCTGTTATTCACTTTAAATCACAGTCTTGCAACAGGGTCACACGGCGATGTACTAGGTTGGAAGAATAAATTGAATTTGAAACTGTACAAGAACATATTAGTCAGGAAAACATTTTCTTTTGCCTATTTCAAGGAATAGATATTCTGGCAGTCTGAGGAAATCAGTCAAGAATTGGATAACTGCTATGCTCCGAAGATCAGGGCTGTGTCACTGTTGACAGATGTCAACATTTATGCCTGTGGACCCACCACCTTAAATAACAAGCACCACCACAATTTTGCCCAGAGACGAAATTTTGTATTCTTCAAGACGTCCTTCAAGTAACCAACTTTGGGATCATCAGGGAGATATTAAAGAAAAATGATTTAATTCAAAGAAGACTGAAGGAATTCATTTAATTAGACCTAGACATTTTCCCTGGTTGTAACCAAAATATTTATGTGTATAATACAATACATACATACATATATATATATATATATGATGCTATTCTATATAACATCTAAGTTACTCATTTTCCATGCTTTTGTTCCACAGAGATAGAACAAAAGAAGTGCTCCAGCCAGATAAATCCCCTTCTCCCCTGGGTACCCGCCGCTCCCCGCAACTATTTGAGGAGCAAATGCGTAAGGACTGCACATAGTATGCCCTTAGAGGAGATAAGTGACTCTATGCTTTTTCTTCATGACAAGCCCTTTGTTAAGGCCTAGTTTTTCATTTTGACATTTTGTTTTGTTTTGACTTCGATATATTGCTGGTGCTTTTGTAACACACAGTCATTAAGCATTGCTGTTACTGTTTACTGGTGGTCCTGTCCTGGGTCTCAGGTGGTGTCTATTCACTCATACACATCGTAGGCATCCTAAGACAGCCAAAGGCTCCAGGGGACGCCCTGCAGATCAGGAGAGCACTCTACCCTTCCTCTCACATTTGTTCCTTTCCCTGAGAATTCTAGCCACCTTGATCCACTCCAAATCCAACCTCTTTCTTCTCAAATCAGGAAATCACCAAGCTCTGTTGGGTTTCTTCTCCTGTCCTGTGTCCTCCTTGTCACAGTTGGTCTGGGCCCCTCTCCCAGGATCACAGCTCTGTTCTGCCTGTTATGCACCATCTCGAAAGTATGGTTTCATACATATCGTCTGTTTTTCCAATCCTTTAATGAGGGAGGATAAATTTGGTTCCTGAGAGTCCATATCAGGGAACAGCAGCAGATGTGATGAATAACTTTGTGCCAATAAATATGACGACTTGAATGAAATAGTCAACTTCCTCAAAAATGCAAATTAACAAGGCTGACAGAAAAAAAAAATGACACAATTTAAATAGTTTCGTATCTATTAAAGAAATAAAAACACATTATTAAAACTTGCCCCAAAAGAAAACCCCAGGTCAATTAGCGATTCTTCTCGTTTAAGGAAGAGATGCCTCCAGTCAAATAAAATGTTCTAAAGAATAAAAACAGAAACACTTCTGAAATGTTTTTTAGGAGGCCAGTATAATACTGTTTTCAAAACCTGAAAAAGTATAACGTAGGAAATTATGGACAAACTGCTTTTATAATAATACATGCAAAATCCTAAAGAAATTATTAGCAACTTTATTAAGGTGATATATAAAAAGAGTAACTCCTGACAACCAAGTGAGGTTTACTTCAGGGATGCATGGGTGATTTCACATTCAAAAATCAATCAATGTACTTTACTTTTTAACAGAAGAAAGTTGCAGGAAAAGGATTGGACAAAGGAAAGCTATTAGCATAAAAATTGTACTTAATTTTCTGGCACTGTTTTGAATTTTCTATCAGGAGTTAATTTTGAAATATGATAAAAGATTTTACTATTTACTTCCTGACCAATCAGAAAAGATTGCATCAGTAATGACATTAGCAGAAAACACTTAAACTTTATTCCTGATAGAAGAAATAATTGAAGATCTCCCTTCTGTACACAGAAATTATATTTTCATTTGTTTACACTTTTAAAAATCCATTATCTTTAGTAAAATGTTGCACTTCCTTCAGGGAAGAACCAAACCACCGAATTACTTGACAAAGTCAAATTCTTATATAATATACCTTTATAAAATCATGGTTTTTTTCTCATTTATAGGAGATATAACTTATTTATGTGGTAACTTAATTAATGTCTTTACTCTCTGCTAAAAGCAGGGTCTATGAAAAAACGTATTTCTTATTTTCAATCAGCAAAGTTCCTCTAGCACTTTAGCAGAGGGCCTGCAAGATAACAGGTGCTCAACGAATGATTTTGGAGTGAGTGGAATAAAATGGCTTTCCCTGCCTGTGGTAAAATTAACGTTATGCATTCATAAAAGGTTTTATATTAAGACAGTTTGTGTATGAAGCAGTGGTTCATTCAGATGTGTGTTTATTTAACATCTACAATGTGCTGGAAATGTGAAGATAAAGCATTCAGTAAGCACCTGATTTTTATTTTTTGTTTTCTTTCAATGTTATGTTTTGAACTAAGTTTAGACTTGCAGAAAAGTCACAGAAATAGCATTGAGCTCTGTTTAGCCTCACTCAGCTTTCCCTAATGTTTAAAATGTTATATAACCATAGGACAATTACCAAGACCAGGAAATTAATAATAATAAATATTAATATTACTAAGTAAATATTAGCAATAAAAAGATATTATTAACTAAAGCACAGATCTTATTCAAAATTCAGCAGTGTTTTTACTATTGTCCCTTGTCCCTTCCAGAATTCTATTTAGGATCCCACATTGTCTTTTCTTGTTATTTCTCTCAGCCTCCTCTAATCTGTGAGAATTTCTCAGTTTTTCCTTATTTTTTTTATCATCTTGACACTTTGGAAGAGTATTGATCAGTTACTTTGTAGAATGCCTGCGATTTAAGTTTACCTGATGTACCCCCATGATTGTTGTGAGATTGGACATTTTTGTCAAGAATACACAGAAATGGTGGCCCGTCCTTCTTAGTGCACTGGACTGAGGGCTTCACGATGCTATGTGTTAACCTCGATCACTGAGTGAGGTTGGTATCTGCTGGCTTCTCCTCTGTACCATTTCTGTATTTTCCTTTGTATTTAATACATATCTTGGGATGAGATACTTCAAACCAGGCAAATACTGTTTTTCCTCAAATTTTCACCCACTAATTTTAACACCTATTGGTGGATCTTGTGTGTGGCAATTTTCATGGTGGTGTTTGTCTAATGGTGATTTTATACCACACTCTTCCTTCTACATTTATAAATTGGAATTCTTAATAAGGGAGAGTTGCTCCTTCCCCATTTACATATTCAGTTATTTATATCTGTATGAATCATGGACACTTATTTTGCTGAATTATAATCAATTACAGTTATTATGCATTTTTGCTCAGTTTGTCCCAGATTTGGCCATTGGGAGCATCTTGAGCTGTCTCCTGTTTCACAGGCACAGTGTATTGGGTGCCTTCTGGCACATGGGATGTTCCATGGTCACCCCAGAGTGCTGGTGTCTTTTGTTAGAGAATTACATTAAACACAAGCATCTGAGTGTGAGATGTGCTCCTTGCTACTGGGATGCCATTGTTTCTAGGCCTTCTCAGCTGACAAATTAGGAAATACCTGTAAGTAAAGTTTTATACATGGCTAGAAAGGTCCCAAATAAATAAAATTAGAAATGAAAGATGACTAGTTATGGACAACACCAAAGAAATACAAGGGATTGTAAGAGATTACTACTAACAAGTGTATGCCAATAAAATGGAAAATCTAGAAAAAAATGGATAAGCTCCTAGAAACTTACAAACCCAAGAGTGAATCTATACACAATATGAATAGACTGATTACCAGGAATGAAAGTGAGTCAGTGATCAAAAGCCTCCCAACAAACAAAAGTCCAGGAGCAGTTAGCTTCACTCGTGAATTTTACCAAACAATTAGAGAAGAGCTAACACCCATCCTTCTCAAGCTAATCCAAAAAACTGAAGAGGAAGGAATGCCTCAGAACTCATTCTACGAGACCAGCATCACCCTGATACAAAAACGAGCCCAGACAAAGACACCCCATACACAAAAACTTACAGGGCAATATCATTGATAAACACAGATGGAAAAATGTCCAATCAAATATTAACAAACCAAATTCAACAATACATTAAAACGGTCATTTATCCCAGGGATACAAGAATGTTTCAATATCTGCAAATTAATCAATGTGATATACCTCATTAAAATAACTGAAGAATAAAAATCATAGAGTCTTCTCAATAGACGCAGAAAAACTTTTGACAAAATTCAACATCCCTTTATGATAAAAACTCTCAAAAATGGGTATAGACAGAACATACCTCAACATATTAGAGCCTATTTATGACAAACCTACAGCCAACGTTGTACTCAACAGGGAAACCGAAAAGCATTTTCTCTAAGCTCAGTAACAAGACAAAGATGCTCATTGTCACCACTTTTATTCAACGTAGCACTGGAAGTCTTAGCCACAGAAATCAGAAAAGAAGAAATAAAAGGAATGCAAATTGGAAAGAATGAAGTAAAACCGTCACTATTTGCGTATGATATGATACCTCATTTTGAAAATCCTAAAGACGCCACCAGAAAACGATAAGATCCCCAAATCAATTTAGTAAAGTCAAAGGATACAGAATTAATATACAGAAATCTGTTGCATTTCTGCACACTAATAACAAAAGATCAAAAAGAAAAATTTTTTTAAATCCCAGTTACATTTTCATCAAAAAGAATAAAATACCTAGGGATAAGTGCAAGCAAGGAAGTGAAAGACCTGTATTCAGAAAATTATAAGACATTATTTAAAGAAATTAGGCAGGACACAAACAAATGGAAAGATATTCCAGGTTCATGGACTAGAAGAATTAATATTGTTAAAATGTCCATGGGAAGAGATGGTTACTAACCTTATCGTGGGGATCATTTCATATTGTATGTAAATGTCAAATCACTATGTAGTACACTGAAACTAACAAAATATTGTATGTCAACTATATTTCAATTAAAAAACAAAATAATTACTGCTACAAAAAAATGAATAAGAAAAGAGGCAATTAAGTCACAGACACATACAGAGGGAAGACTCAGGGAGAGGCCTCAGAAGAAACCAACCCTGCCAACACCTTCATCTTAGACTGTTAGCCTTCAGAATTGTGAGAAAATACACTTTTGTTGTTTAAGCCACCCAGTCTGTGGAACTTGGTCATGGCAGTCCTAGAAAACTATAGGACACAGACTGTAAAGTGTTATAAAAACATGTTTTTCTTCCTGTTAAGACTCTGAGATTTCTGTGTTTGTTGTAACAACCAACATCGCTCATTTGATACACAGCACTTCTGCCACCAATGAGGCTTAGCTTCCTTTCTGTGCACATTTTTATTCTGGCAAATGCATATCCATGTCCTGAGGTCATTTGTGTTTTCAATTTTGCCTACTTTTTCTTCATTATTTCTTTCATAGTTTTTATGGTAAAGAGTCCTTCCGTACCCTAAATCAAATAAATGTGTACCTGTATTTATTTTCTGTCATATTTTATTTCTTCCAGAACTTAGATTATCACTTTGTAAGATGTTAAGTTCTATCTTTATTTTAGTTTTCTATCCACTCTGCTATTTTTCTGAATGTGCTATCTAACAAGTTACCCCAGAAGAATTTACTAAATAATTCAATGAATGTTATATTTTTTCATCATATACTAAATCTTTATGACTTTCTGTATTTCTGAATTTTCTATTTTGTCACACTAACTATGTTTATTCATGTTGAAACAATCCTGTTTTATTTATTATACATTTATAATTTTCAGTTTTAACTTTAAGGTATCAAATTAGGCAAATTTAATATATTTTATTGACTTTGTTATGCACTCTAATCCCAAATTAAGTGGAATGATTTTGTCAAGTAGAAGAATCCTTTTACAATGTTGATTATAATTGCTTTTCTAAGCCAGTTAGCCACTTGGGGAGTGAAAGAACAAACACGGTATTATTTTGCTTTTCCCATTAGGAACATGCTCCTTAAATCTTCATTCTAGGGCTTCCCTGGTGGCGCAGTGGTTGAGAGTCTGCCTGCTGATGCAGGGGACGCGGGTTCGTGCCCCGGTCCGGGAAGATCCCACATGCCGCGGAGCGGCTGGGCCCGTGAGCCATGGCCGCTGAGCCTGCGCGTCCGGAGCCTGTGCTCCGCAACGGGAGAGGCCACAGCAGTGAGAGGCCCGCGTACCACAAAAAAAAAAAAAAAATCTTCATTCTACTCAGCTTTTCTCTTCCATCTAAAGATGAATTCTGTGGTTTTATTCATATACATTTTGCTTAGGACTTCTCATTAGGTTTAAATCTAGATATTTTTGTAGGAGTGTTTTAAATGGTGGTTTATTTAATATTTTTAAAATAGCTATAGTTATTAAGTATATTTTAATTTAATTGACATATTTCTTTGATATGGGACTACCTCACTAAAGTTTATCCGTTTATTTAACAGTTAAACAAAAACTTTCATTGAATGTCTATTTTCTTAAGCAAAAATCTTGTCATCTGAAATGAATGGTAATTATGCTGGCATAAAGTTGCTTGTAATAGCATCATAATTTGTAACCTTGTCTACATGTGTTTTTATATGCATCCTATTCCCTGGTCAGAGCTACTATGTATAGTTGACGGTATCTACAATTCAGGGGTCAAGCTTAAAATCAGAGCCCTTTATTTGTTTTGATCGGGTCCCTTGGAAAGGATGGCTTCCATCTTCATTCTTCCAAATTATGCTCCTTTTCCTCTTGTCAAATTCAATCCTCCTATAGGCAGGGGGTCTATGTTGAGGAAGTTTAATTGTTTTCTTTTTTCTCATCCACCTTCTGCTACCATTGCCCACTTGATCCATTTAACCTTAGTTTCTGACCGTGCCAGGATTGAGACTTCGAGGGAAGATAGTGAGGTGAGTGGAAATTTACTTTTTTGACTAGCATGTTTGCAGAATTTTAACCTTGGAATTCCCTGGAATTGATAGAATTTCAACCAGCCTCTTTCTCTCCAGGGTGTCTTCAGGAATTCTTTGAGAAAATCTCTCCCCCATTGCTGAGGACCGAAGCATTCCATCTTCTCTTTCATCATGTGTATTTGCCCACCCAGGCAGCCTCCTTCAACAGGTTGTAAGATACCAGCTCTCTTTGATGCATGGCTTATACTTGGTCCAAAGGGAACACACAATGTTTGTCCTGGCAAACCCAGGGTGGTGACGGTTGTACATATCTGTGAATATACTAAAAAACAACAAATTGTATACTTTAAATGGATGACTTGATTGATAGATGAATTATCTTAATAAAGTTGTTTAAAAAAAAGAAAATCTCTGTGAACTGTGCAACTTCTGCCTTATTTAAAGCAAGAAAGAGGGCAATCACAGTTTTATCCCATTTCAAAGAAATATGTGTCAGGCAGTTTAGACAGCCAGGAGTGAAAGAACAAACAGGTACACAGTCATACTAGGCTTGTTAATTTGGTTTCGAGAACCAAGGATCGAGACCTACTATATCAAAGCACAATGTCATCATTCCAGTGAAAATAAAACAAATTGTTGGCCAAAATTAGAAGTAAAAGACAAAAAAGCCTGGTAAGCAAAGACTGGAGGAGATGTGAGGGACAGAGAGAAGTGTGATGATATTCTGTAATGACCTAAATGGAAAAAGAATCTGAAAAAGAGTGGGTGTATGTGTATGTATAACTGAACCACTTTGCTGTACATCTGAAACTAATATTATGAATCAACTACACTCCAATATAAAATAATCAAATTTAAAAAATGCTGAAGACTGAGGGAGAATGATCCTCTCATTTTGATTTTTTCTCTATAAAATGTTTAATAAGTTCATATTTTGAATTATCCAAATGAGTCTTTCATCCTATTTTAATTCATAACTGCCTGCTTTCATAAATACAAGCTAAATGACTTTGATGGTTGATCAGGTACAATGACACCGAGCGCTTGCCTTAGGTAATGTGGTTCCATTTTCAACCAAGATAGAAATCTCCTCAAAAATGAGTCTAAAAGCTGGTGAAGTCGGACCCTCAACTCTATCCATGTGAATCTGGGAAAAAGGGATCCGTATCCACATACACATAGTCACAAAATCTAAACATAAAATAGTGGGACATTTGCTGAGTTTCTGTTGCTGATACAGAGTTCACCACTCCTTTATTTCAGCAAATCGTGGAATTGTAGAGTGATGAGTCATCTACATTACTGAAAAACGCGCTCCTGAACGATATATACAAAATTGAGGAAGAATAGAATGGCGTTTTCTTATGCTGTTATATGGGCACTGCAGATGTTAGCATCCTGTTGGTTTTTAAATTCTGTGCAGGCTATGAATACCGTGATAGAGGAAAGAGAGTTGTTTATTAAAGTGCAGGGAGCTTCCCGGCGTGCTGCTGTTCGATGTTGTCCACCGTTGCCATGGGAACAACATCCACTGTACAAAAAGGAATTGGTAGTTGTAACTACTCACTGTTCTATGTCTATGGAAGCGATACAATGCTGAGGAATCGGAAGCATCATAGATAGGCTTAAAGTTTATACTTTCAGAAGAGGATCATAATACTAATTTAGAGCAGATTCGTTTAAATATGGGCATAATAGGAAGAAAAAGAGCATATGAATAATCAGCAAGCTAAGATAGGAAAGGAAAAAGAAGAAAGTTACAGACATGTGTTTTCATTTCTGTAACTTTCTGATGCAAATTAATTATCTGTCCATAGGAAGAAAATTGCCAAAGCAGTGCGGTGCATTTTGACTTTGTCAAATATATTCTACAGCTGTGTGTTACGGCTGACCATCTGCCTCATAAAGTTACATTGCAGCACGATAAACTCTTGAGGGGAAATTTCTGTTTCACTTTGTCAAAAAAGACGAATAACTAAGAGCTATATACTGCTTTCGGAATACTATATCATTTTCTCAATTTTCAATAGTAATCTAATTTCTATTACTTTCAGATCAGTGGATTTTGAATAACTGACAGAAAGTATGAAGCTTAGCTCACAATAAAATACTTCCCTATTGCTTCCAAGACATTTCTATCTTACCTACTGAAGGCACTTGCTAGTCCCAGATATACTTTCATTTACCTCATGTTCAAATAAGTAAACTAGAAAAGTGGGTCAGAAAGAGGAATGGCAGTGAGCAGTCCTTGTTCTATGCATTACGAATGTGACCAGGAGCTAACAGCAACACTGATTCATCCACTGCAGATCCAGGTGAGTGTAACTTGATACACACAAGATGACACTGATTAGCTCCTGTGTAAATGCATGTGGAGTGTATGCTAATATCCGGTAGGACAAAAGTACCTTGCAGTCTTTCTTTTCTATATTTTCCATACTAACTTCCAGCTAGAATTTTTTTTAAAAAACTATTGTGATCCTTTAAGATTGTATGAATTCTATGATAATTTGGGAGAAATGGATATTTTTATTCTTCTCACACTTTTCCATTTTGTTGACATTTTCTATTACTTCTTTCAATATGACTTGATTGCTTTATTTACAGAGGTCCTGTGCCTTTCTTGTGGACATTGTTTCTGAGCATTTTATTATTACTCTTATCTATTGTGGAAGGATTGTTTCCCAATTCTGTTTCTAGTCAAGTCTTGCCATCGTACAGATAAACCATTGATTTTTGTGCTTATAGCTTTTGTCAACTTTCACCTTAGCAAAACACCATCCAAAACCTGCCGAGCAGGCAAAGCTCACTGTGTTGGATCTGCTGAAATAAGAAAGAAACATACCTTGGCAGAATCTTAGCCCCAAACAGGAAAAGTAGAGTGATGGGTTTTTAGGGTCTGTCTGGGTGACAGATTTGCAGACAAGTTTTTGGAGGTCGGGAACTCCTTGGGACCGGGCAGTGTGTGACACACAATAGCTTTACACTAACGCACATATGAGACCAAGTTTTGAGCCACGTTTGCTCAACAGTCTTGATAATTCAGGTATTTTAGTTGATTTATAGCTTATCTTCAGGGCTCAAGTATTTCCCAGAGCCAGGCTCTAACGTCTTTCATTTTTCTCAGTCTTCACACAGTGACAGGAAAGTATCCTGGGGATATATATTTTTAATCATGAGGAAAACCAAAACCCCATGGGTTTAAGCTCTCAGCCCCCCACCCCCTTGACATACTTGTCAGCCCGGGATGGGGATTACAACTCCGTTGTCCGTGAACAGAAGCAATTTCAATCTTCACTGCTTTTGGGTGAGTTGTGGATATATGATAAGGCTCTGCTGGTAGTTTTCCAGAATCTATTAGCGTCAGATTTTTTTTTCGTTTTGTTTGAAGATCGTTTGTTGGATCACTCGAAGGGACAAAGTCCATTTAGCAGTATTTTGGGGTTTTAAATTTTTTAAAAAAAATTTGTAAACATCTTTATTGGAGTATAATTGCTTTACAATGTTGTGTTAGTTTCTGCTGTATAACAAAGTGAATCAGCGATACGTATACATATATCCCCATATCCCCTCCCTCTTGCATCTCCCTCCCACCCCTCTGGGTGGTCAGAAAGCACCGAGCTGATCTCCCTGTGTTATGCGGCTGCTTCCCACTAGCTACATATTTTACATTTGGTAGTGTATATATGTCCATGCCACCCTCTCGCTTCCTAAAAATATGGAACACTTCACCAATTTGCATGTCAGCCTTGCACAGGGACCATGCTAATCTTCTCTGTATCGTTCCAGTTTTAGTATATGTGCTGCCAAAGTGAGTACTACCAGTATTTTGGACTTTGGCGATGACACATCTGAGCAAAGCAACGTGGAATAACACTAAGAAAGACGTGAGTCAGGGTTTGTAGTCCTATGTTAGGCAAGAGGCAAGGGTGCCCAAGCTCTAATTCTGTGACAAATTGCCTACAAAGTTGCCAAGTGTTGTCATTTTTCAGGCAGACACCTTCACGTCCAGGTTTGATGAGAATTTTATTTTTCTGACCACTTGATCCATTGTTTTACATGTCACTTAAAAAGCACTTAGCGCTTGATTCCAATGACACAGAAAATCATCTTTCTTATTGCAACGAACTAGCATCACAGGAAGCTGGTTGTCATCCAAAGGAATATAAACAATAATTATACTGGATGTGCATCTTAATCAAAAGACACAAACAAAGGAGTGACTAGAAGTATCAGAAGCAAAATTAAATATAGGGAACGCATACACATTGTAGATAAGAGGTTTGAGCATCTGTTAATAACCTAGGTCCTTAAGTAAGTGGAGAAGAAAGCGTGGATGAAAGGAAAGAAAAAAGGTGAGTAGACTGAGAGAGGACAGCCTGCCTCTGATGTTTGGAGCTTGTTTTCTGGGTCTTATAGAGAAGTTGTCCCCTGTGTGAGTTATCATCTTGGTCAGGATTCTTGGATAAGGTTTATGGCCCCTGAAAAACTGACTGAGAACTTCTTACGGTCCCGGCCTGAGATCTCTAGTTTTTCATGACTTCACAGTATCTTTAAATCTCTTCGGTTGTGAGGTGTAGATCTGAGTCTTAACACTTCACAGTTTTACTGTCCCTTTAGTTGTGACAACCCCTGGTAGCATCTATTTCATAAGGTTCGGTGCACACATTTTCGGATGAAATCTCCTGAAGCAAAATCAGAATTACAAGATTAGAATCACCTCTTGAGGAGGAACACGAAATTAATTTATAGTGATGTAATGATTAGTCTGGTGGTAAATAATACTAGAAGAAGTAAGTACACTGAAAATCCTCAGGGTTTCTTGAATCACATCACAAAGGACATTACAGGGACTTAACGTACTTGACAAGCGAATTGGAACATAGTGATCAAAAAATATGTCTTTTCAAAGAAATATTTTATAACCACTCTTTGAATATGAAAACAACCACTCTTTGAATATGAAAACACTGCAAGGTCATTGAAATATGTTACTCTTTATGTATATATAATTAATTTAAGGCAACAGAAATTCATTTGGGGAGCAGGATTTTATTATTATTATTTTATTTATTTATTTATTTATTTTTTGCGGTACGAGGGCCTCTCACTGCTGTGGCCTCTCCCGTTGCGGGCCACAGGCTCCGGACGCGCAGGCCCAGCAGCCATGGCTCACGGGTCCAGCCGCTCCGCGGCATGTGGGATCTTCCCGGACAGGGGCACGAACCCGTGGCCCCTGCATCGGCAGGCGGACTCTCAACCGTTGGGCCACCAGGGAAGCCACCCCATGTAACTTTTTTTTTTTTTTCCCATGTAACTTTTGAATGGGAAAAAATTGTTTTCAATGAAAAGGTCAAGGAAGGAAGCAATATAAAAGTCCTTATAATTCCCTTAAGTCATCACTTTGAAAGTGAAACTTGAAATAATGCTGCATAGTAATGTGGTCAAGAGTTTGTGTGTTTAGAACAGAGATGGGGGCGTTGTGTGTGTGCGTGCGGGATGTGGGAGGTCCTCTGGGCTGGAATCTTGGTGTAGCTATTTTCCAACTGAATGACCCTGAGGCAGATTCCCCAAATAAAAAGTGGCAAATAATATGATTGCTCTGAGGATTGTTACAATAAAGTAATCCGAAGGAATGAAACATTTCTCTTTATTATGCCATAAAGCAAGAAGATAGCCTCTGAAAAAGTGCCCCTAAACAGGGAAGTGATTTTACAGGGTTTCTTGGAGAATTGGGGGGAAGGTTTTGTTACCAAATTAAGTCGTAGGGACCCTGCTTGGGCCCTAGCCTGGCCGAGGACTCTGCCTGGACGGTGAAGGGTTCTGTCTCCATTCAGTTAGGAGGCAAATAACAAAACCGAAGCTTAGATCGACACAGCACAGGCTTCATTCAGTGGCCAAAGAACGGAGAAGTGGGAGCTTAATTTACAGATCAACTTCTCACCCACCTGGAGAGAGTGGTTTAATTTTTTTTTTTTTTTTTTGCGGTACGCGGGCCTCTCACTGTTGTGGCCTCTCCCGTTGCGGAGCACAGGCTCCGGACGCGCAGCCTCAGCGGCCATGGCTCACGGGCCCAACTGCTCCTCGGCACGTGGGACCTTCCCAAACCGGGGCACGAACCCGTGTCCCCTACATCGGCAAGCGGACGCTCAACCACTGCGCCACCAGGGAAGCCGAAGTGACTTAGTTTTAAAGAGTAAAGTCAAAGGGAGGAGGAGTGAGGCTAGCGATGGGATGAAGAGGCCTTCGGGGGAAGGGGCGGGTCTTTTTCAAGGGCCCGGGGTGCCACCTCCTTTTCATCCTGTTTCGGGCCTTAATGCCGCCGGCAGGTGTGTCATCTGGTAGCCGATGTAGTAAAAATCAACGTATAATGAGATTCAGGTTCTGCTGGATGTTAGATTCATTGCCATCTTGGTCCCAGCTGGTTTACCTGGGGTTTTTGGTTTGTTTGTAGCTTCCTTTCTGATCTCTGGACCCTTTAATTTAAAGATTTATGTTCACTCCTGCTAAAGGTGGCAGTGGGCATGCTTCGAGCAAAGACCCGGAGCAGCTCTGGCAATAGTTGGAGACATTTTGAGAAGAAGCAGCGGAAATTCTGACAATGGAGACCAAGGTACAGTCTTAACAAATTTTAACAAGGCAGTCTTTTAATTTATGAGAGTAAGAACAAAAGATGCCTAGATTTTTTTGCTTGGGAAAAGTTATACATGGTTATTTATCAATACCAGCTGTATCTTGGGGTCAAGTGGAATTTTCTCATTGAGATAAATGGGGACCGGGAAAAACATTATGATAACAGGGAGATACAAGATAGTTCAAGAAAATATAGTTTGGGGGAATAAAATAAGTTTAAAAATGTAATGATCTTGGGGAAATGTCTGGTAAACAGCAGATGCTCTAATTCTATTAGCATTAGTTTTATAAATGATTGCTGTGATTTTTAAAGTTTTCCAGGAGAAATTATGCATTTTTTTTCCATTTACTTGTCCGAGTAACAAAGAATGAAGTTTTAAATATTTGAAGGATACATGATGGCAAAGGGGGTAGTAGGTGTTGGGTTTTGTTTTTTCTTAATTTATAAAATGACATTTGCTATCTGTTAGGAGTTTTATATTTTTTAATTCTTCTAGAAGTAGAGGAATCCATTCATTTTGGGAAGCAAAAGCGGTCCAGGTGGGATTTAATGTGACTTTTAGTTAAACAAACATAAAACACTATACACCTATTTTTCCTGAGTGAAAGAAGCCTGCCTGCCCCAGAGACACTGCCAAGTGTGTTCCGTGCAGCCTTCAAAGTCGTGCTTTCTTAGCTGGTGTAAATTGAATTTTGCCTTTGCGAGTTTCATTCTCTTTAGTAGAAAGTTTCTTTCCTTTATCTGGAATCCGTGTGTTAATTGTTGTTTGACAAGAGAAGTTAGGACTTCTGGGTTGTACCCAGCTGGCACAATTTTCCGGACCAGAGCTCCCCCAAGAGAAATACCCTCTACAGCAGTAAGAAGGAAAGGTTGGGAAAGGAAAGGCCTCCTGTGGTGTTGTACAAGCGGACTGAGGTGTTAGGACCCAGCTGAGATTTTGTTTGTGGCTGATTAGCGTAAAAGTCAGGTACCTTGCTCACTGCTTGTGGTTTGTTTGTTTGGTTTGTACTCTCATTACTTAGACTACAATCCTATAAGTGAGTGTTTTGTTCATTCCTCCTCTGCCCATAAAAGAATGTTCTGAGAAAGTGCCTTCCATGGCAGCCAGCCACCCCCAACCCCACCCCATAAGGACCAAAATGACAGTGTGACTTCAGAAGGGCACCCCTGTGGCTCCCCACTTGTTCCGGGAGTTGGCCCAGCTACGGAAAACCCTCTGCCCCAAGCACTGAACACTCTCCCTTCTTTTGAAATGTCCCTTTGTGGTGAACCAAGGATGGCCAAATGCACCTGAAGACCAGATTGGAAGTCTCCCCATTTCCAAAAATCCCAGCTGTATAGAACACTTGCAAACCAGACATGCTCTCAATGTTCCCCCTTATCCTCTATAAAAAGTGCCATCCTTCCTAACATCTTTGAATGCCGCTGAAACAGAAGTGACATATTTATGTATAAACAACTTTGTTCGTTATGTCTGGCCTTAGTTTTGTCCTTGACCGTTCACGGCAGTACTACCTATAATAAACAGAACCCAGCACAACCACCTGGGCGTCATCTGGAGGATGGATGAATAATGGAAAATAAACCAGTATTCATACATGTTGGTTTACAACCTCAGGAGCTCCCCAGGGGAGATCTGAAACCTCCCTCCTTCCACAGAGGGCAGGGAGAGACTGAAGAAACAGGCAGACCCTCCAGTGAGCAGGTGCAGGTGTAATAAGCAGGGAGCTTTCACAGGAGCCCTGTCCTGGGTGCTGTGAGATCAGTAGATCTCCATCCTTGCCAGAATCTCGGGCTTTAACTGGACTCAGTCCTGTAGACCATCCAGATGGTCTCACCACCACACCACCAGCTCAGGGCTGTGTCCTTGGGCAGCTTCCAGCTCAGGCGAAGCAAGTAGGGCACACAACCTGAGGATGGGGGGTGAGGAGCCTCTGATTGCCTGGGTCCAGCTGGAGGGTTAACCATTGTCACCACCTCTCATTGACCTCCTCCAACCATGCAATGAACAAATGGCCAAATGAAGTAAAATTCATACAACGGAGCCCTGGAGAGTGACGACAATGCACAGGAGGATATGGATGGATCCTACAAACCTAATGCTGAGCACGGAAGCCAGCCCCAAAGGATCGCATTTATGGAAAATCCACAGCCAAGCCTGTAGAGTTTAGTGTATTCAGTCAGGATTGCGGTTACCTTGCTGATGGATAGTGGTTGACAGGTGGCAGAGCGTGGGCTTCGGGTGTTAGAGTTCTTGGTCTGGGTGCTAGAGGGACAGTGTGTTTGCTTTGTGAAAATTTAATGAGCTATACTTAATAATTTATACATATTCACACTAATGTATGCATGTTATAATTGTAAACATGTATTTTAAATCTCATCATCCCTTACTGTCATAGAATGGAAAGTTCTATCTACCTCCAGGGATACACTAACGTGAAACTTAAAAACTTAGTTTAGAAAATATTTGAAGCAGTATTAACTTCCCTTACTCAGAGAAAAAGAAACTTAAATTTATTTTAAAAGGATACCAATATGATTGCCTGAGTGTGTTAGTGGCCGAGAGAAGAGTATTCTAAAAAGATTCTGGTCTTAGTGCACAATTAAAACCCTACCTTAAAAACAGGTATCTCTCTGAGGAGAATGAGTCACGTAAAAATAGAAGCGGTCTTCAATCTGCTAAAATATTTTAGGTGGCTGGCACAGTCACATAATATAACACGTCTGAATTTCCATGTTGAACAAAAGCAACATGCCAAGGATTCGGGGTGGTCAGTATCTCAGGCAGCAATATGTTACATTAACAAACATCTAATGAAGAAGACCCTCGTGTGGCTCCTAGCAACAGACCGTTGTTTAGAGTCTGTGTCATTTAGGAATTGCTGTGTTGGGAAGGCCTTGCTCAAGACGACGTCTGAATTGTCTTCCTTTGTGGCCTTGAATATCTCACCTCCAGGACAATCAGTCACTCCCATACACTGGTCTGCCACGGAATTCATCACATCCTGCCTACACAGTTATGTTTTCAAGCTTCCCTGAGTTATTTGTACAGATTTCCTCTCAGCTTTTACTTACTATGTATGTTTTCTGAGTATAAAGAGGATAAAGTTGAACTAACTCTAACAAGACTGCATTTTTAAAGCTTTAAGAATTATTATTATATAAATGTCGTTGAAAACGTCTTATCAACTGGTAACATCTTGCTCCGTTACACTGTATAAGAATCAAAATGATCAGTAAGTCAAGTCAAAACCTAATGTGGGGGCTTCCCTGGTGGCGCAGTGGTTGAGAGTCCGCCTGCCGATGCAGGGGACGCGGGTTCGTGCCCCGGTCCGGGAGGATCCCACATGCCGCGGAGCGGCTGGGCCCGTGAGCCATGGCCGCTGAACCTGCGCGTCCGGAGCCTGTGCTCTGCAACGGGAGAGGCCACAACAGTGAGAGGCCCGCATACCGCAAAAAAAAAAAGAATGTGGTATATCTTGGTGAATGCTCCATGTGAGCTCCCAACCACTGCACCACCAGGGAAGCCCAAGATATACCACATGCTAAGCCACAAACACGTTAACAAATTAAAAAAAAATAGAAATCATATAACGTCTGCTCTCAGACTACCATGGAATTAAACTTGAAATTAGAAAGATAGCTGGGAAATCCTAAGACGTGTGGAGATTAAACAACACTCGTTTGTTTTGTTTTGTTTTGCTTGCGTTACTCGGACCTTTCACTTTTGTGGCCTCTCCCATTACGGAGCACAGGCTCTGGACGCGCAGGCTCAGCGGCCGTGGCGCCGTGGCTCACGGGCCCAGCCGCTCCGCGGCATGTGGGATCTTCCCGGACCGGGGCACGAACCCGTGTCCCCTGCATCGGCAGGCGGACTCTCAACCAATGCGCCCAAACAACACTCTTTTAAAGAACACATGAGTCAAGGAGAAAATCTCAAGAGAAATTAAAAATATATTTTGAACAAAATGAAAATGAAAACAGCTTATCAAAATTTGTGGTATGCAGCAAAAGCAGTTCTTAGAAGGAAAGTAATAACATCTGATACATTTATGAACAAAGATCTAAAATCAATAATCTAAGTTTATACCTTAGGAAACAAGAAATAGAAGAGTAAATTAATTCCAAGAAATCAAATGAAAAGAAATAATAAGAATTAGGGCAGAAATCAATGAAATTGAAAACAAGAAATCAACAAAGAAAAGCCAATACCAAAACTGGTTTTTTGAAAAGATGAGCCTCTAGCCACGTTGACTGAGAAAAAAAAGAGAGATGGCACAAATGACTGGTATCAGAAATGAAAGAGGAGACATCATTACAAACCCTATGGACATTAGAAGTATTAAAGGAATACTATGAACAGCTCTATGCCCACACATTTGATAACCTAGATGATATGGACCAATTCCTTCAAAGATACAGTTTACAAAACTCACACAAGAAGAAATACACAATCTGAATAAGGCTGTAACCATTACAGAAATTGAATCAATAATTAATAACATTCCAAAACAGAAAGCACCAGACCCAGATGGGTTCACTGGTGAATTCTACCAAACGTTTAAGGTAGAAATTACACCACTTCTCTACAGTATATTTTTAAAATTGGAGTATAGCTGATTTACAATGTTGTGTTAGTTTCTGCTGTACAGCAAAGTGAATTAATTATACATACACATATATCCACTCTGTTTTAGGTTCTTTTCCCATATAGGTCATTACAGAGTATTGAGCAGAGTTCTCTGTGCTATACAGTAGGTCCTTATTAGTTATCTATTTTATATATACTGGTGTGTATATGTCAGTCCCAATCTCCCAATTTATCCTTCTCACCCTTTCCCCCTTGGTAACCATAAGTTTGTTTTTTACATCTGTGACTCTGTTTCTGTTTTGTAAATAAGTTCATTTGTACCATTTTTTTTAGATTCCATATATAAGCGGTATCATATAACATTTGTCCTTCTCTGTCTGACTTACTTCACTCAGTATGACAATCTCTAGGTCCATCCATGTTGCTGCAAATGGCATTGTTTCGTTCTCTTTTATGGCTGAATAATATTCCATTGTATACACACACACACCACATCTTCTTTATCCATTCATCTGTCGGTGGACATTTAGGTTGCTTCCAGGTCTTCGCTATTGTAACTGGTGCTGCAATGAACATTGGGGTGAATGCATCTCTTCAAACTATGGTTTTCTACAAGTATATGCCCAGGAGTGGGATTGCTGGATCATATAGTAGCTCTCTTGTTAGTTTTTTAAGGAACCTCCATACTGTTTTTGCATAGTGGTTCTTACCAATTTACATTCCCACCAACAGTGTAGGAGGGTTCCCTTTTCTTTTTACCCTCTCCAGCAGTTACTGTTTGTAGATTTTTTTGATGATGGCCTTTCTGACCTGTGTGAGGTGGTACCTCATTGTAGTTTTGATATGCATTTCTCTAATGATTAGTGATGTTGAGCATCTTTTCATGTGCTTTTTGGACATCTGTATGTCTTCTTTGGAGAAATGTCTATTTAGATCTGCCCATTTTTGATTGGGTCATTTGTGTTTTTTTTGATATTGAGCTGCATGAGCTGTTTGTATATTTTGGAGATTAGTCCCTTATCGGTCACTTTGTTTGCAAATATTTTCTCCCATTCTGTGGGTTGTTTGTTCGTTTTGTTTATGGCTTCCTTTGCTGTGCAAAAGCTTTTAAGTTTAATTAGGTCCCATTTGTTTATTTTTGTTTTTATTTTCATTTCTCTAGGAGGTGGGTCAAACAGGATCTTGCTGTGATCTACAATATCTTTTAGACGATAGAAGCAGAGGGAATACTTCATAACTTATTTGAGGCCAGCTTTGCCCTAATAACAAAATCGTACAAAGTTATTACAGGAAAAGAAAATTACAGACCAATATCTCTCATGAATATAAATTCAAAAATCTCTGTGAAAATATTAGCAAGTGAAACCCAACAACATACAAAAAAAATTATACACCACAATCAAGGGTGGTTTATCTCAAGTATGCAAAGCTGGTACAACATTTGTATTAATTTTAATTTTCAAAAGAATAATAATCCTGGTTGACCACATCTGGCTTTTAAATTTATCTTGTTACGTAGAAAGATGGAAAAAGAACAATAACTCAAAAGTATGGCCCAAGGGTTTTCACTTCTGCGCTTGCTGTGTTTGTTTCTCCCCCAAATTCCTGTGTTGAAATCCTAATGCCTATGTGATGGTCTTAGGAAGTTGGGCCCTGGGGAGATGCTTAGTCGCAAGCGTGGAGCCCTCAGGAATGGAGTTGGTACTTTTACAGAAGGGACCCACAGAGCTTCCTCCCTGCTTCCTCCCTGTGAGGTCCACATTGGACACAACTCTGTCCCTGACCACACTTGGGCGTCCAGCTTCCAGAACTGTCTGCTGTTTGTAAGACACCCAGGCTGTGGTCTTTTGTTATAGTGGCCGGAACGGACCAAGCCACCTCCCCTCACTCTACTCCCATGAAAAAGGTTGTGTGTGTGTGTGTGTGTGTGTGTGTGTGTGTGTGTGATGCAGAATTAAGACCACTGACTCTCACATTTTCCAGGGATGAGCCCTAGCAGATGATCAGACAGGCACAGTTTCCTCCCTCCTGGCTCCTTGCTCCAGACATTTCATTGTAATGAGGGTGGTACTCTCTCAACCATTCTGTGCTGAGAACCACAGTAGGCACTAAAGGTCTGAAACTCCTGGTTAGGTGGCCTGTGGGTGTGGGGAAAGTGGGCCTGCTGGGGTCCTGGGCTCTAGGCGCCAGCTGATGTAGGCGTGTTCTCCACGTTGTCACGTCCGCCCGGCCGGAGACCATCATGAAGGAGTTGGTAATGAAGTCTGCGTGGTCCTCTCTTGATCTCTGTTTTCCTTGGGAATCTCGAGCAAGTGTTCAGGTGTCCTGGATTTGAGAGGCAGATCAAATCACACACATTCGTCTTCAGCAACTTCCATGTAAAAGCAGGTCTGGTGGAATCGCAGGCCAAGAATAAGTTACCATCCAGGAGTGCTTGCTCGAGTTTTGTTTTGTCTTTAATGGTGTCAGTAAGAGAGTGCCCTGGATTCTGTCTGACACCACTCAGAGAATTCTTTCTCTCCAACAGATAAATATATCCATTCTGAAACAGCCTTTGCAAACAGTGCTAAACATAAAACTAACCAGCAGAAATTGACAGTTACAGCCCAGAAGAGCTAGAGGGCTTCACCATTCCTTGTTACATATTTAAAATGCTGTTTTGATAATAAATCCTTCAAATCAAAGCAAACAGTATGTTCCCAGCTTCTGTTTTATTTTAGGTCTTGCGTTACTAAAAACGTGTGCAGTCAGTGAAGAGCTGGCAAGGCTGGAGTATGAAGGACTTTGCTACAGTTTGGTGATAGGATGATTTTAATAGGCTGAATCTCCAGTTCTAGCTTCTGAGAACTCAATGTGTGCATCAGCTTTGTTTTTTTTTTTTCCGGTACACGGGCCTCTCACTGTTGTGGCCTCTCCCGTTGCGGAGCACAGGCTCTGGACGCGCAGGCTCAGCGGCCATGGCTCATGGGCCCAGCCGCTCTGCGGCATGTGGGATCTTCCCGGACCGGGGCACGAAGCCGTGTCCCCTGCATTGGCAGGCGGACTCTCAACCACTGCACCACCAGGGAAGCCCTGTGTATCAGCTTTTATTCTCTCTATAAAATTTAGTTTAAAAAATAAACTAACTAAATAAAATAATTGTTACATGATTACATGCATATAAATGCATATGAAAGACAGAGGAAAATGCAATTAGCTGTGGTCACACAGCCTGGAATGGACACATTTCTACATCAATTATTGTTATCTGGAGCTTTCTTCTCGCAGGGAAAATAGATTCCTTTTCTAGTCAAGATTTCTCCTGTCAGTTGGTTTGTTTGAAGTTTTATTAGAGTTTTGATACGAACAATAGCTTGCAACACTAAGGGGTTTATTACCAAGAGGAGATATATTGCAGTATGTTAAACAGGCAAGAGCTTGTGCTTTGGACTGAGGGATTTTTTTTCTACATGAAATTCTGTGGGCATTTACCCTAGTTCTCTAGATGAAAAATGCTTACCCATGCTCCTTGATATCATGACTGCTAGCTTATTCAGAGACATGAGACTTAACTGAAGGAACAGCACTGAAATTGGGTTTATAGGAAGTTGTAAAGCTCCATGTGCCCAAAGGAACAGAGTTACAAGATACTGCTTGTTGTTCTGAGGCCAAAGAGTCTTTCTTTGGCTTAGATGTGGATTATCTGACTATCCTTTTTATGCAGTCACCAACTGTGGAAGACAGAAAGATCTGCTGCTTCTTTCTCATGTCCTCAAATTATTGAAATTATTTGATAAAGGAAAACAATAATTTAAAATACTAGCAAGACTGGATCTAGTCAGCAATTTTCCAATTAAAAATCCCATGGCAACTAGCTAATTTCCTCTTTTCATTGGCTGGACAAATGTTTTAATCTATTGTTCTGTGCCCGTCTTAGACTTACAGTGATACATTTTGCCAAAGCAAAGCAAATATTAGTTATGTGCATGCGTATCTAACTACCACCTATCTATGTAAATACCACCTACATGACATTTTAAAAATGTATTAAATAGCATCCCTGAATGTTAACACTGCTGGAGAAATCTAATTCCAAGGTTATCATCATTATAATGCCATTAAATATTTAGTACTCTCTCCCTGAGATTGACAAAATAACAATGTTTGCATCAGAGTTTCTTCTGTTCCTTTTTTTTCATAATATCACCTTTCAGTTTTATCTGAAGTGAATAATTTGCTGGAAATTCTCATTTGGTGAGAATTAAGAACCTTTCAAAACATCACGCAACTTTCTGCCTCTCTGTTAATTTTTGAGTGAAAGATGCAAATAGATGCAAAAATACGTAAAGATCCCTGACTTGTGTCCTATCTATGGGAAAGGCTGGATTAACTAAAATAAGAAGAAATAACCTTAACCTGATTTAACTAATATGTAAGTTGTTAATCCACTGCCAATATTTAAACATTAATGCTTCTGTCAGTTACAGGAGATATGGGGTTAAAAAGAAAAGTTAGTTCAGTCATAACTTAGTCATCACTTAAAATTTCATAAACATTCTGAGGTTCTCAAGCTAATATTTTTTGAGGTAATTTTCCAAATTAGGATTAACAGGTTTTCATGATGCTTATCTAAGAAGTATTCATGGATTTTAAATGATTGTAAACAATTCAATTTGTTTCCCTTTAATAAATTCTTAAAATCACTTAAATTCAAAGGCTCTGTGGAGTAATTATGAGTATATATATATATATATATATATATATATATATAGTTATTGCCCTTGAAAATCTTACAATAAAGTGGGCAGATGATGTGTTCTCAAAGATAAGAGAGATATAGAGGAACATGGATACACAGTTACATGTAGATATATAGAGAGATATGGAAATAATTCCATGATAATGTACAAGCAGTTGCATAAATGTGAAAAAGATCACACAATCACAGAAGCGATCAAGAAAGAAAGAAAAGCAGAGGTAAATTTTTCTATTTTTATTTTTTTAGTTTTGATTTTATTATTTACAATGTTGTGTTAGTTTCTGCTGTACAGCAAAGTGATTCAGTTATATATATGCATACATTCTTTTTTATATTCTTTTCCATTATGGTTTATCACAGGGTATTGAATATAGTTCCCTGTGCTATACAGAAGGAGCTTGTTGTTTATCCATTCTATATATAATAGTTTGCATCTGCTAATCCCAAGCTCTCAATCCATTCCACCCCCACCCCACCTCCCCATTGGCAACCACAAGTCTGTTCTCTATGTCTGTGAGTCTGTTTCTGTTTCATAGATAAGTTCATCTGTGTCATATTTTAGATTCCACATATAAGTGATATCATATGGCATTTGTTTTTCTCTTTCTGACTTACTTTACTTAGTATGATAATCTCTAAGTCCATCCATGTTGCTGCAAACGGCATTTTTCATTCTTTTTTATGGCTGCATAGTATTCCATTGTATTTTTGTACTACATCTTCTTTATCCATTCATCTTTTGATGGACATTTAGGTTATTTCCATGTCTTGGCTATTGTGAATAGTGCTGCTATAAGCATAGGGGTGCATGTATCTTTTTAAATTATATTTTCGTCCAGATACATGCCCAGGAATAGGATCGCTGGATCATATGGCAACTCTATTTTTAGTTTTTTGAGGAACCTCCATACTGTTCTCCATAGTGGCTGCATCAACTCAACTTACACTCCTACCAACAGTGTAGGAGGGTTCCCTTTTCTCTACACCATCTCCAGAATTTCTTGTTTGTAGACTTTTTGACGATGGCCATTCTAACTGGTGTGAGGTGATACCTCATTGTAGTTTTGATTTGCATTTCTTTAATAATTAGTGATGTTGAGCATCTTTTCATGTGCCTGTTGGCCATCTGTGTGTTTTCTTTGCAGAAATATCTATTCAGGTCTTCTGCCCATTTTTTGATTGGGTTGTTTTTTGTTGCTGTTGAGTTGCATGAGCTGTTTGTATATTTTGGAAATTAAGTCCTAGTCAGTCAGAACATTTGCAAATATTTTCTCCCATTCTGTTGGTTGTCTTTTTGTTTTGTTTATGGTTTCCTTTGTAGTACAGAAACTTGTAAGTTTGATTAGGTCCCGTTTGTTTATTTTTGGGAAAAGCAGAGATAGAATTTAAATGAGAATTCTTCCTAGGTTTACACACAGGTTCTTGAACTCCAAACTGATATAAATTATTTTTAAAACACCGTGAGAGAAACAGCCAAATTTTAACAAATTTGAAAGTAAGGATAAGAGGATAACCGCTCTAGGCAAATTCTATTAAAGTATATATATATATATATATATATATATATATTTTTTTTTTTTTTTTTTTTTTTTTTGCGGTACACGGGCCTCTCGCTGTTGTGGCCTCTCTCATACGCGCAGGCTTAGTGGCCATGGCTCACGGGCCCAGCCGCTTCGCGGCACGTGGGATCTTCCCGGACCGGGGCACGAACCCGTGTCCCCTGTATCGGCAGGCGGACTCTCAACCACTGCGCCACCAGGGAAGCCCCTAAAGTATATTTTAATGGTAGAAATAGTGCTTTAAAGGTCCTAATGGCTTTGGGTTTCTAGTTCTTGATCCCCTGGAGAAAGAGCTGTCAAATGCAGACCTGGGAAATGCACATGCAACATGAGAAACCCATTTGAGTTTAGCGCAAGAACAGAGAGCAAACAAAATCTGAAACTAGAAAGTAAAATCAAGGAGTAGTTTAACTTCAAGTTTGGTCAAGTTTGGTATAACTGCTTCCATTCCTGCACATAGAGATGGAGGAAAATAATATAAAGAAAAAACAAAATAGATGGAAACGATCCACGGTGCAGAGTGAGGTGTGGAAGCCACGTGCCGGTGATATTTTTCCGTAGATGGTTTCCCTGGCACAGTCTACTTTTACACTTGCTTTTTAAAAACAGTTGAGGGTGCCCTCATTCATTTCTAAAAAGCAGCCTAGTTTAGTAGATAAAGCATATGGCCACCCTGGGAAACTCCATACATTGTGGTGAATTCAGTTCCCGTGAGGCAGAGAAAGTGACCATGAGAAACAAACTGGGGTTGTGCTCAGTATTCAACCTTGAGCACTGAGAGGGCTCCCTCGGCCGGGGAAGGAGCCCAGGGGAGAAGATGCAAGTACAGCCCAGAGACCAGAGAGACTGTTCTAGTCTATTCAGTGAGATCAGCGCACAGCTCTGAAAGAGCCTCAAGTGTTTCTTGTTGGAATGCGGGAATAAAAGCCAGGGCAGCTAACTACAAAACCAAAAGATTGCAAAAATGAAAATAAATCTTTGACAAAGTGAGCCTATACATCAAAATTCCATAATGAATAATCTTATGCTAAGAAATATGATACAGAACCATGACAAAATAGAATCACAAAATGTGGGGAGGGTTTTGGGAACTGGAGGAGGGTGGGAACGGGGGACAGAATAGTGATAAACAGCCTTATGGGGTAACTAGTTACTCAAGTATTTGCGTAGTTGGATGGAAACTGGAAGCATAGGGCTTCGTGAGTCAGCATAAACTGACAGCGAGGAATCAGGCAGGATCTTGGTGATTTCCATGGTGCTGTTCAACATTTAGATTGTTTTTCTTTTATCAGGGCTGATATATTCAAATCATAAAAACTCCCCAGGTTCTTCTTTATATCATCACTTTTCTTCCTTTTTACCTTCCTCTTTACCCTCAGTATTTACAACTCTCCTGTTTTTCATTTCTCCTCATTTATCAAAATCTATTCTGAAAATGACCTGGTATTGATGTTATTTACGAAACAGTAGAAACATCTGCATATTACATGTTACATGGGTAGTTCAAAGGGATGCCTCCTCATTGAAACGCATCACTGAATAAAAGCCACACCTTATAGTGAAAAGAGAATTTCCAGTTTTAGGCCTACGGGGAAGCATTGAGGGAATAATAATGTTTTCCTCACGCCCTCTGTGGCCAATAGGAAATTACCAGTCATTCTTTCTTCAGAGTTTATTATTCCAGATCTGTTTATAGTCATCCATTTCCATGCTCTAAAAAACACAAAGCGTTAATGCTAACCCACTGGCTTTACCTTAATTGAGTCTTCAGATCTCAAACTGCAATCTAAGAAGAGGACATTTTAAATTTCAGGAATAAGTAAATGTTATAGCCAGGGGGTTTCCCTGGTGGCGCAGTGGTTGAGAGTCCGCCTGCCGATGCAGGGGACACGGGCTCGTGCCCCGGTCTGGGAGAATCCCACATGCCGCGGAGCGGCTGGGCCCGTGAGCCATGGTCGCTGAGTCTGTGCGTCCGGAGCCAGTGCTCCACAATGGGAGAGGCCACAACAGTGAGAGGCCTGCGTACCACAAAAGAAAAATAAGAAAAATAAAAAATAAAAAAAAAAATGTTATAGCCAGATCTTATCATCCTTGTGAGTAAACTTACTGATGAGCTTTTTGCTCTAGAAAAATCAGGGATATACGCTACTAAATCTAACAGTATTGTCATCTTTGAAATGTACTACTTTCTACCACCTTTTCCAGGTGACCCACATGAATTTACATCACGTAAAATCTGTGTTTATCATTAACCCTTATATTAAAGTTATTTAAAAGTATTACATTTTCTTTCATATTTATTTACCATTTAAAAATATGAAAGGTGTTCTCACTAAATTGTTATCCCAGTGGGGAAAAAATACTTCCAAGAAACCAGTTGTCACTAAACAAATTATAATCAAGAGAAACTCTCCAAAGGCATAAACTATTTAAAAAATGTATAAAATGCATTAACAAAGATGTTATTTGTTTGTTGTCTGGAAAATATCTTAGCTCTCAAATGTATATCTTGAGACGTTGTTACAAACCAGTTCTGGCCAGTGTATTCCTGCAGCATAAGCAGTGGGCCCTGCCCTATCTGGACCTTTGGAGCAGCCGAGACCTGAACCCACATTCCTCCAGCTAGGTCTGAGCAACTGCCTTCCACTCACACCACATTACCTTCCTACCTGCAGGTGTATAACTACACTATACAGAGTAAGGAGTCTTCCTTTTCTTAGTCTTTTCCTTCAAGTCTTGGCTATTCTTAGCCCTTTCCATTTCCATGTAAATTTCAGAAGCAGCCTGTCACTTTCAAAAATATCTAGGATTTTAACTGACATTACAATGAATCTAAGGTCGCTAGCCGATCTGTCTGTCTTTTTTTCCCTCCGATTTTGAGTCTTCTGATAGTGGCTTTATGTATGTCCTCTAGGGTATTTGGTTATAATTAGCAGGAGGAGTAGGGCGGAATGCATTTACTGTATCTTGCCCGGATCCAGAAGTACTCTAATGTTTTAAAATCTTAGTATAGAGAAAGACTTTCAGAGAAAGGCACAGCCTATAAATGAACGCCTAGCCGTATAATTCTGTAAGTGTCTTTAAATCTCAATAAGAAGGCCACAACGCAACGTTAAAATAGGACAAAGTATATTCATAAAATAAACAAAATTACGAACATTACTAAAAAAGTCACTCACAAGTCAAATCAAAGCGTTTATGGAATACCGCTTGTCACCTATAAGATTGGCTAATAATGAAATACTTTATAACATTCAGTATTAGAAAATGCATAGGAAAATGACCACATTCATAAATGTTAGTGAACATAAAAAATTACAGAGGACATTTATAGAGGGTAATTTGGACTGTTTTGAATTTGAGGTGCTTTTTTTTTTTTTTGCGGTACGCGGGCCTGTCACTGTTGTGGCCTCTCCCGCTGCGGAGCACAGGCTCCGGATGCGCAGACTCAGCGGCCACGGCTCACAGGCCCAGCCGCTCCGCGGCATGTGGGATCTTCCCGGACCGGGGCACGAACCCGTGTCCCGTGCATCGGCAGGCGGACTCTCAACCACTGCACCACCAGGGAAGCCCTGAGGTGCTTTTTGATCCAGCAATTCTACTTCTAGGAATTTATCTTGCAGATATTTACATACATGTGGAAATGACATGGATAATTTTATTCATTGTAGCGTCGCTTGTAATAGAGAATAATTGAATACAAAATTTATGTCCATAATAAATATTGTATTAATTATTTGTTATATATCTCCCCTTATTAGAAACTCTGCGAAGGCAGAAAGAGTATTGGATCGTTTCCTACTCTATATTCAGTGCTGAATATAAAGTAGTACATAAATATGGAATAAATGAATGAAACAACTAATAAGGAAGGTACAAACACATTATAAAATACTGTGCAGCCATGTATACTCTATGCATAATAAGATGGTATATATTGATACACACTGAGTTTTTAGTAGTGAATAACCCTAAAGATGGCTGAGGAGGTATGAGGTTTCCTTTTTAACACGTATTTCTATCAAGTTTGAAGATCTTTACATGAAGTATTATTAACTATTATTGAATACCAAGATCACTCTTGAGCTGGACCAGAGCTAAATCCCTCCTGCTACACCCATCACTCTATGTAGACAAAAGGAACAGTGAATTTTGCTCGCCACTATAGACACAGTGTCTCTGGTCACATTCTGAAATCTCTCTCAACTTCCTCTGCTTTCTAGACTAAGATCCCATTTTTAAAAGGGTCAATCACTTCGACCAGAGTGCTTAAAAACAAAGTTTCCTCATCCCTAAAGAGAGGTAGTTTCAGAATAAAAATACCAATGAGTTTGCATGAAATACTGAAGAAATGTATTTTTCTATCAACTCCAGCATTACTTCGTAATAAACCAAACACAGGCAAATGAAACAGAATCATTGCAAATTCGGAGCAACATCGCAAAGGCTAAATAAATGGTTAGTGTTGCATAAAAACATTAAATAAGCCTTTTCACACTTCCAAATATAAGACTCCAAAATATATCCTTAAGTATGCTTGACTATGGACATAGCACAGTCAAGTGCTCAACTGAACACCCTGAGATTAAATACACGATTGCTCTCTTTTTTAAGAAACCGGAACTGCATCAAAATCAGCAGGACGTCATGTCTCAGAACCAGGTGGAGAACAAATCCAGTCAGGTCTCAGGTACAGTAAAATGGGAAGGACTTGTTGCCACGGCAAGTTTTGATTCCTGGAAGCAAAGACGGGCCAGCTGAGCTGCAAATAGTGCCTTTCCCACATTTCTGTTAAGAATAAAAGTCTGAAACGTCAACGTGTCCCTTTAGGCAACAAAATTAAAAAGATGAGGGAAAAGTTTAATTAGAAAGAATATGTGACTTTTTAAATAAAATGACTACCATTAAAATACATGAATATAAAGCTATAAAGTGATTAATAAAACCACTAGAAAAATTCTAATGTCAATTGTCTTCACATCTTTCATAAATATTAAGTAAAGAAATGTCATAAGTATATACAGGATTTTTTTTAGTTCATCTTTTTAAATTTAATTTTTTTATATTACAGTTGATTTACAATGTTGTGTCAGTTTCAGGTGTACAGCAAAGTGAATCATTTATACATATATTGACTCTTTTTTAGATTCTTTTCCCATATAGGTTATTACAGAGTACTGGGTAGAGTTCCCTCTGCTATACAGTAGGTCCTTGTTGATTATCTGTTTTATATATAGTAGTGTGTATATTAATCCCACATCTTTCCACGTGCCTGTTGGCTATCTCTATGTCTTCTTTGGAGAAATGTCTATTTAGATTGTCTCTTTTTTTTTGCGCCACGCGGGCCCCTCACTGCTGTGGCCTCCCCCGCAGCAGAGCACAGGCTCCGGACGCGCAAGCCCAGCGGCCACGGCTCATGGGCCCAGCTGCTCCGCAGCACGCGGGATCCCCCCGGACCGGGGCACGAACCCACGTACCCCGCATCGGCAGGCGGACCCCCAACCACCACGCCACCAGGGAAGCCCTATCGCATTTTTTTGATTGGGGTTTTTTTTTTTTTTTGGATGTTGAGCTGCATGAACTGCTTGTATGTTTTGGACATTAACCCCTTGTTGATCGCATCATTTGCAAATATTTTCTCCCATTCTGTGGGTTCTCTTTTTGTTTTGTTTATGGTTTCCTTTGCTTTTCCTTTCCTAAGCTTTTAAGTTTAACTAGATCCCATTTGTTTATTTTTGTTTTTATTTTCATTACTCTAGGAGGTAGATCCAAAAAGATATTGCTGCGATTTATGTCAGAGAATGTTCTGCCTGTGTTTTCCTCTAGGATTTTTATAGTAACCAGGCTTACATTTAAGTCTTTAATCCATTTTGAGTTTATTTTTGTGTATGGTGTTAGAGAATTTTATAGTTTCATTCTTTTACACGTAGCTGTCCAGTTTTCCCAGCACCACTTATTGAAGAGACTGTCTTTTCTCCATTGAATGTTCTTGCCACTTTTGTTGTAGATTAATTGACCATAGGTTCATGAGTTTATTTCTGGCTTTCTATCCTGTTCCATTGATCTATATTTCTGTTTTTGTGCCAGTACGATGCAGTTTTGATTACTGTAGCTTTGTAGTACAGTCTAAAGTCACGGGGCCTGATTCCCTCAGCTCTGTTTTAGTTCCCCTGTAAAGCTACTTTATCCCAATTAAGTTTTACTGTAACAAAAATACTTGTAATTCCCCTGGTGAATACTGATCTGAACATAAATTGTGTAGTACAATGCTTATCATGCTCAATAAATGCTTGTTGAATGAACAACAGTATTATGTTTGTATCAAGCTTTGTTTTTCATGTTGAATGCAAGCTGAAGATCCTTATTCTATTATTCCAAAGCACCACTTAAAATAAAGAAAACATATTCTAATGGTGGCTTTGGGGTGCCTCTCAGATATAACTAAGCACTTACACCCCAGCTGGAAATGCTGTGCTCATGACTCAGCCCCAGTCTTAAAGTTACCAGTGGTTGAAGGACATTGCCTGGCCCCAAATAAGACAGCTTCTCCAAAGCTGTCTGTGTCCATCACTTGTCAGTGTAGATATTCAAGGACACACTCCCTTGCTTTAATTTAAGACTGTGAAGAGCCATCCACCTCCCGAAGCTTCAGTTTGTTTGTTTTTAATAGATTTTATTACTGAGAGCAATTTTAGGTACACAGCAGAATTGAGCAGAAAGTACAGATTCCGGTACACCCCTGTCCCATGCATGCACAGCCTCTCCCACCATCAACTTCCCCCACCAGATGGTACATTTGTTACTATTATTAAACCTCCACTGACACATCATCATCACCCAGAGTCCAGAGTTTACCTTAGTGCTCACTCTTGGTGTTGCATATCCTATAGGTTTGGACAAATAAACATTTAATGATGTGTCCACCATTATACTACTGTACAGAATAGTTTCACCACCCTAAAAATCCTCTGTGTTCGACCTATTCATCCCCTGCCCCTTAGCCCCTGGCAACCACTGATCTTTCTACTGTCTCCCTAGTTTTTCCTTGTTCAGAATGTCGCATAGTTGGAATCACACAGCGTGTAGCCTTCTCAGATTGGCTTTTTTCACTTAGTGATATGCATTTAATCTTCCTCCATATGTTTTCATGGCTTGATAGCTCATTTCTTTATAACACTGAATAATCTTCCATTTTCTGGATGCACCACAGATTAGTTATCCATCACCTACTGAAGGGCCTCTTGATTGCTTCCAAGTTTTGGCAATTATGAATAAAGCTGCTATAAACATTCCTGGGCAGGTTTTTGTGTGGACATAAGTTTTCAGCTCCTTTAGGTATATACCAAGGAGCCTAGTTGCTGAACTTATGGTAAGAGTATGTTTATTTTTGTAAGAAACCACCAAACTGTCTTCAAGAGTGGCTGGACCAGTTTGCATTCCCACCAGCAGTGATGGGAGTTCCTGCTGCTCCACATCCTCAGCAGCATTTGGTGATGTCAGTGCTTCAGATCTGGGCAGTTCTCATGGGTCTTGAGCCCTTCCCAACACCTCCTCCCTGAGACCCACCTCCCCAGGTTTTACGTCTCCAGCTCATGAAGCATTCAGCAATTTATCAGTTATAGTTTGAGTGTCTCCTCCGGCCCCAGTGGCAGGCTTCTGCTTTGGGGATTCTGTTCCAGACCAACTGTGATTCTCTCTATTTATCTGTCTCTCCAGTTTTTGTGGCAACAGTTTTTCCAATGACCTCGGTCTTCTAAAAGGTCTGAGAAGAGGGTTGATGTTCTGTTTGTTCAGCTTTTTTCTCGTTGTGAGGATAGGAGTGACGGCTCCCCATCTCTTTACATGTCAGATCAGAAAACAAGTCCTCTAGATTAAAAAAAAAATTTTTTTACTGTGGTAAAAGTCACATAACATAAAACATACTAATTTAACTGTACAGCTGAGTGGCACTAAGTACATTCACATTGTTGTGCAACTCGCCACCATCCATCTCCTGAATTTTTCAGCTTTCTAAACGGAAACTCTGTCCCCATTAAACACTAACTCCCCATTCCCCCTCCCCACCCCCCATCCCCTGGTCCCTGGATTTTTTTAATTTAGAAAAATTACAAATGCATTGGAAGTTTGCAAGTTTCCTGGGTACTGTTTTTGTTTTGTTTTGTTTTGTTTGCGGCACGCGGGCCCCTCACTGCTGCGGCCTCTCCCATTGCGGAGCACAGGCTCCGGACGCGCAGGCCCAGCGGCTATGGCCCACGGGCCCGGCCGCTCCGCGGCATGTCGGATCCCCCCAGACCGGGGCACAAACCCGCGTCCGCTGCATCGGCAGGCGGACTTCCAATCACTGCGCCACCAGGGAAACCCCTGGGTACTGTTTTTTGATTCTGTTCTAGCTCTTTCTAGCCTTGGGTGTCAATCACAGGTATGAGTTCTTTTATGCATTTATTTTATATGAATATACTCAAAATACATATATAGTACATTTTGCACATTTTAAGACATTATATAAACAAATTGTGTTAACTGCTTATTTTACTCCACAATGTTTTTTACAGATATGCTCATAATAACGTATGTGGCTCTGACTTTCATTTTGTTTTCTTCTGTAAAAGTCATGCCAAAAGTTAAGAAGGGTTGAGATTTTTATACTACTTGCAGACTCACAAGTCATCCTGTGGAAGTTTCAGCATTGCTGAGACATTAGAATCTCGGGTCAGAAACAAAGGACGTTAGTCTGAGCAGTAGTAGAGGCCAGAGTATCTCACATGTTCTCTTGTGGCCCAGGGCTCTGCGAACCCCAGAACTCACAGGGCAGTTCAAGGAGGTCCAGGTGCCTCCTGCACAGGCAGGGGCTGTGTTACAGGAGTAGAGCACAGAACTCAGGGAACCCGGTGTTTCCTACTGGACAGTAAGCATGCCTGACCTCTGCACTGGAGGGGGACAACGTCTCTGTCTTCTAAGACTGTGCACAAAATCCTTGAAAAAACTAGTATGAAATAGAGGCAGTGTCTTTTCTCTGAATTGTGCAGAATATGAGAACTGTCTCTATAGTCACTGTTTGCATGATATGAATTTGATTCATTGAAGCTATTACTTATTTTATTAGTAAGCTATTACTTATTGTTTTATGTAGAATTATAAATTCTACTAATTAATCTTGTACAAATATTCAGCCTTCTTATACACATCTCCTTTTCTCTCTGGGTCTTCATCTTTATTATGGTATTGGCTGTTCTGTTTATTTTTTGTTGATTCATAAGGATGCTGTTATATTGTTTTATTCCGTTTTTCTTTTTACATATTGAATTTATATGCATAATTTTTTAAATCCTTTATAGTTTATCTATTATGTGTCAGTGGATATTTTCAACTACCATCTTTCTATGCAACTAATTTTCAACAGTGCATATTTTGGAAAATGGTACATATTAAATCATTTCATCGAGATTTTTGCTATTATAAGTCCACACTCTGGGCAGAGTATGTGTGTGTATTTGTGTGTATCTGTGTGATATATCATACACACACACACACATATATATATATACATACACATATGTTGTTGTTACATTACCTGCAGAGAGAATTTACACTTTTAAAGGCTCTCATTTGAGGTTCAATAGAAAAGAAAGCCTAAAACCTTTTGCTAAAGTAGCCTGTATAGAACACAGTAACATTTATAGAGCATTAGCTTCAATCAAGGAGAAAGAAAAGGAGTAAACAAAGGAGTTGAACAACGGAGAACCAGCATTTTCTTTACCTCAGGTTCCCAAACACATTGGCAGGGATGAAACTCACTTTCCTGCTGGTACTATTGTACAGGAGAGCAAATCCTTTCCTCCTCACAATGAGGGTCCTGAAAGGACATTGTGTCTCAGGTGGCAGAGGCAATACAGAATGAGAAGGTGAAGAATTTCAGCATAAGAACCAGAAGAGACAGAGATGCGCTGGACAATCACAGTCAACAAAGGGACTAAAGGAATGATTTTTGCTGTTGTGTTTGTTCCAACTGCGCCAATTCTTTCTGTATTTTCTTAGAGTTGCCATAGAGACAGAAACAAAACTGGTACGAGAACAAAGAAATGAAAAGAAGAGAGAATTTAATTTAAACTTATGATGATGAGAAACCAAAAAAAAAATCCTTTTCTTTTGCTGGTATGATTACTTGGAATGACAGTAATTTTGCTAAACATACTTTTCTTCTAATAGCTCTTAGGAAATGTCCTTGTACTTACCGTTCTATTCCAAGCCTTGAATAATGAAATTTTGTAGAACAGAAATTCTTGGGAGAGCTATGTAAATGCCATTTTACAATGAAACACTGATTTTGTTTCCAAGTAGTCTCTCTTTTTTTTTTTTTTTTGCGGTACGCGGGCCTCTCACTGTTGTGGCCTCTCCCGTTGTGGAGCACAGGCTCTGGACGCGCAGGCTCAGCGGTCACGGCTCACGGGCCCAGCCACTCTGCGGCATGTGGGATCTTCCCGGACCAGGGCACGAACCCGTGTCCCCTGCATCGGCAGGCGGACTCTCAACCACTGCGCCACCAGGGAAGCCCCAAGTAGTCTCTTTTTTAATTATAAAAGTTATACATATGTGGGGGAAAATTCATAACTTACTGCAAATTTCCTATGATTCCACTACCCAGAGAAAAAGCCACAATTAATATCTGATGTGTGTGTGTGTGTGTGTGTGTGTGTGTGTGTGTGTGTTTAGATATATACATAGTTTCTTGCTATCTCTCTACAGTATTCCACTACATCAGATTCCTGCTCGGAGGCATGCATATTGCTATATTTCAATAAAAACTATTTTAAACTATTATGCAAGCATAACTTTAGATATAAATCTGCAATTGTATGCTCATTACTTCCTCCTGAAAAATACCAACAACTGGAGTTGTTTAGATATATGGTTTCCCTAAAATTCTCTTGTGTATAAATTACCTCATTTGATTCTTAAAACGATCTTGTGAGCTAGGTAGGCCCACACTACCCATAATTAAAAGTTTATTGTACAGATGAGTGAATTGAAGCTTTTGAATGGAAAGCCACACTTGAACTGAGCTGTATGTAGCACCTCAGATTCTACTGCTTTTCACAATAGCAAACAGCAAAGATGCCCGTGGAAATTGTTGTTGACTTGCGGTTGTAATAAATTGATGGATACTGTGTCAATTACTGCGCAGAGACGTGCTGAGTGGAGTTTCCTGGGGTTAATCACAGATGCTCTGTGCCCCCTGCAGGCTTGATGCCCAGAGAGGCTGGTGGAACAGGATTTTGGGTTTTCATTCTTTTTTTTTTTTTTAAACAAAACCCACTATGCAGAACCACTTTAAATCATTACAGTGTTACCTTTCCTTCTGTTCTATTTTCTAATTCTTTCCCTGAATCCATGTCCCTTCCCCTCTAGACCAATCTGTCTCTGGCCATTGGGCAAGAAGTAGAGCATGAGGGACTAACCCTACTCCAGCTCACAAGTCCCAGTTTCCAAGTCCTAACTCTGAAGCAGTTTGGAGTTTGCAGGATTGGGGAAATAATAAGCTTAACAAATACTCATGTACAGCGGTCGATCAGTGTTGCACTTTACCAGTGATCACTCTACTTTTTTCAAGTGACTGCGAGGTTAGGAAAGGTGGTTCAGTTGCCATGAGGCATTGCCAATATGTCAAGAAACAGCCAAACGGAGCCACGTTTGTAAAAGCTGTTACTGTTCAACCATGCTTTAGACCTAAAGTAAAACATTAACAGGCATTTAGAACTGGGGGTAAAGACACTCAGTTGAGAGATTATCAAGTCAAGCAACGTCTGCTCAAAGTGGTCGTTTGCTAGAACAATGCTTGGGTCTGTCACTGTGGAAAATGTCAAAGTGGTAATCTTTTAAAATTCAGATATTTTCAGAAGACATTTTTCATTGTTATTGCAGATTAGGCTTAACCTTGTGGGAAAACAGTGAGCGCGGGGTCAGAACTGTCTTCGGTTTGGTCTTTGACAAGAGCTGTTGCACAGAGATCTCACCTAAAATTTCAGTCTCGATTTTTGTCATCTAAAAATGGAAATTACACGTACTACTTCACATTTGCGTACTTATTTATGAACTTCGGCCTCGGTACATCCATGCCAGATTAAATCTCGGAGACAGTCTCGGAGACAGTTTTGGGTGAACTAGAAAATCATAGCTTTACTGCTTCGCCAGGCAGAGGGGGCCACAGCAGGCTAATGACGTCAAGACTGTGTGACCCACCCTGGAGGGGGTAGTGATGTTCAAGGAGCAGGGCGTGGTCAGCTGGTGGACACTCTTCTGATCGGCCGGTGGTGAGGTCATGGGGAGTTGGCATCATCCACCTTCTGGTTCCAGGTGGTCTGGGGTCTACTTGCTTGTGGGCAGCATGCAGTTAACTTCTCCCACCTGGTAGGGGCTTCAGTATCTGCAAAACAGCTTGAAGGCCATGGCTCAGAATATTATCTACAGCCCTCAAGGAGGAACCCAAAGTCCTTGACTCTGTTCAATGGTTAAACTATTATTATTTTGTCTTGTTTGACTGTTTTCCTTTCTTTCTGCATTTTCTCACTTCTCTGATTAAATGTATTCTTTGACTAAAGTTTTTCTACAGACAAAAGGCAGGCGGAGAACATGGGTAGGGGTCTATTCTGGGAAGGCCTCGTAGGGTCCTGCTCGGTTATGTGAGCTGTAGAGCCCACTGGGATTTACAAATCATCCATCCTAACAAGTTTTCTCTGTTCCCTCAGTGTCACTGTCCTCCATAAACAGCTTAAATTCCCAAAGTGTCTCCTGTGGCCTCCACTCCCTGCCTCAGGTTCTCTCTCTCATGCACACCAGCCAAAGCTGTGTTTAGAATGTAATCTCCCCCAGCCTACGCCCACACTTATGCAGCCAAATACAATTAGAGCAAAACACACAAATGTGCTGACGATCTCTAAATGCAGGACCTCAAACCTTGAATCAATCTTCATTGCTGTCCTATAATTGTACTGCAAGCCGCCAGCCCTCTCGCTTTCTCCTTTTACGGAAAACTATTTCATCTCTCTTCTTAAACCTCTGAAACCTCCAACTCCATCCTCACTCTGAGGGACTTGGCACCCAATTCACTGAGAAAACACAGATTCCCCCAACCTCGTGCTACCGCACCTGCACACCAACCAGACCCCAGGCCCCAGGACCTGCGTCCTATTCCACGACTGTCTGTTAAAACCCCTTTCCTCTTCCCTTCCCGAAAGAGTCCTTGTCACTGTTTCCAATTACTCTTTTTTTTTTTTTTTTTTTGCGGTACAAGGGCCTCTCACTGTTGCGGCCTCTCCCGCTGCGGATCACAGGCTCCAGACGCGCAGGCTCAGCGGCCATGGCTCACGGGCCCAGCCGCTCCACGGCATGTGCGATCTTCCCGGACCGGGGCTCAAACCCGCGTCCCCTGCATCGGCAGGCAGACTCTCAACCATTGCGCCACCAGGGAAGCCCTCCAATTATTCTTTTCCCTCTTTTCTCCGAATCGACTCCAGCAGGTTCCGCCACTGAACTGACTCTTGTCCATCCTCACCTTCCTTGAATCTTCATGTACATGCCTGTGTTTGACTATTTCCTCCATTTAAAATATTTTTTTTTCACTTTGATTCCAGGAAATCTCTCTTCCAGTTGTGCCCGCTACAAGATCCCTCCTTCTCTGGTTCTTGCGCTTGTTTTTTTTCTACTTTTTTTCCAAGTAATCACTCGCATGTCTAATTGATATCTCAGCCCAACACATTAAAAAATAAACTATCTTTCTACCCCACCTCTGTACCTCCTGCAGATTTTTCTGTTTACAGCCAAATCTAATCTTAGTTGCTCTGGTCAGAAGTGTAAGAGTTTTCCTGGATTACCCTCTTTTACTCAGACCCCATAACCAATCCAGTTGGGTTTTCTTTCAAAACACATCACTGCCTCCCCTGATTCACCTGTATCCAAGCCATCACCCTCTTCCTCTTAGGTTACTACAGAAGCTTTTAATCACCTGTGGTTAAGTCGCACCTTGTCACTTAGCTGCTCAAATTCCGGCCGGCTTCCTGTTCAGTCCTAGAGGGCGGCACATCTCTTACAGGGCCCTGCATTATTTGGGTCTGCGGAAGCCTCTGCATAAACTGATAAGTAAGGCTTTATGGGATTTGCTTCCCCGCGTCCCCAGACTTTACTCTCACTGCAGATTCTTTGGACTCGTTGAACCCCATTGCCTGCAATGCTGCGCCGGTGGAGATCTGTCCTTTCTCTCCTCCTTAATATCTCACTGAGGTGTTGCACCCCCTTTTTCTGACACCAAACTCAAAATCACAAGGCTCCCCACGCTCCTGAACTTCCTGGCCCCCCCGCTTCTGATCTCCCCCCCCGCCCCCCTTCATTTCCTTATTTAGCTTATTTCCTGCATTTCCATATTTAGATTAGGAACTTAGGAACTACGCTATGTATGACTAGAAATGTTTAACTCAGGTGAAAGTTAGAAAGCATTATGTGGTCAAAAGCATAGGAAGAAATACAATTTACAGTTCATTTAATTAAGAAACAGCATTTTAAAAATCATAATGATATACCTGTGGACGTTAAATACATGTACCAATTTTAGCTAAGATGACTGCTATTGTTAGCGAGTCCAAGCTCGCTCTGCTTGCCGCACGACAGGCCAATGAATTGGAGACGAGATGTTGAGGCGCGAATATGACTTTATTGGGAAAGCCGGCAGACTGAGAAGATGGCAGACTAAAGTCTCAAAATAACCTTCTCGGGGTTTGGATGCCAGTTTCTTTTATAGCACAGAGAGGGGGAGCTGGGGAAGTAAAGTAAAAAGGCCAAACATTTTGCAAATACCACCTGGAATGGCCAGCCTCTGGGAGGATGTGTGTTAATTTCTCCTTTCTTGCAGCCATCCGCAGGTGGGCAGGGTCAGGTTGCTTCCCTGAACAAAGGCACTTTGGGTTAACATTCAGGCAGAAGGGCAGGGTCCCCTGAGGCAGGCCATTATGTAGAGACAGTATCCTTTTAGTGAACAAAAGCAGCGGGAAAGCAAAGGTTAAAGTAAAAGAAGCAGATCCAACAGGTAGTCAGATTTGGTTCTTCCCTTGTAACACTGTTTCCAATTCCAGTGGTTTTCTTTCAGAAAATATTTCAGTCTTTTGACTTAGAGCTTGCATACAAAGATTTTTAGTGCTTACATATAATAGCAGAGAGCTTGCTTTTATTTCATCAATAACATAATAAACAAAATCATTAATGGCTAATACTCTGATATTAGCACAATCAGTAATACAATTCTATCTTTAATTATGAAAATTCTAACTGCAGTCAAATAATTGAATTTATAATACAGTTTTTTATAACTAATTGATGATTTTTTCCTTGAATTTTTGGGAACAGGTAGTGAATTTATTTTATTTTGAGAACAAGTTAATCTAGAAATACCATGCATTTTGAATATAAATATAATGACATGATGGCTCTAGAAATGTGATGTAAATTTTAAAACCTATAACAATTTAAGGTGCTACTTGAAAGCAATTTTTATAATTTAGGAAAAAAATGTGAATTTTATGTTTCATTTAAAATAAAGTAAGATGGAAGTAGAATTCTTTTTATTAACAACTTTATTTTGATATAACTCACATACCATAAAATTCACCCGTTAAAAGTGTCATGCCATGGTTTTTGATGTGTTCACAGAATCGTGTATCTAGTCTCACAAACAATTTTAGAACATTTGTATTGTCCCCAAAAGAAACTGCATCCATTTGCTGTCACCTCTGGGTCTCCTATCCTCCCCAGCCCTTGGCAACCACTAATCTACTTTTTATATCTGTAGATTTGCCTTCTCTGGGCATTTCATGTGAATGAAATTATACAGTGTGAGGTCCTTTGTGCCTAGCTTCTTTTTTAAAAAAAATCATTTTACTGGGGTAAGATGGACTTATAAAAAGCTGTACATATTTTTTTTTTAACATGGAGAAGTCATTTATTTTTTGAGATAACTTATCACGGAAGAGTTTACATTATTTTTAGTAGAGAAGATTAAGTGGTAAGCCCTCTTAGAATTTTTACTTAGCTAAGAGACATTTTTTTAACTTCTTTATTGGAGTATAATTGCTTTACAATGGTGTTTTAGTTTCTGCTGTATAACAAAGTGAATCAGCTGTATGTATACATATATCTCCATATCCCCTCCCTCTTGTATTTCCCTCCCACCATCACTATCCCTCCCCTCTAGGTGGTCACAAAGCACCAAGCTGATCTCCCTGTGCTATGCGGCTGTTGCCCACTAGCTATCTGTTTTACATTTGGTAGTGTATATATGTCCATGCCACCCTCTTACTTCATCCCAGCTCACCCTTCCCCCTCCCCGCATCCTCAAGTCCATTCTCTACGTCTGCATCTTTATTCCTGTCCTGCCCCTAGGTTCTTCAGAACCATTTCTTTTTTGTTTTTAGATTCCATGTATATGTGTTAGCATACGGGATTTGTTTTTCTCTTTCTGACTTACTTCACTCTGTAGGACCGATTCTAAGTCCATCCACCTCACTACAAATAACTCAATTTCATTTCCTTTTATGGCTGACTAATATTCCATTGTATATATGTGCCACATCTTCTTTATCCATTCATGTGTCGATGGACACTTAGGTTGCTTCCACATCCTGGCTATTGTAAATAGTGCTGCAGTAAATAGTGCTGCAGTGAACACTGTGGTACATGACTCTTTTTGAATTATGGTTTTCTCAGGGTATATGCCCGGTAGTGGGATTGCTGGGTCATATGGTGGTTCTATTTTTAGTTTTTTAAGGAACCTCCATACTGTTCTCCATAGTGGCTGTATCAATTCACATTCCCACCAACAGTGTAGGAGGGTTCCCTTTTCTCCACACCCTCTCCAGCATTTATTGTTTGTAGATTTTTTGATGATGGCCATTCTGACTGGTGTGAGATGATATCTCATGGTAGTTTCGATTTGCATTTCTCTAATGATTAGTGATGTTGAGCGTCCTTTCATGTGTTTGTTGGCAGTCCATATATCTTCTTTGGAGAAATCTCTATTTAGGTCTTCTGCCCATTTTTGGATTGGGTTGTTTGTTTTTTTGATATTGAGCTGCATGAGCTGCTTGTATAGTTTGGAGATTAATCCTTTGTCAGTTAGTTCGTTTGCAAATATTTTCTCCCATTCTGAGGGTTGTCTTTTCATCTTGCTTATGGTTTCCTTTGCTGTGCAAAAGAAAAGCTGTACATATTTAATGCATACAACTCATTGAGTTTGGGGATTAGTGTATAGACATTAAATGATCATTAATACCAAGGTCACGAAACCATCATCAATATCAAGGCCATAAACATACTATCGCCCCCCAAAGCTTCATTCTGCCTCCTATAATACTATTGTTATTATTGTTGTCGTTACTGCTTGATGTGACGAGAACATGTGACACAAGATCTGCCCTATTCTCTTAGCATATTTTAAATATGTGCTACCATAGTTTTAGGTGTAGGCACTATGCTGTATAGCAGATCTCCGGAACTTATTTATCTTGCATAATGAAACTCTGAACCCTTTAACCATCACCTTCTCATTCCAATAAGTGTGCAAGGACATTTTTGGAAAGATTTAGAAAATAAGCTGATAATTGATAGAAATTTTTGGCTCTCTAGGCAAAATAACTCCTCTACAGGAAAAAAAAAAGAGCAAAACTTTGTGCTCTAATTGGGAGCCCCTAGACAAGAATATGTGTAAATATTGTGAACAGGAAGGCCATTAAAGGAACCAATGACCCATAATGGTTAAGAAACGCAAGGATACTTACCTGGCAGGGGAGATACCATGATCATGAAGGTGGTTTTCCCAGGTTGAGGCTTATCCATTGCACTCTGGATGGGCTGACCCCTGTGATTTCCCCAAATGTAGGAAACTCAACTGCATAATTTGTCATAGTAGGGGACTGCGTTCGCGCTTTCCCCTGTTAAAAAAAGAACAAGAAAAAAGAAACACAAGGAAAACTGTTTAAAATCTGTTCAGTAGTGCTGCTTACAGGGAAACCTTGTATCCTGAAATTCTGTGCTCTTCATCTATACTCTCAAGGGAAATAGCCTATAATTATTTATGAACAATACAGCTTTCCATTTTTCCTTTTTTAAAAATTTGAAATATAGTTGACACACAATATTACATTAGTTTCAAGTATACAACATAGTGATTCAATGTTATATACATTACAAATTGATCACCGTGTCATTCTGGTTCCTATCTGTCACCATACAAAGGTGTTACAATATTATTGACTACATTCCCTGTGTTCTATGTTACAACCCTGTGACTTAGTTATTTTATAACTGGAAGTTTGTACCTCATAATCCCCTTCACCTATTTCACCCATCTTCCCACCGCATTCCCTCTGGTGACCACCAGTTTGTTCTCTGTATCTATGAGTCTGTTTTGGTTTTGTTATGTTTGTTCATTTGTTGTGTTTTTCAGATTCCACATATAAGTAAAATCGTACAGTATTTGTCTTTCTCTGTCCAACTTATTTCCCTTAGCATAATACCCTCTAGGTCCATCCACGTTGTCATAAATGGCAGGATTTCATTCTTTCTTATGGCTGAGTAATATTCCATAGCATATACATACTACATCTTCTTTATCCATTCATCTGTTGATGGTGATGTAACACTTTTCATCCAATAATTCTCTAACACCCATAAAGGGAAATCATGTGACTGTATATCTGTAATTAAGGAATTGTTCATGCTCAGAACGGAATTTATGGACACTCCAAAACCAGAATCTGACTTACTATTTTTGCTCTGGTTGCTTTTAAATTAAACATATAACAGAAAAATATGTGTTCACTAAAATAAGTAGTCTAGACACGCCTACTGAACCTAATTTCTTACTAAAAGTTAAGTTGAACTGACCTATGACACTTTTTAGGACATGCCAAATTGTCTAAATAAAATGGTAAATCTATACACCAGTAACAGGTTTGATTTTAGAACAATTTGCTTCTTTGAAATAATATAGAAACAAAAAAGCTTCTCAGACTCTTCAGGTACTATTTAAACATGAACAAGTACATGAATTACTTGATTCCTTGATGTCTCCTAAGATAATTTCTGTCGTAAAGGTAGATTCTCACAATAAACCAGATACTGTAAGAGCTAGTATCTTATACTGTAAACAATATAGACTTACTTTAGAAATTCCGTATAAATATATAGGAATACTTTAGAAAGTACTTTAGCAGGTTTTCATCTGAACCAGCCTACTCCAACTAAAGTGTATGCAGAAGGCCTTCTTACCAAATCAAAAAGTCACACATCTATGGAGATTTGTAGATACACAACGTCTACACTACAGAATTCGGAAATAATGCCCCAGAGAATGACTGTGTTGTAAGAACTATGATCCCTCAAGCATCTGTTCTCATGCCCAAGTCCGTTTATTTAATTCATTGCTTGTTCTATTCCAGATCACAGATATAGCCGTTTCAATATTCTTAGCTCCTAACCCCATGGGAAAGAACTTTATAAAATAGAGTCTGCTGTTTACGTACAGCACATTTTGCCTTTAGTCTAGACGTTCTGTTCATTTCTAAAGTTCATTTCTAAAGTTACTGACAGTGAGCTTTTTCATACATTTTAGATTACGTGTATTCTACCCTGTGACACTCCCACTTCCTTGATTGCTTGATTTGAATAGGTTTCAGTTGACTCGTGGAACCGTAAAAATCTGTGGTTTAGACAGGTCCATCGCTAAGGTATCTGAACTTATGGCGTGATCTGTTTGCCATCTCTTAGTTTGCCTTTTCCAGAACGTCATACAAATGGGGTCATACAGTGTGTAGGCTCTTGAGCTTGGATTCTTGTACTCGTGAAGGCAGAATCAAAACGGAATAGGTGATTATAAGAGAGCTCTTCAGAATGGAGCTGGAAGGTCATTTAGAAAGTGTGACTTACCACATCTCAGCCTGAATGGAATCTGACCTTCTGACTCGATGAAGTCATCCGGAGCATCTGCCAGAAGCTCATGACAGCTACAGTATTGCCATTTATAGAGTGTCTTCCACGTAGTGCAGGAAGAGAAGGGCGTGAACTCTGACCCGTGAGGGAGGCGCGGCCTGCACTTCCCGCACGGACCACAGGGTGGCGCCGAGCCCGCCTCGCTGACCCACAGCGCATGCGCATTCCCCGCGGACTCGGCTCGGCGCCGCTGAGAGGAGTTGTGTCTCCTCAGTCGACGGCAGTGCTGCGGTTGGGACGCTGGGCTCGGCGTCTCTGCTGACAGGAGCTCGGTCTCCTCAGGACTCGCTGGGGTTTCGGCTTCACGACAACACGGGGCCGTGTCCACGCTGACGGCAGCTGGGTTTCCTGAGGTCGCAGGCGACGCCGGGAGGAAAAGGTGAGGAAAATTGGGGAAAAGTGGGGAGAAGCTTCCCGGGGGCGACTGACGGCTGGCGGCGGGGGTCCGTCTTCGTGCTACCCAGAAGGGCTTGGTGTGCAAAGCTGGGTTTTCGGTCAGGCTGGTGTGCGGTGGGGCCGCGTGGGTTATGGGGGGTGGTCTTCCCAGCACCGTTTACCGTGGGGCTGCCGTTGCCCTCGGTGTGTCCTTGGCCCCCTTGTCGTACATGAACGGACCCCGCCCGTGTGGGTTGGATCCTGGGCTCTGTGTCCCGTCCCTCTGGTCTGTGCGTCTGTTCTGAGCCAGTTCCGCACTGTTTCGGTGACTGTAGCTTCGCCATGTAGTGTGAAGTCAGGGAGGGAGGTGCCTCCAGCCTGTTGTCCTTCCTCAGGGTCGCCTTGGCCCTTTGGGGTCCTTTGTGGCTCCACACAGACATCAGGAGGATTTGCTCCGTTTCTGTGACAGACACCATCGGAGGTTAGGCGAGGCCTGCATTCACGGCGCAGCCTGCTTTGGGCAGAACGGCCATTTTAGCAGTATTCTTCCGCCCCACGAGCACGGGGTGTCTTTCCACTGATTTGTGTCTTCCGCAATTTCTTCATCAAGGTCTTAAGAGTTTTCAGTGTGCAGGTCTCTCACGTCATTGGTTAAATCTGTTCCTTGGTATTTTGGTCTTTGGGATGCAGTTGTAAACTGGATTCTTTCTCTTTCTGATGGTTTGTGATTCGTGTTTAGAAACACAATTGATTTTTGTGTATTGATTTTGTAACTCTACTGAATTCGTTGATTCGTTCTAATAGTTTTTTTGTGGAATGATGCAGTAAATTGGAACTTGGAAATCCCACTGCTTTTTTCACAGCCAGGTCGTCCACAGCACGCAAGACACAATGGCTTCTAATCAAATCTTCCCACAGTGCTTATAAATTACACGTGGACTCCTAGGAGGGCAATTAGGTCCACGACTGGATCTGGGTAGGGCGTGGCCTCTGTTAGGAAGTGTGATGTTTTCTCCGGTTTTCTGGTGCGGTTTTGATAAGTTATTTACTTTCCAGTAATTTCAAACATACAGAAAACTCCAATAGCAGAACAAAGTCCTGTGTATCTGCACCCTCAGATTCCCCAGCCGTCCTTGCTTCACTGCATTAGCCACTCCACACGAAGTACTTCAGTGTGTTTTACCCACACCAGGGCACTCTTCCAGGCAACTCGCAGGTAACCACCAAATGAGGAAATTATTATCATGGTTTCCACATTAGAATCCAATCCACAGGCCCACTTCAACTTCCACCAGCTGCCCCAAGTCAACGGAAATGTCTTTTCCCATACTGATCCAGTTTTCTTTTCTGGGAACCATTCCTGATACTTTCTCTCATTTTCACAACTTTGATGGACTTAAAGCGCACAAGGTGAGTATGTGACCTGGTTGGCTTTTTCTATATGGCTTTTTTATTTTTATTTTTTAACAAAGGGTGTTTTCAGTGTTCATCCGTATTGGTAACGTGTGTTGGTACTTCACGGATTTTTTGTTGTTGTGATTAAATATACATTACATAACATATTCCATTTAAATGGTTTTTAAGTATACGGTTTGCCTGGGTACCTCGTATAAGTGGAATCATATGTTTGACCTTTCGTGACAGGGTTATTTCACTTGTCAGAATGACTTCAGGGTTCACGTACATCGTAGTGTGTGTCAGAATTTCCTTAGTTTTTAAGGCTAAATAATATTCCATCCTGTGTACGATACAGTTAGTTTATCCGTTCATCAGGGGACACTTGGGTCACTTCACCTTTTGCTGTTGTGTTAATGCTATTATGAATATGGGTGTACAAATATCTCTTTCAGTCTCTGCTTTCAATCTGTTGAGTATATACTCTGATGTGGAATTAATGGATCATACCTTAATTCTGTGTTGAAGTTTTTGAGGAACGGCTATACTGTTTTCCACAGAGGCTGCACCATTATACTTTATAAATTTTATGGTGGAATAATATGGCAGTTTATGGATCTACCCCATTTTCTTTAGGTTTCTGTATGAGCACCTGTTTTCAACTCTGGCCTATGTATATCTAGAAGTGGAGTTTTTGAACGATATGGTATTTGTATATTTATATTGTAAACATAAGTGGCACCATTTTACCTTTACACAAGTAATATTTAAGGGTTTTAAATTCTCTACATTGTTGCCAAGATTTGTTATTTTTAGCTCTCTTGATTATAACTGTTTTAGAATGTGTGAAGGAGTTATTGCATTGTGGTTTTACTTTGCATTTCAATCATGACTAATGATGTTTGACATCTTTTCATCTGCTCGTTGACCATTTGTATGTCTTGTGTGGAGAACTATTCAGGTCCTTTGTCCATCTTTAAAATTGGGTTGTCTTTTTGTTGATGAGTTGTAACAGTTCTCGATGTAATTTGGTTAAAGACTCATCAGTACGTAATGTGTAAATATTTTCTTCCGTTCTGTGGGCTGTCTTTCCACTTTCTGGATTGCATCTTTTGTTGCAAAAAGTTTGTAATTTTAAAGAAATCCAATTTACCTGTTTTTTCTTTTGTTGCTTGTGCTTTGGTGTCAGATCTAAGACACCATTGCTAAATCCAAGGTTATGAAGATTAATTCCCATGTTTTATTGAAGAGATTATACAGTAGTCCCTTGATGTCTGTGGGGGATTGGTTCCAGAACACCCAGGAACAACAAAATCCACGGATGCTGAAGTCTCGTATAAAAGGGTATAGCACCATTGTAAAGCAATTATACTCCAATAAAGATATTAAAAAAAAAAAAAAATATAGTATTTGCATATAACCTGGGCACATCTTCCTGTACACTTTAAATTATCTCTAGATTACTTATTATAACTAATACAATGTAAATGCTACATAAATGTTGTAAATACAGTGTAAATGCTATGTAAATAGTTGCTGGCACATGGCAAATTCAAATTTTGCCTTTTGAAACTTACCGTAATTTTTTTTCTAATATTTTCTGTCTGGAGTTGGTGGAATCCACAGATGTAGAACCCGTGAATATAGGGGATTGACTGTAATTTACTACATTTAAGCCTGTTATCTGTTTTTTGTTTTTTTGCCGTACGCGGGCCTCTCACTGTTGTGGCCTCTCCCGACGCGGAGCACAGGCTCCGGATGCGCAGGCTCAGCGGCCATGGCTCACGGGCCCAGCCGCTCCGTGGCATGTGGGATCTTCCCGGACCGGGGCACGAACCCGTGTCCCCTGCATTGGCAGGCAGACTCTCAACCACTGCGCCACCAGGGAAGCCCCTGTTACCTGTTTTGAATTAATTTTTCTATGTGGTATGAGGCAAGGGTCCAGTTTCATTCTTCTGCATGTGGATAGCCAATTGCTTAGGACCACTTGTTGAAAACACTGTTTTCCCCCAATTTAATTTTGTTGACTGTTACCTAAAATCAGTTCATTCTAGATAGGTGAGTTTATTTCTGGGATCTGTATTCAGTTCCATTCATCTCTATGTATATCTTTATGCCAGTGTCACCATGTTCTAGTTGCTGTTGCTTTATATTAACATTTGATATTGGGAAGTGTGAGCCTCCAACTTTGATTTTCTTTCTAAAAATTGTTTTAGCTCCTTAGGTTCTCTTGAAATTCCATATTTTGGGGTGTCATATTCTGCTCCCCTTCACATGGGTGTACGCAATTAGCTTATGCATTCATCTTCTGAAGGCATCCTGATTCCTGTGAGGTTTAGACATTATGAGTAGAAGTTCTGTGCATAATAGCATCCTTGTTTTTGTTTGGATACTGTTTTTCAAAGCAGTTATGTGAATACTGGAGGCGTGATAGATGGATCTCAAGGTGTGAGACCCGTTTGGCTTGGAAAGTACTGCCAGACTGGATCTCAGGAGGCCGTCTGTCCGTCCCATCATGTTGATCATGTTTTTGTCCACTTATTGATTATCTGTTTATCTTCTCTGGCCAGGTGTCTGTTCAGATCTTTACCCATTTGTAATGAAAGTGTTTGCTTTATAGTTGTAATAATGTGCGTACAAATTCTTTATCAGATATATGTTTTGCAAATATTTTTTCTCCCAGGTTATTGCTTCTCTTGGTTTTCTGAATAAAGTAGTTCACTGAATAGAAATTTTTAATTTTATGAAGTACGTTATTATTTTTCCTTTTATTTGTGGGCTTTTCCTGTTGTATGTTAGAAGTCAAAGCTCATGATCTTCCTGACCAAACCCATGGCTGTGTAGGTTTTCTTCTGTAATATTTATAGTTTTCTGTTTTTAAACCTGTCTGTGGACAATTTTGAATGACATTTGGTGGTGTAAGTTGTAAAGTTTGTGTCTACATTCATTTCATTGTATATGGTTTCTTATTGCTCTGTAACTCTTTATTGAGATGTCATGGGATATTTGCCTCCTTCATTTTGAAGTTTCAAAATTTAGTGGCTGCAGCAGGATGGCCAGCGCAGGACTTGGCTCCACTGAACTGGAGAGGGTGAGGCCTGCATTTGCTAGGTTGCCAGCAGAAGGCGACAAGCCTACCCCTCTTACTAGTGCAGCCCCTGCCTGTTCTTTCATCAGACTTGGCTCCCTGCACAGCTGACTGGAGCCTGGTCTCTTCCGGACCAGCCAGGGGTTTGGCTTCAGGACAGTGCGGGCCTGCATCCACATTGAGACGAGCTCGGTTTCCTCAGGCCCGGCTGGGAGGTGCCGCTGTGGGGAGAAGAGGTGAGGAAACATGAGGGAGAAGCTTCATGTGTGTGGCTGACTGCTGGGGGCTGGGGTGGGGCTGGTTAGTCTTCAGAGGACCCGGTGGAGGAAGGGCTTGGCGTGGAAAATTGTGGGTTTCAGTGAGTATTGTGTGTGGTGCAGACGTTGTCCAATGTCCCTCTTGGGCTTGTGATGTTCCATTTTCCAGGCAGTTTATTGAGGGGAGTGTCCTTTCCCTGATGTATGTCCTTGGCAGCTTTGGCATCAGTTAACTGGCCACGTGTGTGGGCTTATTTCTGGGCTCTGTTCTGTCCCTCTGGTCCGTGGGCCTCTTTCTGTGCTATTTCTACACTGTTTGCTTAATGTATCTTTGTAATATGGTTTGAAGTCAGGCAGTGAGTTTCCTCCAGCTGCTGCTCTCCTCTCTCAGGATCCCCTTGGCTGTTCAGGGTCCTTTGTGGACCACAGAAATGTTAGAATTCTTTGTTCAGTTTCTGTGAACAATGCTGCTGGAATTTTGGTAGGAGTTGCATTGAATGTGTACTGTTTTGGGTAGAATGGACATTTTAACACTGCTAATTTTTTCCATCCGTGAGCACAGGCTATTTTTCCATTATTTGTGTCTTCAATTTCTTCATCAATGTTTTCACGTTTTCAGTGTGCAGGGCTTTCATGTCTTGGGCTAAATTCATTCCTAGGTATTTGGTTTTTCTGATGTTATTGTAAATGGGATTGTTTTCTCAATTTCTCTTTCAGGTGGTTCCTTATTAGTGTATGGAGACACAAGTGATCTTAGTGTATTGATTTTGTATCCTGCAGCTTTACTGAATTCATTTAATAATTCTAACAGTTTTTTTGTGGTTTGATGTGGAAAACTAGAATTAGAAACCCCATTGTTTCTATCACAGGCAGGTCATGCACAACACCCAGGACATAGTGGCTACTATTACAATCTTCCCACAGTTCCCCTTAAAACATGTGAAATCCTACAAGGGCGGTTAGCATCATCACTTTTGATTAGCAGGATCTGGGTAGGGTGGCCCCTGTAACAAAGTTTGATGTCTTTTCTACTTTTCTGTCCTGTTATTGACACAGTTGTTTCGAAAAGGAATTTATTTTCCAATAATTTCAAATGTATGGAAAACTTTAAATAGCAGTACAGAGTACACACATTTGGCACTTCACACAAAATACTCCCGTGTGTTTTACCCCGAACAGCGACACTCTCCCGGGGAACCAGCACATAACCCCCAAATGAGGATCATTACAGTTTCCACATACTAATCCAATCCACAGGCCCACTTCAACTTTCACCATCTGCCCTGACACTATGAAAATGTCTTTTTCCATTCTGATCCAGTTTTCGTCTTCAGGAAGCATTACTGAGATTTTTCCTCGTCTTCAAAACATTGATGCGTTTAAAGTGCACAAGATGAGTTTATGATCTGGGTGGCCTTTCCTGCATGGTTTCTTTCACTTAATATGTTGTCAGTGTTCATCCTTATTGTAACACGTATCAGCACTTCATAATTTTCATTGTGATCAAAATATAATACATAGCATAGCCCTTACCATTTTAAGTATATAGTTCAGGGGCATTAACTACATTTCCGTTTCTACATTTCTACCTTCGATCTCCAGAACTTTTTCATGTTCCCCAAGTGAAACTGTATCCATTATACAATAAATCCTCTCAGCTCTTCACAACCACATCCTTTCTGTCTCTGAATTTGACTTCTCTGGATATCTTATGGAAATGGAATCAGATAATTTGTCCTACTCTGACTTACTTCGCTTAGCATAGTGGCTTCAAGGTTCATCCACGTTATAGCTTGTGTCAGAATTTCCTTAGTTTCCAAGGATGAATAATACTCTTGTGTATTATATACCACATTTTACTGATCCATTGATCTGTCAGTGGACACTTGGGTTGCTTCCACATTTTGTTACTGTTAATGATGCTGCTATCAATAGGAGTGTACAAATATTTGTTTCAGTCCCTGCTTTCAAATATTTTGAGTAAATACCCTGAAGTGGAATCGATGGATCACATGTCAACTCTATGCTTAACTCTTTGAGGAGCTGCCATATTGTTTTCCACAGTGGCTGCACCATTTTACTTTGTTCGTTTATATGGCAGAATAATATCTTACTTTATGGATATACCCCATTTTGTTTGTCTACTCACCTGTTGATGGGACATTTCAATTATTTCTACCTTTTGGCTATTGTGAACAATGCTGCAATGAATATTCATGTACGAGTTTTTGTTTGAACACATGTTTTCAAGTCTTTCGTGTCTATAACTAGGAATGAAGTTGTTCAACCACATTGTATTGTACATTTAATTTTTTGAGGAAATGTCAAAAGTATTGTACACATAGGATGCACCTATTTATGTTCCCATAAGCCCTGTTTAAAAGCTCCCTTTTCTCTGTATTTTTGCCAGTATCTCGTTTTTTAGTTGTTTTTTAAAAAATTATAACCATTCTTGTATGTTTGAAGGGCTATCATATCATGGTATTAATTTTCATTTCCATCCTGACTGCTGATGTTTGACATCTTTTCATGTGCTTGTTGACCATTTTCTTTTGTTGTTGTTGTTTTATTTTTGTTTTTTTGCGGTACGCGGGCCTCTCACTGTTGTGGCCTCTCCCGTTGCGGAGCACAGGCTCTGGACGCGCAGCCTCAGCGGCCATGGCTCACGGGCCCAGCCGCTCCGCGGCACGTGGGATCTTCCCGGACCGGGGCACGAACCCGTGTCCCCTGCATCAGCAGGCGGGTTCTCAACCACTGTGCCACCAGGGAAGCCCTTTTTTGTTGTTTTGAATTTTATTTTATTTATTTTTTATTGTTGACCGTTTTTTTTGTCTTGTTTGGAGAATGGTCTGTGCAAGTCCTTTGTCCATTTTGAAAATTGGGTTCTTTGTCTTGTTTGGATAAACTGTAAAATTTCTTATACCTTCTGAGGAACAGACTCTTATCAGATATATAATGTGCAAATATTTTCTTCCATTCTGAGGGCTTTCTTTAACTTTCTAGATAGCATCTTTTAATGTACAAATGTTTTTTAAATTTGAGGAAATCCAATTTATTTCTTTTTTCTCTCATTTCTTTTACTTTGGTGTCAGATTTAAGAAACCATTGCTAAATGCAAGGTTATGAAGATTTATTCCCTAGGTTTATTCAGAATTTATACAGTCATCCCTTGGTATACAATTAACTACGTTTTAGATCTGTGGTCAGAGTTGGTTTAGGGTCACAGTTTACGGTTATGGTCAGGGTTGGAGGGTCAGGGTAGAGGGTTATGGTTAAAGGGTCAGGATCAGGGACTAGAGGTAAGGTGCCAGGGTTGAGGGTCCCGTTTCTCAGATTAGGGTTGTTAGGTTTAGGGTTAGAGGTTAGGGTTATAAGTTATCATGTTAGGCTTAGAGTTAGTTTAAGGGTAACGTTCCCTCATCCTCCTTCTCCCTCTCCATCTCTCTGAGGCTCCCAGATGGACAGGATTCTCCCAGGGTCACATGTGAGTCAGGGTGTTTGCTGGGCCACTTTTTTTGTCCACCAGTCCTGGGTTCTGAGAGAAGAATGAAATGTCTGTACTGTCTTAGACTGTTTCAAATCCAACTCAACCTCAGGCAAGGGTGTGGAGGTGGTCAGAAATCACGAAGGGTTTCTCTCTGCCCTCCCTCCCACCTGGGAAGGATGGTGCTGTCCCACTCTGCCTGGGCAGCCCCAGGTTCCAGCAGAGCCCAGACAGGAGGGCACTCAGAAGACATATGTGGACTTATACAGGACTGGGTGCAGCAACTGGCCAGCCCTCAGGGGCTACCTTCTTGAGGGCTGGTGGGACCCTCCTGGGACTGGAGGAATCATTTGTCCCATCTGAGTGGGTATCAGTAGACAATCAAGTCTCAGACAGCACAGACCTTGACTTTTTTTTTTTAACATCTTTATTGGAGTATAATTGCTTTACAATGGTGTGTTAGTTTCTGCTTTACAACAAAGTGAATCAGTTATACGTATACATATGTCCCCATGTCTCTTCCCTCTTGCATCTCCCTCCCTCCCACCCTCCCTATCCCACCCTCTGGGTGGTCACAAAGGACCGAGCTGATTTCCCTGGGCTATGCGGCTGCTTCCCACTAGCTATCTATTTTACGTTTGGTAGTGTATATTTGTCCGTGCCACTCTCTCACTTCGTCCCAGCTCACCCTTCCCCTTCCCTGTATCCTCAAGTCCATTCTCTAGTAGGTCTGCGTCTTTATTCCCGTCTTGCCCCTAGGTTATGACCATTTTTTTTTTTAGATTCCAAATATATGTGTTAGCATACGGTATTTGTTTTTCTCTTTCTGACTTACTTCACTCTGTGTGACAAATTCTAGGTCCATCCACCTCACTACAAATAACTCAATTTCGTTTTGTTTTATGGCTGAGTAATATTCCATTGTATATATGTGCCACATCTTCTTTATCCAGTCATCTGTTGATGGACACTTAGGTTGCTTCCATGTCCTGGCTATTGTAAGTAGAGCTGCAGTGAACATTGTGCAGACCTTGACCTCTGACCATTTGTCAGGCATCTCTGTTCCTCTAGCCCAGGCCAGCCTGGACCCTGTTAAGCCCCCATGACCAATTACTGAGCTGACCTTGCTGCTGGGCAGTTGAACAGCTACCTGGGCAGCACAGACAGCCCCCTGGGATGTTTCAGTTCTCTACATCCATGTGGTTGAGGAAAGGGCCTCCTGCTACAGCCTCTTAACCTGCCAAGTGAGGTAATAATAACCCACCAAACGTTGCATATGACCACAAAACCAGACAGCATACCGTGGCCCTGCAATCCTTTGGCCTCACAGTTGTAACCAAAGTTTTGACATTCATACTTATTAAGAGTCAATGATATGGAAGCAACTGGGCCTCCCAGTAGGCGGTTTCACACCAAGGCTGCATGGTCTTGGAGAGAGAGCCACGTGCATCTGTGGGGCTTTTGGAGGAAGCCTGCCAACTATGGATTCCATGGTATGGAATAATCCTTGAGCTTCCTGATAATTAATTGAGCAAGAATTTCCTTACCAACCTAGCATCTGGTTCTGCTCTTAGTGAAGGAGAGAGAAGAGACTGGAAAATGAGCACATTTGTTCATCAAGGATGGGTGATTCATGTGGCCAGGGGGCAGGTGTGACTCCTGGGCTCCCACTTCCCAGAGACACAAATGAGGTCTGTGTGTTTTCTGAGGGCACACAGGCTCTTCTGGGTGGTTTCTGATATTCCAGGACCCAGTGCCCAAGGCAGGAGCCTGGTGTTTACCACCGTCACCACCCATCTTGCTTTTCAGCAAGTGGAAGAGCTGCTTGGTGTCCCAGGAGGACAGCAAGAACACTGGATGGGTGGCTGCAGCTGCTGACCCTACGTGAATCCCTTCCTGCCTTGGGCTTCAGATTCTGTGCTGTGCCGCGGGCTCTCAGTGACGTGGAATCTCATGCTTTCACCGAGCCAGCATCTGTCCTTATGTCCAAGTGCAGCACCTCAGCTCCCCTTTGGGAACTACCTCTCACTTGCTTCCAGTCCAAACAGTTTCAGAAGGCTGACCCCACGTTCCACCCACCTCAAAGATGGGTGTATGATCCACATCTAGCTAGTCCCATTTTCTGTCCTCGGCTTGCTGTGATGCGTTCAAGGATGGGAATGTGACCCAAGCTAAGCCAAAGGCATCCCAAGCCATGGGTTTTCATGGAGCCCTAGGGAGGGAGAAACCCTTCCAGGTATTGATAGAATGGACGTTGGGTGGGTGTCAGTATGGAGTTGCTGCAAGCCCCGGGCGTAGTGACAGAGACTGTGCCTGTGAATTGGGGCCATCCCTAGGCACTCAGTAGGATGGAGGGTTGAAGAGGGACCAGGTCAGATCGGAAGAGTGTGAGTCCCTGGATCTGTTAGGTCCAAACCCATCCTTAAACTTGCCTCTTGCCAGTATTATTTCCACCATTTAAAATATTAATTTATTTTATTGAGTAAGTGTGTCTAGTTCCTTGTAATCAAAAAAGTCCTGACACATCAGGACCAATGATTCCTGAGACTCCCTCTGGTACAGTGTCCTCACTGGGTGGGCATGTGGGGGAGATGAAGACAGCGGGTGGGGTCAGATCTAAGGGGAGCTGCCAAATGACTCTGTGTCTGTTCTTCTGTGTCCCGGGAGAGGGAAAGCCCAGAACAGCATGAGGACAATTAGCAGGGAGAAGGGGACCTGGGATGTTAATTGGTCTGCTTGTATTTCCCTTAGTTTAGAGTTCATTGTGTTTGTATGTTTTTTACTTGAATCAAGTCACACAGAACATCTTCCAGAAACTCATGACAACCTATTTACTTAATGGAACCTTACCATAAAATAATTCATGACGGTCTATCTACTTATTTTACCTCTACCCTAAAACAACTTGTGATTCTTTAAGTACACGTATTTTATTTTACAGGCTTAGCAATATACATGTCCTTGTCTTAGCATGGGTTAATGGTTTATTTCTTTCTATTGCTATATTGTATGAGAGGAAAAATAATTTTCCCTCTATTCTTCTTTGTTCTTGGTTGAGAGTCCCCCCTGTAATAAAAGGCAAATTAACAGGAGAAAAAATCAGAAATTTAATAACTTGTACATCTCTGGTATATATGGTAGATACCCAGGAAAACTGAATAACCCCCTGAAGTGGCCCAAGCCATCACCTTAAATGTTATCCTCAGCTAAAAACAGAAGGAAAATGTCAGGGGAGGAAAGTAGCCCAGTAATGGGGGGTATCAGGCAAAGCACAGTAAACATGGTTATGGCTGGTGTGCAGATTTAGGTCAGGCCTTTTTCACTGACAAGATTTTCTTGAGATTTATTTAGCCTTCAATTACTGGTACAGAGAGGGAGACACCCTTACAAGTGGAGATTTCCCTAGTAAATGTAAATTTCCCTCATAAAAAGGCAACTTTTTTTTTAATACCACTTTGCTTTTTATTGACAGAGCTTTTTAAGTCATTTGTGACAGTTTGGAAAATTGTATATCTCTTTGTACATACCTAAAAAATGAAAACATAAAAAAATTTGGTTAAATTTTCTTAAAGCTTCTCCACATTCAGAGTCTGACTCCTGTGGATCCTGTTTGGATACAATGAAAAGGCAACTTCTAAAAAAAAAAAAAAAAAAAAGAAAAGGCAACTTCTTATGGGTTTACAGGTATTCTCTGGTGTTTGCAAGTTTTAAAAATTAATTGGCCCCAAATAATCCTTACGTCAAACATATTTTAGGGTCCATATTCTGCTCCCCTCACATGTGGGTGCCTCAGTTTACTTATGTATTCATCTACAGGACATCCTAATATCTTTACGCTTTTAGCCATTACGAATAGAGCTGATGTACATCATTTTATGCTAGTTTTTGTCTGAGCACAGTTTTTCAGAGCAGTTGGCTAAATACTGAGGATTTGGATCCTATGGGTAGACTTGTTTAGTTTTTGAAAAAAAACCTGCCAACTGTCTTCTAAAGTGACTGTGCCTGTACTCTACCAGCCAAGGAGACCTTCCTGTTCTTCCCCCTCCAACAATTGATATTGTCATTTTTTGCAGTTCAGCAGTTCGAATAGGTGTTCAGGGCTATCCCATTGTTTTAATTTGTGTTTCCCTAATGGTATATGATGTTGAGTACTTTTTTGTATGCATATTTGCACTCTGTATGTCTTCTTTGGCTAGGAGTCTGTTCCGATCTTTACCCATTTTTAATGGTGTTTTTTGTTCTAGAGTTTTTGGTACAATTTGAGTACAGATCCTTTATTACATATGTGTTTTGCAAATATTTTTCTCCCAATTTGTGGTTTGTCTTTTGGTTTTCTGAATAAGGTCTTTCACAGAGTAGAAATTTCTAATTTTATGAAGTTCACATTACTATTTTTTTTCTTGCATAGATTGGCTTTTGGTGTTCTGTGTTAAAATTCATCACCAGGCCCAAGGTCATGTGTTGAGAGATTTTGTTTTGTTTTGTTCTAGAATTTTTATAGTTTGTAATTTGTCTGTGGACAATTTTGAGTGAGTTTTTGTGTAAGTTGTCAAGTTTGTGTCTATATTCATTTCATTCCATATGGTTTCTAATTAATTATTTGGAGGGTGGTGTTTAGTTTTCTCAGCACCTTTAACTGATGGGACTGTCCTTTCTCTGTTGTCTGTTCTGGGCCCCATTGTAAGGGACTCATTGACCGAAACCTCCCACCTTGGCCACACACCATGATAACCACCTGCATGAGTTGTCTCACGACAGAAGGTCCTGATAAGGAACATGATGCTGCCATAGAAAACTAACTGGGAGAATTCGGGAGGGCCAAAAGGAGGGAGGAGACACCAGCCCATAATATATCCTGCCAACCTCCCAGAATCCTCCTTGCTGGAGTCCATCTTGGCTGAGATGCGTGTGCCACCAGGAAGGACCCTGAGTTGGACCAAATATGAGCCAGGCAAGCTGACTGGCCAGAGACAACCTGGAAACTAACCCCATGACCATAAAACCCGAGACAGAGCCACGTGGAGAGCAGTCCTCCTGGGCTCCCTTACCCCACTGCTCTCTGCCCGGGCGCCCCTTCCCAATGACGTCTCTTGCTTTGTCAGCACGTGTGTCTCCTTGGACAGTTCATTTCCGAGTGTTAGACTAGAGCCCACTCTTGGGCCCTGGTGGGGTCCCCCTTCCTGCAACACCACTGTCATGAATTAACTAACCATACACACATGGGTTTATTTGTGGGCTCTGTTCTGTTGCTCTGGTCTGTGTTTGTGCTTGTGGTCTGTGTAGTTTCCACACTGCTGTGGTTACTACAGCTCCGTGATACAGTCTGGAGTCAGGGAGGAGAAGCCTCCAGCTATGTTCTTCTTTCTCAGGATCGCTTTGGCTGTTCAAGGTCCTTTGTGGTTCCATACAAATGTTAGGAATTTTATTTCTATTTCTATGCAAAATGCCATTGGAAATTTGATTGGGATTGCATTGAATCTGTAAATGGCTTTGGGTAGAATGGGCATTTTAATAATAGTACTTCTTCCAGTCTGTGAGTATGGAATAGTTTTCCATTTATTTGTATCTTCAGATTTTCTATCAGTGCATTATAGTTTTCCCAGTACAAGTCTTTCATGTCCTTGGTTAAATTTGTTCCTTGGTACTTTGTTCTTTTTGATGCAATTATAAATGGGATTGTTTTATTTACCCTTATGGTGGTTTGATATTAGTGTATAGAAACTCAGCTGATTTTTGTATATTGATATTTTATTCTGCAACTTTACTGAATTTTACCGTGACAAATTTTTGTGTGTGTGATGTGAAGAAATTGTAATTCTAAGATCCCTCTGTTTCTGCTGTATCCCAGGTCATACAAAGCACCCAAGACATGGTGGCTCCTAATGTAATCTTTTCCCTGTGTCTCTTAATACCATGTGGACTCCTGAGAGGCCAGTTACCATCACAGCTTTGGTTGAACTGGATCTGCGTAAGTCTTGGCGTTTATAACAAAGTTTGATGTCTTTTCTGCTTTTCTGGCATGGTATAGACATAGTTACAGAAAACTTTCCATAACAGTAAAAAGTATTCACATTTGCCACTTCCCACAAAATACGTCAGTGTGTTTTACCCCAAACAGGGATACTCTCCCTGAGAACCATCACATAACCCCCAACATGAAGAAATTATATGGTTCCCACATTACAATTTAATCCACAAGCCCATTTCAGCTTTCACCAGCTATCCCAGCTGTTTGAAATGGACTTTTCCCATTGTGATCCAGCTTTCTTTTTCTGAAACCATTACTGAGATTTCCCCTTATTTTGACAGTCTTAATGGATTTAAGGTGCACAAGATGAGCATGTGATCTGGGTGGCCTTTTCTGCATGGCTTTTTTTTTTTTGCGGTATGCGAGCCTCTCACTGTTGTGGCCTCTCCCGTTGCGGAGCACAGGCTCCGGACGCGCAGGCTCAGTGGCCACGGCTCACGGGCCCACCCGCCCCGCGGCATGTGGGATCTTCCCGGACTGGGGCACGAACCCGCGTCCCCTGTATCGGCAGGTGGACTCTCAACCACTGCGCCACCAGGGAAGCCCTCTGTATGGCTTTTTTCACTAAGGATGTTGTCAGTATTCATCCATGTTGTAACATACATCAGTAATTCATGCATTTCTCTTCATTGTGATTAAAAATATGTAACATGACATTTACCATTTAAACATTTTAAGTGTAAAATTCTGTGACATTAACTACCTCACATTGTTGTACAAATATCCTCACAGTCTATCTCCAGAGTTTCTCATTTTTCTCAAGGGAAACTGTATGTGTTAACTAACTGCCCTCAGCTCCTGGCGACGACATTCTTTTTATCTCTGAATTTGACTTCTCTGGATACCTTATGTAAGTGGAATCGTACAATATTTGTCCTTCTGTGATTGACTTATGGTGATGTCAAGGTTCATCCACATTGTAGCATGTGTGAGAATTACTTCAGCTTTAAAGGCTGAATCATATCCATTGTATTTATTCATGCGTCTGTCAAATGGACACGTGGGTTGCTTCCACCTCTTGGCAGCATTGTGAATAATGTTGCTATGAATATGTTTGTACAAATATCTGTACATACACTGAAGTGGAACTGAAAGATCATACATTAACTCTGTTTAAATTTTTGAGGAATTACCATTATGCTTTTCTACAGTAGCACCAACATACTACTTTATTCCTGTATACGGCAGGATAACAGGACAGTTTATGGATCTACCCATTTTGTTTATCCATTCACCCTTTGATGGCTGTTTCAATTGTTTCTACCTTTTGGCCAATGTGAATAGTGTTGCTGTGAGCATTCGTGTACTAGTTTCTCTTTGAACACCTGTTCAAACAGGAGTGGCGTTGTTAAATCATGTAATTGTATTTTTTATCTTTTTGAGGAAATGCCAAAATATTGTAAACATAGGCTGCACCATTTTCCATTTCCCCAAGCAAAGTTTAAGGGTTCCAGTTTCTCTACATCACTGCCAACATTTGGTATTTTCTGTTTTTTGATTATAACCGTTCCGTTGTGTGTGAGGAGTACTGGATTATGGTATTAATTTGCATTTCCATCACGACTACTGATGTTTGCCAGATTTTCATGTGTTTGTTGACTGTTTGTATTTGTTGTCTGGAGAAGGGTCTATTCAAGTCCTTTTCCTTTTTAAAATTTGGGTAATCTTTATGCTGATTTGTAAACATTCTTGATGTAGTCTGAAAAACAGGCTTTTGTCAGATATGTTATGTGCAAATATCTTCTTCCATTCTGTGGGTTGTGTTTTCTCTCTCTGGATATCACCTTTTGATGCACAAAAGGTTTTCAAATTGAGGAAGTCTACTCTATCCATTGTTAAATGCAAATTGTAACCTTCTGCCTTTGTTTATATGTACCTTCCGACCCCAAATGTAAGATACCTGGCTTCCACTTCTGTCATATACTGAATTCATTGTTTGCTCCATTCCAGATTACAGATGTGGTAGTTTCAGTATTGTTAGCTCCTACCCCCATGGGAAAGAACTTATAGAGTCCAGTATTTACAGATGGTACATTTTGCCTTTGCTCTCCAGTTCTATTCTTTTCCATAGTTACTTAGGTGAGCCCATTTTGTCCCACCACCAACACTGAGTTTTTTTCATACATTTCTAAATCAGATTCTTTGTCACATTCTGTATTCATCCTGTGACACTCTCACATCCTGAATAACTAGATTTGAGTATGTTATGATTTATTTGTTGGGTTGTAAATATCTATGTATTTAGACAAACACATAGGGGCAGGTCTCCATCACTCAGGTATCACATGGGACATTTCAACCCCTACCCATAACTTTTTCCCTTTATTTTACTAGTTCCAGAATGTCATAGAAATGGGGTCATACAGTGTGTAGCCTCCTCAGATTGGATTTTTTCATTTAGCAATATATGTGTATGATTCACCCATGTTTTTTGTATGGGTTGATGGTTTATTCCTTCCTACTTCTGAGTAGTATTCTGAAGCACGTGTATAGGAGGAAAAATAATTTTCCCTCTACCCTCCTAGGTTCTTGGTTGAAAACAGCCCCTACCCCTTGTAATAAAAGATTATCAGGAGAAAAACAAAGAGAAGTTTAATAGCATTCGTACCTCCTACGTGCATGGGAAAGGTAAGTCCCTGAAATGGCCCAAGCCATCACCTTAAGTAACATCTTTGTTTAGAAACAGAGGAAAACAAGTGTTTATTTGTTCTGCAGACTTAAGTCAGGCCTTCTCCTTTGATAAGTTTCTTGAGATTTAGTCATCCTTCTATTCCTGGTACAGAGAGGGGAGACAGCCTTTTAAATGGAGATTGCCCTTATGAATGTAAATTTCCCTCACAAAAGGGAAAACTTGACATGGTTTTCAGAAATTGTGTCTTCTTTTTTTAAACAATCAGGCCAAAGTAAGCCTTACGCCAAACAGATAGATTTTTGGGGTGACATCGTTTGCTCCCCTGACGTGGATGTACCGCAGTTTGCTTATGCGTTCATCTACTGAAGGACATACTGATATCTTTAAGTTGTTAGCCGTTATGAATAGAGGTGCTGTGCTTAATTGCATCCTTGTTTTGTTTGGACCTAGTTGTTGAGAGCAGCTGTCTTAAATGCTGGAGGCAGGATGAGGGCTCCTCAGGTGAGATTTGTGTAGCTTTGCTCTACAGTCATTTCAGCAGCAGTGAAGGGCAGTTTCCATTGCGCTTCATCCTCCGTCAGTCGGTGGTGTCATTTCTTTGGAGGTCAGCAGGTTAATGCTATCTCATTGTTGTTTTAGGTTGTCATTCCCTAAGGGTATAATTTGTTGAGCACATTTTTGTATGCCTATTTACTATCTGTACGTCTTCTTTGGCCAGGTCTCCATTCAGATATTTACCCATTTTTAATGGGGTTGTTTGTTCTAGAGTTCTTGGTATAATTTGAGTACAAATCCTTTATCAGATAAGTAGTTTGCAAATATTTTTCTTTCCGTTTGTGGCTTGTCCTGGGAGTTTTGCCTCCATTTCAGTTTGAATGTTCAAATTTAGTGCATTCATCAGACCTGCCAGCCGGGAGCAGAGCCTCCAGTGGACTGTAAGCGACAAGGCCTGCACATACCAGCTGGCAGAGCCAAGTCCGCCTCTCTCACTTTTGAGGCTCCTGCGTGCTCAGCTGGGGGACTTGATTCCATGCTCAGACGTGGCTCCTGCTGCTGCTGACAGGAGCCTGGTCCTCTCAGGTCTTGCCAGGGGTTTGGCTTCTGGACAATGCCTGGCTGAGTCGACACAGACAGAAGTTCAATCTCCTCAGGACATACTGGACCTTCACCTTCTGGACGACACTGGACCTCATCCACGCAACAGGAACCCAGTGTCTGGGAGGTACCACCATGGGGGTAAAAGGTGAAAAAAAAAGTGGGGAGAAGCTTCCTGTTTGTGGCCGACTGCTGAGGGGGTTCCATTTTCAGAGGACCCAGCAGAGGAGGAGCTTGATGTAGTAAAGTGTGGGTTTTAGGTAGTTTTGTGTGTGGTGCAGACAGTATCAAGTTTTCTCGGCATCATTTATTGAGGAGACTTTCCCCGCTGTGTGTCCTCGGCAACTTTGTCGTAAATTAACTGACCACATATGTGTGGGTTATTTCTGGGCTCTCTGTCCTGTTCCTTGGTGCATGTGCCTGTTTATGTGCCAATTCCACACTGTTTTGGTTCCTGTAGCTTTGCCGTGTAGTTTGAAGTCAGGGGGCCACATGACTCCAGCCTGTTCTCCTTTCTTAGGATCACTTTGGCTACTTGGGGTCTATTTTGGTTCCACACAAATGATAGGATTGTTCTGTTTCTGTGGAAAATGCCACTTTAATTTTGTTAGAGATTGAATTGAATGTGTACACTGCTTTGGCTAGATAACGTTTTAACAATATTCTTCCAGTGCTGGACCACGGGATATTTTTCTATTTGTTTCTTCTTCAGTTTCTGTATCAGTGTCTTATAGTGTCGGTGTGCAGGCCTTTCATGTCTTTGGTTAAATTTATATCTAGGTATTTTGTTCTTTTTGATGCAGTTGAAAATGGAATTATTTTCGTAATTTTTCTTTCTGATACTTCTTTATTAGTGTATAGAAACTCAACTGATTGCTTTTGTGTCATGCAACTTTACGAAATTCATTTATTACCTGTAACAGTTTTTTTGGTGGTTTGTTGTGGAAAATTGTAATTCAAAGATCCCATTGTTTCTACTATATCCCAGGTCATATGCAGCACCCAAAACATAGTGGCTCTGAGTATAATCTTCCTGTGGTGCCTCTTAATAACAGGTGGACTCTTACAACAGCAGTTAGCTTCACCACTTCGGGTGAACTGGATCTGGGTAGGGCTTGTCCCCTATAATGAAATTTGATGTCCTCTCTGCTTTTCTGGCATGGTATTGACATGGTTGTTTTGAAAAGTTATTTACCTTCCAGTAATTTCAAACATACAGAAAACTTGTAGTAGCAGTAAATGTACTCTTAATCTGTAAATTCAGATTCTCCAGGCATCACTGATATTCCACATATGCCAATTTAAATGACAACTTCCAGTGTGTTTTATCCCAAAAGGGACACTCTTCCAGGGAACACCCACATAGCCCCCAAATGAAAATCATTACGGTTTTCATCTTCTAATCCAATCCACAGGCTCAGTTCAACTTTCACTATCTGGCCCAAAGCGTGAAAATGTTCTTAAAGAAGTTGCCTCACTTTCACAGCCTTGATGGATTTAAAGCACACAAGGTAAGTATGACCTGGATGGCCTTTTGTGTATGGTTCTGTTGCCTTGGGATGTTTTCAGTGTTCATGCATGTTGTAACATGTATCAGTACTTCATTCACATTTTCCATTGTGATTAAACCTACTGAACATAATATTGACTAAACGATTTTAAGCATACAGTTCTATGACATTAACCACATTCACGTTGTTGTACAAGTATCCTCACCATCTATCTCCTGTATATTTTCATTTTTCCAAGTGAAACTGCGTCCATTAAACACCAACTCTCTTCAACCCTTGTCAACCCCATTCTGCTTTCTGTCTCTGAATTTCACTTCTCTGGATACCTCATAGAAGTGGATCGTATATCTATTCTTTTGTGACCCGGTTATTTCACTTAGCAGAGTGACTTTAAAGCTTATTTTTGTTGTAGCATGTGTCTGATTTTCCTTAGTTTTTAAGGTTGAATAATATAATTCATCTATCCATGGACACTTGGGTTGCTTCCACCTTCTGGCCAGTGTGAGTAATGCTGCTATGAATACGGGTGTACAGGTTATCTGTTTCACCCCCTGCTTTCAAACCTCTTATGTATATTCCCTGAAGTGGAACTCACGGATCGTGCATTAATTTATGTTTGAGATTTTGACAGACTGCCATACTGTTTTCCACAGCTGCTGCACCATTTTACTCTATTTTTGTATATGGCAGAACAATATGGAAGTTTGTAGATCTGCCCTCTTTTGCTTATCCATTCATCCACTGATGGCTATTCAGATTGTTTCTGTTTCTACCATTGGGCCAGTGTCAACAATGCTGCCATGAATATTCATGTACAAGTTTTTGTTTGAACACCTGTTTCAATTCTTTGTGGGATATATCTAGGAGTGCAGGTCTTAAACCCAAATCTCAGTGTGTTTTCATCTTTTTGAGGAAATGCCACACTATTTAACATATGGGCTGCACCATTTTACATTTCCACAATCAGTGTGTAAGGGTTCCAACTTTTCTACATTGTTGCCATGATTTTTATTGGTTCTTGATTATAACCGTTTATTGTATGTGAATGAATGTCACATTGTGGCTTTAATTTGCATTTCCGTCATACTATGAAAGAAATATACCTAAGAGGATCTTATTAGAATCTCAAACCTCAGGATACTGCTCAGTAGAAATAGTTGCTATATAACTGAAAAGTAGTAACATTCCCCTTAAATAAATGTTAAAAACCATTAAGCACAACAATCCATCAAAATTTATTACTATACCACTACCACTCACAGCCCAAGCCCACCATAAATTTGTGAAGGTTTTGAAGAAAAACTAACAACAAATCTAACTACAAAAATAGTACTTAAAATGAATGCAATGTATGTCATTATTATTCTCACATAAAATGTAACAATAGCCAATGCCATGAAAAATTATTGTATTTCAACTGTAGGAACACTGTAATGACCAACATTCAAAAGTCCCACCCATTATTAAAAATGGTTAACGCGTTTATTGATCTACCAGGCCCATCACATATCTCATCATGATGAAATTTTCGTTCCCTGCTTGATATCTGTTAAATTTGACAAATCTTAACAGGTTCACTCCTAGCAATACATATCTATCAATATGTAAACTACAGATTATCTGATATTTATATGCAAACAGAACTTCCATGTTCTTTATTTGCTTGTTTATCCATGTAGGTCAAGGCCTGTATTATGGATCTTACACCTTCCTAGAAATATGAAACACTGGAATCATCCTATTTAAGGTAATAGCCACCGCATTTATAGATTATGTCTTACGTTGGGGCTAAATATCCTTCTGAGGAACAACGGTCCACACTGGGTGTTAATGAATTAAATATAGTGGACAAACACGTAGGTATGTGCTGACAGGGAGGAATGCTGTAGGCTACATGTATTACCAATCGTATTGAACTGTCACACAGACAATGTCCGTATGCTGGTAGCATTAGACTTAAAGCAAGCAGTGACATATGTCAAGAGTAGCTTGATAGGAAAGAAATGATAATACATATTATGAAGTAGTAATCATCTGTGAAGCAGAGTGAAAAAAACTGTCTCTTTCTGAGAGGTACCAACTAAACAGGTAATTTATTTATTGTTTTTATTTATTTATTTTCTAATTGGGGTATAGTTGTTTTACAGTGTTGTGTTAGTTTCTACTGTACAGTGGAGTTCCCTGTGCTATACAGCAGGTTCTTATTAGTTATCTATTTTATACATACTAGTGTATATATGTCAATCCCAATCTCCCAATTTAAACAGGTAATCTAAAGGGTCAGTTTTTCTTACATCTTGTAACCATTTTGCCTCTTGGGAAATTCTTTCTAGGCGTGTCTCAACTTCTCCAGAGGCGTTGATGAAAGCGCAACAAGCAGTAAGAGCAGTAGCACACACACCTGCTTGTTTAGCCAGTAGAGAATCTAAGGCGACCTGGTTATCTGATACTAATTGGACTAAGAGATTTAGGGATGTCTGTAGTGCTGCTATCTCTTTGGCTCTTTGACCAACGGTGGCTGGTAAATTTCTGATCATCTCTTTCTTCACAACACTCCTGCATTAGGAACCAAGATTCCCCAAAGATTTTGCCACGGGTATCTTGGTATCTTGCTAACATAGATTGCTTGACTCCATAAAGAAGAGAGAAAGGAGGTTCATCTATTTCCTGAGGTATAGACAACGGGGTATGATAATGTCCTACTAAACATAAACCTTCTATTTGCCAATTAAGGGACAGAGGGAGGGGGTCCTTGGGTAAGTTGTGCTCAGTCCCTAAGGACCGAAGATAGTATCAGACAAGGGATGGACATATTAATATGCTGAAGAGTTTAAACTTGAAAGTTTAGGTCAGAGGGAGGTTGGTCTGGGTGAGTGGCCCCATTAGCAACATCTGAACAGTCAGGGATAGGTATTTTGAGGGCTTAACCCAGTAGCTGTGCTTTGTGACAGCTTTACTAAAGAATTTTCTTTCCATCCTGAATATTGGGGCAAAAGTATAGCTAGAAGTAAAACAGTAACTTTCAATTTGGATAGGGAGACAAACATTTGGTAGACAGTTCAATTGAACTAGTAGGATGGATCTTACAGGCCTGGTACCGATTCTTGGGTCAACTGTCTATCAATCATCACTGTTGTCTTCCTCTTCTCGTCCTGGCTCGATGGTTTTAAGCTAAGTTTGAGGTGAGCAGTCCCCTCTGTAGACCAGTCCAACGCAGAGACCCTTGTTAGGTGGGAAATGAGTTCAAGAGTTCATTCCCTTCAGTTTCACTGTGCATGAGCTAGTTAAGAGTACCTGATAAAGGTGGGTCGGTCCATCCATTTAGGTTGGAAATAGTCCTTCAGATGATGTCTTTTACCCGTCTGCACAATCTCCAAGGAGCAGGTCATGGAGCATCTGGTCTTCATCCAAAGATAAATCACAGTAATCAGATTCAGAAACAAGCTTCAAATATCCTTTTAATAATTTAATTAAACTTTACAATAACATAACATAACAAAGCATCACCTTGAATGTAGGTTGTAAACACAAAACCTCAGGATATATAAAACCTCAATATCTGCAAAGGTATACTATTGAAACTTAATTTTTCTCTCTAAATTATCCTCATTTTGACCAAACATAGTCAAATTAAGACTAATTTTTCTGCAAAAGAAGTCTGTTTTCAATACAATTGGCCTCATTATTTGCATAGGTATAACTGATCCTATAGGCTCTTTTAAATTGATATTTATTGGAACTTTCCCTAAGGGATCTCAGTTTGAACTTTTAAAAGGCCTCTCAAGGCCAGGAAAGCCATGACATTAGGTTCAACCTACAATACCTGCAGATTTAGGTGGATTCCTCTCTTCTCAATTTCCAAAGTATCTTGAGGTTCTTATAGAAAGTGGCCTTCCTTATTCACCTGGAAAGTCTGCTAGGAACCTAAGAGATTCCAAATTAAGGAGGAATCAGGTAGGTAGAAAAGATAAATGCTTCAATTCTTACAAAGGTTATAATTACAACCTTACAAAGGTTATAATTTACCAAAAAATTAGCTTAAGGGAAAAGGTTCCCTTTTATCTGGAAAGCAAAGATTAAAAGCCAGTAATATTTCAGACTAAAAGGCATAAAAACCATAATCATATTTATCAGTTCACTCAATCCCATGTAATTAATTTTTGTTCTGCTTGAGTCTAGTTTTTCCTTTAGTTTTGTTGACCTTGCCTGATGATTGAGGGTGATGGTGACAGTGATACTTTTAAGAAGTTTGAGAGATTTTTGTTAAAGTCTTGTAGGATTTGCGCAGTGAAGTGGGTGCTTTGATTACTGGAGATTGTGGAAAGTATACGCAGGTGGAAAGCACATTTTATAACCTTTTCTTTTTTTTTGTGAGGCAGCAATGGAAGGCTTTAACCCAGCGAATAAAAATGGGGTTTGCCAGGGGGCCGGGAAGAACTGAGCGGCTGTCTTGGGTTTCCCGTAACCCTGACTGTTTAATTCACAGCTATTATTAACCCATCTTAATTTTTCTGATTTAGGAGCAGACTGTGGCCATGTTACAGGGATATCAGGATGGCAAAAGTCTGACAAGGAGGGGTTTATATTTTGTAGAAGCAGAATGGCCTTTATCTACTTGTGCCTTAATCTTCCTGTTGTTGTTGCCTTGGCATGAAGGGGCATTTCCCTAAAACTTGGGTCCAGTCCCTTTACTGGGAGCCTCAATTTTGATGACAGAGAACATTTTATGTCAGGACATATAAGATTTTCAGGAATTTCATATAATTTCTAGAACATTTATTTGACAGTGTTTTTCTTGAAACTTAATAATAAACCAAATAAGCATAATTAAATCTCTCTCTTTGAGACACTTCAGTACAGTATCAATCACTTTCCTTTATTCAATCCTTTTACTGAAAACACACCTCTTATTTTCCTTGAATAAAATGTTTACCTAATTATTTCTGCAAATTTAATTACGTATATAAGTTTTAACCCTTAAAAACCTTAATCCATAATGAAAACCAAGAAACAAGCAATTGTGAACTGTCACATTCGCATTTCCTGATTGGCAGGCTTACAAACATATTCCACAACCTCTAGAAGCATACATTTTCTCACAGCATGATTTCTTTTCTAAATGTGGTATAAGACATGTCTCCAATAAACCTAAACATCTTTAGTTTCTCTCCAATAATGCAAATTAGGTAAATTTAGACATGCTTAGCAATGAATGTGTATTTTTATCTTAATTGGAAATGATCTGGATAGTCAGTGAGTTCCCATCATTTAATTTAGCAAAACTCTAAAGTTTCAAGTTACCAAAAATCTGGAGAAACTATTTTTAGGTAGTGGTACCATAAAACAATCATCTTTAAAGACTTCACCTAAGACCTTTTATCGCATTTATCTCTATTTCATCAGTTATGAATATATCATCATACCAAGTTAATTTTCTTGACAGATTTTGTAACAGATAACATGAACTCACTGACATTTAGTAAACCTAGCTACCAAATAAAATATCATACCTAATGTTGATGACTCTAAAGACATGTCTGCATTAGTCACCAACAACTTTTCATTTATTGAAGATTAATCCTAGATCACATGATCCTTTTAAAATTTGGGTTTTTTTGTTATATTTAGAAATATTTGATTTTTAAGTGCTTATACTTAACTCAGTAAAATAGAGCTCTTTCACAAATTCATTTTGATAATATCATCTGGAGGAAGAAACATATTATAACATACACATAGGCACACTTACATCCAGACAGACAAAGAGGTCTCATAGTTTTCCTGCTTGAGTTTTAAAATGCCTTTTTTCCCCCTTCAGTTTTACATTCCAGTAATTGAGCCAAGGCTGCAGTCTCAGGCCATGTGGGCTGTGTTTGCATTTCAAGGACATGATAAGAGTACAGCTTCAAATTTTCTCCTAGGAGTACTTTTTTTCTCTCAGTGTCTGTCAGAATTTTGAAAAGATGTTTTACTAAGCCAGCTTTCTTTAATTGTGCATGTAAACTTCAGTTTTAATGTCAAAAAAAGTTCCATCCTGGCTCTTTCAGTGTTGGATAAGTATTTGCAAGTACTAGCTCCATACCATTTGTAGAAGCCCGCCGAGTGCAAGTGGGAGCTGGTAGGCTCTAGGAGCCCTAATTTCCTGCTTTCTTTTAGCTTCATTTTATTATAAATTACAAATTTAATTTTCCAATTTTAAGCCATATATATATATATATATATATATATATATATATATATATTTTAAAGTCAGCCAACCCAGTTCACTCAAATTCCTTCCAGGCCTTCCTGCTTAGATTCCCTGGATCCTCTGCCTAGGAACCTCTTCACCTAGGAAATGTACTGTTACCCTTTAAGACTCCCAAGTCTTTAAGATAACAGCTCAAATAAAAGGCGTGGAGCATCACTTAATACAAGGAGATCTGAGTATGAGGAAGAACTCACCGAATCACCTGAAGGATGCCCCGAAGCCAGAAGGGCTCAAGGGCCCATGCTTGGTCCCGAGCACTGGTCCACAGTAGACTCCAGGTGACCTCAGGTGGGTTCATCTGCTATCCTGCCAGCTGCGCCAAGTTTTTTTTTGCGGTACACGGGCGTCTCACCGCTGTGGCCTCTCCTGTCGCGGAGCGCAGGCTCTGGACACGCAGGCTCAGCGGCCGTGGCTCATGGGCCCAGCCGCTCCGCGGCATGTGGGATCCTCCTGGACCGGGGCATGAACCCGTGTCCCCTGCATCGGCAGGCGGACTCCCAACCACTGCACCACCAGGGAAGCCCTGCGCCAAGTTTTGGCGGTGACGATCATCAATCTAGAATAGAAACAGAAAAGAGTTTTCGTAGAGCCAGACGGAGGACCAAAGCCAGGGAGACAGCCTCTCTGACAGCTCTGAAACACTGCTCCAGAGAAGCACAGTTTTCAGTACAGTTGTATATCTTGTCAGAACAAAAAGCATTAAACAGGTCGGGGATACATTCCTTCAAGACTTCAAGAAAAAAGAACAAAACCAAAAACATGTACACAGCGAGTCAGTGTGGCCTGGGCACCTAGGAAGGGAGTGCCATCGAAGGAGGACCGGCTTTGGCAGCCCAGGAAAGAAGGCATTTAACCTTTATTTTTTTTATCATGGCCATGCTTCACTTCTGGTCAGTGTGCCCTTTCCTTTTTACAGCAAGTGTACAATGTATGTTTGATAGGCTACAAATGGGCTGTTGTAGTGAGTATCCGATTTAAGTCATATATAAGCCAGAATGTCCCCGTCCCTCAACATGTGAAAATTTCTTTTATCAATATCATAACAACACTATCTTCTTCCTATTTATGCCCAGCCTAGCTACCACAACACTATCATCATCACACACATGACATAAAACACCTTTCATCAAAACCCTTATCCTCACCATCATAGTATCATGGGGAGGTCTCCCGCCACTGTCAGGGGTTTTACCCAAATGAATAATTATCCAAGAGGTAACAAAAATGATAACATTATTCTACCAACAAACACTAATAGCCATCATAGCAGTTACTCAGCATATATGTCTACTTGCAGCTAACATACATCACTATATTTCCATCAATAAAAAACATAAAAACAAAATAACAGTTGGGACATACAAAACAAATAGCCCTCCTATCATTACTAATCGTAATAGCCACACAATTACTACCCTTAACACCCATTCTATCAGTGCTGGACTAGGAACTTAGGGTAGTTTACACCAAGAGCTTTCAAAACTGTAAGCAAGTGTAATTTACGTAATTCTTAAAAATAAGGATTGCAAGACTGTGCTACATCAGTTGAATGCAAATTAAAGACTTTAAGCCCAATCCTTACTAGACTGATGAGCTTCCACCCCAGGAAATTTTAGAATGTGTATCTATAGATATCTATAGATAGATACAGATATCTATATAGATAGATATAGATATCTGTATTTGTATAACTGAGTCACTCCTGTACAGCAGAGATTGGCACAGCACTGTAAGTCAACTATACTTCAATAAAAAGATGAAAGAAAAGACATCTTGATGGACTATCAACTCAGCTTATGCTCACACATAACTGGTTTCATGCTTTTTTTTTTTTTTTTTCACGGTACGCGGGCCTCTCACTGTTGTGGCCTCTCCCGTTGCGGAGCACAGGCCCCGGATGCGCAGGCTCAGCGGCCATGGCTCACGGGCCCAGCCGCTCCGCGGCATGTGGGATTTTCCCGGACCGGGGCACGAACCCATGTCCCCTGCATCGGCAGGCGGACTCTCAACCACTGCGCCACCAGGGAAGCCCGCATTTGGTATTTTTTAATTCTGGGGGCTGCTGTGACTCAGCTGTGGCCGTCAGGGGCCTTAACACAGTCAAACAGCTTGTAGCTGAGCTTAAATTGAATGTTATTTCCCAACATCATCAACCGTAATGTGTTCCTGAGTCAACGGTCACAGGACATAGAACAATTACACACGTACATACACACGTGCATTTCAGGTAAACAGCTACCTTAATCAAACACTCCCACCTCCCACTAAATCTCATACTTTGTACACTATGATCGCCCTGACAGACCCCCCAAACAAGGCAAAGCATATAACTGCGTGAGTCAACGAACTCATTTAACAAACATATTGCCCTTACCTGAAAAACCCAAAGTTAGTATAACTACAAACTAGCCTCCTCGTAATACCAATCAATTACTTAGATTGATCGTCATGTACACCCTAGATCTGCCATGTACACCCTAGATCTGCTATGTACCTCAAACAAAATAAAAAATAAAGTACATTTTTAAAATTTATAAAAAAGAATTTCATTGGAGTTATAGCTGCTTTACAATGTTGTGTTAGTTTCTACTCTATAGCAATGTGAATCAGTTATACATATATCCCCTCTTTTGGATTTCCTTCCCATTTAGGTCACCACAGTGCATTGAGTAGAGTTCCCTGAGCTATACAGTAGTTCTCATTAGTTATTTTATACATAGTATCACTAGTGTATATATGTCAATCCCAGTCCAAAAGAAAAAATATGAAATATTTCAATACCAATTTTAACACAACCCAAACTACTACACTGAATACCAACATGTCACTTAAATACATAAATCCTATATGTACGAAGTCCTACTCAGCCTGTTGCTGTAGCTTAATAATTAAGGTGAAGCACTGTAAGTGCCCAGATGAACTTACGAACCCCATAAACACACAGGTGTGGCCCTGGCCTTTTAATTTCTAACAAAATTACACATGCAAGTATCTGCACCCCAGTGAGAATGCCCTCTAAATGACAAAATATTAAAAGCAGGCACCAAGCACACTAAAAAGTAGCTCACAATGCCTTGCTTAACTCCATCACCATGGGAAATGGCAGTGATAAAAGTTGAGCCATAAAAGGAAGTCTGAGTAAGTTATATTAACCTACTTAGGGTTGGTGCATTTCATGTCAGCCACCTTGCTCATAAGATTAACCCATATTAATAGAAATCCAGTGTGAAGTATGTTAAAGATTACCCTAAAAGTCCTAGCTAAGCTGTAAAAAGCCATAGCGAAAATGAAAATAAACTATGAAAGTGACTACCATTTCTGAGTACATGATAGCTAAGATGTCCCACTATGCTTATCCCTAAATTCAAATAATTACAACAAAAAAGTTATTCACCAGAATATGACTATCATCAGCCTGAAAGTCAAAGAACTTGACGGTGATTCACTCCTCTAGAGTAGCCTGTTCTATAATCAACAAACTGATAAACCTCACCAGCCCTATATACTGCCATCCTCAGGAAACCCTGGTAAGGAACAATAGTAAGCAAAATTATCAGACATGAAAACGTTAGGCCAAGGTGTAGCCTATGGGAGGAGAAGTGGGCTACATTTTGTACCTCAGGAACATAAAATAATTTATATGAAAGTTTTTATGAAATGAAAAACCAAAGGAGAATTTGCTAGTAAATTAAGAATAGAGAATTGAATCAGGCCATGAAGCATGCACACTGTCATCCCCTCCAATATCAATAACTTCATAACCCATTAATAAGTTCTAACTATATAAGAGGAGACAAGTCCTAACAAGATGAGCATACTGGAAAGTGCGCTTGGATGAATCAAAGTGTAGCTTAAAGGAAAGCACCTAGTTTATACCCAGGAGATTTTACACCTCATGAACACTTCGTACTACAACTAGCCCAAACCTCCCAGCAAATTCAACTATCATAAGTAAAGACTCATTTAGCATCTATGTATAAGAAGGTAGAAATTTAAATCTGGTGCTATAGATAAAGTTCTATAAGGGAATGATGAAAGAAGTTAAATACCCTGAAACCAGAGGAGCTACTTATGAAAAGTTTATAAGAAAAACCCATCCATATGGCAAAATAGGGAGATGTATGAGTAGAGCTAATAAGCCTTATAAGCCTGGTGATGATTGTTCAGAAAAGAACTTCAGTTCAATTTTAAATATTACTTAAAAAACATAATTTGGGGCTTCCCTGGTGGCGCAGTGGTTGAGAGTCCGCCTGCCGATGCAGGGGACACGGGTTCGTGCCCCGGTCCGGGAAGATCCCACATGCCGCGGAGCGGCTGGGCCCGTGAGCCATGGCCGCTGAGCCTGTGCGTCCGGGGCCTGTGCTCCGCAACGGGAGAGGCCACAACAGTGAGAGGCCAGCGTACTGCAAAAAAAACCCCCCAAAAACAAAAAAAACCACATGATTTTAACGTAATTTAAAATGTTATTCAAAAATGGTCCAGCTTTTTAGATACAGAATAAAACCTTCCCTAGAGACTAGCATATACAATACCATGGTTGGCTTAAAAGCAGCCACCAGTTAAGAAAGCATTAAGCATTCAAGGTCAACCACACAGTCACCTTAATACCAATAATAAATAAATCAACTGCTAATTTAATACTGGACTAATCAATTAACAGAAGCAATACTGTTCATGTGAGTAACAAGAAATATTTCTCCTTGCATAAGCTTATATCAGAATTTATAACCCACTGACAGTTAACAGTAAAGTAAAACTAAACCAATACCTAATTACTTATTAAAACAACTGTTAACCCAGCACAGGCATGCATTTAAGATTAAAAAAGTAAATGGAACTTGGCAATCACAATTCCTGCCTGTTTACCAAAAACATTACCTCTAGTACTTCTAGTATTAGAGACACTGGCTGCTCAGTGACATCGCTTTAACTGCTATGGGATCCTGAGTGTAGAAAGGTAGCATAGTCATTTGTTCTCTAAATAAGGACTTGGACTTGCAAGAATGGCCACATGTGAGTTTTACCGTGTCTTTTAATCAGTGAAACTGACCTTTCCGGGAAGAGGTGGGAGTAACAGGAGAAAATCCTATGGAGCATTAATTAATTAATCCAGAAAAAAAAAAAAAAAAAGCCTGAACCTTAAGGGATAACATAGCTGTTAATAGATTAACAATTTTGGTTGGGGTGACCCTGGAGAATAAAACCACCTCTCAGTGATTAAAATTTAGAACCACTAGTCAAAATGCTTTATCACCTGTTGTTCTAAAACACTGATCAACGGAACAAGTTATACTAGGGATAACAGTGTGATCGTATTTTAGAGTTCTAGACAATAGGGTTTATGACCTTGATGGATAAGGACATTTCAGTGGTATAACTGCTATTAATGGTCTGTTTGTTCAACAATTAAAGTCCTAACTGATTGGAGCTCAGACTGGAGTCATCCTGGTTGGTTTCTGTCTATTATAAATTTCTCCCAGTATGAATGGACAAGGGAAATAAGACCTATTTTACAAGATGACTTCAAACTAATTGATAGTAAAATCTCAATTGAACTAATTTATCATACCCTACTGTAGTCAGGGTTTGTTAGGGTTTGCAGAGCCCAGCAACTGCATAGAACTTAAACTTTATCCGCAGAGGTAAGTCCTCTCCCTGAGAATATGTTTATCATCAACATTCTTTCACTAATTACCCAATTTTGCTCGCTATAGCATTCCTTACATTAACTGAATGGAAAATCCTAGGCTATATACAAATCCAGAAAGGGCCAAAAATCACCACCCACTATGGATTCTTACAAACCATTGCTGAGACAAATTATTTATTAAAGAACCACTATGACCATCAGCGTCATCAATTTATATATTATTGCCCCAATGCTAGCCGTAACCCTGGCTCTCACAACGTGAATTCCTCTTCCCATATCTTCTCCACTAATTAATATAAACGTAGGCATACCATTTACAATCCAGTGGAGCCCCACGCGATTTAACAGAAGTAGAGTCAAAACCTGTGTTTGGCTCCAATGTAGAAAACGCAGCAGGCCCACTCACCCCATCCTTCCTAGAGAACATGTCAATTTCATTATAAAAAACATTTCCACACCAATCTGTTAGGAGTACTTCACAACCCCTACGTGCCAGGATTATATACAGCCCAAGTCATCATTAAAACACATCCTAACAATCTACTTTCTATGAATTCGAGCATCCTACGCATAATTTTGATATGATCAACTTACACATCTCCTATAAAAATTTTTTTACTACTAACAGTCCTATGTATATGAGAGGTTTCATTGCTTGTCATCATACCAGGCAACCCACCACAAGCTTAAGAAATATGTCTGACAAAAGAGTTACTTTGATAGAGAAAATGACAGAGGTTTAAATGCTCTTATTCCTGGAAGTGAACTTACTCCTAAGAATTTTATGTTCCCCGTGCCACCACGTTACACCACATGCTATACAGGAAGGTTCTCTAAGTAAGCTATCAGGCCCATACCCCCAAAATACTGTCGTATATCCTTACTGTACTGATAAACTCTATGGCTTTTACTGTCATTCTACTGCCCATTATCTCAGGAAACATAATTGTAGTAACAAGCTCACGCTGGTTAATGGTATCCCCATTCTAATAAAAAACATGAACCCATAAGCTATAGAAGCATCCAACAATTATTCTCTAAAACAATCCACCGTGTCAGTACTACTTATAGTGGCTGTTATCATTAATCTAATATACTCTGGTCAAGGAACACAGTGAATTACAAAAATCTTTTAATTCAGCAGTATCCACCATCATAACAATAGCCCTTGTAACAAAAGTAGGACTTTGCCCGTTTTCACTTCTGAGGGCCTGAAGTAACACAAGGCATTCCATGAACAGCAGGCCTGATGCTATTAACGTGACAAAATTGCACCCCTCTCGGTTTTATACCACATGTCACCATCCATCACCCTAAACATACTATTAATCATAGTGATACTACGAATCATAATTGGAGGCTGAGGCAGACTTAGCCATACTCACCTAGAAAAAATTATAGCTTCCTCATCAATTGCCCATAGAGGATGCATAACAGCTATTATAATGTATATTCCAATTATAACAGTCCTAAACATACTAATTTATATCATAACAACACTATCTTCTTACTACTTATGCCCAGGTGATGTACGACAACAGTATCATTATCACACCCATGAGATGAAACACCTCCCATCACAATCCTTTTCCTCACCATTATAGTATCGTTAGGAGGTAGCCCCCCACTATCAGGGTTTTTACCCAGATGAATAATTATCCAAGAAATAACAAAAATGATAACATCATTCTGCCAACACTAATAGCCATCATAGCAGTCCTCAGCATATATTTCTACTTGCAGCTAACATACTCCACATCACTAACTATATTCCCCTCAATAAACAACACAAAAATATACAATTTGAACATACAAAACAGATAACCTTCCTATCATTACTAATTGTAATATCCACTCAGTTACTACCCTTAATACCCATTCTATCCATGCTGCATTAGGAATTTAGGGTAGTTCAGACCAAGAGCTTTCAAAACCCTAAACAAGTACAACTTAATTTCTTTTCTTTTTTTTTTTGCGATACGCGGGCATCTCACTGTTGCGGCCTCTCCCGTTGTGGAGCACAGGCTCCAGATGCGCAGGCTCAGCGGCCATGGCTCACGGGCCCAGCCGCTCCGCGGCATGTGGGATCTTCCCGGACCGGGGCACGAACCCGTGTCCCCTGCATTGGCAGGCGGACCCTCAACCACTGCGCCACCAGGGAAGCCCCAGTTTCTAAAAATAAGGATTGCAGGACTCCATCCTATATCAGCTGAATGCAAATCAAAGATTTTAATTAAGCCAAATCCTTACGAGATTGATGAGCTTCCACCCCAGGAAATGTTAGTTCACAGGTAAATCCTCTAGTCAATTGGCTTCAATCTACTACTCCCACCCTCAAGGAAAAAAAAAAAGGCAGGAAAAGCATCAGCAGAGTTGAACTGCCTTTTTGAATTTGCAATTCATTGTGTTCATTTATCACAGGGTTTGCCAAAAAGAGGACGCAATCTCTATCTTTAGACTTTCAGTCTAATGCTAGCTCAGTCATTTTACCTCTGTTCATAAACTGATTATCTGCTACAAATCACAAAGATGTCGGCACTTTATATTTACTGTTTGGTGCTTGAGCTGGAGTAGCAGGCACCACCTCCAGTCTGTTAATCCAGTCTGAGCTATGCTAATCTGGAGCGCTACTTGGAGATGACCAAATCTGTAATGTAGTCATACAGTCCCTGCACGTGTAATAATTTTCTTTATAGTTGTACCCATTATGATTGCAGGGTTTGAAAAATGACTTGTGACCCACAGCAAGCATCATACTCAATGGTGAAAAACTGAAAGCATTTCCATTAAGATCAGGAACAAGACAAGGGTGTCCCAGTCTCGCCACTCTTACTCAACATAGTTATGGAAGTCCTAGTCATGGCAATCAAAGAAAAAAAGAAAAGGAATATAAATTGGAAAAGAAGTAAAACTGTCACTCCTTGCAGATGACATATTATACATAGAAAATCCTAAAGATGCCACCAGAAAACTACTAGAACTAATCGATGAATTTGGTACAGTTGCAGGATACAAAATTAATGCACAGAAATCTCTGGCATTCCTATACACCAACAATGAAAAATCAGAAAGAGAAATTAAGAAAACATTCCCATTTAACATTGCAACAAAAAGAATAAAATATCTAGGAATAAACCTGCCTAAGGAGGCGAAAGACTTGTAGTCAGAAAACTATAAAACACTGATGAAAGAAATCGAAGATGACATAAACAGATGGAGAAATATACCATGTTCTTGGATTGGAAGAATAAATATTGTGAAAATGACTATAGTACCCAAAGCAATCTACAGATTCAGTGCAAACCCTATCAAACCACCAATGGCATTCTTCACAGAATGAGAACAAAAAATTTTACAATTCATATGGAAACACAGAAGACCCCGAATAGCCAAAGCAACCTTGAGAAAGAAAAACGGAGCTGGAGGAATCAGGCTCCCCGACTTCAAATTACACTACAGACCTGCAGTAACCAAGACAGTATGGTACTGGCACAAAAACAGAAATATAGATCAATGGAACAGGATATAAAGCTCAGAGATAAACCCACACATACATGGGCACCTAATTTATGACAAAGGAGGCAAGAATATACAATGGAGAAAAGACAGCCTCTTCAATAAGTGGTGCTGGGAAAACTGGACAGCTACATGTAAAAGAATGAAATTAGAACACTACCTAACACCATACACAAAAACTCCAGATGGATTAAAGACTTAAATGTAAGACAAGACACTATAAAACTCTTAGAGGAAAACATAGGAAAAACACTCTTTGACATAAACCACAGCAAGATCTTTTTTTGATGCACCTCTAGAGTAACAGAAATAAAAACAAAAATAAACAAATGGGACTTAATTAAACTTAAAAGCTTTTGCACAGCAAAGGAAAACATAAGACAAAAAGACAACCCTCAGAATGGGAGAAAATATTTGCAAATGAAACAACAAAGGATTAATCTCCAAAATATACAAATAGCTTATGGAGCTCAATATCAAAAAAACAAAAATCCAGTTAAAAAATGGGGAGCTTCCCTGGTGGTGCAGTGGTTGAGAGTCTGCCTGCCGATGCAGAGGACACGGGTTCGTGCCCCGGTCTGGGAAGATCCCACATGCTGCAGAGCAGCTAGGCCCCCTGAGCCATGGCCGCTGAGCCTGCGCATCCGGAGCCCGTGCTCCGCAACGGGAGAGGCTGCAACAGTGGGAGGCCCAAGGGCAGAAAACCTAAATAGACATTTCACCAAGGAAGACATACAGATGGCAAAGAGGCATATGAAAAGATGCTCAACATCAGTAATTATTAGAGAAATGCAAATCAAAACTACAATGAGGTATCACCTCACACCGGTCAGAATGGCGATTATCAAAAAATTTAGAAACAATAAATGCTGGAGAGGGTGTGGTGAAAAGGGAACCTTCCTGCACTGTTGGTAGGAATGTAAAGTGATACAACCACTATGGAAAACAGTATGGAGGTTCCTTAAAAAACTAAAAAGAGAACTGCCATATGACCCAGCAATCCCACTACTGGGCATACACCCTGAGAAAACCATAACTCAAAAATAGACATGTACCACAATGTTCATTGCAGCACTATTTACAATAGCCAGGACATGGAAGCAACCTAAGTGTCCACCGACAGATGAATGGATAAAGAAGATGTGGCACATATATACAACGGAATATTAGACATAAAAAGAAACAAAATTGAGTTATTTGCAGTGAGGTGGATGGACCAAGAGTCTGTCCTACAGAGTGAAGTAAGTCAGAGAAAAACAAATACCATATGCTAAGCTAAAAAAAAAAAAATGGTACTGATGAACCTAGTTGCAGGGCAGGAATAAAGAGGTAGACATAGAAAATGGACTTGAGGACATGGGTTGGAAGGCGAAGCTGGGGTGAAGTGAGAGTAGCATCAACATATATACACTACCAAATGTACAATAGATAGTGGGAAGCAGCTGCATAGCACAGGCAGATCAGCTCGGTGCTTTGCAATGACCTAGAGGGGTGGGATAGGGAGGGTGGGAAGGAGGCGATATGGAGACATATGTATGCATATGGCTGATTCACTTTGGTGTACAACAGAATCTAACACGGTATTGTGAAGCAGTTATACTCCAATAAAGATCTATGAAAAAAAAAAAAAGCTGACTTGTGCCACTAATAACTGGGGCACCTGATAGAGCATTTCCCCGAATAAATCATGTAAACTTTTGACTACTTCCCCCATCATTCTTACTCCTACTCATAACACCAGTAGTAGAAGCTGGTTCTGGTACCAGTGGAACCGTACATTCAGCTCTAGCCAGCAAAGTGGCCCACGCAGGAGCCTCTGTCGACCTAACCATTTTCTCCTTTACATCGAGCAGGGTCTCTTCAATTCTTGGTGCTATTACTTTTATTACTATAGCCTTTAATACAAAACCAGCAGTCACATCCCAATACCAAATACCATTATTTGTTTAATCTTGCCGAACTATAGCCATATTACTATAATTACCACTCTCAGTCCGAGCAACCAGAATTGCCATACTGTTAAGAGATAGAAATGTAAACACTACTTTCTTTGACCCTGCAGGAGGAGATCGAATCCTATACCAACACCTATTTTGGTTCTTTGGTCACCCTGAAGTCTGTATTCATGGCCTACCAGGGTTTGTTATAATCTCACATATCATTACATACTATTTAGGACAAAAAGTGCCTTTCAGCTATTCGGGAATGGCTTGAGTCATGTCCACTGGCTTTTTAGGATTTATCTTATGGGCCCATCATATGTTTACCATAGGGATAGCTGTCGACCCATGAGCATACTTTGCATCAGCTACTGTAATTACTTCCATCCCTGCAGGAGCAAAAGTATTTAGGTGATTAGCAAGTCCTCACGGAGGTAATATTACATGGCCCCTCACTAATATTATGAGCTTTCAGGTTTAGTTTTCTTTTTACAGTAGGTGGTTTGACAGGAATCATCTCAGCCAACTCATCCCCGGACACTGTCTTCCAGGATACATACTACGTAGTAGCACACTTCCATGGCGTAATGTCCATGGGAGCCATCTTCACCATTATAGGCGGCTTCTACACTGATTTCCGCTATTCTCAGGTTATACACTTAACATGAGCAAAAATTCACAGGTATATTTGTAGTAGTAAATATGACTTCCTGCAGCACTTTCTTGGCCTTTCAGGGATGTGACTACGTTACTCCAAGTACCCTGTTGCACACACAACATGAAATATTTTGTCTTTAGGCTCATTCATCTCAGTAACAGCAGTAGTGCTAGTAATCTTCATACTTTGAAAAGCATTTGCATCTAAACAAGAAGTCTCAGCAGTGAAAACTGCTAGTCCTAACCTAGCATGGTTACACGGATGCCCTCCACCATATCCTGTTTGAAGATCCTACCTATGTAAATGTAAAATAAGGATGGACTCAAATCCTTTTCAAGCAGTTTCAATCCAACACCATAACCGTTACGTCTTTCTCAATAAAGGAGATAAAAGTAAAAAGTGATGTAAGTTTGTCAAAGTTAAATCATAGGCTAAAATCTTGTATATCACTAAGGCATATCCATTTCATCTAGGGTCTCAAGATGCAACATCACCGATTATGGAAGAACTTTTAATTTTCATGATTATGCATTAATAATCATTTTCTTGGATAAGTTCTCTAGTCCTCTATTATTTCACTAATATTGACAACTAAACTGACCCATATACGTGCAACAGATGCACAGGTAGAGAAAAGCTGCATAATTTACCAGCCATCATCGTAATCTTAACTGCCCTATCATCACCGTGAATCCTTTACATGATACATGAAGTCAATAACTCTTCCCAAACCATAAAAAACTATGGGTCAGGGCTTCCCTGGTGGCGCAGTGGTTGAGAGTCCGCCTGCCGATGCAGGGGACACGGGTTCGTGCCCCGGACCAGGAAGATCCCACATGCCGCGGAGCAGCTGGGCCCCTGAGCCATGACCGCTGAGCCTGCGCGTCCGCACCGGGAGAGGCCACAACAGTGAGAGGCCCGTGTACCGCAAAAACAAAACAAAACAAAAAGCAACTATGGGTCAGTAATGATACTGAAGCTACAAATACACAGATTATGAAGATTTAAATGTTGACTCCTCTGTAATCCCCACATAAGAGCTAAAACCAGGAGAATAATGACTAATAGAAGTCAACAACCGCGTAGCATAGAGATAGTCGTTGAATATTAGTTTCATCTGAAAACGTTTTACACTGCTGAGCTGTTCCTCCTTTAGGCCTAAAAAGAGCTGCTATCCCAGGACGCCTAAATTAAAGAATCCTAATACCGACAGGACCAGGCCTATGTTGTGGACGAGAGAGTTCGTTTTCCTGAGTTCAAAGACGGGACAGAGGGACATGGCTGAGATATGGGGTGAGTCTGGTGCCCATGGGGGATGCACTCTCCAAGCTCCAAGATAGGAACGGGGCCTCGGGGGTCCCAGGCCACCCACCGTGCCCTCCCGAGCAGGATCTTGGCAACATTCCCTGTCAGTGATGAGGCGGCCTGAGCACCTGTCACAGCCCCAATGCTGCGACCTATGTGGGCCCCAAGCTCTTGGGACCACACCCCACACTCTGTGGGTCAGCCCTGTAGGATCTTCCCTGCCACAGGAGCATCGACCACCCAGCAAGCAGGCCCCTCCCAGGAGCCCAGGACAGCAATGACGCAGATGAGGTAGAGCCCAAGAAACGGGACCAGAGGGCCCAACAGGCAGCTGGTCAGGTCCCGGCTCATCTGCACCCGGGACACCCTTGTCCCTCGTACACCCCCTTCCTCATACAGCCTCCCGAAATACAGATTCTTCAGATGCAAAGAGGCAGAGCTTCAGACTGAAAGTCAGCTCTTCCAAAATGACTCATCAGCGAACACTGCAGGATTCCACTCAGATGGGGGCCCTGGTGTCGACAACTCATGGACCAAAGTGGACGTCGGTGCCGGGACTGTCGGAAGGGGTGGGGAGTGGAACGTTGTGGAATTTGGTTTGGCAAGATGAAAAGTTCTAGGGATGGTGGTGGTGGTTCCACAAGAAGGTGAATAAATCTGATGCCTCAGAAACGTGCACTTAAAATGGTTATAATGGTGAAGGGTATGTGACGTGTGTTATTTTGCTTAAAATAAATTTTAAAAATGATTTCTTGTTAATTGAGATTCCATTTCGACTCCCCTTCATCACAAATGTCGGAGGCCCAAACATAGTCCCCCACCTTAGGGGCCATCATGGTACCCGCACAGAGCACATGGGGGACCATTCTTAGGGGGAGCTAGTCTGTGCTCACCTGAGCTTTGTCCAGGGGGACCCAGGCAGTGGTGACCCCCATGGATTAGATAGATGGTATGCTATGATATTAATATGATTCTGTAACCAAGCAGGACCCTCCGGAGCCTTCCCAGAACAGTGCCCCCTGCCCCCATGTCCTCTGCCTGCCTCTTGTCTGTAGAAAAACTTTAGTCTCCCAGGCTTCCCCAAGTTCCAAAGACTACATTTAATCAGAGAAATGAAATGCAGGAGGGAAAACAGCCAAACAAGACAACATCATAATACTTCAGCCATTAAACAAAGCCAAGAACCTCTAGTTCCTCCTCAAGGGCTGTAGATAATATTCTGAGCCATGGCCTTCGAGCAGTTTTGCAGATACTGGAGCCCCCACCAGGTGGGAGAAGTTAACTGCATGCTGCCCACAAGCACGTAGACCCCAGACCGGCTGGAACCAGAAGGCTGAGGATGCTGACTCACCACCAGCCAATCAGAAGGGCGTCCATCAGCTGACCACACACCCCACGACCCCCCTCCCTCACCCTGTCTTTAACAGCCTTTCCCAGAAAGCCTCAGGGGAGTTTGGGCCTTTTAAGCATAAGCTGCCCTGGACTCCTTGCTTGGCGCCTGCAACGAAAGCTGTACCACAACCCAGGGTCAGTAGATTGGCTTTACTGCATACAGGTGAGTGGACCCGAGTGTGGTTGGGAAGCAATACCAAGGGTTACTAGTCACTCGGCAGAACGCGGAGCAGCAACCTGCTCAAAGGTTCTTGTCCTCGTGTGAATGTGACAAGATGAAGAGAAGGAGGACCACAGGTTAATTACAGCAACACCCTCAATTCACATACTAGAAATCTCAGAGATGACCAGAACCAGTGCAGGCGAAGAGCAGATAAGGGGTCTTCCCCGTACACGTGATCCCGACCCATGCAGATGGGGAGAGACCCACACAGTCCCCACACCCTGCGCCTGGGGTCACATGTCCCCTTGGTCAGGACACCACGGCCCTGCTGCTTGGCCCCCTAATGTGGAAACGAGCTGGGTTCCTGGGACCTCCTGCGATGGCAGAAGAAGTGTAGGATTGGTCTCCTCTCCCCACACTTGTCCCAGAGAAGTCCTCCTCTTTTCACTCTGGTTCTGTGATACTTTAACTGTTTTTAAAGCTTTCGTGATAAGTTGAACATCCTACCTTGGTTCTGGCCGGCTCAGTCCTTTCTTGGCTCGCCGAGGTGTTGAGAAAACACACGGGACAGCAGGGCTGAAAGCCGAGGGCAGCTCTGGTCTCTGCTGAGTAGTGATGGTTGACGGGAAGTGGATTACAGTAGCAGCCTCACCTGCTCTCCATCAGCCTTTTGCCCAATCCGTGTGCCCTGCAATCAGTTCATCAGCTAAACCTGCCTGCCTACTCACCATGCACGGGCTGATAAATTGGGATAATTTCCAGGTAGCCCACCTGAGGAGTCTCCACGAGGCCCAGGGAAGGTGAACCTTACGGGGGTAAAGACGAAGGCCCTGACCGCAGCACTGACCCCTGGGAGGGCCAGGTAGAGCAGAGCGCTGCTACCCAGACAAGCCCACCTGAGCTCCAGACCCCAGACATCTAAGCACTGACATTCAGACACAGGCACCGAGCTTTCCAGGACTGAGGCCAGGACAGGTCTCTACCCTGGTCTCCATAGTCCTAGTGTAGGCAGAACACATTCAGGTCTAAATGTTCTCATTATAGACAGCACATGGTCCGGTCTAAACGTACTCAGTGTAGACAGGACATGGAGAGATCTAAATCTGCTGTGTAGACAGAACTTGGTCAGGTTTAAACTAGCTTAGGGCTGATCTCATAGGAGGTAAAGGTCACACACATGGGTCTCTCACCTTTGGACAGGGGGCTCACCCCCGTGCGGGAAGTAGGATGTACATTTCTTGGAGAATAAATCAACATCGGGCTCCACACGTCATCCACATCAGGAAACTGAACAAAATCTTTGTCATTAAACATTTCAACAGGCAAAACAAAAATGTTGCCAGTTTCTCTGGCCATGTGATGGTCAGGATCCAGGGCTGAGCCTGGAGCTTCTTGTAGTGCGGCCCCGTCTCCTGCAAGGACAGACAGGAAGTGGCCTGATTCCAGCGTCCCAGGCTTCCAGCTAGAGGCGGCTGCACTGGAAGCCTGGGCGGGGCAGTCCGTTCTGACGGCCAATTACGGGTGGAGCCTGGTCAGGGCCACCGAGAGCCCTGCACTCAGGTCCTGCTTCCTGGCTGCGTGGGCGGGGTGGGGGGGTGGGGCTGGTGTCCCCTACGGCTCCCGGTCAGGTGACCTCACGCCCCGGGGCTGACAGGGGCACGGGCACTGAGGTGTCTTCGAGGGGAGACACGGGGAGAGGTTGGGGCACAGAAGCCGTCTGAGTGGAGAGCCCACTGGCAAGCTCCTCACGCACTGGCCCATTTCCACCCAGTGACCTGCCTGCCCATCGAAGTTCTGGGGGCCTGGCACCCTCTCTGCCACCCACTTGTAAGTCTCCCAAGCGTGCTATTCTAATAAACCATTTCTCATGTATCACTTTGCCTCTTGCTGAATTCCTTCTGCACTGAGACATAACCCAGCTCCCTGGAGCCCCCGAAATGCCGCCTAGTGGTTTCACAACCCTGACCTCAATTCTACCTCTCTGGTGTTTGCAGACGTTTTGGTGTCTCACCTGTTTCAACCTGGGGTTGCTCTTCCAGACTTCTGCTGTTTGATTCATAGATGCTTTCAAAATGATCCATAGACAAAGACATCTCCTTGGTCCTTCAATTCCAGAAAACTTGGTAAAAGTGTTAAAATAAATAGTATGTCTTTTATGGACATGATCTTAAAACAACTCAACCTACTCTTACTTTATATGTTTCCAGGCATCTTAATTAGGAGGGCATAGGTCAGAGATGACATGTTTATTCATTTTTGACAAAACACACTAGTGACTTTCGATGCCAGTTTCCCTCAAATCTCATTGAATTCATGGCAAACTCGGCCATCTGCTTTGATAGTAAAGACTTAAACACACGAACAAAACAAAAGGTCAACAACCAGCGAAGGACTGGTGGAAGGACAGCTTACATTGAGTGCTTATAAAATAATGTCAGTAAGAAATATAGCACCACTATTTTAAATTAAATTTGTAATAGTCTTCAAAGTTACTGTGCTCAAGGCTGTAGTCCTGTTTGCTTTTTATTACCCTAGACTGAATGATTATATTCTTTTACAAATGACAGAAAAACACTTTAAAATATCAAGTATATTTAAATATTTTCAAGTTTATAAAAGAAACAAATATTTTAACACTTCTGCTCAATTAAGTAAATAAATTACACAGATGTATTTTGTTATTTATCTCTCTTTGGGATTCTGGAGAAGAATTCTAGAAAAGTATATTCTTTTTCGGAATGAAAATATATTCCTGAGATTGGCAAGCATATTAGTCGTTATTTGCAAACCTAAAATATTCTTAAAAGCTTGGCACCCTGACCTTTGCGGCTCCATTGGTTCCATTTGTGTTCAGATTTTCTTGCTAGAAACAAGCTGCCATTTTAAATTAGTTTCTCCTAATTGTGTTCAAGTTGTTAGACTATGAATGAAAAGCCACATTAAAAAAAAAAAAATTCCTGGAAACAATTACTGACTCAAATGGCCTGTAAGCTGCATATACTTTTTTTTTACGACAGTTTCATTTTTCTCCCCGAAGACACCTGAAAACGATAGGCCCACTGATCTTTTTGCTGTTCTGTTCAGACTGAGCTAAACTGAAATTTATATTCTTATCAATAAGTAACAGTTTTTGAGTTTTGAGGGGTCATACCAGGGTGTAACAAAGCTTACCCTACCTTATTCCTTTAAAACTGGCAACATGATATAATGTGAATATAATGGGTTTGGAATTAGGCAGACAGGCAAACGTGGTTTTACATCCTACCTCCTTGCTCGTTCTGTGGCTTAGAAAGATACTCTATGAGCCTCAGTCTCCTCACGAATGTGTGAAACAGGGAAAATAATAGCCAGTACGTAGGTTTGTGGTGAGGTAAAGTAAGACCGCAGAGCTGAAGTAAATAAGTTTTTTTGCACCTAGTAAATGTGCATTTGTGCGTCATTACAGCCGTAAAGGGACATTGGCTATTTATTTGAGGGTAATGAGAATAGAGATAAATTTGGTTAGAATATACACAAATGCATTTATAATCAGATATATAAATATAAATCTTAGATACATATATAAATCAACCTTATATATATGCTTTTCAAGATCGCCCAATGGAAGCAGGTCTCTCTTAGTGGATATGCCAAGTCATTCGTCTGTCACGCAGGCTCCTCCCCAACAGCCTTGGGGGACGATATCTATGAATCTAACGTTAAGAAAAAACGATTGAAGTAGCTGGTAATAAAAAAGTCCACTGCCAATTACATGCCTCATATATTTGAAGAAAGAGGACATGCTTTATGTATAAACAGCTAATGCTTGGAAGCAGACAGTTGATTCAGCAAGTAATAGTCTATTTTAATACGGATACTGTCTTCCTAGGAAATTCTGTAAGACCCTGTCCGTTGGTTGTATCCATGACGGATTTGGTATAAGGTAGGTGAAATTGGTAAGTGCCATCATTACAGAAAGGACCAAAATCTCAAGTGCTTAAAAAAATAGAAATGATCCAAGTAGTGCCAATTTTATAATGAAAATATCGATCCTATTCGTGACATCATTATTTTGGTGCCATGTTTATGGGGAGTGGGACGGTATGCTGAAGAATAATTTGGGGATAAAAACTCACTTACCGGTGGTCTCTGTGTCCACACCACTTAGTGGGAAGCACACCTCCTGCTTAGGAGACAGACTTTCTTTCCAGCAAGAGTTCAGCCTGGTTCCTGATTTGGTGACGTAGCTGTCATCGGACTTTCCTTGAAGAGATACCTGGAGATCATTTCAGTCCTTTGGTTCCCAAGTTCCACTGTCAAGAAGAAAGAGGCTGGGAGGAAGCTTTTTTATTACTTGTCTGGATTCGGGCAACTTGTTCTTAAATTATAAAAACCCACTGAGCCTACTTCATTTTCAAGACAGAGATAACAGTCACTCTTATTTGGCACAAAGCAATTCTCTATAACAGTTGTGCCTTCACTGTGCTGTAGTTTACAACCAGCTCCCGATAAAGAGAAAAAAAGCCCCGATTTGTAGGTTTTGCCATTAGCATGGCAAAAATACTCCAGCTGTGACCAATCTGACTGAATCTTCTGAAGTGATGTCACTAAATCTGGAAATGGGAAGAGAGTTGATGAATAAATGCAAATACGGATTTTCAAATCTTTTTGAATTAATGAATAAATCCAGAGGCTGACCAGTAAAAAAAATTTTTTTTAACGAAAAGAATTAGATTTTTCTTTTGCTAAAAATTCCAAATTCTACATTAAAAATTCAGTTGTTCAGATGCACTGCCCTCATTTCAAGTGTTCATGAGCCACATTGACTGGTGATAAATGTATCAGCGAGATTCTAGAACAAACCACAAGACAGACTTGACTTCCTAATTTTTAAGCCAGTAGGTGGCTCTTCTTCCTGGTTTGCTGCTGTTCTATGTGAGAACCCGCAGTGTATGTATCAGCATTTGGGAGGGTCCTCACCCCACGCCTGGACGTGTAGAGAACACTCACAGCCCTTCACCATCACAACACAGTCAAAGGCAGGGTGCCTTCCGGATGGAGAAAAGTGCATATTAGCAGAAAATAGGTTGATTAAAAAGGAAATACACATATCTAAAAAGACCAATGGGCTCCCAGATCAGCAAAACTTATTTGCAAACAATTTCAAAGAATACTCAGTCTAAAGTATGACAATCAAAGAAAGCCACCAAGGCAGAGGTGAAAAGCACTCATTCTGAATCCTCCTGGGACAGTTCTACCTCCGCCACAAATATTTCCCAGGAGTCACCAATTCTCTACTGGAATTTAATTTTTCTCGGTATCAAGTTCTAATAAAATGACCCATTAAAATCAATTTAATTAATACTCATTAAAATCTTATTTACCATTTATCAAATTCAAATGTATCCTGTTTATCCTATTTATCATTCTATTTAAAATATCCTCTTTTGGGCTTCCCTGGTGGCACAGTAGTTGGGAATCCACCTGCCGATGCAGGGGACGCGGGTCCGTGCCCCGGTCCGGGAAGATCCCACATGCCGCGGAGCGGCCGGGCCCGTGAGCCATGGCCGCTGAGCCTGAGTGTCCAGAGCCTGTGCTCCGCAACGGGAGAGGCCCGTGTACCGCAAAAAAAAAAAAAAAAAATCCTCTTTTATATATGAAGTCTCCCTCTTAAGAACATGTAAATAATCAACTACTACACAGTTTCAGTTTTTATATTTGTGTTTCAAACACAAATCATGCGTTTCAAATCATGTTTCAAACCAGGTAATTCCTTGAGGTAATAGCCAGTAACTTAAATTTTAGTATTGCATAATCTAGGTCTGGCATATCCTGTCAAATGTACCCAGGAGAGATGGCGCCCTCTTATTTCAGAGCTTTGTGTAGTTAGTACAACAATCTTCCACTTAACAGCTAAGCGTCTGCTTCACTCAGAGTGCTAGGCATTTCTGAAGCAAGGAAAAGCAGGGCTCTGACTTTATTTAGGAGCTGGGGAAACTAAGGATCGTGGCTGGGATTCCGGAAGTACCAAACATGTGAAGGGATTCTGCTCCAGGGCTTAACTCTGGACCACGCTATCCCTGGGCTGTGGCGGCCACTGTGACTGCCCTCCGCCTCACAGAACACGCAGGAAAGGCCCTCTGCTTTCACCCTTCATGCCTCCGTCACATCCTTCAACCCGTGTTAGCACAGTAAATTGAAAACTACATTTCTAATCTATCACTGCCTTGCACTTGCAGATGCACTTCCCCGCACCTTGAACTGGATCACCACAATTCTACTGACCTCAGATCCCAAAGGGACCAACACTGCTACAAGAGTGTCAAATGTTTCAATCTGTCATTCTGTCACCCAAGATCCTTTTTCCCACAGGTCCCAAATTACTGTGAGCCAGGGATCTCAAACCAGATAAAACACTGAACAGGAATCTTGATACACGTCAGACACCTTGCCTCGTGTCACAGATGTTATTGCCCGGAAGCAGCTAAACTTGTTAAAAGAGAAACGTATGATACCAAAGACTGAAAAGTAGCCTTTTATATTAAGAGAACATCTTTCATTTGGAAACATCCCAAGGTGCTTTTCTCAAGCCAAACAGTTTGAATTTGCTGCCCTAAACTGAAATGCAGGAAAAGAGCGCACAATTTCCTTGTAGCTGAAGTATGCATTCTTTCAGAACATGCAACTTTAAAACATTTCTGCTCCTTTAGGGTAATACCACCCTCCATGTCCCATGGTCCATCCTTCCTCCTGTATGACTGCTTGTATGACGTTCATGTGACCTGTTGATAACATATGGCCATCAACCCACCACCTGCTTTAAGATATTTGGTTTACAAGGAGCAGAAACTCTCAAGTTCCCAAATGGGTGGATTGTTTTAAGGACACACAGGAAGCATCTAGGAGACAGGCATGTTGCCTGAAGCCATGGAAAGAATCCAGGACAGAGCAGAGCCCCTGGGGGCTGGAGCCCAGGCAGGTCTGGAGGCCAGGGTAGCAGATGTGCACATCTCACCCTGATGCTCCAGGAGGGACACGGACAACTCGTTTCCCTGGGTCCTACATCTCCTCCTCACTCAACAGGTGACTCTCTGTCTCCAATCTCACTGAGCCTGTCGTCTCCTAAGTTTGGTTGCCATTCTCACCTTCCATCATCAGCTTGCACTATAATTGGTAAATTCCTTCAATTTCCCCAATTCACGAGAAAGAAAACACGTTTGCCGCAGCTCATCTTTTTTACACAAGGCCACCACTTAAACATCTCTGGCCATGTCTTTTGTTTCACCACCCTCCCCACTCCGTCTTATTCCATAGATCCATAGATGGCAATTTCTAGATCACGAAATTGGTCTTGTAACTTCTTTTCATAAACGTTTTTCGATGATTTCCCAGAGATTCTGCGATAACTCCAAACTGCTCGACATGGCATGCTGGAGCCTCCCAGTCTGGCCTCGATCCTTCTGTTCTCACCAGCTCATGCTCTACTCATCAACTGCTCTCCTTCTCCACGCTTTCCCTCCATCCCAGGCCTGCCTGCCTCCTCTTCAATTACCAAGCCGGGTTCTTGGATGCTTTAATCCACAGAAATTGATAAGAGGCCAGACCACAAATTCAGGCAAAGCCTTACTGGGACTCGTGCAGTAGTCCGAGGGAGCGAAAACAAGTACTCCTAGAGCTCAGCAATGAACCTGGTAAAGTTGCAGGATATAAAATTAATACACAGAAATCTCTTGCATTTCTACATACTAACAACGCAAGATCAGAAAGAGAAATTAAGGAAACAATCTGATTTACTGTCACATCAAAAAAAAAAAAAATACCTAGAAATAAACCTACCTAAGGAGGCAAAAGACCTGTACTCCGAAAACTGTAAGACCCTGATGAAAGAATCGTAGATGACACAAACAGATGGAAAGAGATACCATGTTCTTGGATTGGAATAATCAATATTGTTAAAATGACTATACTACCCAAGACAATCTACAGATTCAGTGCAATCCCTATCAAATTACCAATGACGTTTTTCACAGAAATAGAACAAAAAATTTTAAAATTTATACGGAAACACAGAAGACCCCAAATAGCTAAAGCAATCTTGAGAAAGAAAAACGGAGCTGGAGGAATCAGGCAGTCTCTTCCCATTCTCTGGGAAGACTGGACAGCTAAAAGTAAAAGAATGAAACTAGAACATTCTCTAACACCACACACAAGAATAAACTCAAAATGGATCAAAGACCTAAATGTAAGACTGGATACTATAAAACTCTGAGGAAAACACGGGCAGAACACTCTTTGATGTAAATCGCAGCAATATCTTTTTGGATCCACCTCCTAGAGTAATGAAAATAAAAACAAAAATAAACAATGGGGCCTAAAATTAACCTTAAAAGCTTTTTCACAGCAAAGGAAACCACAGACAAAACGAAAAGACAACCCGTAGAATGGGAGAAAGTATTTGCAAACAAGGCAACCGACAAGGGATTAACCTCCAAAATATACTAAAACCTCATGCAGCTCAATATCACAAAAACAAACAACCCAATCAAAAAATGGGCAGAAGACCTAAATAGACGTTTCTCCAAAGAAGACGTACAGATGGCCAAGAAGTACATGGAAAGCTGCTCAACGTCACTAATCATTAGAGAAATGCAAGTCGAAACTACAATGAGGTATCACCTCACACCAGTCAGAATGGCAATCATCAAAAAGTCTACAAACACTAAATGCTGGAGAGGGTATGGGTAAAAGGAAACCCTCCTATACTGTTGGTGGGAATGTAAATTGGTGCAGCCACTACGGAGAACAGTCTGGACGTTCCTTAAAATCTAAAAATAGAGCTACCATATGACCCAGCAATCCCACTCGGGCATATACGCAGACAAAACTATAATTCAAAAACACACATGCACTCCAATGTTCATTGCAGCACTGTTACAATAACTAAGTCATAGAAGCAACCTAAGTGTCCATAAGTGGAGGAATGGATAAAGAAGATGTGGTACATATTTACGATGGAATATTACTCAGCCATAAAAAAGAATGAAATAATGCCATTTGCAGCAACACGGATGGACCTAGAGATGATCATACTAAGTGAAGTCAGACAAAACCAAATATCATATGATATCACTTATACGTGGAATCTAAAAAAATGATAGAAATGGACTTATTTACAAGACAAAAACAGACTTACAGACTTAGAAAACAAACTTATGGTTACCAAAGGGGAAAGGTGGGGGGAGGGATAAATTAGGAGTTTGGGATTAACATATACACTCTACTATACTATATATATATATATATATATACACTGTTTTACTATATAAAACAGATAATCAACAAGGACCTACTGTATAATACACGGAACTTCACTCAGTATTCTGTAATAAACTAGGAAAAGAATTTGAAAAAGGATAGATATATGTATAACTGAATCACTTTGCTGTACACCTGAAACTAACACAACATTGTAAATCAAATATAATCCAATATAAAATAAAAAATAAAAAAAAAAACAGCCTCACTAAAAGACCACCATATTTGTTACTTTAAATTCATTTGCTAAACCTATATATAGCATTTGATTTTTTTTGTCTTTTTCCAACCAACCCACAAGTTACATTTTGTGATTTCTATACATTTGTTATACAGATAAGGTTATTCTGTCACTCTTCAAAAAATGCAGCTGCTATAGAAATTCAGCTAAATATGTTAAGTATAATACCACAAAAATGGGCTTAAAAATACCACCGTCAACAAAGGAAATGATCTACTCTGCAATGCTGTGACAAATGAAAACAAAACAATCTGACAAAAAATATTTTTAAACGTATCTAATAAAACAATATGCAAGATGTCAAGAGCTCTGACTTTGAAACTCAAAATTAAAAAAGAACTTCTCTAGCTAGTTTGTGATGTATGCTTCTTAAAAATCAAGAAACAGATTAAGAATCCTGCACGCTACCATCTATACCCCAGAAAATCATTAAGGAACAGTTTAATTTGGTTGCAAGGTTCTTTATTTTGTAAACTATACATAAACAGTAAAAAAGAAAATGCATTTTACCTTAAATATTACATAAAGTTAACATTAAAGATTTTTTTCTCAGTGTATATAAATCAAATGGAAAGAATCCAACAACTTTATTTCAGTGGATTGTATGCTGGGAAACCAGCTGACCCACTGTTTAAGTGGTGACGCCAGTGTGTAACACCCAACAGGTTTTTCCACTTTTATGATGGGCACAAAACCATAGGTCTGATATCCTTAAAAGCGATGGTGTACCAGAAGGGCTACATGATTAATTAACATGCTAACTTAAATACAACAATTAAAGTAAGTTTTGTTGCAGTTAAATCTTAAATGCTACTCTACACGATAATCATAAACAAGTCCACACGGTAACTATGTAACAGTAGAAAAAAGAAAGAAAGTATTCTATTTTCTTCATTCCAGCAGCAGTACCGGGACTGGTATTAATTTGTGATTAGGTGTGCCTATCTATGCCTAATGTCCTATGTGGGGATGCATGCTGAAACCTTTCTATTTCTATTTTGCAAGGCACCACACAGTATGTTCTCTAAGTTTCGACACTAGTAACAAAAATGGCATAATTCTTAGATTAAATGCAAATATTTATCTAACATAGGAAATAAAATAAGAATGAAGATTTTTAAGTTTGATATTGGGGCAAATGACAAACGTTTGGTAAAAATACGGTTTAAAAGAATCTTTCCCTTTGTCTTTCTACTTTAAGTTCTGCACCCTAAGTTGCTGGTCAGAAAGATAAAGAAACCTAGAAAGATAAAGAAATCATGCTGGTTAAGATTATCAAACAAATCAACATGAGACTGCTGTGTAAATTAAAATAAAAATTAGAAAGGACAACTATGTTTTTAACTTTCAAAATCCACGGTTTTCCCCTACCGGCCATTTTGTAAGATATCTGGGCACATCCAGAATAACTTCAGAACTAAAAACATCACTAAAACTTCGTAAGTAAAAACACACAAACATGGTGGAGGTCTCCAGGATGGTGACTTCGTTCTTCTCACTTTGTGCTATTCCCTCACTCACCTCTATATCCCTGCAGCTCTGGGAAGAGTCTACTTGGAAACTGCGATTAAGGTCATGCATATTTTTATAAAATCCTTAGGGTCCAGGTCACTAGTATGTTATCGTAGATTCAACTTAGAATTTCTCCCAGAAAAATACCACATACGACCTCAAGCACTGGTTGTTTTGTTTGTGGCAGACTCACAGAGATCAGTAGCTCTTCATAATTTTCTCTTGTCTGGCTAGACTCCATACGTGTTCTCTTTTTCATATAAAAACTCAAAGTAAATGATACTTCTCTAAACATAAAGTTCTATGACTTTAGTTGCAATATTTGAAATAATTATACAAAATATAAGTGAGTTTTAGAATCATTTTGTTTTGGGGCAGGAAGGTACTCCTCAGTAGGGGATCACTTGGTAAATAGAAGAAACACAGAATTGGTTGCTCTCGGCTCTCATCCATCAGATGTATCCATCCTGGTCACCACCATCATCATCATCCCCTTCATCCTCATCATCATCTTCAATCTCATCTTCATCGTTCATAATGTCATCTTCATCGTCATCAGCAGCCCATTCGCGGAAATCTCCACTTGCAAAATCTCCAGAGATCTCAAAATCAATAGCTTAGGGAAAAAGTAAACATCAGTGTTATGTGACTGAGTGGCAGGATAATTTCTGAGGGTCAGAAAATTCTGATGAAAATTGAGGAAATTCATAAACTGAGTCATTCTGCTGTATACCTGAAACTAACACAACATTATTAATCACCTCTACTCCAAGAACAAAAAACTTTTTAAAGATAAATAAAATAAAATTTTAACTTGCTCTTTAGCTTTCTTAACAAAAATAAGGTAAGATTCATTCTTTGTCATTTGTTAAAATATACAGTGCTAAAAAGCGGAATTGTTGCTGAGGTCTGATATGTACGATTTCCAGTTCAGTAATATTGAGCTCGGCCCAGGTTTTATAAAGTCCATGTCAAACTTTGAATTTTACGAAGAACTTCCTCTCTTAGTGTGTAGGCAAAATAGTTGCCCCTCAAAGATGTTCACTTGCTCATGGCTGAAACCTGTGACTGTGTGACCTTACATGGTAAAGGGGCTCAGGAGATGTGATTAAATCACGGGCCTGGAGCTGACAGGTTACTGTGGGTAACTGGGGTGGGCCCAGGTGATCACCTGCATCCTTAAAATCAAAGAACTGGTTCCAGATGAAGTCAGAGGGCAGTGTGATTACAGAAGAACAGTCAGAAGCTGGGCCAAGGAACGTGAGCGGTCTTGGGAGAGGACAGGGCCAGGAAACACTGTCCTCGGGAGGGAGCCTCAGAAGAACCAGCCCTGAAGACACCCTGACCTTAGCCCGGAGAAGCCCATGCTGGACATCTGATGATCAGAAGCGTAAGATCACACATCTGTGTGGGTTAAGCCACTAACTTTGAGGGATTCTGTTGCAATAGCAACAGAAAACTAACACAGCCAGTAGGTATTTCAAAAAAAAGGTTCAGTAATTTATAATGACTATGGAGGCAATAATGCACACATATCTCAGAATGTAATCATTTACATTTGTAAATGTAAATGTAACATTACATCATTTCGTGTAAACATTACATCATTTCCCCCTAGTACCAGTGTGTTTATTTTCTACCCTTTCTAATATTTCGGTCTAATAATTCTTTGGTAGCTAATTATAGCAAATCCTATTAATGTCATCCAGTGCTTATGAACTGATCGATTTCACAATACAACACACTGAAGTTCGTATCTTTTGTGAAGAAAATGGTATTTGTACTCTTCTACTTCTTGTATTTTCTTAATAATTTCAACATGCCGAGAAAACTCACAAGTCACGTTCCCAAAACCATTTCCCTGTCACCTATTGAATTCATCTCCATATAATTATTATTTATAAAATAAACACCTGAAATTCTGTATCCATCACGGATAACTGAAATAACTGACAGTGTAACTCGTTCAAACTCTGTGTTACAAAGCTGTGTTCTCCACATGTAACAAGTATGTAATGTAGCTATTGAGTGCTGCACTCCATCGTACGGAATCTGAAAACACTGGCCGAAAGCCAAAACCAAGCTATTAAAAGTGTTGTGGAATAAATAAATGCAGAAAAGGCATTTAAGCATTAAACGCGATTGCTTTTATATACCGTTTACCATTTATCTGTTTCTAAACAATCACAGTGTATCAGTTTAAAAATTGCATAAAGGAGAAAGCTAAACATTTTCTGAAATAAAAGACGGACCAAGTACTTTGTTTACATTTTGGTCATTTGTATTAGTTGAAACATAATCCATTAATTCCGTCTGTATGTGTGTGTGTGTGTGTGTGTGTGTGTGTGTGTGTGTGTGTGTGTGTACAGCTAAGTGGCTTTTGTAGTGAAAACTCTCCACAGTACAAACAGAAATACTCACTTGAAACCTGCATTCTGAAAAAATATTTCATGAAAGACAAAAGACATCACACTTAAAACTTTACAATGTGTGTGTGTTATGCTCAACTTAACTGTAATATTATTTTTTTAGGTTTATATGTAAAATGCATGCTCAGAAAAAGAACTAGAATATTAATTATAATTACCCTTCAAACAATTAAAACTATATTTTCTCACCCAAACATAAGGAAACATGTTCACACAGCTGCAATTTATGGACCTTTACTTTAAAAAGGTTATTTTTTCTTTCATTGGTGCTCCCATGTTCTCCCTGAGTGACCTTCTCCAAAGGCACATAGATGGGAGGGTGCTGTGTGGTGACACGGCAACCACCAGGGCCCGGTGACTGGGCCCAGGATGGATGACACAGTCTGCCTTACCCGAGAGGAACACGGAAGGCATGCGACATCCTCCCCGTACTTGAAGGAGTAAAAGCGGCCCACCTTTCATTATTCTTCCTTAAAATACCTAAGTTATGCAGTTCTACTTGTTAGTTATACAACTTTTTCTAACATGCTAGGAGTGAGCCTTCCTGTCCCCCCGCCCCGCCCAGTACACTCCGTAGGGTTTGCATAGAGCTGGGCAGAGAATGCGACTCTCCAGCACTTATCCTGCGGGGGAGAAATCGTGGCACGCGCGGCCCTCCTCCTTACCACAGTCCACTGCACCGCGCCTCCTGGACCCCACGACCTCCCTTCCGTATCGGTCCACACACCAGCACTGCCCAGCGCCGCCGTGGCACTGCGTCGGCTTGTAGTAACCATCTGCGTCACACTGGGGGACGTACTGTCCTGTGAGACACGCACATGTGGTAGGAACAAGGGTCACCAACCGTGCACTGACTCACTCAAGACACACACATACGAGCTCCGGCTCCAGGCTACGAGCTACGGTGCAGGTAGAACAAAGCAGGCGCTGTCATAGTGAACTTGCATTTCTTCTGTTGAGCAAAGTTACTGTCTTGTCTTTTTAATCACTCTGCAAAGGGGGCTGTTTCCAGATGTACAATATACAGAATGAGAGCCGATGAACGCCACGCATGATAAGTCACCCAGACCACCCGGCAGGGCATATGGGACCCTTCACCGTCTCATCACTGCCGATTTTTGACTTTCATTTCCCCAAATTTTCATTCATGTATCCTCAGCTCTTTCCGCATCAAGCTGTTTTCTACAAATGCAGTCCTGCTTCATCTCTCTATGCATCTTCTCCTCACCTGGAATCCCTCTCCTTCCCTCCCTCTTGCAATGTAAAACTTGACTGAAATGTGACCCCCTTCTGTTAGGCTGGAGGGTTTCTGATATATCTCTTCCATCGTGTGTGTCTCTCAGTGCATGCGTTGACCACTACTCTGTGGCATCCTCTGTATTGGGAACTTCCGGTTCTCTTGATTTTGATTGCTATACGAACAACTCACACTCAGTCTAGCGGGAAGCCAGACACTTAGTTTCATAATATAATATCTAACATGTACCTGGCACACTGCTAGTGATAAGTGTGCAATAATAACTGAGACGTGAATTCACATTCTTCAATAAACACTCCCACGCTACAGTGTAAGCTTCAGGAGATTAGACAATTTTCCTGTCTTTCCTGACCAACCGTCTGTTCAGTGACCAGATACACTATAGTTACTTGGTGAAAGAAAAAAGGAAAAACAATGACTAACGAACACATAAAACATGAAACTGTTCCATTTAGTCCTGCAACAATATGCGATCATTATTTAACCCCTTAAAAAAGTTTCAAAATTCTGATATATAAATAATCAATTTAGTTTGAAAATTATAATTCATTTGAAGGATCTGAACTTCTGGTCTTCGAGTGAGGTGGACCGGATATCACCAATATGGGAAACTCGAGAGCACCTTCTGTGGATTTATAGCAGGAAAGATAAGGAAGATTTTCAATATTATTATCTCTACCTCTTAAAAAATACCATAATTTGACATACTTGACATAAAAATGTTAAGACGGACAGTTAGCGTGGCCATTTAATTTGCTGTCTCCGCCAGTACACTTTGGAAACAGAAGAGCATTATTAGGAATTAGCCTAGAAATGCAGACACCAACACAGCTTGCAGCCTGGATGCATCGCACCTGCTACCGCATAACAGTGGACAGACAGACTGTCAGAGAAGGACGCTTTCCTGCCCATTTCAGAAGGAATATTGAAGGGTCAGTGCTCTCTAGTAATGACTTTCATTTTCATTACGTAAGATGAATAAAGGTGACTCCTCTCAATTGGGCTCTAAACATGTTTTCATTTTACGTAACATCAAATAATCAAAGCCTGGACGTTAATAGCTTTTTGTCACTAATAGACCTTGACCAAGTCGAAGATATTTTCCCGTTGAATGTCAATGGCTTTTCCCAGTGCACATGAATGAACTTCGATTTGTAGAAAGAAACAAACCCAGGTACCAAGGTAACGTTTCCACCTGTGAGCTGGAAAGGTGCATCTTGTAACAGAGTCAAAAGAATTGTGATACATTGTAGCTTTTACCTAATGATGTGGCTTCACATCTAAAATGCTGTATTAAAAAATTTAGTCTATTTATTTTGAACTGTGAATTTTCAAGTAATATGAAAAATTTTCTCATATAAACATACAATATTGTAATTACAAAGACAGCATATCATAACACAGATTAATCAGATCTAAAACCATAAAATTATGTGCCACTAAATACACAAAAGCATTAACATACATGAAAAACAACAGCAACAATGTTGCATATGTGGTGTTCTACACTGTATGCTAAAATAGAAAAAAGGACATGTGTGGACGAACTTGTGAAATCCACATAAAGTGTGAGGCTTAATTAATAGGATTATAGCAATGGTAATTTCTTAGATTTGATAAATATATGATAGTCTATACGTGGTAAGATGGTAACTTTAGATGAAGCTGGGTGAAAGATACATGGAAACTCTACTGTACTTATAAAATTTCTGAATCTAAAAGTATCCCAAAAAGAGTGTATTGAAAAATTGTATGTTGACAAAAATAAAGAAAATAATCATATGTGATAGTTTAACAATCAGTTAATAGCCAAGCATTCTAATATTTCAAGGCTTTGGGTGAAATTTGGAATTATCTATGTATCTATTTATCATCTAATACATACATTGACTTAGTAAAAGGAAGTTTATAAAAAGTGCTGATGAGAAACTAAAAAATCTGTTCCAATTTTCCTGAGGAACTCAGCCCATGCTTTTAACCATCTCTCTCTCCCTCCCTCTCTCTTCCCCTCTCTCTACATACATACATACCATCAATTTGTGAACCGTCAACCACAGAATTAGAACCTTAGTTTCTGCTGCTTTACCCTTAGCATTGTTTAAATTTCTTTTTTACTTAATAACTTTCAAAATGAGCATGATATTAGGGTAATAAAACAGACAACATATCTTTCAATAGGTAAGATAATAAAAGTAAGGCTAATGACTTTCAAAAACGTCATAAATTTTGTTGCCGAAATTTAGTGAGGTCCCTGTTTGTTGGATGAATATCGATTTTGTGTTGCTGTTTCCTGAGGGTTATTTATGTAAGCAGTAAAGGTGTCAGGGAGTGATCCACAACTCACCGAGGAGCTTCTTCACCCCGAGCCGCTTCTGAATACTGCCGAGCTCTGTCTGGCAAGGTGGGTCTGCAACGGCATTAATGTCACCTCAACGGTTATAGGTAAACAAAGAGGGGGTGATTTTTATGTTACCAAACCTTAGCTAGATTTACAAGGCTTTAGAAGACACGTTACATATCAACTGTTTTACTTATGGAGACACATACAAGTAGATACATATACATGTATATACACACACATCCATCTACACCTACCTCTATGCCTACACCTACCTCTATACCTATAGTACATGTGCACCATCATGTACATCTACATATATGTCATCTACATCTACATCCACACCTATATCTACACCATCTACATCTACATCTGCACCTACATCTACATCATCTACATCTGCACCTACATCTACATCATCTACATTTACACCTACATCTACATCATCTACATCTACACCTACATCTACATCATCTACATCTGCACCTACATCTACATCATCTATATCTACATCCACACCTATATCTACATCATCTACATCTACATCTGCACCTACATCTACATCATCTACAACTGCACCTACATCTACACCTACATCTACATCATCTGCACCTACATCTACACCTATATCATCTACATCGACATCCGCACCTACATCTACATCATCTACATCTGTACCTACAGCTACATCAGCTACGTCTACACCATCTACGTCTACATCTACATCATCTACATCTGCACCTACAACTACATCATCTACATCTACATTTATGTCTACTTCTCTATAGAGAGGCTTTTCTACTTATTGTTTGATTATCTTAATTTCCTCAGAATGACAGAATTGGATGAAAGAAAGGAGAATGGTATAAAATACTTATAGGATGGAAAATGGTTCTTTTCATTGACTTTTAAAAGGTCAATCAACTCTTTGATGTAAATACAACTGACAGGTTGCTTCCCAAACGAACTGATTTTGTTTTCCCTCATTTAAAACAGTTTCTACGATCAAGAGAAACAGCTTCACATTGAAACACAATCTAGGAAAACGTGAATGCTTCCAAGTTATTCAGAGACACTGTTATAAATTTTGATACTGAATAACACTGACAGGCTTCAGTCTTTTCAGTTTAACCCAGATGTTTGCAGTGTATACCCAATATGGAAACAGGATGTAATATACAATATTTCTGAGAAGCCATCTTTAAAAATAATAAACTTAGAACATTAAACCAATTTGGAAATAAGTATATGCCTATTTTTCAAACTCTTTAAAACCACTTAGAAGGAGATTAGTTTCAGAGAAGTACAAAATTCTAAATAGACATAATATAGTTTGGCTTATTATATTTAATTATATATTTTCTAATATATATACATATTCTTATCTGAAAACAGTTCAATGTACTTTAGACTCCTATTGTAAAAACTTGCTGTTAATACTTGCTATATAAAAACTGTACCACAAACTACTGAAACAGCAAAACAATACACTAGTACTTGCTCCACTACAACTTTTTTAGTGAAAAGGCAAGATATAATTCAAATAATTTAAGAATTTTTTACCACACCAAGCTCACAATATGCAATTATTAAATTTGCATGTAAGCCGCAGAGTGGAAAGAGACCATGAGACAAACAACTAGGTATGTATTTTACAGTTTAATATGTCAGGCCAACAATGCTTTTCCTGGAGGAATCAAAAATGTGAAGAAAAAGTAATTTGCTTGAAAAACCTGATTACCTTATCGTTCTACTTCACACTGATACTGGCTCAACTGACCCCTTCGTTTTTTCTAATAATTTGTGAGTCTTATATTATTAACAGAATAGGAATGAAGTTGCATAATATGGGCTTATAGAGTAGACCTAAAATTTACTGCCCTCCAAATATGACATTTAAAACCAAGAGGAAAGATTCTAGCTGAAGTTTCAGTACTACATTGAAAGCAACTCTTCTCACTGCTATGGGACAGTTATTGTAAGTAGAAGCGATATTTCTCTTATCTTCCTGTGGGATTGCCCGAAATCAGGCACGTCTGAGTCTGACTCTCCCTGAATAAACCTGGGGCAGCCACAAACTGTGTGATGGGGAACCTGCCAGATTTCGAGAGAAGTCATGACAGATTGGGCTGTTCCACTATATACAGTACTGGATGGAGAATATCTATCCTGTGCTCTGTCTGGCCTTTGACTCAGGTACACTCGGAGGGCGCGACTGAGATTTCGCCTCTCATTAACCTCTCTTGCAAACAACTGATGTAGATGAAAGGGCAGTGAGGTGGCAAAGTGCATGAAGGTTTGGACACGATTAGGCACAAGTTTATACACAAGATTTATTTCCCCCAATCTAATGGTGATTTGACTTTATGGAAAATTCTGATTTTATACGCTTAAAATTATATGAAAATCATGAGTTATAAAATACAGGCTTTAATGTAATCATTAAATTTGCAAGTAGTTATTCCCAACAGTAGTTTTAAAAAATAAGAGAAAAAAAAAGAATTAAAATCTTTTACTAGTTAATTTCAAAATGCTGTTTTTAAAAAAATTAACATTGTTCATTGTTTTGCATTCTGAATTTAAAACCTCAAAGCCTTATATCGGAACCATTCACACATTATCTATATTATGAATGGATAACTGTCAATGCAATGATAACAATGCATTTTTATTTTCCCACACAATTTTGAACTGAATAAAATGTCACTGGGAAAAATAAATAAGGAAATATCTCTATGTTTACAACAGTAATATACAAAGGTGTTCTTTCTATACTCACAACTAGTTATTTCTAGGGAGTATATTTCTATTAGCTGTCAAATATAGAGACACAAGGTGATGTCAAAACTGCTAAAAAGGTAGACATTGCAGAGGTATGTGCGTGACCCAGTGGGTGACACACACACCTGCAGGCGGTGCCACCTCCCTGCAGGGAGGGCACCCGGACCAGCTCAGCCTCTTTCTCGGGAGGCCTCTGCCCAATCCCTTTCCTTCATGGAGCCTCTCACAGAATGGATATACTTAAATAACTTTATCAGGTTTACTTTGTGCAAATTTCAAATATTCATAACGCCAAAGGACAACATTGCCTGTACTTAATATCTTTCATTAAATTAAAGAAAAACATCCTTTGTAAAACTAATGCAGATGACGCCCGTTCTGACATTTCCTCCTGTGGCTGGAAGGCATAAACGACCTCGAAAGATGCGACTGTTCTCACTGTCGTCCCATCGGGTGTATCACTGGCCGGGGTCCTGCCCTGAACAGGATTTGCCAGCAAGCTGCCTAGGGGCGTCTCTCAGCATTTTATGTATGAGGACTTCGCGCAGTCCGAACGTAAAGGTAAGGCTGCCGGAGATGCAAACCACTATCAATATATACAGGATGGATAAACAACAAGGTCCTACCGTAGAGCACAGGGAACTACGTTCAATATCCCGGGATAAACCATAATGGAAAAGAAAATGAAAAAGAATACACATCTATATCTACATATATCTATAACTGAGTCACTTTGCTGTACAGTGGAAATCAACACAACATTGTGAATCAACTAGACTTCAATAAAATTAAAAAAAAAATAAGAGGTTCAGCTGCTGGAGAAAGAAGTTCAGATCCCCGTCCCCTGCGCTCATTCTATAACATGAAGGACTTTAAGATCACTAAGTGTCATCCTCAGCTGTGGGCGAGATCGTTACATTCTCACAGGACTATATGAGGGATAAATGATTTTATGTGCCCGAAAGACGGCATGGCCCTGAATAAATGTTAATTTACTTTCTCTTTCCTGGATCTTACACAACAGGACTTTAACTGAAACAGCAAACTAATAAATTGAGGTACTTTTTTGAGTAGGGGCTTAAAATATATTTTATGAAAGTAAGTTATTAACACCTAAGGTAACAAAAATCCCAAATTAATGTTTTTCCTACTTATTCTTTTATAAGTAATTAGAATGAAATCACACAAACCACCATCATATCCATTTTGTGTTGCTTAATTGTCATGATTTCAGAAAATCAGTCATAGAAACAGATATGCATTTTAACTAATTACAAGCTTTTTTTAGGTTACAATTTTTTTCCCTTGGAAAACTACAAGTATTTCACTTGCCTGAAATTTTATATTCTCAACCTCATTTATTAAACTTTTGAAATTAAGCTTAATTTATTTTTGAAAGGTATTTTTTTTTAAAACAACACTATTACTTTATTTTTCAGATATTTTCCAACAACCATACAACTATAGTCCTGATTGCAGTTTTAAGTCAACCTGGATTAATAACACCCCATTATACATTATTCTCTCCTCCTCTCTCTCTCTCTCTATATGTACACACACACACACACATACATATATTACTCTAATTATAATGAACTTAGAAATTTGTTGTTTTTATTGAATAAACAGGAAAAGCACATTCTTTATAAGGTGAAACATTTGAAAAAATGTTTTTAATGTTTATTCTTTTCCATGAAATTACTTAATGAGCTAACTCCATAGTCAGTTACCCTGATAGAGCTTTTGTAATATTTTCTAGCATATTAATGAATGGAATTAGCTAAACTCTCCTAAGCATTTGCGAAGTTGTATAATCATTTATCAGGTACTAAATTATCTCTACCGTGTAGTAAATGATCTCAGAGGATGTCTTCATGTGACTACGAAGATCTTGATACTTTGGAAGTAAGTATCAAGAATAATAAATGAAAAGTATATAAAGCAGAATCTTTTGGGGACCTTTAATCAGTTCTACGAATATTACTGCAAAATCTAGGAATGTTTTAAGGTAAAAATATTTAGTTCTGCAGTAGAAACATTCAGAGTTATTCAGAATATTTGAAAATGTTCATGTATAAAAGGACACTTGGACATGCTATCATGATAATCAAAAAAACTTAAAATAACATGTGTCATCATAATAAAAGACCATGTCTCTTTATGGTAGTTTACCTGGACTTACGTTTTTATACTGTAAATCAGCAGTCCCGAATCTTTATGGCACCAGGGACCAGTTCCATGGAAGACAATTTTTCCACAGATGGTGGAGGACGGGGTGGGGGGGAATGGTTCAGGCGGTAATGGGAGCTACGGGGGTGGGGGGGATGGTTCAGGTGGTAATGTGAGCAGTGGGGAGCGGCTGTAAATACAGATGAAGCTTTGCTTGCTCGCCCACTGCTCACCTCCTGCTGTATGGCTCAGTTCCTAACAGGCCACCGACCAGTACTGGTCCGCAGCCTGAGGCCTGGTGACCCCTGCTGTAGATGATTTAAGGGTACACTAGTCATTTAAACCAGGGAAAAACTTTATAGGGGTATTCAGTCACCTAAAAAGCACATATGCAATGTGTGTTTGTGTCAGTATGTGAGTCTGTGTTTGTGAGTTTGTGTGTCTCTGTGCGCATGTGTGTGTGTGTATGATTTAGAATATTTTAACAAATCCAATCTACTTTTTAAACTGTTTAAAGTGGTTTATAAACACATTAGTGGTTTAATCTATGCTACAAACCCTGCTGTTGACTCACTGCTTATCAATTTATGCATAAGCATGTCATCCCTAATCACCGAACTATTACTAATATATGAAAAAGTAATTGTGATAGCAAAATGACTGATATAATGTGCTGGCTTCCATATGAAAGCCTGGGAATCATTAACACAGATTAGAGTAGCTCGTTCTTTCTGATAGCTGTCAAGGGCTTTAAAAGGCAGTGACGATAGCAGATGTATCATGTTAGACTAACTCCCAATTTGTTTTTCAAAATTAGCATCGAAGTCACACATGTCATTTTTTCTTAGTTTCCCCAAACTTCATCATAATTTGAATGTTTTGGGTCTATTTCCCTTGGACACAATTTTAGTTATCGTTTCGCTGATTACATAAGCATGGCTTCAATTTTCCCTTACGTTACCGTTTCCTACTGGAGCAGGACCCATAAAGGACAAGCCTCATCCAACCCTTCAGGCTGCCTCGCCTCTCCTGGGGAATCGAGACTCTTTCTTTGCTAGCGCATTTTCATAAAGCTAAGTTATCTAAAAAGTTTGAAAGGCTAAGTCATTTGAAAATCAAAAGTGTAAAAATAACTTTATGGTGAATGCTGTGGTTCATTTGGCTCATTTAATAAGATCACAAAATAGAACATTAAAACTACACAGTGCGGTGATAAAAAACCCATGGGCAAGGCAGATAGCAAATTCATTTAAATGATTACTTTTAATATCTCTGTTCTCATATCTCTGTTTCTTGGTGGTTCATAATGGAAACTATAATGAAGTGCATTAATAAAAAGTATTAATTACTATTTTTCATGTCATTTAGCGTGTTCTGCATCCCTGAGTTATACTGTTCAATGTGCTGCTTATTTGCTCTTTTATTAAACACTCTAATTGGAAAACTATTCCTCACAATGAATGGGGTGTCACATACCGGTTTTCTTTTTAATTGAAAAAAATTAAAAAAAAAATTTTCCTTGGAGTGTAGTTGATTTACAACGTTGTGTCAGTTTCAGGTGTACAGCAAGGTGAATCAGTTATACACATGTACATATGTCCTCTCTTTTGTGGATTCTTTTCCCATGTAGGCCATTGCAGAGTATTGAGTAGAGCTCCCTGTGCTGTACAGCAGGTCCCTATCAGTTACCTATTTTATACATAGTGGTGTGTGTATGTCAACCTCAGTCTCCCAATTCCCCCCCCGAACCCTTTCTCCCTGGGAGCCAAAAGTTTTGTTTTCTGCACGTGTAACTCTGTCTCTATTTTGTAAATTGAGGACAGGGTACAAATGAGCTTGTCTGTAGTGCATGGCTTTACTGCATGGACAAGATGGCCTTTGGCTTGGTACCTTGCTGCCTCTGGAAGCAGTAGCACCACTCGTTGTTGGAGATGGAGCTGTCCTTGTACGTGTCACAGGAGCTGAAGAAGGCCTCCGCGCACCGCTCGTTCTTATCCAGGTAAATGCTCCCAAGCTCCGACTGGTCCAGGAGCAGGTCGTAGTTTGTATCAAGTCTGGTAAACATCCAGCCGAGTGAATCCTTGCAAATTGGCAAAATACTGGTATCAAATCCTAAAGGCAAAGATGGAAAGATATTAGCTAAACATGAAAGTTGCCATCAGCAGCAAGCAAAGTAAAGAAGTGTCACAGCGGGTTTGTAAGAACAAATCTGACTCCATGTTAGATCTGTTTCTTTTTCATTAACCTTTGTACTCTATTGCTTTTGCTACAGTTAAGAATGTTGCCTACAGCCTAACATACACAGGATAGCCCAGTTCTCAAGGCTCTGACCTTTAAGGGGGTAACATTTTTCCATTCACATAGAGATAAAAAGTTGCCCGACAGAGAATAACATTTGTCTCGTTGGAGGTTTACAGGAACATCGTGACCTGACCTGCGTGGACAGATGCAAGATCAAGGATGCTGACACCTTGAAGTTCACAACAACCAGCCACGCCCCTCCCCCACCCGCCTTTAAAAATGCTTTGTGAAACCCTTCTGGGAGTTTGGGGTTTTTTGGGCCTGAGCCACCCATCGACTTGCTTGGCCCTGCAATACACTTTTCTCTGCTCCAAAACCTGACGTTTCGATTTGTTTGGCCTCACTGTACGTCACACATACGAATGTGCGGTCAGGTTCCTTAGGGCACCTACTCAACAGTCAGAAGTCGGGCTTACATCCACCTTGAGTAACTGGTTTCAGAGTGAAGTGGGGTAGTAATACACACCTCTCAGGATAGCTGTGAGAGTTAACTAACCAGAATACAAGGCGTCTAGTACTACTAATCAGTCTTTCGTTCAGTGGCACTTACTCCTGTAATTATATATTATTTACTATTCTTTTTGCTGTTCAGGCTTTTTCTGAATAAATATGCTAGACACGTGCCTTGCTAGGTGGATATAGCTATAACTGAATAATAATACCCTACTCGTAAAGAAATAAAATTCATTTTTTATTCAAAGAAATGAAAATGCCCTTTGAACAAAAGTATAATTAACACATAATAAATAATAACTTCAATAACGCTCTGTATCTCGGTACAACCATGGTGACCGTGATAGTTCACAAGTAAGATCCGAAGCAAGAAGAACCAGCAGGTACTTTACACACTGCTCTGTCTTCTGCTTCCCACAGGCAACCTTCTAAGCACACAGCCACTAGAGTTAGGAAGCAGGGTGCGCTGGCAGCAGATGGGCATCAGAGCCACACACCATCGAAGTGTGGGTTACCCGGGTCAGCTGCTGACCTCGTGAAGGCCCGGTGTCCTAAAAAGCAGCAGATGCAACGTCAGCGTGTGAAGCGTAACTGGGAAATTGACTTTCAACTCTTCTTATCTGTCAGGTTTAAGCTACCTTGAACGCGGGTTTTGTCACCCCCGGTTTTTGTTTTATTTGCTACTTTTCACGCATTGCAAGTGAAAAATACCATACTCGCGTCACTGGTATGGGAGAGAGGGTGTGTTTGGAGATATGATGGCTTTCTGAAGGCCGAGCATCAGAAAGACTGAACCTTCAACGGCAGGGGCTGAGGAGCCGTTGAGCCGTTTACAAGCGGAACCCCTCTCGGGGGTAGTGACGTGTATGTTCTAACAGTTACGTGCACTATCTTGATAATTTTAGTCTGTTGAAATTCGAGATGCAAGAATAAGTGCAGATATAGATATTGAAGGTTTCCTGTTCAAATCCTGTCTAGCATTTTAAGGATACTTAGGATTAAAAATGAAACAGGACTTAAACAATTCATAATTTCACCACCTTTTCAGGGTTTATTTTACTAATAAATTCAGAGCATATTTAGTGCTTTCTACCTGTGCATCACTGTCTCGCAATGGGGGCCAAAGGTAAAGTGGTATTGTGACACTTTCATAAAAGCAGAGAGACAGAAATTCAGTGGTTTTCTCACTGTTTGTATTTTTCTTTGTAAAATTGTTTGCAGAGCCAAACAGAATTCTCCCAAACAAACAGACAGAGAGCAAACACGAACTGCTCAATTCCTATTGACTTTCCAGGTCTTGACCCTGGCTCTGAGAATGCAGGGTGCAAACATACAGACAAGACCCCATTCTCTTAGAGTTTATTTTGAAAACCAGCCTGGTTTGAGATATTGGTTGAAACTGCCTCTTACCACCCAAAGTTGTCAAATGCCCAGGGATTACATGAAGAACGCAACCTGCAGAAAAAGATATACTAAAGTCTGTAAAACCATTCAAAGAACCTGAGTTCGGGGTGTGAGATTCTGGTGTGCCTTGGACCCCACCCTTCCGTCCCCAGTTCATTTTAGGAGGCAATGGAGAAACTTAACTGCCTTCAGCAAGATCTTTTTTGACCCACCTCCTAGAGTAGAGAAAATAAAAACAAAAATAAACAAATGGGGCCTAATTAAAAGCTTTTATACAGCAAAGGAAACCATAAACAAAAGACAAACCACAGAATGGGAGAAAATATTTGCAAACAATGCAACCGACAAGGGATTAATCTCCAAAAATACAAACAGCTCATACAGCTCAATATCAAAAAATCAAACAACCCCATCCAAAAATGGGCCGAAGACCTAAATAGACATTTCTCCAAAGAAGACATACAGATGGCCAACAAACACATCAAAAGATGCTCAACATCACTAATTATTAGAGAAATGCAAATCAAAACTACAATGAGGTAGCACCTCACACCAGTCAGAATGGCGATCGTCAAAAATTCTACGAACAGTAAATGCTGGAGAGGGTGTGGAGAAAAAGGGAACCCTCTTGCACTGTTGGTGGGAATGTAAATTGATATAGCCACTATGGAGAACAGTATGAAGGTTCCTTAAAAAACTAAAAATAGAATTACCATATGACCCAGCAATCCCACTACTGGGCATATACCCTGAGAAAACCATAATTCGAAGACATACACGCACCCCAATGTTCACAGCAGCACTATTTACAATAGCGGGACATGGAAGCAACCTAAATGTCCATTGACAGATGAATGGATAAAGGTGTGGTACATATACACAATGGAATATTACTCAGCCATAAAAACGAATGAAATAGTGCCATTTGAAGACACGTGGATGGAGCTAGAGACTGTCATACAGAGTGATGGAAGTCAGAAAGAGAAAAACAAATGTTGTATATTAACGCATATATGTGGAATCTAGAGAAATGGTATAGATGATCTTATTTGTGAAGCAGAAATAGAGACACAGATGTAGAGAACAAACGTATGGATATCACGGGGGAAAAGGGGTGGTGGTGGGATGAATTGGGAGATGGGGATTAAGACATATATACTATTGATACTATGTATAAAATAGATAACCAATGAGAACCTACTGTATAGCACAGGGAACTCTACTCAAGTGCTCTGTGGTGACCTAAATGGGAAGGAAATCCAAAAAATAGGGGATATATGTATACGTATAGCTGATTCATTTTGCCGTACAGCAGAAACTAACACAGCATTGTAAAGCAACTATACTCCAATAAAAGTTAATTAAAAAAGAGAAGGAAACTTACCTGCCTTTATGAACAAAAGGTCTTGGAAGAGGAGGAAGGACACTGGGAGTTAGTGATGCGAGTTTATCCCATCTCCCCACCTACTTCTGAAGGGAGGGGTCATCTGGCGAGCCTCCCAGAGCTCTGCACTGGGTCGGGGGTGGGGGGGGGGGGCTGCAAGAGCATCCCGTAACTGCACCAGTCTGCAAGGACAGGGACAGTCTGACCCCTGGGGGAAGGCCTGCTTATCTGCTTTTTGATGAGTCCTGTTGCTGCCAAAGTGGGAAAGGCAGCTGGAGTACAGCGGCAGGGACGGCTCTGGGTCAAGCAGAGCCTGGAGGCTCACTCTGGGTGCTGGGATGCTGAGGTGGATGGGATACAGGGCACCCCAGAGGAGGTGAGCAGAAGCCAGTGGCTGGGGATCAACAAGAGAGCTCCTTGTTGGGAGGAGTGATGGAGGACCAGCGCAGAGACCACAGAGCAAGCGTACCCTGTCCTCAGCAGTGAGGCTGCAGTTCTGACGTGATCGGACTTTGTTTTATTGGGTGGGCCCAAGAGTGCCTTCGGTTTCTCATGTAAAAATAAAAGACACAGTTTTCATTTTCACCAAGAACTTTATGGAACAGCGTATTCACCCTTTTGCTCCATTACTTTCTGCCATTTTTCAGGCAACTTGATAATTCCATCTTCCCCAAACTTTTTATCTCTTTGAGCAAAGAACTGTTCCAGGTGCCTTTTACAGTCTTCCAGGGAATTGAAATTTTCTCCATTAAGAGAATTTTGTAAAGACTGAAATAAATGGAAATCCGAAGGTGCAAGGTCTGGTGAATACGGCAGATGAATCAGAACTTCCCAGCCAAGCTGTAACAGTTTCTGCCTTATCAAAAAGTTTCTGGTTATCAAAAAACATGTGGTCTTGTATTATCCTGATGGAAGATTATGTGTTTTCTGTTGATTAATTCTGGACGCTTCTTGCTGAGTGCTGCTTTCAGTTGGTCTGATTAGGAGCAGTAATTGTTGGAATTATTCATCTGGTTTTCTGGAAGGAGCTCGTGATAGAGGACTCCCTTCCAATCCCACCATATACACACATCACCTTCTTTGGATGAAGACCGGCCTTTGGTGTGGTTGGTGGTGGTTCATTTCACTTGCCCCATGATCTCTTCTGTTCCACATTGTTGTACAGTATCCATTTTTCATTGCCTGTCACAACTGGTTTTAAACATGTAACGTTTTCATTACGTTTCAGTAGAGAATCGCATGCAGAAATACAGTCAAAAAGGTTTTTCTCGCTTAACTTAGGTGGAACCCAAATGTCAAAGCAAATTCACATAACCAAGCTGGTGCAAATGATTTTCAACACTTGATTTAGATATTTTGAGTACGTCAGCTGTCTCCTGCGTGGTCTAACACTGATTGTTCTCAATTGTCTCGATTTGATCGCTGTCAACGTCAACTGGTCTACCCGACCGTGGAGCATCGCCCAGTGAGAAATCTCCAGCACGAAACTTTGCAAACCACTTTTGACACGTTCGATCAGCCACAGCACCTTCTCCATACACTGCACAAATCTTTTTGTGCGTTTCAGTTTCGTCTTTACCTTTCTTGAAATAATATGCCGAAAATGTTGCTTTTTTCCCTTCTGTCTTCAATATTAAAATGGCTACACAAAAACACACCAATTTTGATGTCTTTTTTTAAATGCACGCTGATATGACAGCTGTCACATACAAACTAACAAAATTGTTTCAAATGAAGTTAAAGACAGCTAAGTGCTACTAGAGCCATCTTACGGAGAAAACCGAACAAAACTTTTGGCCAACCCAATAGAAGGAAAACAGCCTCTGCACAGCATTAGATGGGAACTGGGCTGGAAGCTGGGAGACCAGCAGGAAGTAACCATCACAGCCCTCGTGAGAGATTTTTGTGGGTTGTTTGTATCACATCTTCACTCGAGCTTCTTTTGGACAATCATCACTCTTTAAAATATAAGTTTTAAAATGATCTCTGCCCAGCTTTTATGACATGCCAGCCAACATCCTTGTCAGTTTTAATGCCTTGCTATTTTTCTCAGTATAGGGTGAAAGAAAAGTGGTCTTAACCATTCAGTGGTTTTTGTAGCTCTACTTTGAGGAGAGCTTGTCTACAAATCAGATATCAACATGAAAGAATATTTCTGAAAATATGACATGCATAGATACTTAACAAACCTTAGACACAACAGGACCAAGAGTTTATCCTTTATGTTACAAAGAAACGGACTTCTTATAGATTACATGCTCGGTGAACAATCAATTTGATGACGTGTGATGTCTTAGACGGAGAATGTCAGGGAATCTGATTTGGATTCAGGTCACTGGCCTGAGTTCTGCCACTACCTCGTTGTGGTTAAGTTATTTAATGTATCAAGGCTGTAATGTCCACATTGAGACAATGTGGGGATTTTTAAAGTATGATCTCCATGTTACCCTGGAGATAAAAAATACAGTGAGTTTACGTTATTTGAATGATATATTTATACACAAAGTTGTGTTACAAGGGTCACGGGAATGATAAGTAACAGAAAAGGACTACAAATAAAATGATTCTGATAGTCTAAACTATCAATAAATGTATACTATTCAGTACGATTCTGTTGCTGCTACAAATATAAAATAAAATTAATTTGGAAAAAATTTTAAACTTTTGGAGCCACAGATACTATGTGGTGACTTTGAGCATTCTTGGATATGCTACTGTATATTTATTATATATAATACAGTACAAATATTATATATGTATATGTATATATATATATATATATATATATAGAGAGAGAGAGAGAGAGAGAGAGAGAGAGAGAGAAAAGAACTTTAGGTCCAGCCAGAAATCTGACTTGGGTCACCAAAGTAAAAACTTTTGCTTTCACCCAATTTCTGAAGTCTACTTTGCCTCATAGAAACATAACCACTCCAGCTTTCGTATGATTAGTATTTCCACTATTTTACTTTCAACTAATTTGCATTTTATATTTAAAATGGGTCTCTGAGAGACAGCACGGTAATGAGTCTCACACTTTTTCCAAGTCTGACAATCTCGGCCTTTTTACTGAAGTGTTAAGGCCACATGCATTTAATATTATCAAAATGGTTGTATTTAAAACTTCCATCTTGTTATTATTTGATTTCTCCCTCTATGATTTGTCTTTTCCTGTCTTGTTTTTATTAAACATGTTGCTTTTAGTTTTTATGATTCCCACTTAATCTCCACTATCGGTTTATGTGGCAGGCAAAACCGTGGTCCCTCAAAGATATCCACGTGGACCTATGTGATGCCATATCCAAAAGGGAGTTATGAGTATGGGTGGAATTAAAGTTCCTAATCAGTTGACTTTAAAATTGGGAGCTCATCATGGACTATCTGCATTGACCCAACCTAATCACATAAACCCTTAAAAGTAAAGAACTTTTCCCAGCTGTAGTCAGACAGAAATGACACAGGAAAAAAAAGGCTTTAAAGACGGAGGAAGGAGGCTGTGAGCCCAGGAACACGGGTGGTCCCTAGGAACTGAGCACAACACATAGGAAAGGGGGCCCTGGTCCTACAGCCGCAGGAGCCGAATTCTGACCACCATCCACCGACCAGGGAAATGGATCCTCTCCTGGAGCCTCCGACACCTTGATCTTAGTGTGGAGAGACCTGCGTTACACCTCGGACCTACAGAGCTGTGAAACAATGAAAATGTGCTCCTAAACTACTAAGTTTTGAGGTAATGCTACATCAGCAGTAGAAAACTAACGTAGTTTATTCACTATATTTATTTTATTGTTTGGTGGTTGCCCAGGGTTTACAGTACACGTCACTGGCTATCATGTCTACCTTCAAATGATGTCACAGCCTTGACATCTGCTGTAAGGAACTTACCAGAGTGTACTTAGACCCCAATTCCTCCACACTTTCTGCAATTCATCCGTTTTAATTCTACGTATTATAAACCCCACGCGCTGTTACAATGTTTGCTCTAAACAACTTAATAGCTTTTCAAGTGATTAAAAATGAGAAAAGAAACCCTTTTAAAGGAAACTTTGTTTTCTACGCATAACACTCTGACACCAAGTGTGTGGGTTTTCCGCCCAGCAGTACTCTATTTTCTGTGGACGGCAGTGAGGGTCCTGCAGCTCAGTTCAGTCCTTACCTCTGTCCTCAGATCCCAGAGCCTATGGGCTGAGCTCCACAAGACGGCGCCCACCCCACATACCAGCCGCGAGAGGTGGGGACTTGGGTCGACTGGGTTGCAGACGGGGGTTCCCACAACACTCCTCAGGTTCTGACTTATTAGAATGGCTCAGAACTCCGGGAAAACATTACCTACGTTTGCCAGTTCATTATAAAGGCAATTATAAAAGATAGCAATAGACAGCCCGATGAAGCGGTACCCAAGGGGAGTTCTGGAAGGTTCCCGGGCCGGAGCTTGTGTCCCACGGGGCTGGAGTGTGTCACCCTCTCAGCACGGGGGTGCACCCACCAACCCAGAAGTTCTCTGGACCCTGTGATTGGGGACTCTATGGAGACTCCATCACGGAGGCATGAATGACTATTAACTCCATCTCCTCCCGAGAGGACGGAGCGGGCCTGAAAGCTCCTCCCTCCTAACAGGGGCTTGGTCTTTCTGGGGACCGCCCCCCAACCTGAGGCCATCCAGGAGCACCAGAGTCGCCCCCTTCCGTAGAAGACGCTCCTTTCACCCAGCAGTTCCAGGGGATTCGGGAGCTCTGTGAAGGAGCTCCTATTACTCTCATCACGCAGGAAATAACAAGGGTTTTAGGAATCCTGTGTCAGGAACTGGGGTCAAAGACCAGATATTAGAACAAGATATGCTCCCAGCACCTCTACTACTCAGGAAATTAGGGTAACACAGACTCTGTGTCAGGAAACCTGGGCAGGGACCAAATGCATTATTTCTCACCATGTCACATGTCACCCCGATAGTCCTCTGCGTAGATAGAAACTTCCCCATGGCATCACTACCTTCTAGAAATTCCTGTAACATTTCTTGAAATCTCTCAACTTTGGATTGTTTAAAATGTCTTGATTTTAGGGCTTCCCTTGTGGCGCAGCGGTTGAGAGTCTGCCTGCCGATGCAGGGGACGCGGGTTCGTGCCCCGGTCCGGGAAGATCCCACATGCCGCGGAGCGTCTGAGCTCGTGAGCCACGGCCGCTGAGCCTGTGCGTCCGGAGCCTGTGTTCCGCAACAGGAGAGGCCACAATAGTGAGAGGCCCGCGTACCGCAAAAAAAAAAAAAAAAAAGTCTTGATTTTAGCTTTCTTTGCCAAGGATGGTAGTTTTTTTTCTTTTCTTTAAGCACATTAGAAATGTTCCACTGTGTTCTGGCCTCAAGTTCTCTGGCGAAAAGCTTGCCGATGCCCTGATCTCTGTTCCTCCCCACTTTATTGTTCTTCCAGCTGCTTTTAAGAGGCTCTTCTTAATGCTGACTTCCGGCATTTTGATCAGGGTATGCTTCGGTTCGTTCTTCTTTGTTTGTTTCTTGATGTTTGTTGTACTTGTATCTGTGGGTTTATAGTATTCATCAAGTTCAGAAAATTTCAGCCATTATTTCTTCATATAACTTTCTAAGCCTCACACCTCCAGTACCGTTATTCATAGGTAACGTATCTGACATGGCCCCAGAGTTCACTAAGACACAGGCTTCTGTTTGTTTCTTTCTTCCTATGTGCTTTATTTTGGGTAGTCTCTATCATCTCTCTTCAGGTACATGGACTTTTTCTTCTGCAGTGTCCAACATGCTTTTAACTCACCCAGCACATTCTTCATTTCTTGCCAGCTTCCCCAGACATACTATGTGGGTGTTTTCTTCATATATCCCCTCTTGCAACTGCTGTCCCTGTTTACCTTTATATAGCTGCGCATATCAATAATATTTACAATAGTTGTTGCAGGTCCCTGTATACTCGTCCCACCGTCACTGTTATTTCTGGGTGTATTTTCTGGACTGCAGTTTCTCCAAGTTGTGGACCATATTTTTATGCTTCGCAGCATACAGCATACTTGGCAGATCTCAACTGGATGCCGCACCTTGTGAATTTTAAGTTATCGGTGGCTGGGTTTTCTGGAATACCTCTACGTGTTATACTTACTTCTGGCATGAAGTTAAAAACCTGCACGTCAGTCTGACTCTGAAGGCAGCTTTAAGGCTTTGTTATGTGGGTGCACAGCAGACCTTCACTCCAGGACAGATATAGTCCCACCAGCAAAGCAAGTCTTATTTCACCACAGGGACGAACACCCATTTCTTCATCTGCTCACCACTGGGTTGTGGCCAGTTTTGTAATTACAAGTAAAGTTGCCATAAACATTCACATATATGTTTCTATGTGAGTGTACGTTGTAATTTCTCAAGGATAAATATCTTGAGATGGGATTTCTGGGTCACATGGTACGTTTATGTTCCTTCTAGAAAACACTGCCCGACCGGTCTTCAAAGCGGCTGCACAACTTTGCATTCCCACCACCAGCGGACGAGAGACACAGTTACCCAGGCCCCACCTAGCACTGCTATTCATTTGGAGCCGTTCTCATAAGGATGTAACACGCATCTCACTGTGAACAAAAGTTTAGCATCTCCCTAATGTTGATGGACGTCCAGATTCTTTTCATGTGTTACTTACATCATATCCCTTCTTTGGTGATGTGTACAGATGTTCTGCCCACTTTTAGTTGGGTTGTTTGTTTTACCACTATTGAGAAATGAGTGTTATTTATATTTCCTAGATGCAAGTCCTTTATCAGATATGTATTTGCCAATATTTTGTCCCACTTTGTGGCTTGTCTTTTCAACGCTTCATCAGTAGCTTTCAAAAGTCAAACATTTTTAACGCTGATGGAGTTTGGCATCACTTTTTCCTTTTATGCATCGTGTCTAAGAAACCTCTGCTGACCAAAGGTGACGTGTGTTTGTGCTTATGTTTTCTCCTATAAGTTTTATAGTCTTAGTCTGTCCACTTAGGACTGACTTTTACTTGAGGTAAATGATGACTTTGGGACTCTCTTCCATGGACTGCTCTGTTGGACACAAGTGAAACTCAGGCCACCCTTACCCCACTTGGGGAGAAAGTGAACCTCCCAGCTAGGAGCAGGGACTACACGTTCCCTTGTGCTCTGCACGTGCTGTAGGGCCTTGTGTGGCCCCATCGCGGGACGCACTGCAGCCTGGGCCCAGTGATCACATGGCCTGCCGGCCACGGCAGCTCCTCAGAGGGAAGCAGACACCAAGCTCTGGACCACTGCCTGGTTTCCCCAGGCTCTCTCCTGGTCACAGAGCCCAGGACGAGGTACACAGACGTGGTCCCTTCCCCAGGGTGGGCTGCTTGTCCCACTTCTAATCCCGACACCACCAGGGTCACTGCGGGCTTTGTTCCCGTAGCCGCGCATCTCAAAGGGAAAACCAGGCGCAAATGGGATCCCCTCCCCACCCTGTCCCAGCATCTCTACTTTCTTTCCTGGGCCTCAGAACTGCAGTCAAGGATAATCAGTCAAAATCAGTGCAAGGAACCCCAGGATCTTAAAGACAGTGACGCAAAATTAGTACATTTATGGATTATTATGAATGATCCCCTTTTAGTTTATATGTAATTAACTTTAAAACTAGTGAGAAGGTAATACTTCATATAAAAAAATTACTCATAAATACATTTAACTCGTTACCAACCTTCGCATTTTCCTGCAGATGTTAGAACACGGGGACGCAATGCTACGAGTGATACAGTCGAGACTAAATAAACAGAAAGTACATAAACTGTATTTAAAAAGCACGTGATGCTGTCTGCTTCTAGTATTTCTAAAAATGGCTCGCTCCCTATTCTTCTCCACTGCTCTGACTGGGTCTGTGTTGTGCGTCTGGGTTATAATGTGGCCCCAGTGTCCCAGCTGCGACATTCTTCTCATAAAAGGCTCAATGCCCAATTTCCAGGAGCTCACGACTCACAGTGTTATCATAAAGACGGGGGATCTGTGTGTGAAATGCTTTCCCATTGTCACAAAAAGGATCAAATCTGCTAGTCTGTCAATATGAGATGAGAGAAAAAACAACTGAGGGATAATTTAAATTTATAAAACTGAAATATGTATCAGTTAGGAAACTGACACAACGCAACATTCAAAAATGGTTTTTTAGAGTCTAAGGTAATTTGTACCTTATAACAAATTCAGAAATAACACACAGCTAGCTACGTATGGTTTGCTCAGAGTGGCTTCAGGTCACAGGCTGTGGTTCTGCATGGCGTGGCCTGAAGGTCTCCGACGGCTGTGACTTCCTGAAAGTTCCCCTTAGGTCTTTGCAAGGTTCTCCTCGCTTGAGAATGATAACTTTCATGAACTTTTATGATAGTTTTTTGAAACAGAAGTAACCTAGGGCTCAATTTTATAATAAATGTCATGCTTGAGATACTTATATTTTTAGGATGTTAAAAGTATGTGGCTTTCATCTGCATTAAAAGAATATTATATGCAAACAATTATATTAAAAAGAATAAAATTACCATGTCTGTATGCAGACAAGGATGGGAACCGCATTTAGGAGGAGGTTAGGTCATTTACTTTCTTCTCCTCTCCAGCGTTCCTGAGATATAGTTGACATAACATTGTATTATTTAGTCCAAAGTGTGTAGCATCTCTCTTAGCAACTTTCAAATACACAACAGAGCGTTGTTAACTGTAGTGGCCATGCTGTACGTTACATCCCAGGACTTATTTATCCCCAGAACCTCTTATCTTCTTTTTTTTTTTTAATTTTTTTTTTTTTTTGCGGTACGTGGGCCTCTCACTGTTGTGGCGTCTCCTGTTGCGGAGCACAGGCTCCGGACGCGCAGGCTCAGCGGCCATGGCTCACGGGCCCTGCCGCTCCGCGGCATGTGGGATCTTCCCGGACCGGGGCACGAACCCGTGTCCCCTGCATCGGCAGGCGGACTCTCAACCACTGCACCACCAGGGAAGCCCTCTTATCTTCTAAGTGGAAGTTTGTACCTTTCAATCCCTTTACTCAGGTCCCACATCACCCATGCCCACCTCTGGGAACTACCAATCTGCTCTCTGTAGCCATGAGTTCTCTTTTTTTTTAGATTCCTCATACACATGAGATCATAGGGTATTTGTCTTTCTCTGTCTGACTTATTTCACTTCTATCTGGGATATTTAAAAGAGAACATTTAAGTAAAGCCACGGTAATTGATTTACGTTGTAAAATTTGTCATTATCTTAAAACGCTTTCGATAGTTAAACTGAAATTTTTTAACGTGGTGTGAGACTCTATCAAAGTTTGTCTGAAAAAAGTAATTCTATATTTTACTTGTTACTTATTTTGTAACTCAGGTGTTGCTCAGCCATCAAGCATAGCTAGGGTGGGAAGCTGGGCACTGTGTTGAAAATAAATTACAACGAACCTTGTGGCAGAAGATAATGCTTAACTCTTGAGACATTTTCCAACATTCTCTCCTTTTATTTATTAATCCATTTTTGTCAGTGTCCTTCCTTTATCTGTTCCTTAAGTATTGGTATTCTATCTAAAGTATGACACAAATGAACGTATCTACGAAACAGAAACAGATTCAGCCAGAGAACAGACTTGTGGCTGCCAAGAAGGAAGGAGCGGGTAGGGGAGGGAGGGATTGGGAGTGTGGGATTAGCAGATGCAAACTAATATATGTAGGATGGATAAACAACAAGGTCCTGCTGTGTAGCACAGGGAACTATATTCAATATCCTGTGATAAACCATAATGGAAAAGAGTATTAAACAAAAGGCTGTAAAAAAAATAGTAAATATTGGTATTCTAAGAACTCATTTCTCAACTCATTTTTTTCTATTTATTCACACCAGCTCGTGTAGGGATCACTCACTTACGAGGTCTTAACCAACATCGCTCAGAGCCCACAGCCTATGTCTTCAGCTCCCCTACCTTTTCTGAGGTTCACACTACGTAAGTATAAGCACAGGTCTTATCATATAAGACATTGTATGATAACAGTACACTGATTATATAATCAGATATACGCATATCTCAGACAAGTGTGGTTTATAGGATATAGTCTGAATCCACTTTTATTTTTCCTCTGATGCTCTCTACACATTTGTTCTTTGGCGAAAGTTTCATTCTATCTCTGGGTGAAAACTCAGGTGGTCCCCTAATTCCTTCAGCTCGGCTTCAGGTAACAAGTGTAGGTGAACTGGCATTTCAGAACGCCTGACTTCACGTCACCCACACAGCCCCAAACCTGACCCTCCCGGTCACTACCCGGGGATGTGGCAGAGGCAGTCATGTAAGCGGAGCATTATGTACCCCAATCCTTCTTCACTCCCTTTTTTTCTTATGACTCTCCTCTTACTTTCTCTTTTTTTTTATGACCACCTCCAGTTTGGAAGTAGGTGAAGGATACTTAAGGGCGGGTGGGGAGTTTCTCACCACACTGATGTCTGGCTGAGGACGGCTTTGTGCTGGGGGCGTTCATCAGGCTTTGAAAGCTTCACCTGTCTTTCTCCTTGTAGATCCTTGTATGGACCTTCCAGGGCTCCCCGGTGTGAACAACTGCATGTCCTGGGTATGTGACACTCCTCCGCCATCACCTCAGCCCCTGTGCACCGGGTGGTCCATTCTCTGTTGGGACTTACTCACTACTCCCTCTTGGGCAGAATCACGCTGGTTCTCACTCACATGGCTCAAATATTGTCCACAGTAAATATCCTTGTGTGTCTTGACCAAACACACAACTCCAAAGCAGCAGCAACTTTCCTTTGCTTTGACATCAAACAAGTAAGCAGCTCATGACTGTCTCTGACTCTCAGATTTTCCTGGTGAAATTCAGACCAGAATCCAATTGTCTGGGAACACACAGAAAACTGAGCGGTTTTGTTGAAATCTGTCCCTCAATTTGAAGTGAAGGGAAGAACAAATCTATCATCTTCTTAGATAACATTAAAAACTTTGGACAGTAAAACGTAAGTTTTTTTTGTTTTGTTTTTTTGCGGTATGCGGGCCTCTCACTGTTGTAGCCTCTCTCATTGTGGAGCACAGGCTCCGGACGCGCAGGCTCAGCGGCCATGGCTCACGGGCCCAGCCGCTCCGCGGCACGTGGGATCTTCCCGGACCGGGGCACGAACCCGTGTCCCCTGCATCCGCAGGCGGACTCTCAACCACTGCGCCACCAGGGAAGCCCCATAAGTTTGTTTTGAGGTAGTGAATACATTTAGGGAAAGACATCCAAAGCAGTACAAGTCGTTCATTATCAGCCCAGGACAGGGATCCGGGGAAGGAAACGCTTAGACAAGACTCACTCAGGGACTCGCTTGGGCAGAAAGACTGATATCCCAGACCTGGTCAGGCACAGTAAGGATAGGGGAGTATCCTTCACTCGTAAAAGGAAAGAGAAATCACTGTGCAGTACCCTCTGAATTTTATATACCCCATGACTTATGAAATATTTAGCATACAGAAATCTTCAATTAAGGATATAAAAATTATCATGGAAATAAATGGTTTATTGTATGAAAATCATCTCCTTAAAATAATCTTTGTAGGTAGAGATATAAAGTACTAGGGATGCCCACCAAAATACTTTTTCCTAATATTAAGGACATGGTTTTATTTTTTTTTTTATTTTTTATTTTTTTTAAATCTTCCACATTTGTTTATTTATTTATTTTTGGCTGTGTTGGGTCTTCGTTTCTGTGCGAGGGCTTTCTCTAGTTGTGGCAAGCGGGGACCACTCTTCATCGCGGTGCACGGGCCTCTCACTATCGTGGCCTCTCTTGTTGCAGAGCACAGGCTCCAGACGTGCAGGCTCAGTAGTTGTGGCTCATGGGCGCAGTTGCTCTGCGGCATGTGGGATCTTCCCAGACCAGGGCTCGAACCCGTGTCCCCTGCATTAGCAGGCAGATTCTCAACCGCTGCGCCACCAGGGAAGCCCAGGACATGGTTTTAATCATTAAATCTCAAGATACCAAAAACCTGGGTAGAGTTTTGAAATTTGCAAGTTAGCGCCAAGACTAATATGAGTAAATTTGACAAAGAGATAATTTAATCGACAAAGATCTTTCTCTTGTGAGTTGGTACAGATTATCAATATAACTCAACTCAAGAAAGCTTTAAATACATGTATTAATCCCACTCTACAAAAGTTATTTGTATTTATAAGAAAAGAAACAAAAACATTCAGAAACATGATAATAAAGGCAAAATAACGATTAGTAATTTTTGCAAACATTTTAAAAATCTTTAGCCAAGATGAAATAGGAAACTATCCTCTTCGTGCAAGTGTCTTTATATGTCTTTATGTGTACGAGTGTGTCAGAGGCAGCTATCACAATCGACGCGAATTATGTATTTGAACTAGTTTAATATTCTTTGAGTACTGAGAGATCCACTGGGAGGTTACACAAAGACGCAAAGAGCAGAAGTTCTTAAGTTAAGAGCCCACAAAATCTATATTCAAATCCCAGCTCTACCACTTACTTATTGTGTGACTTCACGTTTTAACTCTCAACCTTCTTCATTATAAAGTGGAGAAAATAATATCCATCCCGTCCCCTTATCCTCCACATTCACCAATCCTTATAATCCTTTAGAGCACTGAAATTCCCATGAGACATCTAAAATCACTTTTAATAAACGCCTAGCAATGTCTCTTCTCTTCAAAGATGTGGCAAAATTTTCTGAAAGGCAGAAGTTATCAAACACAAAGTCTTTATAATCGAAGATCGTCTCTCAACGTTCCTGAGTGTTTACGCCACTGTAGAGAATGGAGTTATTCACATCTAGAATGTAGACACGTAGCAGTTCAGTCCCTCATCTTAGGGAAATGCAAGCCTATATTAACAACTGCATCTGTTTAGGCAGCAAATATATCAGCATAACTGAGATTCACAAAAAATCAATGAAAAGCCATCCAAAGGAAAGCAAAAACTCATTAAATGTAAATTTTGAAACATAGTCAAATTGACTGATGGATTGCCCTTACTCAACGAAGGTTTAAAATTTTAAAGAGTACTGTAATACCAAAAAACAAAAAAAAAAACAAAAAAGAAGACTGTTAAATTCAGGAAGGAAGAGGGGTAAACAGGAATATGTAATGGAAGATAAAGTATCATTTTAGCCCACCTTGGGTTCAATACACAGGTCTGGTAGATTCAAAGACAAAAATAAGGTAAGACAAAAATCCTCTCCTCAACCTGTCATTTAAACAGTTATTTTAGATTCTGTTTCCAGTAATGTCTGAGTAACATATACTGGACTGATTCTCCTACTCATAAATTGTTAAACTCTGCACATAATTTAAAAAAAAGACAGGAGGGAACCAAAGAGTGGATAAGAAGAAGCAGGCACACTCTGGTGGGTAAGCCACACTCTGAGGAGGGAAGTTCTATAGAGTGAATTCTCAGGTCTCACTGTTTTTGAGCCTGGGGACAGATCTGGCATGGCAAATCACATGAGGGACAATGTTGGCAAAAGAATGCAGACATTCCAGCTTGCAAGAATCAAAAGACTGTTTAAAACTGCTGAAGATCTAGGTCGAAGCAATTCGGAAAGGAAAAGAGCCAGAGAGCCCAACATTGTCTGCCCTAGATTCTGATGACCCATCAGACACACACACACACACACACGCACACACGCACACCGTGGACTCAACTCACCTCCACTAGAGGCTGCAAATCTGAACTGAGGTTAGAGCTGGTGCCCAAGAAATATAGTTTTCATTTAGAGCTCAACAAAATTAATCATCTGCTAAAACAAAAAACACTCAGTGGACTAAACTAACATAACAAAGCCTCCCACAATTTAATATCCATAACCTTGGGGGCACCATCCAGAATTAGGAGATCTATAAAGCACCAGGGAAATGCGACATGTTCTTAAAAGAGATGATCAACTGAGAATAAACCTGAGACGAACCAGTTGCTGAGTTAGCGGACAAAATTTTAAAGCAAATAAAATAGCTCTCTTTAATGAAGAAAAAAATATGCTTGTAATAACTGCAATGACAGGGATGATCAGAAGAGAAGTAGAAATGATAAGAAAGAACTAAATAGAAATTCAAGAATAAAATAATAGATAAAGCTACACAACTTAAAAAAAAATCACAGATGAAGCCAAGAGCAGAAGTGACTTCACAGAGGAAAGAAAGATACTTGTGTATAGATCAGCTGCAAGGATCTACTGGAAGAAAAGCCAGGATAGGAATAAGTAGAGCCTCTGAGACTGTTACATTGTATCAGGGAGCATAACACATGTAATTCAAGCCCAGAAGAGAAGAGAGAGAGAAAGGGGCAGGAGAAGTCGTCGGAGGAAAGGTGGTGGAAGTTTTGATAAATACCTAAATTTACAGATTAAAGAGATGTAACAGTCCTCAAGCAGAAACACAAAGGAGGTCATTTCTAGTCGAACTGTTAAGAACTAAAGATAAACGACACAGCACAATTAAACGATTCAGTTAAATCCTGGTATCCCATCAGAAATTACAGAGTCCAGGAAGGAAGGGTTGAATGGTATCTTTAAATGAAGAAAGAAAACATGTTTTTAATGCTTTCAAAAATCTATATCCATTGAAAATATTCTTCAGGCAAGAATTCCCTGCTTCCACTGAGGGAGGAAGTTGAAAGAGTATTTTTCTCACCCTAACAATAAGAAAAATATGAATAATCTACGAAACCACAATTTTTTGAGCTCATCAGGGACTCTGTGTCTCTGGGTAGTGTAATAACTCAGGACCCATGACAGGCTTGGGGCTCCAGAAGGAGACAGTGCGAGCATGTGATCACCTGAGAAAGCCACAGAACATTATATAAGCTATGGAGGAGAACGCAGCCAAGATCTTCCATGAATTGCGGAAGGCTTAGTGTATGTCTACTCTATGACAGCAGACAACCCCTGGAAGCCACAAAAGGAAGAGGGATCCACAAGCACCAACAGATTTTATTCCACAGACCTCAGCAACTGCTTTCAAGAAAGACACGGGGTGGGACAAGAGACCCAGGAAAGCCACCTGAGAAGCAGAAGCTGCTGTGAGAAAGTATGAGGGTCCTCCTATGCCCCCTTTCCTGTACCCCTCACAGAGCAAGCCTGAGGTTCCTGGGGGAGAGCGGGAGCCTCTGTCACCCTGTGGACACAGCTGAGGATACCTCACCACAGGAGTGGGAAAGAAAAGCCCAGCTCTCTCTGAGTGACAGCAGGACAATATTCAGGGTACAGATCACGGGAGAACCCTGCCACCAGCGGAAGATCGGGTCTCTGAGAAGGCCCCACCTCGAGACCCAGGTACATGGTCCTACCTACAGCTACAGCTCAACCAGAACAGAAAGGGATCTCCTAGGTCCGGGTAGCAACTGTCGAATACCGAGTATCAGTAGCCTGCCAGTGGGGGAAAGACCATGAAGGGGGACCTTCCCTGAGGCTGGGTTTCAAAGGAAAATCGTAAAGAAGCGTGTGGAGAAAAAGGCCATGGTAGCTAGCCTCACCACAAGCACAGGGCAGCACAAAGGAATCTGAAGCCTGAGGTGCAGTGAAAGTAATAATAAACAATAATAATAACAATTATTATTATAATAAATAATAAACCAAAGCACAATAATAAACCAAAGCACAACCAAGTTCAGGTATATGACTGGACCGACTTGATCACCTTATCAAAGGCCAAGCAAAAAAAACAGGAGGCAACGTCACTTCCAGGCACAAATACTGTTTACCTCAGTCTTACTATCTACTCAACATGTCCACTTTTAACGAAAGAAACATACAAAAATGGAAGGAAAGTTTTAAAAACATTGCTATGAGACGAAACACTCAATAGAAACAAACTCAGATATGACAGAGGCAGCAACTATCAGAGAAGTAATTTAAAATGAATATGATTCATAGATTAGATGCTGTAGTATAAAAGGTAAAATCTGCATTAAAACTATAGGCAGAAACTGTAAGAACAAAAACCCAAAAGATATGTCAGGAGAAGTAGGGAGAGGGGGCGGGGCAGGAGTGCAGGGCATACAAGGTCTGTAGATCATTAGCAAACAGACCAACAGACAGTGACTGAAATGGCAGAAGGAAAAGAGAGAAAATAGGGTAGAAGAAGTATTTCAAGAGTTAATGAAGAATCCTCCAAATTAATGAGATACCTCAGACCATAGAGGTAAGAATCTTAGAGGACACCAAACAGGATAAGAACCAAACAGAGAAACAAAACCTAGACACGTCAGAGTCAAAAACCAGTGATGGGGAGAAAAATCTTTAAAGCAGCTCGAGGCACAATACACATTTCTACAGAGGAACAAAGAGACGAGAATGACCAGCTGACTTCCCAGCTGCAACCACAGAAGCCAGAATACAAGGAAAATTCATCTGTAACGTGCTGAAAGAAAATGGGCTCTTGACCCCAAACTATTTACCCAGAGAAATTACCTTTGCAAAAGAAAGGTGAAGTACCTTTCAAGAAACAAAAACGGGAGAAAATTTATTTAAAACAGATGCGATCTATAAGAATTGTTGAAAAAAAAAAAGATTTCTTTAGGCAGAATAAATATGATATTAGGTAGAAACTTGGATTGCTACAAAAAAGAAACTGAAGATTTCTGGATGCTGCATAAATGAAGATAAATAGGAAATTCAGGTTTTTAATTTCACATTGTTTTAAAAGATAAGTGAATGTCTACTCTAAAGGCATTAGCAATGCATTTGTATTTGTAGCATATGTAAAAGCAAAACATACGTCAAAATAGCACAAAAGATGGGATAAACTGAGAGCTGTAATTCCTTCTAATGTATACAAAATGGCAAAACAGTATTTGAAGGTAGCTTGTGAAAAATTAAATTTATATCTTATAAATCCTAGAGCAACCAATAAAAATCTTTTAAAAGAAGGTAAAGTAAAAGTAATGTCAAGAGCAGAGTCAAATGAAATCATAAAAATACTTAACTGGTCCAAAACAAGGCATTATAAGAAAAGAAAATGGGCAAAGAGGAGATGGAAAAAATAAAAAATAACTAGGAAGAAAGGAGATTGTAATTAAACCATATCAGTAACTGTATAAAATGCAAATAACCTAAGCATATCAATTAAAATACAAAAAAAAAATGCCAGGCTGAATAAAAAACCAAGGCTCAACTATATATTATCCTAAAGGAAATCATTAAAAAAATGGCATAGAGTGAAATTAATAGATGGGGAAAAAATATCACGCAAACACTAATGAAAAGAAAGCCAAACTGATTCTACTAATAATATATTTGACTTCAGAATAAGGAATGTTACCAAGATAAAAAGGGGCATTATATAATAATAAATTGTTCAGTAAGAAGACAAAACAACCCTAAATGCGCTTGTTATCAGAAATGAAGCTTCAAAATACGTGACAAGGGGATTTCCCTGGTGGTCCCGTTGTAAAGAATCTGCCTTCCACTGCAGGGGACGTGGGTTTGATCCCTGGTCCATGAACTAAGATCCCACATGCTGCGGGGCAACTAAGCCCGTGCACCACAACTACCGAGCTCCCATCCTCAATGAGAGAGCCCGTGTACTGCAAACTACAGAGCCCACGCGCTCGGAGCCTGTGCGTCACAACCAGAGAGAAAAAACCCTAAAGCCACAACTAGAGAGAAGCCCGTGTGCTGCAACGAAAGATCCCGCGTGCTGCAGCTAAGACCCAACACAGCCAAAAAGAAAAAAACCCGAAAAAACGAAACACATGACAAAAAACGGAACAGAACTGAATGGAAGAACAGAAAATTTCCCAGTTATATCTGGAGACTTCAACACTATTCTATAAAAAAAAAAATCATGTTTAAAAAAAAAAAAAAAAAACACCATTGTAAAGCAATTATACCCCAATAAAGATGTTTAAAAAAAAAAAAAAAAATCAGTGGAACAAGTAGACGGAAAAGAGTATAGAAGAGCCGAACAAAATTTGCAACAAACTTGAAATAACTTCTACCGATAGAACACTCCAACACATAATAACAGAATACAGGCTCCTTTCAAGTGCATTTGGAACATATTGTAAACCATAAAATGGACTTTAACACATTTGAAAGAACTAAATCCACATGAAGAATGACATCAGAACGTAACACAATTACAGGAGAAATGCATCACAGAGAAGCTCTCAAAAAACAGAGAGATTAAAGAGAAAATAGAGGCATAGAGAATAAATGTGGCTTAAATAATTGCAAAGACGTTATTTTAAATCAGTAAGGAAATATGATCTATTGCCAGAATCCTATCACACGCCAATAAACGGGATGGTTTAGAGATTTAAGTGCAAAAATATATACATTAGAAGAATATCCATATCAGTATTTTCTTAGGGAAGTCTCTCTCACAAACTAAGAACTCTGACATCAAAAAAGATGCCGTGAGAACATATTTGCAATACGATGACGATTTAAAAGGTTAAAATGATGGAGAGTAATCAGCCTGCTGCCACGTACTGTGTATAGTGTGAGATCATTTACATTAAAAATGCTTATGTGAATATATATGCTTGTGTGAGAATGAAGTAGGATTGGAAACCATGTGTACCAGGTTGGTAACAATTTTCACCTAATGAGGGGAAGGAACGGATGGAGTTGGTAAAAGGACAATAGTTCTCTTCATGTTCCTTCATGTGCATTAAAAAGATAAGCATGTGAAGTTCCCTGGTGGCGCAGTGGTTGAGAGTCCGCCTGCCGATGCGGGGGACACGGGTTCGTGCCCCGGTCCAGGAAGATCCCACGTGCTGCGGAGCGGCTGGGCCCCGTGAGCCATGGCCGCTGAGCCTGCGCGTCCGGAGCCTGTGCTCCGCAATGGGAGAGGCCACAACAGTGAGAGGCGCGCGTACCGCAAAAAAAAAAAAAAAAAAAGCACATGTTACACGTAATCAAAATATATGATATTAAAAATTAAATAGGAAAGAACAATGTTATATATGTTTCCTTCCCAGCTGTGACACATTAGAATAATTTAATACTCATTAATGTCTCAAAGGAATCCTCATAAAATGAATCGCTTTTTAATTGGCTAGCCTGTGGCCCAAGGACCACTGTGGTGTCTAGAATCACATTAAATAACCTACGGCAGTTATGCGTTTGAGCTATTTTATTTCCTTATTACACTTTGTCCCTTCGTTTTTGCTATCACTTTTTGTTGCTTTCAAGACATCTACTAAGCAAACATTCCAGGTTTTTGTGTATTACTCAACTGGCATTATTAGAGTAAAATTTGACAAAAATAATGCTTACTTATAAATGACTGAATATATATGGAATGTGAAACTTTATGTTTTGTTTTCTTTTTCTGTACAGATTTTAAAAAACCTCTGTTGTTTTTTTTTGGGGGGGCGGAGGGTACTTTATCCCTTTTTTTCTAGGTTCAAATAGTTCAAATTACTGGTTAAATGTGCTCTGAACACCCTACATGATTGTATTTTGAAATCAAGGTATTTATTTAGTCGAAAATGGAATGTAATAAAATTGACAATAGTTCACTTACCCTGTGAGAAGCAACCAGCAGCCTACTTTTTAATGATTCCCAAGTTTTCAAAGCTAATAATGATTTCCTCTATTTGGAATACTACACTTCCTAAAGACTAGTCTCACCAAAATTTAGTGCTAGTAAATTCAACTGGATAATTTCCCAGGTTATAATAACGTAACAAAACATTTTTATTATAATACATCATTCACTTAGCACCTTATTTTATATTTATCGTTTCAATCTAACTAAATATGAAATAATTTCAATCTAGCTAAATAGGAAATACATAATTTCTATAAAATTACATCTAAATATTAAGACAATACCTTAGCAATAATTAGTGTATAATTAAATTTTATTAAGGAGAGAGTTATTGGATCTACCTACTAAAAGTAGAAAATGCAGATAACAAACACAACAAGCAGTGATCTGAATTTTCATTTTATTACTTGAAATAAGAAAATTTATCCACCGACTTTAGAGACCTTTGTTTTCAAAAATGAAGTTCCCTGCTATACCTAGAATGTTCCTGATTAAATTAAAATGGGACATTTTACGAATGTGCCGATTACTTTACACATGCAAAGTAGAGTAGTGAATTTCACATTGTTTAAGGACAGAAAGCGCTGACAAAGCAGACCCGCGGGGACACCATTCTCCACTCTCCTGTGCCCACACTTCAGTGGCAGCCAGCGCCGTCCCTGAACTCATTCTCTGACTCGTACTGTCTATTCGTCTATAAGGTTAGATCAAAGAGATGTAAGTTTTCAGAGTTATTTTGTAAGAAAATAAATATTCTATTCACAAACAGTCTAACAACATAGAAAGTAAACTCTATATTTCCAGACAGTAAACAGGGGCCATTTTAATGAAAATTACCTTTGATTTAAACATCGCTAGAGATACAGATCCACGAAAAGACGAGTATCTATCTCAAGGGTAACACGGTACGTGTTAAACAACAGATACTGGCACTTAAGCATACTTATTTGCACAACCAGAAAAATATACCCGTCTTGGCCCTCCCTTACATATTCGCCCCTGGCAATAATATTTCGACGTTTGAATGCAAACAAGAATTTTTCTCTGAATTGTTTTCCAGATCTGTCACTCTTTCTAGGTTAAACGGGAAGTTGGCTGGTGAAGCATAAGGCAGGTACTCTGACCACTCAAAACGCAGTGACCTGCCCCCCACCCCCAGGATGGACTTCATTCTACTGTCCCCTCATTGTACAGCGAGTGTTGCAGTCTAAAGTTGGGGTGCAGGTCAGGATGGGGGCTTCCCGTCCCCACGGAGGGACAGACTAGGGGTCCGAGGATGGACAGGAGGGGACGGACTCTGAGAGCCTGGCCGCAGACAACCGTAGGCTCTGGGGAAGGTCAAGACCCACTCCCTCTAGCCCTGGCACCGCGGGCTGGGTTCCACGATGGAGGCCAGCCCAGCTAAGGGACCCGCGGGGGGGAGTGGCCTCTTTCAAGGCTCAGAGACCGGGGGCTTTCCTGATGCTTTGAGGAAAAGCCAAAGGGAGGCTCTTCCCACCTCGTGAGAGAAGGCTGCCAACGAAGGGTCGGCCCCTAACAGACGGGCCCCAGTGAGCAGACTAAGGAAGGTCAGCGCATGGAAAGGACCCAACAGCCGGAGGGAAAAATCAATGACACGCGGAGCTGAGTGAGTGAGGAGACAGCCCACTTACATTTAAACACACACTCGGGTGCTTCCGGGCGCACACATTTAAAAGTACACAACTGCTCTGTAGACCAAAAACCGTCATTTCCCGGCTAAGCCATCCCGCACGTGCATTGTAGGTGGGCAGCAAACTAGGGGCCCAGACGACACATCAGAACACAGACCAGAGGCGTGAAAGGGCTGAAATTCTGCGTAACATAGAGACGTCTGCAGGGTCTCACATTCCTGCTTGGTAGGTAAGAGGGTCAACCGCGCAGAGAAGCATTTCCAAAGTCCTCAGTTTTGCTGCCTCTTAATCCCCACTGCCCTCTTCCCCGACAAAGGTGCTTCTAGCCCTGCTCACCCCTTCCTGGAAAGGAAAAGCCTTCTTCTGTTTGATGTGAGAAGCTTGCAAGTTTGAGGTTGAGGTATTCTCCCCATCGCAAGAGTCTTTAAATAAAGTCTCTCTTTACTTAGTCTGGGTTTGTTCCCCCTTTTCTTTTCCCCCGAGACATGGATGGTTGATCGGATGGGGATCCCACACGTCTGAAGCAAGGCCCTGCAGTGACACCCCACCTTGTGGTGGATGGTGGGCAGGACACGCAGCAGGCTTCGCTCTGCGCTGCTTCTTATTTGACATTTTTATGGTGTCCTGAACACCCCTTGGGCCCCACTGTCTTCACCCAGGGCTTCTCTGCTCAGTCCCGACCCTCCACTCCTGCGGTCAGTCACTCAAGTTCAGGGCTCCGTCCCAGCAGGGGCAGGTCTCGAGGGGTTCAGGGGCTCCAGGAGCAACCACCTTGGGCTCAAAAAGCTCATTTTGTTAAAAATATAGTTTCATCCTAAGATAAAATTTACCCTAAGATAAAATTTATCCTAACACTAATTTTCAAAACCTGTATAAGATAAAATCTACACGGATACAAAAAATGATGAAATGTTCCCCCCAAAATTATTTGTCATGGTCACTGCTGGCTAATATTTAAAGAGTGTATTTATTCACATAATATTTTAAAATTAGTGTTAAATATTATACTGGTACAAAACTAAAATGTGATTTCTTTTCTTCTCTAATGACAAAATTTTCTTGGATTATTGGTCTACTCTTGAAAAGAGATTGTAGGGCTTCCCTGGTGGCGCAGTGGTTGAGAGTCCGCCTGCCGATGCAGGGGACATGGGTTCGTGCCCCGGTCCGGGAGGATCCCACGTGCCGCAGAGCGGCTGGGCCCGTGAGCCGTGGCCGCTGAGCCTGCGCGTCCGGAGCCTGTGCTCCGCAATGCCGGGAGAGGCCACAACAGTGAGAGGCCAGCGTACCGCAAAAAAAAAAAAAAAAAAGATTGTAAAATAACTTTTTCTTTGTCTTCTGGGCAATCTGCCTGAATGGTAAACATTCTGTGTCTGATCAGAATATTTTCCTGTGCCTTATGTTTATCTTAATTATTAAAATTTTATCTTAATTATTAAAAAGAGAGTCAGAAGCCAACTATGTATGTTTACAAGAAAGACACTGAAGTCTAAGTAATAAATAAAGACAGACAATAAAAATGTTAGCAAGTATATCAGGCAAATGTAATAAGTTTGAAAGTAGGAGTGGTAACATTACTATCCGATAACGTGAAATCTATGCTAAAAAGTGGTAAGTAGGGTACAGTGTAATAAAATAAAGGGATAAGAAGCATAATTAATGGATAAAACAGAAATAAATCCATATATCTAAAAAACAGAGGAGCAAACACATACAGCAAAAAGCACAAAAAGTACTAGAAGGACCTATTTAAATACAATTATAATGTAATCCATCAATATGGATTTCTCAGAATTAAACATATAAGCTGACATAACTTAGGACGCTTTTTTGTTTGGTTTTGTGCTATGGACTGAATTGTGTCCCTCACCCCCAAATTCATGAATATGAAGCTCTACCCCCCAAAGTGATGGCATTTGGAGGTGTGGGCTTTGGAAGGTGATTAGGTCATGAAGGGAGAACCTCATGACGCGATCAGTGGCCTAAAAGACAGACTCCAGATCTCTCTCTCGCTCTCTCTCTCTCTCTCTCTGCCTTGTGAGAAGACAGCTGCCTCCAAGCCTGGAAGTGAGCCTTCACCCAGACCCCAATCTGCCAGCACCTGATCTAGGACTTCCCCGTCTCCAGAATTTGAGAAGCAAATGTGTAGTATTCAATCCACCTGGTCTAGGGTATTTAATTATAGTAGCCCGAGCTAAGACATTTTATTTTGTTTTGTTGTGCAAAAGCCCCGCCAACCTTTGCCAATATTTTGTGAACAATTCACTACCAAAAAAGGAAACCAAGATTAGATTAACAATGAAATGTAACAGCATGCTCACCAGAATGAACAGTTAAAAAGAATGGTAGTGATTTTTTTACTTCCAGGGATCAAGGCAAAAGTTAACTCATCGTGCTTTGCTGTTAGAAATTAGAAAGGCCCTAAGCTTTTCGCAAAGCAGTCTGGTAACATCTATTCTTGTTTATAATTTGAAATGCGAAGTAATATTGACCTATTACTTCGACTACCTGGAATCTTCCTTATAGAAATAAAAGCCTACCAATTAACCACAGAATTGATTGAGAAAGAGAAAATAATCATTCCTAGGGGAACAAGTGCTTGATTAAATTATGGTGTATCCACACAATGTAGTATTTTGATGGCTTCTTTGCTTCATCCATCCATTAATTCTACTCAGTTTTAACGTTAGTGAATGCTACGTGTCAAATTATTCTACATTCTGATGATACAATGGTGATCTCTCATTTATGGTTCTCTAGTGTGCAGAGAGAGAGAAAATCAACAAAAAATGTGTAGATGAATATTACAGTAGACGGTGAGAGATGCTATGGAGGAAAAACAGGACTAGAAAAGAGATGGGGAGCCCAGTACTGGAGGGCCGGTGTCAGGAGAGGCTTCACCCAGGGGTAGGTGGGTCTCAGGAGCTGAGGGACTCGGCCATTCCCCATCTAGGGACTTGTCTTATCTTTTAACAGCTTCCTTCTGGAGATTTACTCCCTTTGGCCTCTGACCCCTTCAAGCTCTATAAATAATCCTCTACCTACTGTTCCACTGATTCTGCAAAGACATTCAACTCCCAAAGAGCTTCCTGTTAATTCGCCCACAATATTAAGACTGTCTCATTTTTTGTAAGAAAAAGCCAGAAAGGGAAATAATATTTAGGAGTGTGTACAATTAACCAGGCATTGTACTGCGTGTCCTACAAGCTCTCCTTTTATCCATTGCCAAATACAGGTGGGATTATTAGTCTTAACTAAGCTCAACAAAGAAAGGTGAGAGTGAGAAATAAAAATATCCAAGTATGAGTACTGGGTGAACAGGTGTGGACATGAATCAAAAAAGTCAACATGGAAGGATCTGGAACAAAACTTTGCGCTATGCCAGACATGAATACAGGGGCAAACATACTTTATTATTTCTATTAAGTAAGATCAGGCATCTTACTTACTCTCAAGGCATCAAAAAATTAGCTTCTGTCAAAAATTTAAACGATAATTCTGGAGACAAGCCTGGAAGCACTCCTACGAGGTAGGGAAATACTGTGGTTTCTTTGAGGACTTCCTAAGAAGAAGCATATAGATGTGGCCACCACACATTCACACACAATTATTATGTCTTTCTGTGAAAGCTGAATGAAAAATAATGATTACATTCTTTTGAACATAAATACGATCCATAAACACCAAGTGTTGGGATTACAGAAAATTCCTTGGTGACAGGAAAACAAATGGGGCATTTTAGGAAACACAGATTAGGGATGGCCGTGCCCTCTTTATCAAGTGATTCTGTTAGAAATGTGTAGCTGAGGGTTGCGAGTGGGAGTTCACAGCCTCATGGCAATAAGCAGCGGGCAATGGGCCCTTCTCTTGTCAGCCGGACACTGCCCCTGATCACTGCCCCACCTTCGCCCCTTGCATCTTAGAGCGAATGAGGCGGTCTTGGAAAGCTCCCCCCAATTAAGCTCAGGTTTCAGTATCTTTCTTTTACACGCATGAAAAATGCTATAGATATTTTTTATAAATGAAAAAATATAAAATGAAGAGTTCATAAAATTATTCATAGCAAGTGCACTATTTCAGGTTGCAGTTCCTATTTCTAAGAAATGAAAACACACTTTTACATAGATTATATAGATGAAAGAATCACGTAAGATTCGTTTGGCTCTTAGTTCCTTCTTTCTTTTTTATTTATTTATTTATTTTTTTGCGGTATGCGGGCCTCTCACTGTTGTGGCCTCTCCCGTTGCGGAGCACAGGCTCCGGATGCGCAGGCTCAGTGGCCATGGCTCACGTGCCCAGCCGCTCTGCGGCATGTGGGATCTTCCCGGACCGGGGCACGAACCCGTGTCTCCTGCATCGGCAGGCGGACTCTCAACCACTGCGCCACCAGGGAAGCCCCTCCTTCTTTCTTTGATGAATCTGATTTGCAGCGTGGTAAACATCCTGTTTCTACTGACATACTTGGGTCAAATCAGAAATGACTACAGTGGAGGAGGGCTAATCGTGTTGTTTAAAAATCTAAGCCCTTCAAAATTATTACCTTTGCTCCCCGTGTTGTTCTACTCTTTAGCACTTCAGCCAAAAGACTGGAAAATATTCCTACTCTTTCAATTCAACTGGAAGCTCAATGCTGTCTCTATTTCCTTTTCCAATCGGAGTTGTCACAAACGCTTTATTTCCTTGCAAAATACATGTCATGGCTGAGCTTGGAAGTAAAAACAACGTTCAGACTTCTGTTCAGCATCTAAGTAAACAGGAAACTTTGACCTAAGTGATTCACTGGACATAAAATCCCATATCAAAGACAACGACACACATCAAATTTAGAAGCCTTACTGCTTCTCTCCGGCCGCAGCGATGCTTTCGTCTTCTTGTTCTGGCCTCCACTCTCATGCAGGGCCTTGAACCAGTCCCGCAGTCTGCTGGCCATCTCCCTGAGCTCCAGGTCACTGCAGCCTGGAAACAAAGAGGAACAACACAAAGCCTGAAGAGTCACTGAGCATCATGTCAGAGCCAGTTCTCAAATTATTCCAATACCTAAAAGGGGAAAACGAATACAGTTGCTAATTGTGCTTTAGCCTTGAAGAACGAAATATGTGTTTGCAACATAACAAGATGTAGTATAACAGTAACATTTCTTTAATAAAGAAATATGACTAGTGGAATTCTGCCTGCACTCTTCAGAGGCTCTGCCTGTTAACATCACATGGATCTAGTCATAATATTTACGTACTGAATACATCACGGGAAGATGCTGGTGGATCGTCTGGGGAAACAAGGGGCTGAAACACCAAAATGAATACGTACACATTTATTATTGGCTCTACCTATTATAACAGCTTATGAATTATAAACCTCCATTAGTATGTGCTATATATATAGGAATTATCAAATATAAACATGTGCTGTTTTTATTTGGTTTAATCTTAATCCTACATATTTTTTGACCACAGAAAAGGAAGAGCTCTTATTTGACATTAGGAAAATATTTAAGAAAATGACACCATATTTCTGTTGTACAAGAAAGGTGTTAGCAAACGTTGACGTTTGGACTTAATTCCTCTTTTCAAAATATTGTTATTTACCAATAATTATGCTCTTAAAATCAGTCTATACAATAAGAGTAGCAGAATATATTTTATAATATGTATGCGTGTGTGTGAGACTAGTGCTAAAATATGGTACGTCAAATTCAGTTAATTTGTTGCCAAAATATTTTGAAAATATAAGAACTACTTATTTATATTGTTACTGGAGACCTCATTCCTCTTCAAGTACCTAATGTGTAATTTCCTGAACCAAGTGCCCTGTAACAGACTCAGATTGTTAAAAACAATAATTTACACAATGATATTAAAGTGTTACATTACACTTAATATATGCTATACACATTATATTACAATATGTATTATATATAATGTAACATGTACAACATAAAAAATAGAGTGTGTGGCAATATAATTTAAGAATCTAAGACCACTTCCTGGTATTAAATAAAACTGCAGACTAATAGGCCCTCCCGGTACCCAGTGAGGTGGAAGACCCGTATCAGCAAATCACTGTGACATTTCAGGACCCTGGAGGCATGAAACAAGACCCTAAAACAGCTGTGGAGGTAGAGCAACACGAAGTGCCGTGTGCAAAGAATAAAGACTTGGAATGTCTTCAGACTTTTCAGGAGTAACATTGACAGGCAGAAAGAAAACTGTTAAATTACTTCGTAGTTTATACTGGGAATCCTACATCCAGAAAAATCAGGTGGAAGAGTAAGCTAAAGATATTTGAAATATACAAGATCCCAAGATTAACCACCCACATCACCTTTCCCCAGGAGCCACTCGAAGATGTGATCCATCAGAGAGAGAACTGACGACTGGATGTGAGACACAGGAAATAAGAGCCTTAGGCGAGAAGTTAGGCGGTTTCTGGGACGACGGGAAAGAGCGTCCCAGGACACGTGCTGTGGGTTTGAGCATGGCTGGTCGAGGGTTAGGGCTGCAGGATTTACCGTTGTCATTTCATCCAGGGAAACAATAAGCTACGTGAAGGTGGAAGAAAACATTACTTTTACAGGTCATGTCCAGGCTGGCTGAGGCTGAGGGACGGAGACAAAGAGTCCCTCTAATGTGACCGTGGACACTCCAGCCTGCGGCTCTGTGCCCACAGACATCCAGGCGAGAGTCTGCTGACTCCACGAACTACTATGCAGAAGAAGACGAAAGCCTACCTGAAGAAAGGCATTCTTCTACATAAGTGCATATGCTCATTTACCTGACACGTATCTCTGGAGGGAAAAGACAAGGCTGGTGAGGCTAGTTCTCTCCAGCGGGGGGGGGAAACCAGATGAAGGAAGGAAAGTGCTGTGAGGCAGTCTTATGTTTACTGTTCATCTCTTTTTTCCTATTCAATTGTGTGCTTAAACCCCTATTAGCATTCAAAAATAAACAGAAAGTTTCAAATTTCTTTCAAGAATTAATTACAATGCTTCCAACCCTCCACCCAGCATTTCTCTCTCTTAAAAATTATCTTGCAGGTGTACCACACATACGCAAGCTTATTTAAATTGCCAAGGTCATTTACTCAGCACTTCTCTAACAGCAGGGGCGTTAACAACACTGCTGTCAGCAGTGGCCTGGTGGGATAAGCCAGGGACACCCACCCGCAATGAAGCTCTGAGTCACTAATACGTTAAGAAGGTCATTATGTAGAGACATGGAACAATACCTACACTACAGCTTCTGGTGAAAAAAGATGAACACAAAAGATGTCAGGTACACTTCCGTTAGTATAAAAAGGGAGGAAAATGTGTTTGTTCATGTATGCCTAAAATATCTCCGGAAACACACAGCAGAGATCGAGAGACTTTCACCTCTACAAGGGGGATGGGGGAGAGGAGATCCAGGTTGGAGGAGACGTCTGTGTATGTACATTTATACTTTTATTTTATTTTTTCCCACCCACATGAGAGTCCTTTATTTATATATTTATTTATTTAACTTTCATTTATAATTTTAAACATTACACCATGTTAATGCATTACCTACTTTAAACATTCAAAAATGAATTTTAGTTCTTTCCTTTATCCACCTTATATTTTTCCCAAACCACACCCAGCAAAGAGCAAAGTTTCATCCAATAAAATACCTGCTGAAGAATGATAAAAAGTCTGTTGAAAAGATGGCATAAATTTTCTTTTATTGTGTTAGTTAATTTTAGTGATATAGTGCCTACAATGTATATCTAATGAAATGTTTGTAAACTTGTATGATTTTTATGAGGTTAAGTGATTTACATTTAAAAATAATACCATTAAAAAAATTTCCTCAAATATGAGACATCACACAGCTTTACTGTGTGTCACACACACCTGAGCTTAAGTTTCAACAGAAGGTTATGTATGTCTCGTAATAGAACATTCCAGGAATTAAGAATCCTGTGGTAATAATGATATGATAACAGCAGGTAACACTACACACTTACTGCTAGTTCTTTACAGATATGAGCAAGTTTAATCCTTATAAACACTCTATGAAGATTATACTACTGGGAGGACCTTCAAGATGGCGGAAGAGTAAGACGCAGAGATCACCTTCCTCCCCACAGATACATCAGAAATACACCTACACGTGGCACAACTCCTACAGAACACCTACTGAACGCTGGCAGAAGACCTCAGACCTCCCAAAAGGCAAGAAACTCCCCACGTACCTGGGTAGGGTAAAAAAAAAAAAGAGTAAACAGAGACAAAATGATAGGGAAGGTACAAGCACCAGTGGGAGGGAGCTGTGAAGGAGGAAAGGTTTCCACACACGAGGAAGCCCCTTCGCGGGCGGAGACTGCGGGTGGCGGAGGGGGAAAGCTTCGGCGCCGCAGAGGAGAGCGCAGCAACAGGGGTGCGGGGGGCAAAGCGGAGAGATTCCCGCATAGAGGATCGGTGCCGACCAGCACTCACCAGCCCGAGAGGCTTGTCTGCTCACCTGCCGGGGCGGGCGGGAGCTGGGAGCTGAGGCTCGGGCTTCGGTCGGAGCGCAGGGAGAGGACTGGGGTTGGCGGCGTGAACATAGCCTGAAGGGCGTTAGTGCACCACGACTAGCCGGGAGGGAGTCCGGGGAAAAGTCTGGACTTGCCTAAGAGGCAAGAGACTTTTTAATCCTTCTTTGTTTCCTGGTGCGCGAGGAGAGGGGATTAAGAGCACCGCCTAAACGAGCTCCAGAGATGAGCGCGAGCCGTGGCTATCAGCGCAGACACCAGAGACGGGCATGAGACGCTAACGCTGCTGCTGCCGCCACCAAGAAGCCTGTGTGCGAGCACAGGTCACTATCCACACCCCCCTTCCGGGGAGCCTGTGCCGCCCGCCACTGCCAGGGTCCCAGGATCCAGGGACAGCTTTCCCGGGAGAACGCACGGCGCGCCTCAGGCTGGTGCAACGTCACGCCGCCTCTGCCGCCGCAGGCCCGCCCACACTCCGTGCCCCTCCCTCCGCCCTGGCCTGAGTGAGCCAGAGTCCCCGAATCAGCGGCTCTTTTAATCCTGCACTGTCTGAGCGAAGAAGAGACGCCCTCAGGCGACCTACACGCAGAGGCGGGGCCAAATCCAAAGCTGAACCCTGGGAGCTGTGCGAACAAAGAAGAGAGGGAAACTTCTCCCAGCAGCCTCAGGAGCAGCGGATTGAATCTCCACAGTCAACTTGATGTACCCTGCATCTGTGGAATACGTGAAGAGACAATGAATCATCCCAAAATTGAGGAGGTGGACTTTGGGAGCAACTGGAGATTGGGGTGTGCTGTACGCGACTGACCAGTTTCTGATTTTTATGTTTATCGTAGTTTACTTTTCAGCGCTTGCTATCATTGGTGGATTTATTAGTTCGGTTGCTCTCTTTTTTTTTAAAATAACTTAAAAAATTTTTAAAATAATATTTAAAAAATGTTTTATTTTAATATCTTTCTTTTCTTTTTTTTCTCTCTTTTTCTCTGAGCCATGTGGCTGACACGGTCTTGGTGCTCCAGCCTGGTGTCAGGCCTGAGCCTCTGAGGTGGGAGAGCCAAGTTCAGGACACTGGACCACCAGAGACCTCCCGACCCTACATAATATCAATTGGGTAGAGCTTTCCCAGAGATCTCCGTCTCAATGCTAAGACCCAGCTCCACTCAACGACCAACAAGCTTCAGTGCTGGAAACCCCATGCCAAACAACGAGCAAGACAGGAACACTACCCCACCCATTAGCAGAGAGGCTGCCTAAAATCTTAATAAGTTCACAGACACCCCAAAACACACCACTGGACACAGTCCTGCCCACCAGAAAGACAAGATCCAGCCTCATCCACTAGAACAAAGGCACAAGTCCCATCCGCCAGGAAGCCTACACATCCCAGTGAACCAACCTTACCCACTGGGGACAGACACCGAAAACAACGGGAACTATGAACCTGGAGCATGCGAAAAGGAGACCCCCAAACACAGTAAGTCAAGCAAAATGAGAAGACATAAAAACACAAAGCAGATGAAGGAGCAAGGTAAAAACCCACCGGACTTAACAAATGAAGAGGAAATAGGCAGTCTACCTGAAAAAGAATTCAGAGTAATGACAGTAAAGATGATCCAAAATCTTGGAAACAGAATAGACAAAATGCAAGGAACACTTAACAAGGACGTAGAAGAACTAAAGAGCAAACAAAAATGATGAACAACAAAATAAATGAAATTAAAAATTCTCTAGAAGGAATCAATAGCAGAATAACAGAGGCAGAAGAACGGATAAGTGACCTGGAAGATAAAATAGTGGAAATAACAACTGCAGAGCAGAATAAAGAAAAAAGAATGAAAAGAACTGAGGACAGTCTCAGAAACCTCTGCGACAACATTAAATGCACCAACATTTGAATTATAGGGGTCCCAGAAGAAGAAGAAGAAAAGAAAGGGACTGTGAAAATATTTGAAGAGATTGTAGTTGAAAACTTCCCTAATATGGGAAAGGAAATAGTCAAGTCCAGGAAGTGCAGAGAGTCCCATACAGGATAAATCCAAGGAGAAACATGTCATCTGCAAACAGTGACAGCTTTACTTCTTCTTCTTCATGATCAAGAAAAATATTAAAAGCAGCATGGGAAAAGCAACAAATAACACACCAGGGAATCCCCATAAGGTTAACAGCTGATCTTCCAGCAAAAACTCTGCAAGCCAGAAGGGAGTGGCAGGACATATTTAAAGTGATGAATGGGAAAAATCTACAACCAAGATTAATCTACCTAGCAAGAATCTCTTTCAGATTTGATGGACAAATTAAAACCTTTACAGACAAGCAAAAGCTAAGAGAATTCAGCACCACCAAACCAGCTTTACAAAAAATGCGAAAGGAACTTCTCTTGGCAGGAAACACAAGAGAAGGAGAATATCTACAATAACAAACCCAAAACAGTTAAGAAAATGGTAATATGAATGTACATATCAATGATTACCATAAATGTAAATAGATTAAATGCTCCAACCAAAAGAAATAGACTGGCTGAATGGATACAAAAACAAGAGACACATTTCAGACCTAGAGACAAACATAGACGGAAACAGAGGGGATGGAAAAAGATACTCCATGCAAATGGAAATCAAAAGAGAGCTGGAGTAGCAATTCTCGTTATCAGAAAAAATATACCTTAACATGAAGACTATTACAGGAGATAAAGAAGGACACTACATAATGATCAAGGGATCAATATAAGAAGATATAACATTGTAAATATTTACGCAGCCAACATAGGAGCACCAATACATAAGGCAAATGCTAACAACCATAAAAGGGGAAATTGACAGTAACATAATCACAGTAGGGGACTTTAACACCCCACTTTCACCAAAGGACAGATCATCCAAAATGGAAACAAATAAGGAAACACAGGCTTTAAATGACACATTAAACAAGATGGACTTAATTGATATTTATAGGACCTTCCATCCAAAAACAACAGAATACACTTTTTTCTCAAGTGCTCATGGAACATTCTCCAGGATAGATCATATCTTGGGTCACAAATCAAGCCTTGGTAAATTTAAGAAAATTGAAATCGTATAAAGTATCTTTTCTGACCACAATGCGATGACACTAGATATCAATGACAGGAAAAAAAACTGTAAAAAATACAAGCACATGGAGGCTAAACAATACACTACTTAATAACGAAGTGTTCACTGAAGAAATAACAGAGGAAATAAAAAAATACCTAGGAACAAATGACAATGAAAACACAACGGCTCAAAACCTATGGGATGCAGCAAAAGCAATTCTAAGAGGGAAGTTTATAGCAATACAATCCTACCTCAAGAAATAAGAAACATCTCAAATAAACAACCTAATTTTACACCTAAAGCAATTAGAGAAAGAAGAACAAAAAACCCCTAAAGTTAGCAGAAGGAAAGAAATCATAAAGATCAGATGAGAAATAAATGATAAAGAAATAAAGGAAACAATAGCAAAGATCAATAAAACTAAAAGCTGGTTCTTTAAGAAGATAAACAAAATTGATAAAGCTTTAGCCAGACTCATCGAGAAAAAAAGGGAGAAGACTCAAATCAACAGAATTAGAAATGAAAAAGGAGAAGTAACAACTGGCAGTGCAGAAATACAAAGGATCACGAGAGATTACTACAAGCAACTATGCCAAGAAAATGGACAACCTGGAAGAAATGGACAAATTCGTAAAAAAGCACAAAGTTCCAAGACTGAACAAGGAAGAAACAGAAAATACAGACAGACCAATCACAAGCACTGAAATTGAGACTGTGATTAAAAATCTTCCAACACAAGCCCAGGACCAGATGGCTTCACATGCGAATTCTACCAAACATTTAGAGAAGAGCTAACACCTATCCTTCTCAAACTCTTCCAAAATATAGCAGACGGAGGAACACTCCCAAACCCATTCTATGAGGACACAATCACCCTCATACCAAAACCATACAAAGATGTCACACAAAAAAGAAAGCACAGGCCAATATCACTGATGAACATAGATGCAAAATTCCTCAACAAAATATTAGCAAACAGAATCCAGCAGCACATTAGAAAGATAATAGACCCTGATCAAGTGGGGTTTATCCCAGGAATGCAAGGATTCTTCAACATATGCAAATCAATCAATGTGATACACCATATTAACAAACTGAAGGATAAAAATCATATGATCATCTCGATAGATGCAGAAAAAGCTTTCGACACCCATTTATGATAAAAACTCTCCAGAAAGTAGGCATAGAGGGAACTTACCTCAACATAAAAAAGGCCATATATGACAAACCCACAACCAACATTGTTCTCAATGGTGAAAAGCTGAAACCATTTCCACTAAGATCCAGAACACGACAAAGTTGCCCATTCTCACCATTATTATTCAACATAGTTTTGGAAGTTTTAGCCACAGCTATCAGAGAAGAAAAAGAAATAAAAGGAATCCAAATCGAAAAAGAAAAAGTAAAGCTGTCACTGTTTGCAGATGACATGATACTACACATAGAGAATTCTAAAGATTCTACCAGAAAACTACTAGAACTAATCAATGTATATGGTAAAGTAGCAGGATACAAAATTAATGCAGAGAATTCTCTTGCATTTCTATACACTAATGGTGAAAAATATGAGAAATTAAGGAAACACTCTCATTTACCACTGCAACAAAAAGAATAAGATACCTAGGAATAAACCTACCTAAGGAGACAAAAGACCTGTGTGCAGAAAACTATAAGACACTGATGAAAGAAATTAAAGAGGATACAAACAGATGGAGAGATATACCATGTTCCTGGATTGGAAGAATCAACATTGTGAAAACGATTACACTACCCAAAGCAATCTACAGATTTAATGCGATCCCTATCAAACTACCAATGGCATTTTTCACAGAACTGAACAAAAAATTTCACAATTTGTATGGAAACACAAAAGACCCCGAGTAGTCAAAGCAATCTTGAGAAAGAAAAATGGAGCTGGAGGAATCAGGCTCCCGGACTTCAGACTCTACTACAAAGCTACAGTAATCAAGACAGTATGGCACTGGCACAAAAACTGAAATATAGATCAATGGAACAGGATAGAAAGCCCAGAGATAAACCCATGCACATATGGTCACCTTATCTTTGATAAAGGAGGCATGAATATACAATGGAGAAAAGACAGTCTCTTCAATAAGTGGTGAGGGGAAAACTGGACAGCCATGTGTAAAGGAATGAAATTAGAACACTCCCTAAAACCATACACAAGAATAAAGTCAAAATGGTTTAAACACCTAAATGTAAGGCCGGACACTATAAAACTCTTAGAGGAAAAACATAGGCAGAACACTCTCTGACATACATCACAGCAAGATCCTTTTTGACCCACCTCCTAGAGTAATGGAAATAAAAACAAAAATAAACAAATGGGACCTAATGAAGCTTAAAAGCTTTTGCACAGCAAAGGAAACCATAAACAAGATGAAAAGACAACCCTCATAATGGGAGAAAATATTTGCAAACGAAGCAACTGACAGAGGATTAATCTCCAAAATATACAAGCAGCTCATGCAGCTTAATATCAAAAAAAACAAACAACCCAATCCAGAAATGGGCAGAAGACCTAAATAGATATTTCTCCAAGGAAGATATACCGATTGCTAACAAACACATGAAAGGATGCTCAACATCACTAATCATTAGAGAAATGCAAATCAAAACTACAATGAGGTATCACCTCACACCAGTCAGAATGGCCATCATCAAAAAATCTACAAACTATAAATGCTACAGATGGTGTGGAGAAAAGGGAACCCTCTGGCACTGTTGGTGGGAATGTAAATTGATACAGTTACTATGGAGAACAGTATGGAGGTTCCTTAAAAAACTACAAATAGAACTACCATATGACCCAGCAATCCCACTACTGGGCATATACCCTGAGAAAACCATAATTCAATAAGAGTCATGTACCAAAATGTTCATTACAGCTCTATTTACAATAGCCAGGAGATGGAATCAACCTAAGTGTCCATCGACAGATGAATGGATAAAGATGTGGCACGTATATACAATGGTATATTACTCAGCCATAAAAGGAAACGAAATTGAGTTATTTGTAGTCAGGTGGATGGACCTAGAGTCTGTCATATGGAGTGAAGTAAGTCAGAAAGAGAAAAATACCGTATGCTAACACATATATGTGGAATCTAAAAAAAAAAAAAAAAAAGGTTCTGAAGATCCTAGGGGCAGGACAGGATTAAAGAAGCAGATGTAGAGAATGGACTTAAGGACACAGGGAGGGGGAAGGGTAAGCTGGGACGAAGTGAGAGAGTGGCATGGACATATACACACTACCAAATGTAAAATAGATAGCTAGTGGGAAACAGCCGCATAGCACAGGGAGATCAGCTCGGTGCTTTGTGACCACCTATAGGGGTGGGATAGGGAGGGTGGGAGGGAGGTGCAAGAGGGAGGGGATATAGGGATATATATATATGTATAGCCGATTCACTTTGTTATACAGCAGAAACTACCACACCATTGTAAAGCAATTATACTCCAATAAAGATGTTAAAAAAACCCAATATTTGGTATGAAGCACCAATTGGAAAATTTGGGCAATTATGAATATTTCATGTAGGTTTTTGTGTCCATATGTTTTTATTTCCCCTAGTGAAGTCATTAGAATTGGAATTACAGGATCTTGGGGTATGTTAGTTTCATAATAAAAGTTTTTTTTCAAAGTTAAAAAAAAAGATTTTAGTACTACTGCTTCCATGTAAGTGTCAGGAAATTGAGAGCTTTAGAACTGTCTGAGCTCAGAGAAGTGGGAGGACAAGTTCTGAACCCAAAAGGATAGACGTCAGAGCCCAGGTTCTTAATCCTGACAGGAAAACCCCCTCAGTAGTCTCAATAATAATAATCACCACCAGTGCCGCAGCCACGGCAGCAAAGCCGTACTTAGAATAGCCAAGTCAAAGCTTCACTCCAAGGCCATGAATTTCCGCTCTGGGAATTGAGGACTGTAGTCCTCATTACTGATGCGTGGTGATCGCCACGCAGAGCTGGGTGATGTTAGCAAAACACACTTTTAGAAGAAAATAACACGAAACCTATGTAAATATATCTTCTTGACTCAGAAGGAATCACTTGTCTTCCAGTCCAATTTTTATGCCAGTTAAGAACAGATCCCAGAGATGTGATGAACACCAAACGGAGGAGAGTTTATGCTGCTACAGACCTCACAGCAGTTCACAAAGGCCACGATGAAGTCACAGAAGACGTGCCTTGGGGCTTCCCTAGCGGCCCAGTGTTTGAGAGTCTGCCTACCAATGCAGGGGACACGGGTTCGTGCCCCGGTCAGGGAAGATCGCACGTGCCGCGGAGTGGCTAGGCCCGTGAGGCATGGCCGCTGAGCCTGTGTGTCCGGAGCCTGTGCTCCGCGACGGGAGAGGCCACAACAGTGAGAGGCCCGCGTACCGCAAAACAAACAAACAAAAAACAAACAGAAGATGTGCCTTCCCCTAATCGTTTAAGAGAAGCCACAGTATTGCCATCACTTTTTATGAGTCCAGCTGCCCTTGCCATATACACAAAAAAGGACATGCCTAGCTCATGCAAGCTTGAAATATATTACTTATAGGACGACAGTCACAATTCCCTGGCTACCAAATCCTTTGCTACGGACACGCTCCGATAGGAACACGAGCAGTCAGACCCCACCCACGTGAGGGTCTGACGGCCAGCAGCACTTCAGTAGTGTTCTTTTCCAGAAAAAGTCAATGATGTCTCTTCCTTCCTGATGTTTTCCAAAAGTTCTACTATATTGATTTTTTTCTAGATATAGAATCTTGCATTTATACAGCATGAAATGCTTTGAATGAGGTTTCACATTTGATTTTAATGTCAAGCCTGGAAAATTAGGTTAAGGATTATTATCATTTTTTCTTTTTACAGCTATGGAAACTGGGACACAGAAGTTAAATGCTGCCCTAAGTTTTATAGCCAGTAGTGACTAGAGCAGGCTTCGTGCTCACTGATTTAATTGTATTTGTAGTCAGGAGTGAATAACAGAACAATAAATCATAATCAATGTGAACAAAAGAAAAGCTGGGTTTCAATGCAAGGTTCTTCAGTTGTGTCCAGTTATAAACTAGGGCCTGATATTACACAAAGCAAAGCAGTGAAAAGGGAAGAGGTCTTAGAAAAAGTTACATATTGTATTTATAGTTGTGTACAGACACAAAGGTCTTTGACAAGAGAAGAAAACATGTAGAAGAATGGATGGGATTATTGTAGAAGAGAAAATAAAAGCAAGAGAGAGGAGTTACAGAGGAAGAACAAAAAAGAGATGCTAGGAGACATGAGGGGATCCATCTAGAAGTCCAATATCTGACTTACACAGTTATTGAGAAAGAATTTGAAGTGGATAAATTACTTTAAAAATACAGAAAATAATTCCTATAACTGCAGAAGGAGAGAAGTTTTCAGAGAGAGGGACCCTGAGTTCTTAGCTGAATGAATTAAACATACACATATACACACTCACACAAAGACATCTTTGAAAAGAGAATATGAAATATAAAACGATTACAAGAGCTTTCAGGAAGAAAACAAAACTGAACAAATAAACAGTCAAACAAAAACAAACAAATGGTTACTACCAAAGGCAAAGGATCAGCTTGATATCTCAATAGTCATTAGCAATAATGGATTACAGACAATTACGAAGCAAACCTTCAACATTCTAAAGAAAACTGATTTGAATCTCGTATGCCACATCCATTCAATTAGCAATCAATAGGGCAGAATAAAGGCAGTTGAGCTGAGCAAGGACTCAGAGATTTTTGCATTTGACACCACCAGAAGAGTGGGCTGAAGCAAAATGAGAGGAAATTAAGAAAAACAAAGGCAAGAAATTCACAAAAGAAAAACGGAGAAGGACATACTCAAAGGAGCTGTGCAGAAGATCTGGGGGGACGGCTGGGGGGCGGGGAACAGACCCAGGTGGTGCGGAGAGGGACGTGACAGAGCTTGTGAAAACTCATCACCGTCAGTCGTGATAAAGGCAGCTGGGGCGGAAATGGTAGACCGCACTTCAAATTGATGCTGGGGATACTCTCCACGGAGACTGAAGGAAATGCACTTGCACAGACGAAATTCCAGCATAAATTCTCACTCTGCAGTGAACAATATTTACATTATCACTGTAGGGTCAAAGTTCTTGATAGCAAAGTGACTCAAAAAGAATTCCCAGAAGACCTACTGGTGGTTATAGTATAGTATAATCTAAGTGTCGTCACTCTTGGGAATGAGTGGTCCCACTATGGCCACTGGACATGGGGAGATAGAGGTGAAGACACGTAGAGTGAGTAGCCGATGTTCCCATTTTACCAAATGAGCAGACAAGAGCCACCTGTGGACCTGAAAGCAGATGGTTACGTGTTCTGGGTTTTGTTTTGTTTTTTTTTTGCTACTTCTATTGCTTTTTGAAATTGAAATAACTGGAAAACTAAGAATAACCATATCTTTATATTGGACAGTGGGAGGGAAGTGAAATTTATTCTCATGTATCAAAGCAAAAAATCTAGAGGTAATGTCTGAAGTTGATAAATAGCCATTTCACCAACAGCTAATCACCAGATGGGGAAAACCATCAGGGCTTAAAAATGACCAGCTCTGTGACCAGGGCTGGGATGAGAAGTGTGGCAGGGGGCCCCTGGGGGTTTTATTATAATCCCTTCTAAGCCTTTCACTTCTCAGCCACACTTGAAAGTCAGAGGGTCACTCCCCTCTCAGCACCATGTCTCCCCTTTATGCAAACCCTGGGGGGTTACTGTATGCACAGTGAGGGGCGGGAGCTGAGGGGGGCAGTTTGCATTACAACACGGAGGGACCAGCTTCCTTTACACACCTATGAGCTCAGAGCATTCGTCACCTCACTTCAAATCATAGCTGTTCGGTGGCAAATCTGGTACTGCTAATTCAGAACAATGTCTATTCTGCTAAACCAGCCTCTTTTCCCCACCATTAAACAAAATAATATTATTAAGATGTCACTGGCAGGGCAGACACAAAGGCCTGTGAACCCACAACTGTATGGATCTACATGGGTAGGATCACCCAGAGTGAGGACGGATGGAGAGATCTGGGGACATTCAGTGCCTTTAGATGCCCAAAGCATTTTCTTTTGGAGGCCCCTACCTGTAGCATACATTAAAAATAATATATTAGGTATAAAATCTTTGAAAATATTTTTTAAAATTTTGCAAGTTAATTTAATTTAAAACTCATTCATTTTAAAATTGGCAATGATTTATCTGAAAGTCTTGGGCAAATCAGGAATTCTTCCCAAATCAGAAACTTTAAACATTCCTGAAGTTTAATTAAATTTTATAAACACAAAATTTAAAAACTAGAGAAATGCAAATCAAAATTACAACGAGGTACCATCTGACACTGGTCAGAATGGCCGTCATTAAAAAGTCTACAAACAAGAAATGTGGAAGACGGTGTGGAGAAAAGGGAACCCTCCTGCACTGTTGGTGATATACCCAGAGAAAACTATAATTCGAAAAGACACATGCATCCCTATGTTCACGGTAGCACTATTTACACAGAAGCAACCTAAATGTCCATGAACAGATGAATGGATAAAGATGTGGTACAGATATACAATGGAATATTACTCAGCCATAAAAAATAATGAAATTATGCCATTTGCAGCAACATGGATGGACCCAGAGACTGTCATACAGAGTGAAGTAAGTCAGACAGAGAAGGACAAATATTAAATATTGTATGATAGCACTTATATACAGAATCTTAAAAAATGATACAAATGAACTTACTTACAAAACAGAAATAGGGTCACAGACTTAGATAATAAACTTATGGTTACCAAATGGGAAAGAGGGGGATAAATGAGGAGTTTGGGATTAACATATACACACTACTATGTGTAAAATAGATAACCAACAAAGACCTACTGTATAGCATAGAGGACTATACTCAATATTCTGTAATAATCTAAATGGAAAAGAATTTGAAAAAGAATAGATATATGTATATATATAACTGAATCACTTTACTGTACACCCAAAACTAACACAACACTGCGAATCACATATAATTCAATATAAAAGAAAAATTTTTAAAAAGAGAAAAAAAACTACACTGAGGTATCAATTCACACCAGTCAGAATGGCCATCATCAAAAAGTATACAAACAAAAAGTGCTGGAGAGGGTGTGGAGAAAAGGGAACCCTTCTACACTGTTGGTGTGAATATAAATTGGTGTAGCCACTATGGAGAACAGTATGGAGGTTCCTTAAAAACTAAAAATAGAAATACTATAGGATCCAGTATTGTCACTCCTGGGCATATACCTGGACGAAAGTATAATTCAAAAAGACACATGCACCCCAATCTTCATAGCAGCACTATTTACAATAGCCAGGACATGGAAGCAACCTGAATGTCCATCAACAGATGAATGGATAAAGATGTGGTACAGATATACCATGGAATATTACTCATCCATAAGAAAGAATGAAATAATGCCACTTGCAGCAACATGGGTGGACCTAGAGATGATCATACTAAGTGAAGTAAGTCAGAAAGAGAAGGAGAAATATCGTGTGATATCACTTACGTGTGGAATATGAAAAATGGTACAAATGAACTTATTTACAAAACAAAAATAGACTCACAGACATTGAAAACAAACTTAGGGTTACCAAAGGGGAAAGAGGGGGAGGGATAAATTGGGAATTTGCGCGTAACACTACTGTATATAAAATAAACAACAAGGACATACTGTATAGCACAGGGAACTACATTCATTATCTTACAATAACCTGTAATGGAAAAGAATCAGAAAAAGAATATATATATATATATATATATATATATATATATATAGCTGAATCACTTTTTTTTTTTTTTTTTGTGGTACGTGGGCCTCTCACTGTTGTGGCCTCTCCCGTTGCAGAGCACAGGCTCTGGACGCGCAGGCTCAGCAGCCATGGCTCACGGGCCCAGCTGCTCCGCGGCATGTGGGATCTTCCCGGACAGGGACACGAACCCATGTCCCCTGCATCGGCAGGCGGACTCTCAACCAGTGCGCCACCAGGGAAGCCCCTAGCTGATCACTTTTGATGTACACCTGAAACAGTGTAAGTTAACTATACTTAAATTAAAAAAAAAACAACAACCCAGTTAACAGTTCCTGCAGGCTTTGTGATGGACAGAAGAAAGTGTCTGGGGTCGACCCCATTACACGTGTTACAGGAGCCATGTCTCTGTGGCTCTAAGTACAAAATCAGACAAGTTGGCCTCCAGACGCTCTTGACCCTCACCCCACCCCAGACACAGACGCACAGACACACACAGACACGCACACACACACCTTAGAGAAGACTTCTCACCAAGATTACATCAGTCTGAGTGTGCTGTGCCTTAAAGTCATACTCAAAATTTTCCATGATAAATATGGAACTAGAACCATGAGCCTTCAGCACTGCTATAAATCATACAGTTTTATTAAAACATGAGCTACAATTTTTATAGCAGTTGAAGAATACTGATGCTCACAAGAGTATATGAAACTTTCTGATTCATGGATAATTTAAAAAAATTTTTTTAAATTAATTTTTATTGGAATATAGTTGCTTTACAATGCTGTGTTAGCTTCTACTGTACAGCAAAGTGAATCAACTATATGTATACATATATCCCCTCATTTTTGGATTTCCTTCCCATTTAGGTCACCACAGCGCATTGAGTAGAGCTCCCTCTACTATACAGTAGGTTCTCATTAGTTATCTATTTTATACATAGTATCAATAGTGTATATGTGTCAATCCCGATCTCCCAATTCATCCCACTCCCCCTTTTCCCCCTTGGTATCCATACTTTTGTTCTCTACATCTGTGTCTCTATTTCTGATTCACAAATAAGATCATCTACACCATGTATCTAGATTCCACATATATACATTAATATACAATATTTGTTTTCTCTTTGTGATTTCCTTCACTCTGTATGACAGTCTCTAGGTCCATCCACATCTCTACAAACGTCCCAATTCCGTTCCATTTTATGGCTGAGTAATATTCCATCGTATATATTTACCACATCTTCTTTATCCATTCATCAGTTGATGGACATTTAGGTTGCTTCCATGTCTTGGCTATTGTAAATAGTGCTGCTATGAAGATTGGGGTGCATGTGTCTTTTTGAATTATAATTTCATCCAGGTATATGCCCAGGAGTGACATTACTGGATCCTATAGTATTTCTATTTTTAGTTTTTAAGGAACCTCCATACTGTTCTCCATAGTGGCTGTATCAATTTACATTCCCACCAATAGTGTTTGCAGATTTTCTGATGATGGCCATTCTGACCAGTGTGAGGTGATACCTCAATGTAGTTTTGATTTGCATTTCTCTAATGATTAGTGCTGTTGAGCATGCTTTCATGTGTTTGTTGGAAATCTGTATATCTTCTTTGGAGAAATGTCTCTTTAGGTCTTCTGCCCATTTTTGGATTGGGTTGTTTTGTTATTGAGCTGCATGAGCTGCTCGTAAACCTTGGAGATTAATCCTTTGTCAGTTGCTTCATTTGCAAATACTTTCTCCCATTCTGAGGATTGTTTTTTCGTCTTGTTTATGGTTTCCTTTGCTGTGCAAAAGCTTTTAAGTTTCATTAGGTCCCATTTGTTTATTTTTGTTTTTATTTCCATTACTCTAGGAGGTGAATCAAAAAAGATCTTGCTGTAATTTACGTCAAAGGGTGTTCTTCCTATGTTTTCCTCCAAGAGTTTTATAGTGTCCAGTTTTACATTTAGGTCTCTAATCTATTTTGAGTTGATTTTTGTGTATGGTGTTAGGGAGTGTTCTAATTTCATTCTTCTACATGTAGCTATCCAGTTTTCCCAGCACCACTTACTGAAGAGACTGTCTTTTCTCCATTGTATATTCTTGCCTCCTTTGTCATAAATTAGTTGACCATTGGTGAGTGAGTTTATCTCTTGGCTTTCTACCCTGTTCCATTGATTTATATTTCCGTTTTTGTGCCAGTACCATTGTCTTGGTTACTGCAGCTTTGTAGTATAGTCTGAAGTCAGGGTGCCTGATTCCTCCACCTCTGTTTTTCTTTCTCATGATTGCTTTGGCTATTTGGGGTCTTTTGTGTTTCCATATAAATTAAAAAATTTTTTGTTCTAGTTCTATGAAAATGTCATTGGTAGTCTGAGAGGGACTGCACTGAACCTGTAGATTGCTTTGGGTACTATGGTCATTTTCACAATATTGATTCTTCCAGTCCAAGAACATGGTATATCTCTCCATCTGTGTCATCTTTCATTTCTTTCATCAGCATCTTATAGTTTTCTGAGTACAGGTCTTTTGCTTCCTTAGGTAGGTTTATTCCTAGATATTTTATTCTTTTTGTTGCAGTGGTAAATGGGATTGTTCCCTTGACAGATAATGTGCTTTTTGAGGACCAGCCTGAGGGTGGAGGGTTTTATTCTGAGGCATTTTGTTCAGACACGAGATGGCCCATATTCAGTGGATGAGCCTCCGGGGGGGTGTGGGCAGTGGTGACACAGGATTCGTCACCTGCTGACAGGCAGTGGCTTTGGGGATTTTAAAAATGTCTCTCTGAAAAGCAGGGATGACTGGAGGGGATCAAGCAACACAGCCACATTCCAGGCAGACATCTTAGAGATGACAAACTCTTGGGATATTTAATGTTCCATAAAACACAGTCAAATCCATGTCTGTCCTCAGGCTGGAAGGAGAATGAAGGTCAGGTTGTGTCAACACTTTTTAAACTAAATTATCTGAATCAACAAACTTGAGCCTTCAAATGTCTGCTGATCTTTCCTACTAATGGAACATGACACTAAACTTAAACTTATCTGTGACATTTAATAATAATGCAATCAAAAAGGCTATTAGAATTCCATGCCTGGAGTTATTACTAATCTGTATTTCTGGAAAGAGCAATGAGGTACATTTATCTAATTCATCTGAATATACAGATGGCCTTGTTTCTACCCTTGTATTAAATGCAGACTAGATGTAGAGGTAACAAGAGGAAAAACTCTTGACAGCTGCCCCATCCCTGTGAGGAAACCACAGCCCAGGAAGCCCCCAGTACAGGAAGAGGCTTCAGCAGCAGCTTCTAGGGACGAAGGTCCTTACTTAAATAGCTCTCTCCGGGGTGGGTCGAGGGCATCATCACACGGGATCCTGGTGGGTCTGAGGGTCCCCGCTGGACTCTAGGATCCAGCACAAATTCCTGCTATGTGGACTAGTTTGCCGGAGCTGCCATAACTAAGTCTACACGCTGGGCGGCTGAAGCAGCAGAAACTGATTTTCTCACAGAGCTGGATGCTGGAAGTCCAAGGCCAAGGGGTCCACAGGCTACGTTCCACCTGTGCTCCTACGGCGTCTCCTTGGCATCAGGTTGGCTACCTTCTCGCCATGTCCTCACATGTCTGTGCATCAGTCTGTGCTCTGTCCTAATCTCCTCTGTGACAAGGACATTGGTCATATTGGACCAGGGCCCACCTATCGGACCTGGTGTTACCTGATCTGCCTCCAGAGGGTCCCTCTCCAAATGCACTCACGTCTGACACCTGGGGGGTCAGGGCTTCTATGCGTGCCGTCAGACCCTGACAGGAGGGGAGCCCTGCGCTGGTGGGACATTATCACGGTGTCACAGGATGGAATACCAACCATCCAAAACTCACATCATATGCAGCTTAAAAGGTTCTCCTCAAAGTATGTTTTCAGGTATATTTTAAATCTTTATATATTTCTGCATTTCAAACATTAAATATCCTTGACCATCATCACTCATAACTGTGTACTGAGGAAAGTGATGAAAAAAGAACATACATTTCTCTTTTGTTCCTAAGTCGTTTGGTAATCACTAAAACACACTAATTAAACAGTAAATCCCATCATAGCACACACGCCTCACAGATCGCAGTTCTGGGAAGTATTACATTTTCTTTCATGAAGATGGGTTCCACAGTCACAAGTTTAATAAACACAGAGCTGAAAAAATTTTAAACAGATTTATTTTATGCATAATTTATCAAGAATACTAATATGCTTTCAACAAATACGCATCTCTAAGAGTGATAATATATATAGCATTATGAAAACGATTTTTGTTATCACAGAACCATATCTTCTCTGGACAGTAATATTCTATGCATTTAAATATATTACACTTCACAAAAGGGAAAAAGTACTACACCTGTCATATATTTTCATGAATGCCTAATCTTTTGCACAACACAATTACATTGATAATAAACAGGACTTGAAAAATTATTGGTTGGATGGATGAATGGATGGATGGATGGATGGCTGGATAAATCAATGGAAACTATAATTTTACTGTTTTGTTTAAAATTTTTTTTTGAGATTCTCATTTTGTAGGTCTGGCAAGTTTTAGATATCCAGAAAATACATTTGATAATCCACATACTTTGCAAGCATAGCACTGCATTCTAACAGGTTTCTTTCCTACTGGATGGTAATTTTATGGTCACATATATATATACAAACAGTAAAAATAATAGTCTATCGGATTTGAAAGATGAGGTGAAGTAAGGCAGATCCATTCAGATTATTATTTTATCGGACAGACTGGCAGATGAATCTTTCATGGCAAAAGACAGACATTAAAGGTCACAGAAGGTTAGACAGTAATCAAAAGTGCATATTTAATCCGATGGATAACATTCGGGAGCATGCTTTTACTCTTGCATAATGTTAATAGAAGGCATGCCTGCCATTACAATCAATTCTAGGAGCCGTTAAGAGAATTACTGTAGAGGGAGGAGACATGGGAACATGTGTATATGTATAGCTGATTCACTTTGCTATAAAGCAGAAACTAACACGCCATTGTAAAGCAATTATACTCCAATAAAGATGTTAAAAAAAAAAAAATCACTGTAGAGGGAGGAGACATGGGAACATGTGTATATGTATAGCTGATTCACTTTGCTATACAGCAGAAACTAACATGCCATTGTAAAGCAATTATACTCCAATAAAGATGTTAAAAAAAAAAGAGAGAGAGAATTACTGTAGGGCAAAAAGGAAGTCACAAGTGCAAAGGTGGGTACATTCAGCAATCATCTGAAATAATAAAACCTGCCTGGCTTTCCAAGTTTAAGACATAAAAGTCTGAAATAAGCAGAAGAATCTTTAAATTCATAAAACACTACAAATACATTTTTCAGAAAATCCGTTACAGTAAACACTATTTAAATAGTACAATTTCTTCCTCATAGAGTAAAAGATATAATGTAATTCTGCATTAGAATATAATTGCTGTTTGTAGGGAAGCACAATAAAATGTTGATGAATTTATACTCCCTGCCCTGAAGTCAAAGGTAATTGAGCGATGTAGAAAAGCAGTGTTATTTAGAAAAAATGGTGATGAAAAAAACTTAAATTATGCAATATTGTTAACATATAGCTATATATATATTTTTTGTTTTTTTGTTTTTTTTGCGGTACACGGGCCTCTCACTGTTGTGGCCTCTCCCGTTGCGGAGCGCAGGCTCCGGACGCACAGGCTCAGCGGCCATGGCTCACGGGCCCAGCCGCTCCGCGGCATGTGGGATCTTCCGGGACCGGGGCACGAACCCGTGTCCCCTGCATCGGCAGGCAGACTCTCAACCACTGCGCCACCAGGGAAGCCCTATAGCTATATTTCTAACTACTACTTTACTACTATTTAAGTATTATGTACACAACCACTATAGAAACAGTTAAGTGCACGTCACATTTACATTTGAGCCCGCAAATTAGAAAATGTCCTCATGTCAGTGTCTTGAAGTTCTCCACAAGGCTCCAGACTTTGTTGTGACCTCAGTAATAAGTATTTTGATTCTCAGAAATATGTGACGCTACACATTTTACAGCTTATTTTTGCAGTTTGCCACAAGTGAATAATTTTGTTTTAACAAGGTCATCTCCTTGGAGATTGTTTATTTCCTTGGCAATTTATCCATAATTAAGAGGAGTTGCCATCAGATGGGGGACAAAGCTTCAATTTTGCATGTAAATGAGCTAAGTTATTCAATGGTGAAATTACAAGGCTATTTGCATGACTTTTTGTGAAAATATTTCTTATCATGTGAAATACTGTTTTAAAAACCTTAAAGACTATTGCTACTATATGTATCAAACGTGAACATATTACATCTGGTATAAAAATATTTTAGTAAAATTTTAAGAGATACATTTGTTTGTTTGGATTATTTGTGTTTTTTTATTACAATTGATTTGCCTTGAAGTATACACTACTATGATTAAGGTTCAAATACTTGCAACGCTGACTCAAGGATGTTTTAGTAGCACATCTATATCAGATAAAAAAGAATACATGAGAATCCAGCCACCTGCTGTGTGGCAAACCAAACATCTGTACTTAGGTGTAGGGTGTTTCCCGCAATCTGTAGCCTGCAGTGAGGGGGTCCCCACGGCCTGGAGGACGGATGCCAGTCACAAAGTCTCAGGGGCTGAGTCACTCGCTGTGGGACCAGGTGACCAAACCGAGGAAAGCGTGGCTGAGGATTCTCCATGTTCCAGGTCCAGGTGACCGGCCCTGCATCTGGCGTGCTGGTGCCGGGCCCCAGCCTTGCTTAAAGAAAGTGCTTCTGTTTGGGGTACAACACCGTTGTGACCCCAGGACCCCTGCCGCGGTGGAGCCCAGTGAACGCTGTACTTAGCAATACCTTTTTTTTATTTTTTATTTGCGGTACGCAGGCCTCTCACCGCCGTGGTCTCTCCCGTCGCGGAGCACAGGCTCCGGACGCGCAGGCTCAGCGGCCATGGCTCACGGGCCCAGCCGCTCCGCGGCATGTGGGATCTTCCCGGACCGGGGCACGAACCCGTGTCCCCTGCATCCGCAGGCGGACTCTCAACCACTGCGCCACCAGGGAAGCCCAGCAATACCTTTTTGATTAAACTCAAGTTTCCGTTAGTTTCTTTTCCCAATCCTGCATGTTGAGCAGGACACAGAACGAAAATCAAATACTTAATCATCGTCTATCTCAACTCTTTTATTTTTCAGATAAAAAGAAAAAAGTCCTTCTTACTATTTGTATTCCTTCCCAGAGTATATTTACTTTCTGGTTCTTTTTTTTTTTTCTTTTTCTTTTTTGGTCATATGGCACGTGGGACCCTAGTTCCTCAACCAGGGATAGAACCGCATCCTCTGCACTGGAAGTGTGGAGTCTTAACCACTGGGCTGCCAGGGAAGTCCCCATACTTTCTAATTCTTAATCCCAGAGAGCAGTTGAGGTGCACAATATTTATGGGCTCTAAAATGATCTCTCCATGGATGTCGATGTCTTAGTCTGGAGAGCATCACACCACCATGGGAACCGCTGGCACTCAGGACCCCTGCCCCCATACTCTCTGGTGGTGTTGAAGGGCTGGGCGACGTGCACCACATTCCAGGAGCCCCGTCGGCACCTTCCGGACAGGACTCCCCTCAGGAGGGTTTGCGCTACCCTAGAGATGCAGAAGAGGGGCAGTGATGAAGCTTTTGCTCCTGCCGCGGGAGGATGGCAGCGTCGCACGTGGGATTCTGCAAAGGCCCCTCTGGACCTTCGTTTTCTAAAGTCACGCATCTTTAGTTTATTTCGCTGCCTACCACCTCCTGACAGGAGCAAAACCAAGAGTCTGCCCTCCTTGACTTTTGTTTCTCTGACCCCCTCCCTGGAATGGCACCACTTCACGTTACCTGACATACCTGAGCCTTCACGCACACATAACCGAGCCCCGTCTGTGAGGTGGGAGCCAGGAACACAGGCAAACTGGGTGGGCTCCCAAGGAATAGGGGCACCTCTGTGTGATGACGTGGAAACCCCATTATTCCCCCAATACAGCAAAGCCGCTGTGTCCCCACTTTATCAGTACTTATTGTACTGAGGAGAATCAGTACAATACACAGTGGACTGAAATGACCTTTTCAACAAGTATCTGTTGTTAGTAGACATAAATGTACTTCTGATACAGCCTGGCTGTTCAAAGAACCAGAGAGACAAGAAAACATGAGAATAAATACCCATTTAGATAAGCTTTAGGTCTTATTCCTAAACTTCAGTGATTCTCCTCTGTTCAATGTTCTTTAGCCTCCTCTGGCTAATGAGAGAACAAAGATCATAAAGTTCACGAAGCATTTTGGTAGCGATTTGTGTTTATTACATTGACCACCAACCAGTATGGAGGATGTTGAAAGGAATATGCTTTGAGTCAGAAATAAGACTCCAATCCTGGGTTTAGTTAGGCAAGTTATCCTCTGAAGTTTTCTAGTTGCTTCATCTGCATAAAAGAGCTAATAACATGTATCTCAGGATGTGGGTGTTAACAGCCAATTGATACAATACCTGCGAAAGAGAGACGCAGCCCTGACAGCTGGAGATGGCTGAGCATTAAGACTCAGGCCTCGGTGTTACACGGGGTCGTCTGGCCTCAGAGCTGAGCTGTGCTTCTGTACAGAGCATCCCCATCAGACACGGGGGCTCTGAGACCATGACCACGACGGGGCAGGACAAAAGGAAAGCTGCTCTGAGATCCCAATTCCATATGGGTGCAGACACAGAGGAACACTTCTCCATTGCATGGCGTAAGCCCGCACCCCGACCCTGCTCTTCCAGACCAAGGAGTAAGTTCAGTAATTGTATTAGTTAGAGCTCTAGCTCCACTGCATCCCTCTCATCCTATTGATAAAAATTATTAAGCAAATCAAACAAAATTCTCTTCTCTTCCGATGACACCTGATTCAGAGCCAAGTTCCCAGTGCTTGAACCTTTTTGAAACCATTTAATGCAAATCTAAACGTGGATTCTCTATGTGGCAAGGAGCCAGCAGACCTGTCTTTTTTGACTACAAGGTGTGTCCCCAGCAGTCTTCCACTGGAGGGAGCTGACATTGGATAAGGCATCTAAAACATGATAATGTATCAGTATTAGTTTCTTTTAATTTTCTTTACATCACACCCAATGTTACTGAGACAGTGACCAAGCAAATACCGTCTTCTGCAGGCCATGCCATGGGGACGCTAACACTTGTGAGAGTGTGTGTGTGTCCATCTTGTAGCCATGAAACAGGTTCAAGACATTTTAGAATTTGAAATAAGAAACTGGGAACCGCACATCACAGTCCAAACTGTGAAACTAATACATGATCAAATCCCCATTACACTGCTAGCTTGCTGAGCTAGTACACGGGATGTACTCTTAAAAACAAAACACACACCCCCACACACAACATGAATTATACATATGAGAGAGAAGAGAGTTTTCTCCTCTCAAATAGCTTCCAATTCTGAAGCTTTCATTGTCTTTTTAAACAAAATCTTTCATTTGATCAAAGACTGCAATTAAAATACCTTTCGATATATATTTTTCTAATCAAAAAATCCAAAAGCAAGTTTATAATCACATGCTTACTGCTGCTTTCACAATTGCTTGAAGCTTCATAGTATCTAATTTTTAGGAGCAGTTTCACCTGCATGGTTCCTTGTTTTCTTCACTTATTTTTAAAAACAGTTTGCCAATTGCCACAGTAACTGACCTAGGACTTATTTGTTGTAAAGTTCATTGTTTTGCGGTAGCATTGGTTTTATCACTACATACGTTTCGCACGTAATGTGTTACAACGTGACTTCTGCACACGCTACAGGAGGTGACCCCCCTCTAGTTCGCATCACCACACACCGGACCCCCTTTAACAACTTCACCCACCCCCACCCCTTCCCTCTGGTGACCTCGAATCTGTTCTCTGTATCTACGTGTTGGTTTATGTTTTGTTCGTTTATTTTGCTTTTTCTATATTCCACATATGAGTGAAATCATATGATCTTTATCTCTCTCATGGACAGAGCATATGCCTCCATTTATTTATGTTTTATTTTTTTAAACATTAAAAAAATATATTTATTTATTTTTGGCTGCTTTGGGTCTTCGTTGCTGCGTGTGGGCTTTCTCTAGTGGCGGAGATTGGAGGCCACTCTTTGTTGCAGTGCGTGGGCTTCTCATTGTGGTGGCTTCCCCTGTTTCAGAGCATGGGCTCTACGCACGTGAGCTTCAGCAGTTGCGGCACGCGGGCTCAGCAGTTGTGGCTCGTGGGCTCTAAAGGGCAGGCTCAGCAGTTGTAGCACGTGGGCCCAGTTGCTCCACGGCATTTGGGATCTTCCCGGACCAGGGCTCGAACCTGTGTCCCCTGAACTGGGAGGCGGAATCCTAAACACTGCGCCACCTGGGAAGCCCTATATTTTCTTTACTTTCAATATTTTATATTTTTATAGTGGTCTTACACATTTTGAAAGAAATTCATTGCTAGGCATCTGATATTTCTTGATACCATTTTAAGTGATAATTCTTAAACTTTTTATTTCTCTTTCATTTCATATAAATAAAAAATTAGCACTTTGATGAATTTATATAAGTAGTCTTTATGAATTCACTTATTCATCCCAAAGTTTACCTCCAGATTCCTTTGGGTTTTCAACAGATTCACGCTGTCTGTGAATGGATGCAGTTTAATTCTTCCATTCTCATCATTACCACTTTTAGTTAATTTTCCAGACTTACTGCACTTCTACAACAATTGGATGAAATGAGTGTATGTTACTATAGCAGCATCCTTGTCATGCACCCCGTCTCAAAAACAATGTGTACAACGTTTTGTCACTAAGTATATCTGCTATAGACATTTTTGTAGAAGAATTTTATCAGGAAGGAAGTTATTTGATCATTAATTTCTGAAGCTTTTTTGTCATACATGGACATTGGCATTTATCAAATAATTTTAAATGTGATTTTTCAATGTATTTTTAAGTGTTACAAACAAAACTGATTTTTCAGTGTTAAAATTCCCTTTAATTCCTGAATCCATTCAAATTTGTTGTGATACATTACACTTAAAAATATATATATTCCTAGACTAGTTTTGTTATTATTTATTAGGCTTTTTACAATTATGTCTGTACATGAGAAGAACATATTAATTTCCTTTACATATTTTCTTATCTAGGTAATGCTGGATACGTAAAATAAACTGGGAAGTGCTGCTTTTTATTTCTTATCTAAAAGCGTGTTAATAAATTTAGTATTTCTTCCCTTAAATATCTGGGCCAAGATTTTCTTCTGCAGGAAGATATAAATGATAAATTCTACCTCTGTAATATGATTGGATTATTTAAATTTTCTATTTCTTCTTTTGCCAATTTAAGCAAGGTGCTACTATTTCATTCAGGTTATCATTGGTTTATATTACCAAACCACCAACTTTTACAATCCTCTCAATTGCTTTTTTAATTGTGTTGTATTAATTTATGCTCTTGTCTTCAGTATTGAACAAGTTCATTGAAAATTTAACTCCAGTTATTAAGGAGCTCAGCACTTCCCCTAAACCATCATAACGCACAAAATGAACCAAGTTGTTTCTTCCAGCAGGATGATTTTTTTATGACCTGGCGTATGACACGTAACCCAATATTTCCTCACTTTCAGCTAGGTCTTCAATATTCTAATAAACGCTGTTTAAATAAAATTTAAACTCTAATTAATCAGACTTGTAGAGAAGGTAATGTTAATATTTATATTTCATTCCCAGAAAAATAAATTGGTACATGTGGTATTCCATCTAGAGAACTATGCCGATGACTAGAGGCTTCACATGATAGAAACTGTCACGCTCAGAATTCTCAACATAAACATTTTCACTTTAAATGTAGGAAGAGACGACTTCCCCGGTAGTCCAGTGGTTAAGAATCTGCCTTCCAATGCAGGAGATGCGAGTTCCATCCCTGGTCGGGGAACTAATATCTCACATGCCGCGGGGCAACTAAGCTTATGCGGCTCAACTAGAGAAGCCCGTGTGCCACAACGAAGACCCAGTGCAGCCACAAAAAAAAATGTAGGAAGAGATTCCAACTGAATGATATTGAAGGATTTTGCTGACATATTTTTACAAGTAGTGTTTCTATTTATATTATATTTCTATTTGTAATATTTCAACTAAAATATTCAAAATATATCAACAGGACGATATTGAAAATTTTTTTAAATTCTGAGGTATGCCCCCATTGGATCATAATTCTTCACTGGGATGAATTTAAAAAGTTTTTTTTTTGAGCACAGAAAGGTTTATTGCAGGGCCAAGCGAGAACAGGTGGCTCAAGCTCAAAAACCCCCAAGTCCTAAATTAAAATTTTTATTTAAAAATCTTAAACTCTTGGGCTTCCCTGGTGGCGCAGTGGTTGAGAGTCCGCCTGCCGATGCAGGGGACACGGGTTCGTGCCCCGGTCCGGGAAGATCCCACATGCCGCGGAGCGGCTGGGCCCGTGAGCCATGGCCGCTGAGGCTGCGCGTCCGGAGCCTGTGCTCCGCAACGGGAGAGGCCACAACAGTGAGAGGCCCGCGTACCGCAAAAAAAAAAAAAAAAACTTAAACTCTTTACATTTTAAAAGTGCACACATACACATATACCCACACGCAACTACACATGGAGTAACACTATTATATTTTCTTTAATTTCATTGCTCATGTGTTTTCATTAAAGGTATTACTGGTTTGGGAGGCTGTGGGAGGGGAGTGGAGTATATTTTTAAATTAATAAACATAAGCATTTTGATTTCTTTTCTTTAATGAAACATAATGAATTTTCTATTCCAATGATTCCATTTCATGAGATAATTAATACAAACACTATAGCTATCAAGCCGGGAAACACAGCTGCTTTCTCTCACTGCTTCAGACTCATGCCCCATACACAAATTCTGTGCACGATTAATGCATCGTAAACCTTCAAATGATTAAATCAAATTACGTTTTCATAAAGTAAATCTGATCTCAGTGTCTTGTCACAACTGGTGAGACCACTAGTACTCGGTCTACAGGGCAAAGACAGAATGGCTGTGTAGACAGTATATTTTCACACATATCACAGTCACACCTGAGCATCTATGGAACAAATAGCTAGCGGATGCAAGACTCAGTGAAGGTGTGGCACCGAGGAGCGTGTAAGACCTGGCATTGGTGCTCTGCGTACTTGAAACTGAAGAATGGCAACTCTGAAAATAATATTACATAGCAATTAGGAGCTATTCTCAGATGTTCGTTCTTTGAAATAATCATTCATTCCAGGGAGGAATTATCATCAACAGAGCATATCCAAAAATACGACTGGGATAAATTAGAGTAATATACGCCATTACATGCATCATGTTTTATAATATATATTATATGTCATGCATATATAACATACAAAATATCATATATATCAATTATATTTTGAGGGAATTAAGAAAATGCTTATATATTATTTAACGGCATATATAATCTGTTGCTACAAAAATAGTGGTCAGGAAGAGTGGAGAAAAACTTTTCATTTTATAAACTTCACGATGAAAACTTTTCCTTTCAGAACTTATAAAATGTAGCTGACGCAGGGAAACATCTCCTGTACTTGGGACTTTTTTCCTCATATTGTCAGAGCATCACTGAACAGATAATGGGCCTATGACCCAACCAGGAAAATAAAGACCTGTGACCACAGAGCTGTTTAATCACAAGAACAGAATGCAAAGTTAACGCATCACGACACTGAGTGAAGCCGAGCTATTTTACTAGTAGTGAAAACTGTGCATTTTTTACGGTTACAAAATCCCGAACAAACTGTCTGGTGTACCACAAACACGAACGTACACGGAACATGACCTAATAAAGGGATGTGCCCATTTTTAAGTTTCTAACACAAGTTAAATCTTATAACAGGCCTTCAGTACAAGTACTGTAGCCGAGCAGGACCCTATGAGGCCTTCCCACCCACGTCCTCTGGCTGGTTCTTGTCTGTAGAAAAACTTTAGTCAGAAAATAAATTTAATCAGAGAAGTGAGAAAATGCAGAAAGAAAGGAAAACAGTCAAGCAAGACAAAATGATAATAGTTTAGCCATTATACAAAGTCAAGAACCTCTAGTACCTCCTCAAGGGCTGTAGATAATATTCTGAGCCATGGCCTTCGAGCAGTTTTGCAGATACTGGAGCCCCCACCAGGTGGGAGAAGTTAACTGCATGCTGCCCACAAGCACGTAGACCCCAGACCGGCTGGAACCAGAAGCCTGAGGATGCTGACTCACCACCAGCCAATCAGAAGGGCGTCCATCAGCTGACCACACACCCCACGACCCCCCTCCCTCACCCTGTCTTTAACAACCTTTCCTCAAAAGCCTCTGGGGTGTTTGAGTGTTTGAAGCACTAGCTGCCTAGACTCCTTGCTTGGCGCCTGCAACAAACACCACACTATTTTTCCACCACAACCTGGTGTCAGTAGGTTGGCTTCACTGCACATGGGCGAGCGGACCCAAGTTCGGTTCGATAACAGTAGCTCATCTAGCCAGCCCTGAGAGACAGTTTCCCCATTTGCAGGAAGAGGAAACTGAGTTCAGAGCATCTCCACTGGTAACCCAAATCCACACAGTTTGCTAGATCCCATAACTATGTATCAAATCTAGTGATTTACTGGCTTTCCAGTCACGTTCTTCTTACTATTAAGCTGCAGCACCCTTACAATGACAGGATTCAAGAAAACCTTGTGTAATCTGGTAGGAACTAAATAATCCCTCTATTAAGACAAAGCAGTTGTCTAAAAAATGAACTTAATTTCTGCTTTAATTGCAGCTCACCTTGTCATTTTCTCTCCTCTTTGGAAATGAAAGTAATTCATTTCAAAGTCATTTAATGCAATTTTCATATAAGTAGCCCATAGTTTTTTAAAGAAAGTTATCCATAATCTCTTTCCTGGCTTTAAAATATGCATTGTCTGTTGTTCAGATGCAATTTCAACTGTGTAGGCCTATGCGATTCTTAATATGTGTTTTTCCTCTAGGCTGTTTCGAATTTCTTTATACATCCTGGGTAATTGGTGCTATAAATTTCATTATTCATTCTGTTAGTTCATGCCAAAATGATTCTTATGGGTGTGTATATTTTGGCCCTGCAGGTTTTTAACTAATTCCATTGCCATCAAGTAGCATTTTTATCAAGCACCCTGTATGCTTTGTAAGGCTGCAATTGTGTTATTTCTCTCTCTCTCTCTCTCTCTCTCTCTCTCTCTCTCTCTGAGAGGGCAGGATTCCTCTGGAGCCACACAATATCACTGTGTTGATTGGAAAGGAAATTATATACAGATCAAACACTTTACCTTAAGATGAATGCATAACTAATTATAAATCATGCGTAGCCTATGGGGTCTGACAAGATGCTGATACAGCACATAATCCTTCCTTTCTCCAACCCAAACCTGGAGAAACCACAGAAGCAAGAGTATGGATGGATAAAAACGATTCAGAAAAACACCATTCAGATCTCGTAGAAGACGGAAGGCTTCTGCTTTGGTGTGAGCAGAAAACTCCAGCTGGGAGGACTGGGGTGCAGCACCTGTGAAGAGGCCTGGTGCCCCTTTACCTGCAGACGGTGCTGGGTGGACATTTCCTACGACAGAAGGCCTGGCAAAGCTGTGAAGGGTCCGAGGCTTCCCCTGCTTACACAGTAGCCTCCACAGTTTTATGGACTTGGGTAGAAGACCCAGACTGTGGGCCAGAAAGAAAGGCCAGTTTATTGCAGAGACGGGAGCAGGCAGAGCACAATCCTCTCCCTGCTCCTTCCTGGGCCCTGACTCAGGGCAAGCGGACAGGACCTGGGGACACGACAAGAGCAGTGAGGTACGCCTGTGCCCTGTGCTGTTTTACAGGGAGGACCCAGAGCTGAGGAGCTGCAGGCAAACCTGCTTTGCTCTGAAGGGAACACATTCCCCCTCAAGATGGCACCATGTGGGGACCCAGCAGAACGGTCCCCGACAGGCAGCAGCAGAAGTTCAGGGTCACAGGGCAGTATCGGGGAACCAGAGTCTGACATGGGTGAGAAGCAGACTATTTAACTAAATACACTATCCACTCCTGAGTGGCCCTCTGTCAGCAGCACCTCCACATCCATGCTGAGGTTGGAACCACTGAATATGAAGAGAGGAGCTCTAAGAAATATTAAAAATTAAGGAATACACATAAAAAAATGAAACAGGCAATTCAAGTCAAAAGTAAACCAGAATAACAATATTAATATCAAACAAAATGGAACACAAGACAAAAAACAGTTCAAAGGACAGAGACGGATTTTAAGAGGAGCAGTAGATAAAGAAAACATCACCGGAACAGGATAGAAAGCCCAGAGATAAACCCACGCACATATGGTCACCTTATTTTTGATAAAGGAGGCAGGAATATACAATGGAGAAAAGACAACCTCTTCAATAAGTGGTGCTGGGAAAACTGGACAGCTACATGTAGAAGAATGAAATTAGAACACTCTCTAACACCATACACAAAAACTCCAGATGGATTAAAGACTTAAATGTAAGACAAGACACTATAAAACTCTTAGAGAAAAACATAGGCAGAACACTCTATGACATAAATCATAGCAAGATCTTTGTTGATCCACCTCCTAGACAAATGGAAATAAAACCAAAAATAAACAAATGGGACCTAATTAAACTTAAAAGCTTTGCACAGCAAAGAAAACCATAAACAAAGGAAAAGACAACCCTCAGAATGGGAGAAAATATTTGTAAATGAAGCAACAGACAAAGGATTAATCTCCAAAATATACAAACAACTCATGGAGTTCAATATAAAAAACAAACAACCCAATCCAAAAATGGGCAGAAGACCTAAATAGACATTTCTCCAAGGAGGACATACGGATGGCCAAGGGGCACATGAAAGGATGCTCAACATCACTAATCATTAGAGAAATGCAAATCAAAACTACAATGAGGTATCACCTCACACTGGTCAGAATGGCCATCATCAAAAAATCTACAAACAATAAATGCTGGAGAGGGTGTGGAGAAAGGGAACCCTCTTGCACTGTTGGTGGGAATGTAGATTGATACAGCCACTATGGAGAACAGTATGGAGGTTCCTTAAAAAACTGAAAAGAGAACTACCTTATGCCCCAGCAATCCCACTACTGGGCATATACCGTGAGAAAACCATAATTCAAAAGAACACACGTACCCCAAGGTTCATTGCAGCACTATTTACAATAGCCAGGTCATGGAAGCAACCTAAATGTCCATCAGCAGAGGAATGGATCAAGAAGATGTGGTACATATATACAGTGGAATATTACTTGGCCACAGAAAGGAATGAAATTGGGTCATTTGTAGAGATGTGGATGGACCTAGAGTCTGTCCTACAGAGTGAAGTAAGTCAGAAAGAGAAAAACAAATACCGTATATTAACGCATATATATGGAATCTAGAAAAATGGTACTAATGGCAGGGCAGGAATAGAGATGAAGACATAGAGAACAGACGTGTGGACATGGTGGGGAAGGAGCGGGTGGGATGCATTGGGAGATTAGGATTGACGTATATACACTACCATGTGTAAAATAGATAGCTAGTAGGAACATGCTATAAACCACAGAAAGCTCAGCTCTGTGCTCTGTGACGACCTGGATAGGCAGGAAGGGGGGTGGGGTGGGAGGGAGGTCCAAGAGGGAGGAGATATAGGTATACAAATAGCTGATTCACTTCACTGTACAGCAGAAACTAACACAACACTGTAAAGCAATTATACTCCAATACAACAGTTTTTTTAAAAAGTAAAAAAGAATAAAAAGAAAATATAACAGTAATTGACAAACATACACATAGCAACAGAACACTACGATAGAAAGTAAGGGAACTGAGTGAGTTCGTGCATGCGATGTGGCTGCTCTTGTTATAAAGCCTTTACAATTAGTGACCCTTTTAATTCAGCAATCCTATGAAGTAGGTTACTACTAATACCTTCATTTTTAAAAATAAAAAACCAAAACACGAAGAGTTACTTTGTTCAAGATCACAGGGTTAATAAATACTTTCACCAGATAATTGCTTTGGAAACTAAAATAGTCAAAGCTGTTAAATCCTTTGATAAAATGCCTGTAATTACAAACGTACTCAGTAGACACTAGCTGTTGTTATAGGACCCAACACCCGTTTCCTGCCGAGAACCAGTGTCTGAGCATAACGATAGCAGTAATGTTTCTGGTACACTGATCAGAGCTGTGTAATAATTATACATTTTTTTTAATTTAAATTTTTAAAATTAATTTTTACTGCAGTATAGCTGGTTTACAATGTTGTGTTAGTCGCAGGTGTACAGCAAAGTGAATCAGTTATATATATACACATACCCATTCTTTTTTAGATTCTTTTCCCATATAGGCCATTACAGAGTACTGAGTAGAGTTCTCTGTCCTACATAGCAGGTTCTTATTAGTTATCTATCTTATATATAGTAGTGTGTACATTTTTTAGAAGAAGTAATTTCATTGTTTCCCTTGGCAGAATTAGGTTTAACTTACTTTCTTTTTGATTTATGCAGTTTTATTTAGGTCAGTAGTTACTGGTTGTATTGTTTCGTACGTAATGTAACCCTGAATCATCATATCCATTAAATCCCTCTATCCCTCTGCCAACAAAAACAGACACTTCACTTATCACACCTCATGCTAAAAGCTGCTATTAAACATTGCACCGAAACTTACACTTCTTTTAAAAATTCATCTGTGAACATATAAACTCACACTTATGCTAAAATTGATTAAAAAACCTGTTAGCTTAGTATGCGTCTCATTGCAACTATAGACAGGACCCTTACAATGGTTTCCCATCAACAATTGAAAACAGAACCTCGTGAATTTCTTATGTTTATAACTGAAAGAGAATTATAAATGAAAATTGTTGAACCAGGACATTAGGTGCTTTTTAAAAGTCTCTAGGCCTCACTATAATTTGAATTATAGAAGTCCATTAGTTGGCATTGTATTCTTAATACTGAATTTCCCATTGAATTTTAGCACACCATGGTACTGCTAGTATTTGGGAAAAGTAAAGGAAGAAAAGTCAGATTCCAGTTTTCTTTGTCATTATTTCAAAATTATAATTATTAAGGAAAAAGAACACATGAAAATCTCAATGAATGCAGAAAAATCGTTTGACAAAATCAAAAGTCCAATTCATGACAAAAAACCTCAACAAACTACGAATAAGAGGGAACGTCTTCAACCTGATAAAGGGCATCTACAAAAACCCTACAACTTTCACTGTAATTGATGGTGAAAGTCTGCAAGGATGTTTGTTCTTACACTCACACTCAACTTTGTGTGGGAGGTTTTAGATAAATGAGGGAAGTAAAATAAACAAAAGGTATCAGGATTGGAAAGGGACAAGGTAAAACTGGCTTTATTGGAACACACACACAAGTATAAGAACTGATAACGGAGTTTATAAGGTCACAAGGATACAAAATCCATTACAAAAATCCATTACGATTCTATGCTGCTGATAACAAACAACCCAAAATGTAATCAAGGAAACAATTCTAGGGCTGCCCTGGTGGCGCAGCGGTTGAGAGTCCGCCTGCCGATGCGGGGGATGCGGGTTCGTGCCCCGGTCCCGGAAGATCCCACATGCCGCGGAGCGGCTGAGCCCGTGAGCCAAGGCCACTGAGCCTGCACGTCCGGAGCCTGTGCTCCGCAACGGGAGAGGCCGCAACAGTGAGAGGCCCGCGTACCGCAAAAAAAAAAAACAAACAAAAAAAACAATTCTATTCACAAAAGTATCAGAAAGAATGAAATATTTATGAATAAATTTAATAAAACAAGTACACACTGAAACTGGAGAATACTGCTAAAAGAAATGAAAGCTTTAAATAAATTAAGAGATAAACTGTGTCATGGATTGGAAGACTCAACCTTATAAAGACGTCAGTTCTCTCCAAATTTGTGCACAGATCTGATAAAATACCTATCAAAATTCCAGCAGACTCTTTTTCAAAAACAAGCAAGCCAACTCTAAAATTTATATGCAAATACAGAGGACCCCCAATAGCCAAAACAATGTTAAAAAACAAAACAAAACAAAACCCAAAGTTGGAGGGCTTACATTTACTGATCTCAAAATTTAACAAAACGGTACAGTATAGTACGGGTATAAAGACAGACATTTTAGATCAAGGGAAGAAAATTGAGACTCCAGATATAAACACTTATATTTTTGGTCCTATAAACCCATATATTTACAATCAATTGATTATTTATTTATTTTATTATTATTATTATTTTTTTTGTGGTACACGGGCCTCTCACCATTGTGGCCTCTCCTGGTGCGGAGCACAGGTTCCACACATGCAGGCTCAGCGGCCATGGCTCACGGGCCCAGCCGCTCCGCGGCATGTGGGATCTTCCCAGACCGGGGCATGAACCCACGTCCCCCGCGTCGGCAGGCAGACTCTCAACCACTGCACCACCAGGGAAGCCCCAATCAATTGATTTTTGGCAGAGATGCCAAGTCTCACTCCAAACACAAACATTTACTTAAAATGGACCACACACCCAACTTTAAGCTCTTCAAAAATGAAAACAGAAACAGCAAAAAAAACAAAAACAAAAAAAAGGAGTAAATCTTCATGACCTTGGGTTAGGTGATGACTTCTTAGCTACAAAACCAATAACACTAGCAAAATGAATTGATAAATCAGACCTCGTAAGAGTCAGAAATTGTTGCACTTCAAAAGATACCATCAAGAATATAAGAAGATAGGTCACAGCCTGAGAGAAACATGTTTGCAAATTACATAGCTGATAAAGGACTGGTAGCCAGAATACATGAAGACATCCTACAACTCAGTAATAAAGTGACAAGTAAACCAATGAAAAACAAAGGGTTTGAATATGTGTTTTCTCAAAGAAGCTGGAAGAGCACTCTAGGGAGAGCGGTCTAAAAGGGCCTGAACACTTGACGGACAGCATGTCTACAACAAAGGGTAAAAGGGCAGCACTGAGATGGCAGGAGAGGCTGGGATGCAGACTTGCTGAGGGAAGAAAACACTGCAGCCCCGTCCAGCGATCCACCACCAGGAAGGGTCACAAACACAGTTATTTTCCCCGAGGAACAAGGGATTCCAGCTCCACATCGGGTACGACTAATCCTTAGCTCCTGCACAGGAAAGAGGCGAATCCAAAACACCTGACTTTGGAAACCAGTGAGGAATAATACATCCAGGAAAACGACAGAACTACAGGGAACAGAAAACCTGCTCTTTACAGGCTCCTGTGTAGACTCACTTAAACCCAAACCAGCACAAAAACACCCGAATGAAAAGGGCACAGACCTTCTGTGAAGGGGACCCGCTCGCTCACTAATCTTTTTTGTTTTATTTTTTGCGGTATGCAGGCCTCTCACTGTGGCGGCCTCTTCCGTTGCAGAGCACAGGCTCCGGACGCGCAGGCTCAGTGGCCAAGGCTCACGGGCCTAGCTTCTCTGCGGCATGTGGGACCTTCCCTGACCGGGGCATGAACCTGTGTCCCCTGCATCGGCAGGCGGACTCTCAACCACTGCGCCACCAGGGGAGCCCCCGCTCACTAATCCTGAAGCATCTGTCACAGAGGGAGAAACCGGTCGGGATGTCCACTGGGGTTCGAGACCCTGGCCGCTTTTGTGATCTCAGGCACCTGCTGACACCAGCACTGGTGGCCCCATCTGGGGATCCTCCCTCTAACCTGTTCACACCGGTGGGCGGGCCCACTGAGACCCCCACCCACACCTGGGCTGCAAAAGGGCCTCACAGGTGGTCAGGTGAAAAGCCCACCCGCCAGCACCTGTCAGCACCAGGGCACCACAACAGCCCCGACCCACCACACAGGAGGGCACATGCAGCCACCTGGGGACACCCCTGAGCCCCTGGCCATGGTAGCCATGCAGGGCTGTGCTTCTGAGCCCACAGGACAGCTCCCCCAGGCCACACCTTCAAGACTGGGAGAGGTAGCTGACTTACCGAAGACAGCGAAATAAATACAGAGAGTAAAGCAAAATGAGGATATGAAGAAATATGTTTCAGTCCAAAGAACAAGACAAAACCTCAGGCAAAGAAGTAAACAAAATGGAGATAAGCTACCTAACTAATAAGGAGTTCCAGGTAAGAGTCATAAAATTGCTCATGGAGCTCAAGAAATGGGTGAACGCACTGAGAACTTCAACAGAGAGAGAGAAAATACAAGAAAGTATCAAACAGAAGCTACAACTGAGCTGAAAAATACACTAACCGATGGAATAGACTTGGATGAACTGGAGAATCTCAGAGTGTATCAGACAGGCTGACCCCGACCAGGTTAAAGACATGCCCGTTCCTCGTCCCCCTGTGAGAACCCTTGGCACCTGCAGCTTGTTCAGTGGACCCAATAGGTGACTGGATGGCACAGGTGTCAGTTAACACGCCAAGGTGATGTTGCCCCCAGGCTGCCGTTTTCTCCACGGCAGGCTGAGACCCTCACCTCCAAAGCCCACTGACACCAGACTCCAATTTTCACAATCCAATCATTTGAAAATAGCCAGAACACGCAAATTCTTGCCCATTTAGAGCCTGCGTGCTTTGCACACCCCATGCACAGCGCCCACCAATTGTGGCCACTGGTCAGATGGGGCCCCGATCTGAGCTGCCCTTCAGGGTTCTCTGGGATGGAGACCCCAACACCCTGCCCAGTGACAGCGCCCCCTCCCGGCACCCAGCTGCTCTCCATGCCCCACCCTCCTCCCGTCCAGATGTGGACCCTGGGCCTCAGACCTCCCCACAGTGCCACGTCCTGAGGGAGCCCTCTCTCAGCAGCCCGTCCCAGAGCTGCCCACCACGGGCCCAACCCCGAACCTTCTACAGCAGGTCAGAGAGCCCTGAGCCGTGAGTGAGCTGCCACCTCTCTCTCCCTCCACACCTGCAGGGCCTGGGTCTGCCCCCCCCCACCCCCCACTCGTCCACCTTCTCTCTCCAAAGCAGTCATGCCCGACGGTCTAAGTTAATTTTCCACTGACATGACTCTGAACCGGCATGTAACCCAGCTCTGACCAAAGACAGGATGGTAAGTCGGCTAGGGTTTCTGTGACAGGTTTCTTTGCTTAAAATTTTAAAAAGTTAAATAAAATAAAGATATAGGATCACACCTGATTGGTCTAAGTTAGTTTGCTAATGGCATGACTCTGAACTATTCACTGAACTCAACCCTGGAGCACCTACCTCCATACACGTTTCAGGAGATTATAAATCCTAGTATTTTATCTGTAGTTTGATGGGACGTCTCATATCCTCACAGGGGAAATTACCCCAATGATACACTTTACTGAAGTTGTATTGCCGATGGGAAACAAGTAATTGAAAACTACTCTACCAGGAAGAAAATACCAAATTTGTTATATTAGTCTCCCTAAAAATGCAATCAGATTTAATTAGGTGGAACTATGGAATAATCATTTGCCTTGAAAGATTTCATTTATTCAGACATTGTGCTATGCACTTTATTTCCATGCTCATAAGAAAGCTCAGGATGTACACTATGACCCATGGAAATAAAAAGGACACTCTTATATGACTAAAAAAGTACCTAAGCAAATAGTCCATTTGATAAGTCTTGAGAAGTATCAGATTTGACCTTGCCCTATCTTTTGTCATGGCTTCCAGTGTTTTCCTGTCCTGTTTTCTGACATAAGAACGTACGGTATTAGGACTCTCGTTGTTAAATTGTTTCCCTACAAAGTTTGCCTTTACTTATCTTTATTATAAAGACTTGTCAAATAAAAACTTTCACAACATGCGAAAAGTGATCTGCTTCTCTATAAGAGTCTGTGAAACAGGTTTTTACTGAGCTCTATTTCGCTCTGTTATTTGTAGGCCATCAATTTAAATATGTAAAACATTCATGAATTCCCAGTTTAGCCTTTGGAGCAAGACAGGAATTTGGGCACATTTCATCCAATGGGAACTTCGACTCCTAGTTAGACAAAGTCCAGAAAATAGCAGATCTTTGTGTAAACAATAAAAGAATGATTTCAGAAAAAAAAAAAAAAAAGATGCACGTATTTTCTCATGCAGTGAATGTTCTAAAAATTGGCTACCAGGATATTTTAAAAGTAAAAAGAGCAATTTCTCAGTGTCGTATAAAATAACGGAGCATCACCTGTACATTTTTGATTCAGTGAAATATGATAAAATAATGGACTTCAAGTCTAAATCAATCAATCAAGCAATTATTCACTCATTCATTCAAATAACAGGAAAGATCTCATTTCAATAAAGAGAATGCCAAGCCAGTTGTTCTATGTTCCCGTAACTGAAATTCTTGTGGAGGGCTCTGAATATACACTGAGGACTGTTTTTGAGTGATGGACTTATTGGGTCACAAGGTATGTCCAATTTTAGAGTCACTAAGTCAAATGTTTTTTCAATTTACATTTTCATCCGGGTTATATGAGAATGCCCCAACTCATAGAATGGGAGCACCACACCTTAACAGGAATATGAGTTTGTCTTTGCAGCTTTCCTTTTTTCCCCTCCTTCTCTGTAAATCTATCTTATCCTCCATTCCTTAGCGGCCTCTGTGTTTTGGGCAGAGCTTCAGGTCAGGAGGAGAGCAAATGGTCTGACCAGAAAATCAAAATATCCTCTCTTATTGCTCCATAGTTTGGAGAAGGGCTGAGGCTAAGATCAAAACCGAAACCTTCTTAAAAGTGTTGCTGGGCTTATTAAGAAGATAACATTTGACTTTGTTTTGTTTGTTTGTTTATCTAGAGCTTAAAGGAAATGCAGACTTGAAGTGTCAACAATCCCTATATTCATTTATTTAGTTTTTATTTTTACCAACAGTGGGGTTTTTCAGGAGCATGTACCCTGAACACTGGAATTAACTTATCTATTGTTAAAGTAATAGTCAAACTAGTTCTAAATGGAGATTTCCTTAAATATTTAATCTTTGACAAGTGATTTAATTACTATATACCCACTCCCTAAGACCACGTCCTGCCTTCTGAAAAGGAGATAATAAGAAATAATTAGAAGACGTGCTGTGTTGACATAAGATAAGGTCTGTATATAACCGAGCAGGACCCTATGGGGCCTTCCCAGGACAGACCCACCGGACGTCTTCTGCCTGCCTGTGGTTTGTAGAAAAGCTTTAGTCTCCCAGGCCTCCCCTGAGTCCCAAGAGGCTGGCTCAAGAGTTAGGACCAGGAATGTGAAGATACACAGACAAAGAGTACTTGTTGGGCCGGGAAACTGATAACATTTTGGACTGCCATCCAGCCACAAAGCAGAGTCACCAGGCTGCCTGACACACATCCCTAAACTGCTTTGACAGGAAGCAGACCCCGTCAGATGGAAACTGCTGACCTCAAGCACCTAGACCCCAGACTGGAGGAAACCAGAAGGCTGGTGACGCTCGAAACTTCACCTGGATGCCAACCAGTCCGAGGATCGTGCCCGACCTGCTCAGGCCCCCTGCAGCGCCCCCATATGGCCTTTAACCCCTTTGTCTCCTAACTGGCAACTTGGAGACCGGCTGAGGACATTAGGTCACCTTCTTCCCAGGTTGCTGGCCTCCTGAATAAAGCATCTTTTCCTTTTCCACCAACACTTGTCTCTCGAGTATTGGCCTTTCGAGCAGCCGAACCTGGGGTGGGTACCAGCCTCATCTGGTACCGCATGTAAAGTGGCTGGGACACTGCCCGGCAGGTAATGGGCATGCAGAGGTTGGTAGGCACTGGAGCTGCTCAGTGAGTTTAAACCACATTTAATAGCATTTAACAAGCACTTACATTGTGCCATGTACTTGGTTTCTCTGGTAGCAAGTCATATTTTGTTTATGGTTAAAAGTTATACATTCCAATTACTTTTTGTAAAATAGAGCTGCCTTCAATAACCAGAAGGCTTTACAATAGGAAAAAATAAAAGGTTTCAGGTCAGTATTCAGAGAAAACAAGAGGAAAAACAGCAAAAACAGCATCATTTTAAAATCAGAAAAGTGTGTTAGGATAATATATTGTGGCTAGCTTGTCTCTGGGCTACATGACTGGCTCTGGATAGCAATAAATCTATAGAGCTTGTAGCACCAACTATGCCCCATATATTACCACATTCTGTGCCTGACACCCACTGCAAATCTGAGAGTGAGAATAACAGCCCCTGTATATACTTCACTCCCGACAGAAAAAAAATCCTAGGACAAAATGTAAATAATTCCGAGGACACACTGCTAACACTTTTCATTTATTACGGAGCATCTTTCTTTTCTAGAAAAAAAAAATTAGTAGCCCATAAATGTAAGATTTAAATTTCCCCAAATTCACTGAATCTGAATCAGCGTTATTTAAAACAAATGGCACTTTAGAAAAATGCAGAAACAGTACAATTCTCAACAGTCTAATTACTGTCCCTTATTTAAAAAATCATCACAGCTCAATTAATTTTTGTATGAAATTTAGTATAATGTCTCCAGCTCAAAAATTACTGGTTGATATGTCCTATAGTCTTTTCTTTTTCTTTTTTACATATTTATTGGATTATAATTGCTTTACAATATTGTGTTAGTTTCTGCTGTACAACAAAGTGAATAAGCCATATATATACACATATCCCCTCCCTCTTGAACTTCCCTCCCACTGCCCCCATCCTACCCCTCTAGGTCGTCACAAAGCACTGATCTCCCTGTGTCTTTTCCTTACACATAATCTAAATACTGTAGAACTAGAGTGAATATCATTTGCTTTCTTATAAGCTGAAAACACAGAGAATGATTTGTCATAGTTTATGATTTTAGCACATAATATATGATTTTTTCTAAAGAGATAGTTTCATATGTAAATAATTAATTTTGATTTGCCAAATTTTTCAAAATTTCCTTTGTATTCACTTAGCAAATCTCACCTATTTCCAAATGTAATTTAGCTTGGATTTATACTTTTTTGTTTGACTATTTCCAGAGAAGAAAAATAGTTATCATCAGCCATATGTAGGAATTAGATAATACCGCATAATTTATCATGTTCTGTGGGCGACACCTTTTCCCAGCCAGAGCTCCACACCATGGTATTCTCTAGGAGTGTGTCCTAAGGTGCACAGATTATCCTATCACGGGGCCTAATTGTATTTCCAGGATGAGAAGCTTCCTCCTCACGATGCTAGGGAAGTGATTGCTTTGCATGTGGGCAGAGTGAAATGAGCATTTATACGGTGGATGCTTTTGCATTTTCGTTTTAACACATTAAGAACAAAAATGCCTACAGAATATGTGCTATCACACATGCAGTGGCTCGTACTGCTGAATTTACAAACAATACATTTCAACAAAGCAAGCATTTCTTTTGACCACTGATCTTCAGGTAAGTTTTCCCTAAAAGGCTGAAATCCACCAAGAGAAATGTATCCTGCTTTTAATAATAGGGAGAAATGTTGCGAGATATAATATTCCTGCCAAGAAGACTGATGGTACATCAAGATTGTTCCCCTAATAAATAATATTTTTATCTGGAATACTGAAAATGTTGTGAGTATGTTTATTTAGGACAATTTCAGTGACCCACCTTAGACAATTTACTTAAGCGATACCAATTCAAACTATCCTTTAAAAAAAAAAAAGCCAACTTGCAAACAAAGAACTTTAAAGAAATTGTGTACTCTCACCACACAAAGGCAAGCCTATACAAACGCAAAATCATGGATTAGATGAGATACTGTTGATACAGATCATATGGTAAATATCAGACTAATATGGCCCAATGAAATCAAGGCTGTTGTAATTTTGTTTAAGTAGAGCTTATCCTATTTGGAGGTTAGCAGATAATTCTAAAGACCACCTTTGGAAAGAATGACAACATTCATGACTAGCCAGATGGCAGACTTCATTTCTACTCGCTAACATATTTCTTTTTGTAAATAGGGCTGAATTGTTATAAGTTTAGGGCAAAAGGACTATTCTAATGTCCTTTGATTTCTTTCTAACTTGGGAATTTCTTTTTTGACCTATCAATCTTTTAAACTGAATAAAGAGTATGATTGCATTTATTTAGTTATTTGCTAAAAAGAATAAAAACCATTTTCACAGCACCAGCCCTCTGGAATGACCCCCTTATCTGTTACTGTTCTCAACTCAGAAACACTTACTCTGCAAAGTCTGACAGAGTGTCCAAAGGTCTCTGGGAAGCCCCTGCTGGGCAGGACAGTCCTTTTACTGCTGAAAATTCAAATTCTTTAAACAAAGGGCCTGTGCATGGATTGTCACCTATGTCTTTTGGAGACCTTTATTTATGAGAACTTTAAGAATCTTATTTCTATTCCATATGGCGACCCTCCTACTTTACAACACTCACCTCTCTGGACTAGCAACGTTTCACTTTCTTCAGGTAAAATACCTTAATTCCTTAAATCATTCTCCATAGTACATGGGATAAGTACCGTCACCACCCTGTCTGTTCTATGGTTGCACCTCTACATCTGGATGTTCCAATTAAACAAGTTTGCACTGATATCTTAACAGTAACCCACACTGCTGTCTCTAGCTGGCATACTGGAAACTAAATCAAGTTTGCTTTTCACAAGAATTGCTTTCAAATCAGGTCCCTCATTCTATGATTTCTGGAATCTAAAAAAAAAAGTATTTATAAATGCTTATGTTTATTTGAAACTTGCTGCTTCTAAATTATGTGATGGCTTATTCTGACAAGCCTGAGTCTCACTGTGTCATTCACAGAAGAATCCATTCTTCTGAAGCTTGCTGGATGTTCAGATTTGATAAGTACATTTCCTAAGTTACTGGGAAATTGTGACAAACAGGTTAGAACCAAGGACAGACTAATATATAAGCACAGCTAGGGAACTTCCTCAAGGAAGAAGTTAACTTCTAGTACATTTCCTAAGTTATTGGGAAATTGTGACAAACAGGTTAGAACCAAGGACAGACTAATATATAAGAATAGCTAGGGAACTTCCTCAAGGAAGAAGTTAACTTCTTCTGTAACATCCTCATTGGTGTGCACAGACTTCATTAAAAGCTACTCTTGGATCTTTTTTTTTTTTTTTTTCAGTACGCGGGCCTCTCACTGTCGTGGCCTCTCCCGTTGCGGAGCACAGGCTCCAGACACGCAGGCTCAGCGGCCATGGCTCACGGGCGTAGCCGCTCCGCAGGCATGTGGGATCTTCCCGGACCGGGGCACGAACCCGTGTCCTCTGCATCGGCAGGCGGACTCTCAACCACTGCGCCACCAGGGAAGCCCTAACTTGGATTTTGAAATCAGGTTATATGAATCTTCCAACGTTTCATTCTTTTTCAAAATTCTTTTGGGCGTTCTTGCTGCTTTGCTTTTTCACATACATTTTAGAATCAGTTTATCAACTTCTACCAAGAGAAAAACAAAATCCTGTGGGGATTTTGATTGTTAATGTGTGGAATCTACTGAACAATTTGGGAGACAAACAGTAGTTTGGAAGGGGAGAGGGGGAAGATGGCATTAGATTAAGACGCGGAGATCACCTTCCTCCCCACAGATACACCAGAAATACACCTACACGTGGCACAACTCCTACAGAACACCTACTGCACGCTGGCAGAAGCCCTCAGACCTCCCAAAAAGCAAGACACTCCTCACCTACCTGGGTAGGGCAAAAGAAAAAAGAATAAACAGAGACAAAAGAATAGGGACAGGACCTGCACCAGTAGGAGGGAGCTGTGAAGGAGGAAAGGTTTCCACACACTGGAAGCCGCTTCGCGGGCAGAGACTACGGGTGGCAGAGGTGGAAGCTTCGGAGCCGCGGATGAGAGCGCAGCAACAGGGGTGCAGAGGGCAAAGCAGAGAGATTCCTGCCCAGAGGGTCGGTGCCGACCAGCACTCACCAGCCCGAGAGGCTTGTCTGCTCACCTGCCGGGGCTGGGGGGGGGAGCTGGGAGCTGAGGCTCGGGCTTCGGTCGGAGCGCAGGGAGAGGACTGGGGTTGGCGGCTTGAACATAGCCTGAAGGGGTTAGTGCACCACGGCTAGCCGGGAGGGAGTCCGGGGAAAAGTCTGGAGCTGCCGAAGAGGCAAGAGACTTTTTCTTCCCTCTTTGTTTCCTGGTGCGCAAGGAGAGGGGATTAAGAGCACCGCCTAAACGAGCTCCAGAGACGGGCGGGAGCTGCAGCTAAAAGCACGGACTCCAGAGACGGGCATGAGACACTAAGGCTGCTGCTGCCGCCACCAAGAAGCCTGTGTGCGAGCACAGGTCACTATCCACACCCCCCCCTTCCGGGGAGCCTGTGCAGCCCGCCACTGCCAGGGTCCCAGGATCCAAGGACAACTTACCCGGGAGAACGCACGGCGCGCCTCAGGCTGGTGCAACGTCACTCCAGCCTCTGCCGCCGCAGGCTCGCCCCGCACTCCGTGCCCCTCCTTCCCCCCGCCTGGGTGAGCCAGAGCCACCAAAGCAGCTGCTTCTTTAACCCCGTGCTGTCTGAGCGAAGAAGAGACGCCCTCAGGCGACCTACACGCAGAGGCGGGGCGAAATCCAAAGCTGAGCCCCGGGAGCTGTGCGAACAAAGAAGAGAAAGGGAAATCTCTCCCAGCAGCCTCAGGAGCAGCGGATTAAATCTCCACAATCAACCTGATGTACCCTGCATCTGTGGAATACCTGAATAGACAACTAATCATTCCAAATTGAGGAGGTGGACTTTAAGAGCAAGATTTATTATTTTTTCGCCTTTTCCTCTTTTTGTGAGTGCGTATGTGTATGCTTCTGTGTGAGATTTTGTCTGTATAGCTTTGCTTTCACCATTTGTCCTAGGGTTCTATCCGTCTGTTTTTTTTGTTTGTTTTTTTACTTAAAAATTTTTTTTCTTAATAATTATTCTTTATTTTATGTTATCCTACTTTATTTTATTTTCTTTTATCCCCTTCCTCCCTCCCTTTCTTCCTTTCCTCCCTTTTATTCTGAGCCGTGTGGATGAAAGGCTCTTGGTGCTGCAGCCAGGAGTCAGGGCTGTGCCTCTGGGGTGGGAGAGCCAACTGCAGGACACTGGTCCACAACAGACCTCCCAGCTCCACGTAATATCAAATGGTGAAAATCTCCCAGAAATCTCCATCTCAACACCAACACCCAGCTTCACTCAACGACCAGCAAGCTACAGTGCTGGACACCCTATGCCACACAACTAGCAAGACAGGAACACAACCCCACCCATTAGCAGAGAGGCTGCCTAAAATCATAATAAGTCCACAGACACCCCAAAACACACCACCAGATGTGGACCTGCCCACCAGAAAGACAAAACCAGCCTCATCCACCAGAACACAGGCACTAGTCCCCTCCACCAGGAAGGCGAAACAACCCACTGAACCAACCTTAGCCACTGGGGACAGGCACCAAAAACAACGGGAACTACGAACCTGCAGCCTGCAAAAAGGAGACCCCAACACAGTAAGATAAGCAAAATGAGAAGACAGAAAAACACACAGCAGATGAAGCAGCAAGATAAAAACCCACCAGACCTAACAAAAGAAGAGGAAATAGGCAGTCTACCTGAAAAAGAATTCAGAATAATGATAGTAAAGATGATTCAAAATCTTGGAAACAGAATAGAGAAAATGCAAGGAACATTTAACAAGGACCTAGAAGAATTAAAGATGAAACAAGCAACGAGGAACAACACAATAAATGAAATTAAAAATACTCTGGAAGGGATCAGTAGCAGAATAACTGAGGCAGCAGAATGGATAAGTGACCTGGAAGATAAAATAGTGGAAATAACTACTGCAGAGCAGAATAAAGATAAAAGAATGAAAAGAACTGAGGACAGTCTCACAGACCTCTGGGACAACATTAAACGCACCAACATTCGAATTATAGGGGTTCCAGAAGAAGAAGAGAAAAAGAAAGGGACTGAGAAAATATTTGAAGAGATTATAGTTGAAAACTTCCCTAATATGGGAAAGGAAATAGTTAATCAAGTCCAGGAAGCACAGAGAGTCCCATACAGGACAAATTCAAGGAGAAATACGCCAAGACACGTATTAATCAAACTGTCAAAAATTAAATACAAAGAACACATATTAAAAGCAGCAAGGGAAAAACAACAAATAACACACAAGGGAATCCCCATAAGGTTAACAGCTCATCTTTCAGCAGAAACTCTGCAAGCCAGAAGGGAGTGGCAGGACATATTTACAGTGATGAAAGAGAAAAACCTACAACGAAGATTACTCTACCAAACAAGGATCTCATTCAGATTCGACAGAGAAATTAAAACCTTTACAGACAAGCAAAAGCTGAGAGAGTTCAGCACCACCAAACCAGCTTTACAACAAATGCTAAAGGATCTTCTCTAGGCAAGAAACAGAAGAGAAGGAAAAGACCTACAATAACAAACCCAAAACAATTAAGAAAATGGGAATAGGAACATACATATTGATAATTATCTTAAATGTAAATGGATTAAATGCTCCCACCGAAAGACAGAGACTGGCTGAATGGATATAAAAACAAGACCCATATATATGCTCTCTACAAGAGACCCACTTCAGACCTAGAGACACATACAGACTGAAAGTGAGGGGATGGAAAAAGATACACCATGCAAATGGAAACCAAAAGAAAGCTGGAGTAGCAATTCTCATATCAGACAAAATAGACTTAAAAATAAAGACTATTAGAAGGGACAAAGAAGGACACTACATAATGATCAAGGGATTGATCCAAGAAGATATAATAATTGTAAATATTTATGCACCCAACATAGGAGCACCTCAATACATAAGACAAATACTAACAGCCATAAAAGGGGAAATCAACAGTAACACATTCATAGTAGGGGACTTTAACACCCCACTTTCACCAATGGACAGATCATCCAAAATGAAAATAAATAAGGAAACACATGATACGTTAAACAAGATGGACTTAATGATACGTTAAACAAGATGGATACGTTAAACAAGATGGACGTTAAATGATACGTTAAACAAGATGGACTTAATTGATACGTTAAACAAGATGGACTTAATTGATATTTATAGAACATTCCATCCAAAAGCAACAGAATACACATTTTTCTGAAGTGCTCATGGAACATTCTCCAGCATAGATCATACCTTGGGTCACAAATCAAGCCTTGGTAAATTTAAGAAAACTGAAATTGTATCAAGTATCTTTTCTGACCACAACACTATGAGACTAGATATCAATTACAGGAAAAGATCTGTAAAAAATACAAACACATGGAGGCTACACAATACACTACTTAATAATGAAGTGATCACTGAAGAAATCAAAGAGGAAATAAAAAAATACCTAGAAACAAATGACAATGGAGACACAACGACCCAAAACCTATGGGATGCAGCAAAAGCAGTTCTAAGAGGAAAGTTTATAGCAATACAATCCTACCTTAAGAAACAGGAAACATCTCGAATAAACAACCTAACCTTGCACCTAACGCAATTAGAGAAAGAAGAACGAAAACTCCAAAGTTAGCAGAAGGAAATAAATCATAAAGATCAGATCAGAAATGAATGAAAAAGAAATGAAGGAAACAATAGCACAGATCAATAAAACTAAAAGCTGGTTCTTTGAGAAGATAAAATAGATAAACCATTAGCCAGACTCATCAAGAAAAAAGGGAGAAGACTCAAATCAATAGAATTAGAAATGAAAAAGGAGAAGTAACAACTGACACTGCAGAAGTACAAAAGATCATGAGAGATTACTACAAGCAACGCTACGCCAATAAAATGGACAACCTGGAAGAAATGGACAAATTCTTAGAAATGCACAACCTGCCGAGACTGCACCAGGAAGAAATAGAAAATATCAACAGACCAATCACAAGCACTAAAATTGAAACTGTGATTAAAAATCTTCCAACAAACAAAAGCCCAGGACCAGATGGCTTCACAGGCGAATTCTATCAAACATTTAGAGAAGAGCTAACACCTATTCTTCTCAAACTCTTCCAAAATATAGCAGAGGGAGGAACACTCCCAAACTCATTCTACGAGGCCATCATCACCCTGATACCAAAACCAGACAAGGATGTCACAAAGAAAGAAAACTACAGGCCAATATCACTGATGAACATAGATGCAAAAATCCTCATCAGAATACTAGCAAACAGAATCCCACAGCATATTGAGAGGATCATACACCATGATCAAGTGGGGTTTATTCCAGGAATGCAAGGATTCTTCAATATACGCAAATCAATCAATGTGATACACTATATTAACAAACTGAAGGAGAAAAACCATATGGTCATCTCAATAGATGCAGAGAAAGCTCTAGACAAAATTCAACAGCCATTTATGATAAAAACCCTGCAGAAAGTAGGCATAGAGGGAACTTTCCTCAACATAATAAAGGCCATATATGACAAACCCACAGCCAACATCGTCCTCAATAGTGAAAAACTGAAAGCATTTCCACTAAGATCAGGAACAACACAAGTTTGCCCACTCTCACCACTCTTATTCAACATAGTTTTGGAAGTTTTAGCCACAGCAATCAGAAAAGAAAAGGAAATAAAAGGAATCCAAATCGGAAAAGAAGTAAAGCTGTCACTGTTTGCAGATGACATGATACTATACATAGAGAATCCTAAAGATGCTACCAGAAAACTACTAGAGCTAATCAATGAATTTGGTAAAGTAGCAGGATACAAAATTAATGCACAGAAATCTCTGGCATTCCTATACACTAATGATGAAAAATCTGATAGTGAAATTAAGAAAACACTCCCATTTACCATTGCAACAGAAAGAATATCTAGAAATAAACCTACCTAAGGAGACAAAAGACATGTATGCAGAAAATTATAAGACACTGATGAAAGAAATTAAAGATGATACAAATAGATGGAGAGATATACCATGTTCTTGGATGGGAAGAATCAACATTGTGAAAATGACTCTACTACCCAAAGCAATCTACAGATTCAATGCAATCCCTATCAAACTACCACTGGCATTTTTCACAGAACTAGAACAAACAATTTCACAATTTGTATGGAAACACAGAAGACCCCGCATAGCCAAAGCAATCTTGAGAACAAAATTAAGTATTTAAAAATCCAAATATGACTTCTGCTTTGCCTGTTGAATCCCCTGAAAATCTTTGTCGACTGTTTTTTTCAAATATTTATTCAAAATATTATTTCTTTGTTATACATCATTATTCTTGGGCTTTCAAATATGATTTCCAAATAAGCAATCAAACGAACAGTGAAAAGATAAACTGTAATAAAAAACCATGAAGACATCCAAGAGATGCCTTTAAAATTAGTCTTTGAGGTATACAGAGTACACTGAAATGTAATTTTACTTTTGTAAGCAGTTTAAAATGAAAAAGCACAGCATAGTTTACATTCTCTAACCTGTAAAGAGAAACATCAATCCCACTTATAGGCAGATTTTTTTCAATAAATATATTGAAAATATTTTTGGAGATTTATGACAATTTGAAAAAAAATACAGATGAACCACGTAGACTAGAAATATCGAAAGAAATAAGAAAAAGTTAGGTATGTCATGAATACATAAAATATACGTAGATACTAGTCTATTTTGTCATTTACCACCATAAAACATGCACAAATTTATCACGTAAAGTTAAAATTTATCAACACTTATGTACACAATTACAGACCGTACATGGCACCATTCACAGTTGAGAGAAATATAGACAAACATAAAGATGCACTATTCAATCATCACCGCACACAGTTAACCGTGGCACATGCTGTCCTGCTGTAATAATTTTGTACTAGCCCTGCTGCTGCTGCACTAAGCTCAAGTGTAGTGAGGAACCACTTAAAATGCTCTGAGATGCTCATCATCTCTGTCTGAGCCGTTCGCCTCCCCAGGAAATTGCGAATTTAGTAAAAAGTGATCTCTCGAAGTTCCTGCGTGTTTCTCATCGTGTCTAGTGCAAAACTGTAAACCCTGAATAATGCCATGGGACCCAGGAAGTGCCACTGGCGATGCTGGCCGTGCTCCCAAGAAGCAGAGAAAGTCAGGACATGACGAGAAAAGGCTGGATTGTTTGATGTGCTCTGTAGATTGATGCCCGCAGCCGTGGTTGCTGCCATTTCAAGATGAATGAATCCAGCGTAAGGACCATCATAAAAAAAGAAAAGGAAATTCGCGAAGCTTTCACTGCAGCAACTCTAGCACATGCAAAAATCTTGTACTTTTTGTGAAATACTCTTTTATTTCCTATTAAAATTGCAGCTTTTTTTGTGGGTGCTGTAAGGAAGGCTTACCTAGAGACGATAATATTACTGAAGAAAAAGCAAAGTCATTATATGACAGCTTAAAGTAAAAAGAAGGTGAAGGAGGTAAAACTGGAGAACTGAAGGCCAGCAAAGGATGGCGTGAGAACTGTAGAAAGAGGTTTGGCTTAAAAAAATGTCAAGATAACAAGAGAAGCAGCTTCTGCCAACCAAGAGGCAGCAGGTGAGTACACAGAAGCCGTTAAGTAAACCACTGGGAGGGCTTCCCTGATGGCGCAGTGGATAAGAATCCACCTGCCAATGCAGGGGACATGGGTTCGAGCCCTGGTCCGGGAAGATCCCACATGCCACAGAGCAACTAAGCCCGTGAGCCACAACTACTGAGCCTGCGCTCTAGAGCCCGCGAGCCACAAGTACTGAGCCTGCACTCTAGGGCCTGCGAGCCACAACTACTGAAGCCCGTGTGCCTAAAGCCCATGCTCTGCAACAAAAGAAGCCACCACAATGAGAAGCCCGCTCATGACAATGAAGGGTAGGCCCCGCTTGCTGCAACTAGAGAAAGCCCATGCACAGCAACAAAGACCCAACACAGCCAAAAATAATAAATAAATAAACAAATTTGTAAAAAAAAAAAAGAGAGAAAACCACTGGGAGCCACGACCTGGAAACAACCTAAATGTCCATCGACAGAGGAATGGATAAAGAAGATGTGGTACATATACAGTGGAATATTACTCAGCCATAAAAAAGAATTAAATAATGCCATCTGCAGCAACATGGATGGACCTAGAGATTATCACACTAAGTGAAGTAATTCAGACAAAGAAAAATACCATATGATATCACTCATATGTGGAAACTAATTTTTTAAAAATGATACAAATGAACTTATCTACAAAACAGAAACAGACTCACAAATTTCAAAAACAAACTTATGGTTACCACAGGGGAAATGTTGGGGGGAGGGATAAATTAGGCGCATAGGACTAACATATACACACTACTATATATAAAACAGATAATCAACGAGGACCTACTGTATAGCACAGGGAACTCTTCTCGGTACTCTGTAATGACCTGTATGGGGAAAAAAATCTAAAAAAGAGTCGATATATGTTTATGTATAACTGAATCACTTTGCTGTACACCTGAAACTAACACAATGTAAACCAAGTATACTGCAACAAAATTTTTTTAAAAAGAGAAAAGAAAACCATTAAAGGGCATTTGTCTAAACAGATTTTTCATGCAGATCAAAGCGCCCTATTCTGGGGGAAAATGCCACAGAGGACATTTATTAATATGGAAGAGAATCGAGCCCCAGGATTTAAGGTAGAAAAGGATAGGCTAACTACTGTTTCATGCAAATGCAGCTGGGTTTAGAATCGGAACTGACCTAACCAGGACTTCCCTGGTGTCCAGTGGTTAGGAGTTCGCCTTCCAATGCAGAGAGTGCTGGTTCGATCCCTGGTCGGGGAGCTAAGATCCCACATGCCTCAAAGCCAAAAAACCAAAACATAAAACAGAAGCAATATTGTAACACTTTCAATAGAGACTTTAAAAATGGTCCACATCAAAAAAAAAAAAAAAAAGAACTGCCCTAACCTAGGAGGCTGCTGACCCCTGAGCTGCCCGTCTGTTGGTTGTACAACAAGAAGGCGTAGACAATAAGAACCCTTTCTCTGTGCTGGTCTCATCCGTGCTTTGCCCGTTATGTCAGGAAGTGACTGCCTTTTAAAGTTCTTTTGATATTAGACAATGCCCTTCGCTACCTGGAACCCCATGAGTTCAACACCAAAGGCGTCGAAGTGGTCTGCCTGCCCCAAACACAATGTCTCTATTCAGCCTCTAGGTCAGAGGGTCCTGAGGACCTTTAAGGCTCATTACATATGACAGTCTATGGAAAGGACTGTCCACACTGCAGAAGACAACACCGACAGACAGAACATCCTGAGAGTCTGGAAGGATCACACCGTTGAAGACGCCATCACTGTTACACAAAGAGCCACGAACACCATCAAGCCCCAAACAATAAATTCCTGCTGGTGAACACTGTGTCCAGATGCTGCGCGTGACTTCACAGGATTTAGGACAGAGCCAATCAAAGAAATCATGACAGAGTTGCTGGTGTGGCAAAAGAGGCGAAGGAGGAGAAGGGTTTCAACACGTGGGTCTTGGAGAAATTCAAGAGCTAACTGACACCCCACCCGGGGAATTAATAGAGGGCAACTTCGTGGAGATGAGGGCTTCCAGACCAGGCCCATGATGCGGAAGAAGACGCAGAGGAAAGCGGTGCCGGAAGCAAAGGGACATCAGATTAGTCAAGGCTGCTTCTCACTTCTTTCACGACACGGACCCTTCTATGGTCCGGGCGCGGGAACCAATGCTGACAGTGGCAGAAGGACTGGTACCATGTAGGAACGGTTTTAGAGAAATTGAAAAGCAAAAATGTCAGGCAGCAATTACAGCATATTTCCGTAAAATTACACAGAGTATGCCTGCCTCTGTCATCCCTGAGGCACCGGGAAGCACCTCCGCCGCCCCCGAGACAGCGGGACCCCCGCCTCCACCGCCCCCGAGACAGCGGGACCCCTGCCTCCGCCACCACAGAGACAGCGGGACCCCCGCCTCTGCCGCCCCCGAGACACCGGGACCAACCCCTCCTCTCCCACCTCCTCAGCCTGCTCAGCGTGAAGGAGGATGAAGACCTTTATGATGACCGCCTCCACTTAATGAATAGGAAATAATCATCATGTCATACAGTTACTAAGTTTATCTGTTGTTTATGTGTGTCTGTGTGAAAATCTAACAACCGTGTGAGATGCCTCTGTGTCATCACCATCGTTGCCTAAGAATTCACTGTGTAGACCACTGTGTGCAGGACTTGTATCGAAGTGGACAGCCTATCTTACATGAGCATAAGGTGATAATTAATACAAAGTTAATAACGTGTTAGTTTTCTTACTGTTTTGTAACTTTGTTTTCAAAGAATTACACTACCATACAGTATGCCTCTCTCTCCTGCAACTGGGGAAACTGTGTACCAGTCTGTCATCATAGGTTAAGTGGTTTTTTAAAAAATGTAACAATGTTTCTAGTATTGCATTATGAATATGAGTCTAATACTCTATGCCATAAAATTTTATATTGATCCATCCATTCATTAGTATAGAGACTAGGCTACCGTGAAGCAATTGTATCGATTACATTAGGCTACCATAAAGATTCATATTACTGCTTCTTCATTATCAGTGCATGAATCATTAAACCTCTAAATAAATATGAATTTCCTTTTCATATCATCTTTTCATCTTTGATGTATAGGGTTAGTAATACATATGACATCTCCAGTGTTTTGTATCATATAAGACAATATCTATGTACGTATTGGCAGACGGACCATTCATGTTGTAAACAGATGACATAAACTTATGGCATCGATAAATACAGTACAGTACTGTAAATGAATTTTCTCTTCCTTATGATTTTCTTAATATTTTCTTTTCCCTAGCTTACTTTATTGTAAGAATACAGTTTATAATATATACAACGTAAAAAATATGTTAATTGACTTTATGTTATCGTTAAGGCTTTTAGTTAACTATTAGTAGTTAATTTGGGGGTGGGGTTCAAAAGTTCTGCATGGATTCTTGATGTGGGACGTCAATGGCCCTAACCCCCAAACTGCTCACGGATCAACTGTGTAGTGTCTAAGTTCAACTAAATTACTTGTTCCAAACACATTTCACAGAAAAAGAATATATTCTCATTTTTTTGCTATGAATTCAATCTGACTTCATGCTTTCTTTCTTTTACAAAGTACAGATGCAACCTATTTTTTCCTATATTCTGAAATATAAAATCAACAATTTTTTATGAGAGTATATTTACCCTTCATTGACTTTGCTTTCCTTTTTTTGAGGCTTAAACTTCTCATCAGAATCTTGGGAACTCATTGAGAGTTTTGAGAAATCTGGTAAGCTACATAAAGAAACTGTAATTTAATCTGAAATATTATTTGAAAACACTGTTTAGAGTGTGTGATGCTAAACTTCAGATATATTTTTTTGATTCCTTTGTTTACAGAAGAATTTCACAGAATACCTTCTAAATACAAATCAATTGGCCTCACTTCTACATTTAGAAAGAGAGTAAAAATTCAGTATCAGAAGTAGAAACGCAAACATCTTATTATATAACATTACCTTTAATGTTGGTGGAAGGACAGACACTTCGTAGTGTGAGGTAGGTAATACCCTTTTAGTAAGTGTTGTGTGGAATGGGGAAGGTGGGCGTGTGTATTACTGGAAATAACATATGATTTTGTACCCTTATTTGTGGTCATGTAATTATTTATTCCTTGTTCTAAACTTGAATGACATGCAGTTTCTGTGTTAAGACTGACATCTCTATAAAGGTTTGAGTGCAGAGACAGTTTGGCTAACAGCTTCCCTCTCTCCATCCGGTATAACTGTATTAGTTCTTTCAAGAAATGTATGCATTTTACCATATAAATCTACATGGATTACATCCAATTCATTTCCGGGGAAAGGATCAACCGATATCAAACTCTTAAGGAATCGCAATATATCCCATTTTAAACCCAGAAATGTTTAGTTTCTAGGTCCACCTCTGGGTTGTTTTTGAGTCGAAGTCCAGTAAATGCTGGCAGCGCCATGGTGGTGCAGTCAATCCTGACCTGCTGGGCTCACGCCAAACCTGCTAATAAACTGATGATCACCCCTGCTTTTAGAACGTGCTTATGTTGCACATCGTAAAGAACGATTTTCAGAGAACACAGATCATACGCTGGAAAGGAGTTAACAAGGACTCAGTATAAATAGCCCTTTGGTATTGCAAGAAGTAATGCAGGGCTTCCCCACTTTTATACCTCGTAACATACAACTGCATACACTTGAAATATAAAATTTCTAACTAGAATTTATAGGGAAGATAGAAATAAATCCCACAATAATTTCATGTAGAAAATAAAATATTTGTGTAGAATTTGAAACTGATAGAGATCAATTTCAAGAGCAACACACACACACACACACACACACACAAACAGTTTTTCAGGGAAGAGTCACAACACCTGCACATTTAAAACCATCCCTTTCCTGGATATTCTCTATTTTTGAACAAATATTAATTTTAACCCAGGAATGTCTTTCAAATGTTTCAAAAGAATAACTTCACTTTTAATCATAAATCATCATGCAACGTTTTCCAATAATTTTATTTATCTTTATTTCTGTGGATCTAGTAAAACAAAATTATGGAAGAACTTATCATTTATGAATATTACATTTTACAGAGAAGTATGCATGTTCCAAGAGTATATTAATATGCTGATATTAAACTCTTTCTTAATGAAAATTCATGTCATCGTACAGGAGATATTCTTTAAAAGTCCATTCTAGAAATGAAATATTAAAAGTAAATTTTTGCCCATTAGAGAAAGACATAAATAAGTGCTTACTCAATGCTATTTTTTAAGATAAATAAAATTTATAATCATAACTCAGTAATTTAACAAATTATTTTTCTTAATAGGGCTCTACAGGACTCAGAGCATGAAATAAATAGAGAAAAAATGACGGTGTCAGGTCACAGGAGAACCCATTCCCGCATCTTGTCTTATTGTGGATAAATTTCTCAGGCTTTCTGGTTTAGCAAATCACAGCTCCCCACACCCGTCTAAAAATTTCAACCAGTCTTAGATGGGGTCTCGTCTGTTAAAAGAAATACATTTTTTTGTGTGTTGCTTAATGTCTCTGACCCCACACCAAACCTTCCTGGGCACCAACGACCTGAAACACGAGGGACTCAGAACTCATGCTCCCCCTGGTCTGAGCAGGTCCCAGGAGGGCGAGGCTGAGCCCCTGTCCTTGGTGCTGAACCCACCGCGATAGACCCTCAAGGCCCCGGGTTTGAAAACTTTCAGTCACTCTGCAGCGGCATATAGATCAAAACTGCTTTCCTGGGGGCTTCCCTGGTGGCGCAGTGGTTGAGAGTCCGCCTGCCGATGCAGGGGACGAGGGTTCGTGCCCCGGTCCGGGAAGATCCCACATGCCCCGCGGAGCGGCTGGGCCCGTGAGCCATGGCCGCTGAGCCTGTGCGTCCGGAGCTTGTGCTCCGCAGCGGGAGAGGCCACAGCAGTGAGAGGCCCGCATAAAGCAAAAAAAAAAAAAAAAAAAAAAAAAAAAAAAACTGCTTTCCTCGAACCTTCTTCCCGTCCTCTAGTGCCCAGTTTGCATTTTAATGCTCACATATTCCAATATAAACTAATTAGCAATAACCAAGCACTGAAAAATTTGAGGAACTTGAAGTAAATTAACTTCACAAAATTATAATCGCTAAAACAATGAAGGTCTAGGCATTAATAAATGTGTTTAGATTTGTAGTTAAGACTATCATAATACATCTTTCATGAGATCATAAATGACCCGGAGAGGGTATTTTTAATTACTAAAATAATATACTGTGTAACTTAGGTTAATATGTTTAGAATCTAGATAAGCAGACATTTATTTGAGAAAGCATAAATTAACATAATTGTTATAAGAAGCTATACATATGTACACACACACACACACACACACACTACAAAGGCCAGGAGCTAGAAAGAATGTGAAAGATTTATCAAAGAAAATAACCAACTATAATGCCTAGGCCCCAGAACTGTACTGCTGAGTTATTTCAAACTCTCAATGGACAGGTAATTTCTAAATTATATAAATGCTACTGACTATAAAAAACTCTCCAACTTATTTTTGTAATGCAACCTGATTTTTAAAAAGCAAAAAAAATAAAATTACAAGTGAGTGACATTTAAGGTATGAACAAATTCTACACTTTGTTAGAATTCAACAGCATTTTACAAGTATCGTCAATTAAAATGAAATAGAAATTAAAAGGTTTCATTTGAAGAAATACATCCATAAATCTTTATAATTTATGTATTTTGTATTTTACAGATGAAGAAACTGAGACTCATAAATTTAAATAAATTGCCAAAGGCCACACAGCTAGTGCAGAACTGGGATGCTAAAATCTATACTCTTATTAGGCAATGAATGATGCTACCCCAGAGGGTAACAACACAAAACAAAAAGAAATTCTCTGGAACAGTTAAAACACACACACAGACACACAATCAAAGTTAGGACCGAGTAACTCCTACGTGCAGAACAACAGAATTCCTGTCATTGAGCATCTGTTTAATTCTGACAGAATAAGGCACAGAGGAAAATATGATGAGTTACATCGGGGTCCCCAACCCCTGGAACGCAGACCAGTACCAGTCCGCAGCCCGTCAGGAACGGACCTGCACAGCAGGAGGTGAGTGGTGGGCGAGCGAGTGAAGCTTCACCTGTATTTATAGCCGCTCCCCATCGCTCTCATTACCACCTGAGCCCCGCCTCCTGGCAGCCTTATGGTGAACTGTATAATTATTTATTTATATATTACAACGTAATAATAATAGAAATAGAGTGCACAATTAACGCACTGCGCTTGAGTCATCCCGAAACCATTTCCGCACTCCCAGTCCATGGGAAAATCGTCTTCCACAAAACCGGTCTCTGGTGCCAAAAAGGTCGGGGACCACTGAGTTACATGATTCTCAGCTTCTGAAAAAAGGGACCTTGAGTTGTACAAAACAATGTGGTGAGGATATATATAATGGAGACCATGAACCACGGGCCCAGAACAATCTCAGGTGGCATTCTGGTTAGTCTTCTATAAACCACCCAGATCACTAAACTCACAATTACCTTTGAAACAGTCTGTTTCCTTGCCAATCGTATTCCATTGTGTGGATTTCATCTCAGCAACCTTACTCGAATTCAATCTCTCCTCTTAATTCTACATCTACTGCCTTTGCTGGGACCTAAAGGCCTTCTTTCTGAATTACTGAGCAGCCTTTAAATGCATCTCCTGGGACCGCACCACACAAACAAACAAATATCACTCCTATAGCACAACAGCCCAGATAAAACTCAGGAAAACTGTTTTGGAAATGCTCTCTGCTCAAGAGCCTTGACTTCTTCTTGTGTCTGACTCTGATGAATTAAACCCAGAGTCTGCACCTCTGGCCATGACCGGATGGCACTGCATCCTTTATGAAAGCTCCAACACTCCAGCACAAATGGAGCCCCATGCCTTCAATGCCTCCAGGGTTTCATCTTCTTCTATTCTGTCCTCTCTCACCTAGCTTTACCTGAGGAGATCTTTATGTTATTCTATTTTTTAAAATAAAAAGTGTCTATATTTAAGGTGTACAACATGATTTTATATATATAATACATACGTCTCTATATAGCTACAGATATAGTGAAATGATTGCTACAGTCAAGCTGCTTTTCATATCATCTCCTCACACAGTTCTTTTTTGTGTGGGGTGAGAACACCTGAAATCTGTTCCCTTAGCAAGTTTCCAGTATTCCACAGTCTTACTAACTACAGTCTCCCTGCTGTATGTCAGACCTCTAGACTTATCTACATAACCTCAGCTTTGCGCCCACTCATAGGCACCTCCCCATGTCCCCACCTGCCCATCATGGTAACCACTGTTCTACTCTCTGCTTCTATGCATTTCACCTTTTCTTATTCCACACACACGAGAGACCTGCAGTGCTTTTCTTCCTTGGTCTGTCTTATTTCCCTTCTCAGAGTGTCCTCTAAGTTCACCCATGTTGTTGCAAACGGCAGGATTTCTTTTTTTGTTTTAAAGGCTGAGTAGTATTCCATTATATGTATATACCACAATGCCTTTATCCGTTCATCTGTCAACGAACACTTAGGTTGTTTCCATATCTTGGGTAGTGTGAGGAACGCTGCAGTGATCATGGCTGGGCAGATAGCTCTTTGACATACTCATTTGATTTTTTTCAGGTGTATGCCCAGGAGTGGGACTGCTGGGTCATATGGGAGCTCTATTTTTAGTTTATTCAGGAACCTCCACGCCGTTCTCCATAGTGGATGCACCACTTTACATTCCCGCGGACACTGTAGGAGTGTTCCCTTTTCTCCACACCCTCTCCAGCACTTGTTTACTTTTCTTTCTGATGATGCTAACGTCTTTGATAGGTCTTTTTCTCCTCCATCTCTATGGCTATCTCCACTCAAACTCAACACTTCAAAATATGAAGGTATGTGAACGTTTGTTTACATGCATGTTACAGGTGACCATAAAAAATATTAAAGTCATATTATTTTAATTAATAAAAATTTTAAGAGATTAGATATACAAAGCCATAGTGGGTACATAAAACCCATAACAAGAAAAGCATTTGGGGCCTTACGATACTCAAATCTAAAGCAGAAGAAAAATGTCAATTAAAAGAATCTTCTGAATCTAGCCAACCAAATGAATAACCAAATGGAGCCCTTAAGATCTCTCACGGGTCTAAACTGTGCGGTGCTTACAAACCACGGATGAGTAGATAATTTAAGATATGTTTAGGGTACACTCCTTAGAGTTTGGTGTTACCAACTACAAAATAAATGCTTCCTAAGGCCCCTTCCAATGTTCTTGACCTTTGGCTCTGCAAGTTCCCTCTAAGATTTAGGATTGCTTTTTGTGTGTACAGAAAATCGGTTGAAACACAGTTCATGCTCACAACTATGAATCGTGTAGCAGCCTGGCTACCTAAAATATTTCAGGTATCTTTAAAAATCAGCTATAAAGAAATATTCTTTGAATGAAGTTGATTCACCTTCCAAATGATAATTATATATTTGTGATCAAGCAATGAATTTTTTTACAAGGGGAAGGAAGTAATGCAGTAAAGGGACGTAGAAGCACTGGCCTCTGTAATATTGATTTTATGAGTCAGAAAAGCAGAAAACTGTATATAGTTAGATTACTGATTAAAGAGGGGTGTGCTTATCTAGTTACATAAAGCAAAAATCTAGAATTTTTTAAAAGGTAAATTATTTTTCTTTATTTGGGTTATTTGAATGGATATACTTGGCCCAATTTGTGCCCATCCTTTACTGCATACTTTAGCAGAAGAGGGGAGAACTTTATTTTCCTTTCTATATAGACAAAATGCAATATATTTTACTAGTTTTAATATATTTCAAGGAGATTTAAAGAACCCATTCTGATCTTAACAGAGTGAAAACATAACTGAATCAATCTGACCGCAAAGGTAGGAAGTTAGAAAGATTTAAGCAATGTTTTATTGTTGGTAGTTTCCTCCTCACTTTTTACAGAACAGAGATGACATTGAATAGAATTCCTTGGGCTGTACAGTCTGCTGAAGGCCTGCTTCCAATGTAAACGGCAGATGAAAGATGGGAAATGGTACTGAACCGGGTCTTACATTCCCCACATCTCTTGGCCTTTGGTGCTATGTAGAAATGACATCACAGTTTCCTCACTGCTCTTCCACAGCAGCTGCTAACATCCTGGACTCGCTTTTCCCTGACAATCCATCAGAGCAGGACAAGTTTAAGTATTTCTCGCCTCTGTTTCTACATACACTGACCACAAACGCTCTCTATCCTCTGCTGATACGGATCTAGGAAGTTTCCTTCTTAACATAACAATATAAACACCATGCACAGAATTTGAACATGCAACACAATCCTGTTAACAAGCGGTCTTCTTCTCACAGGTGTAACCTTCCATCTAATGCACTTTTAGTTCATTCTGCAGTTCGTGGGAGGTTATGATACAGCAACCCCACGTCAAACATCTCTTCTCATACAAAAGCAAGTTTAAAGGCAGAACATATTACTGAGGGTTCCCTGAAGAAGAAAAGCTGTGTGAGAGGTCCACGTGCACTTAGGATGACTCTCCTCAAATGCTGTCCTTAAAAGTTTCCGATGAAGAGAAGGAGATGTGGGTGTTCAATACCAAGGTAGGAGGCACTTCATACCCGAAGTGACTTTCAAAGGAAGGTGTATTCCAAGATGTAAAAGGGGGCAGGGCTGAGGCAGGCACAGCCATCCAAGCACTTCAGTCCATAGGAAACACACACAGTTCGCTCTTAATTACACAGGAGCTGATCAGCGTGTTCAAGGTCATGCTGACCATCCTTATTTGATCTCCACTAGAGCCCCTGGACTGGGAGACGGGGTGGGGGTGGGTATCCAGAAGAACGAAGCTCGGAGGTGGGGACTCGGGACTGGAGGGAGGCAAGCGGGAACGGGAGCCTGCAAGGCAGCTCACAGCCTTTCGTACACTTGCGGGTGCCTCTCTGCACGGCGTCTAATGCTCGAACACCAGCTTACCACTAACTTGCAAATCAGTTAATTGACTTTTGATTAATAAAATAGATTACTGGCTTTACTAAAACGGAAACATAACACAGCTTTTCAAATTAAAATTATTGGAAGACCTGAAAGATGGTGGAAGAGTAACACATGGAGATCACCTTCCTCCCCACAAATAACATCAGAAATACATCTACATGTGGAACAACTCCTACAGAACACCTACTGAAGGCTGGCAGTAGACCTCAGACCTCCCAAAAGGCAAGAAACTCCCCACATACCTGGGTAGGGCAAAAGAAAAAAGAATAAACAGAGACAAAAGAATAGGGACGGGGCCTGCACCAGTGGGAAGGAGCCGTGAAGGAGGAAAGGTTTCCACACACTAGGAGCCCCTTCGCGGGTGAAGACTGCGGGAGGCGGTGGGGGGAGCTTCGGAGCCGCGGAGGAGAGCACAGCAACAGGGGTGCGGAGGGCAAAGCGGGAAGATTCCCGCACAGGGGATCGGTGCCGACCGGCACTCACCAGCCCGAGAGGCTTGTCTGCTCACCCGCCGGGGCGGGCGGGGCTGGGAGCTGAGGCTCGGGCTTCGAGGAGAGGGGACTCGGAGCGCCGCTTAAAGGAGCTCCAGAGAGGCTGCGAGCTGCGGCTATCAGCGCAGACCCCCGAGACGATTATGAGACGCTAAGGCTGCTGCTGCCGCCACCAAGAAGCCTGTGTGCGAGCACAGGTCACTATCCAAACCTCCCTTCGGGGGAGCCTGTGCCGCCCGCCACTGCCAGGGTCCCGGGATCCAGGGACAACTTCCCCGGGAGAACGCAGGACGCCTCAGGCTGGTGGACGTCACGCCGGCCTCTGCCGCCTCGCCCCGCATCCGTACCTCTCCCACCCCCGGCCTGAGTGAGCCAGAGCCCCCGAAGCAGCTGCTCCTTTAACCCCGTCCTGTCTGAGCGAAGAAGAGATGCCCTCAGGCGACCTACACACAGAGGCGGGTCCAGATCCAAAGCTGAACCCCGGGAGCTGTGCGAACAAAGAAGAGAAAGGGAAACTTCTCCCAGCAGCCTCAGGAGCAGCGGACTGAATCTCCACAATCAACTTGCTGAAGCCTGCATCTGTGGAATACCTGAATAGACAAAGAATCATCCCAAAATTGAGGCAGTGGACTTTGTGTGATTTTGCTTGTATAGCTTTGCTTTTACCATTTGTCCTAGGGTTCTGTCTGTCTGGTTTTGGGGTTTTTTTTTTAGTATACTTTTTAGCACTTGTTATCAATGGTGGATTCGTTTATTGCTTTGGTTGCTCTCTTCTTCCTTTCTTTTTTAAATTACTTTTTAATTTTTAATAATTATTTTTAATTTTAATTATTTTATTTTAGTTATTTTTTCTTTCCTTCTTTTTTTCTCCCTTTTCTTCTGAGCCGTGTGGCTGACAGGATCTTGGTCCTCTGGCCAGGTGTCAGGACTGTGCTTCTGAGGTGGAAGGCCAAGATCGGGACATTGGTCCACCAGAGACCTCCCACTCCCAGCTCCACGTAATATCAAATAGCTAGAGCTCTCCCAGAGATCTCCATCTCAATGCAAAGACCTGGCTCCACTTAATGAGCATCAAGCTACAGTGCTGGACACCCTAGGTAAAACAACTAACAAGACAGGAACACAACCCAACCCATTAGCAGAGCGGCTGCCTAAAATCATAATAAGGTCACAGACACCCCCAAACACACCAATGGAGGCAGTCCTGCCCACCAGAAAGACAAGATCCAGCCTCATCCTCCAGAACACAGACACTAGTCCCCTCCACTAGGAGACCTACACAACCCACTGAACCAACCTTACCACTGGAGTCAGACACCAAAAACCGCAGGAACTACGAAACCGCAGCCTGCAAAAAGGAGACCCCAAACACAGTAAGTTAAGCAAAATGAGAAGACAGAGAAACACACAGCAGATGAAGGAGCAAGGTAAAAACTCACCAGACCAAACAAATGAAGAGCAAATAGGAAGTCTACCTGAAAAACAATTCAGAGTAATGATAGTAAAGATGATACAAAATCTTGGAAATAGAATGGAGAAAATACAAGAAACATTTAACAAGGACCTAGAAGAACTATAGAGCAAACAAGTAATGATGAACAACACAATAAATGAAATTAAAAACTCGCGAGAATGAATCAATAGCAGAACAACTGAGGCAGAAGAACAGATAAGTGACCTGGAAGATAAAAGAGTAGAAATAACTACTGCAGAGCAGAATAAAGAAAAAAGAATGAAAAGAACTGAGGACAGTCTCAGAGACCTCTGGGACAACATTAAGTGCACCAACATTCGAATTATGGGGGTCCCAAAGAAGAAGAGAAAAAGAAAGGGACTGAGAAAATATTTGAAGAGATTATAGTTGAAAACTTCCCTAATATGATAAAGGAAATAGTCAATCAGGTCCAGGAAGCGCAGAGAGTCCCATATCGTATAAATCCAAAGAGAAACACTCCAAGACCCATATTAATCAAACTATCAAAAATTAAATACAAAGAAAAAATATTAAAAGCAGCAAGGGAAGAACTACAAATAACATACAAGGGAATCCCCATAAGGTTAACATCTGATCTTTCAGGCGAAACTCTGCAAGCCAGAAGTGAGTGGCAGGACATATTTAAAGTGATGAAAGGGAAAATCTTACAATCAAGATTACTCTACCTAGCAAGGGTATCATTCAGATTCGATGGAAAAATTAAAACCTTTTCAGACTGTAAAAGCTAAGAGAATTCAGCACCACCAAACCAGCTTTACAACAAATGCTAAAGGAACTTCTCTAGGCAGAAAAAGAAAGAGAAGGAAAAGACCTACAATAACAAACAGAAAACAATTAAGAAAATGGTAATAGGAACATACATATGGATAATTACCTTAAAAGTCAATGGATGAAATGCTCCAACCAAAAGACACAGACTGGCTGAATGGATTCAAAAACAAGAGCCGTATATATGCTGTCAACAAGAGACCCACTTCAGACCTAGGGACACATACAGACTGAAAGTGAGGGGACGGAATAAGATATTTCATGCAAATGGAAATCAAAATAAAACTGGAGGAGCAATTCCCATATCAGATAGAATAGTCTTTAAAATAAAGAATATTACAAGAGACAAGGAAGGATACTACATAATGATCAAGAGATCAATCCAGGAAGGAGATATAATAATTGTAAATATTTATGCACCAGCATAGGTGCACCTCAATACATAAGGCAAATGCTAACAGCCATAAAAGGAGAGATCGACAGTAACACAATCATAGTAGAGGACTTTAACACCCCACGTCCACCAGTGGACAGATCATCCAAAATGAAAATAAATAAGGAAACACAAGCTTTAAATGATACATTAAAAAAGATGGACTTAATTGATATTTATAGGACATTCCATCGAAAAACAATAGAATACACTTTCTTCCCAAGTGCTCATGGAACATTCTCCAGGATGGTTATCTTGGGTCACAAATCAAGCCTTGGTAAGTTTAAGAAAATTGAAATCGTATCAAGGATCTTTTCTGACCACAACGGTATGAGATTAGATATCAGAGGAAAAAAATCTGTAAAAAATACAAATACATGGAGGGTAAACAATACACTACTTAATAACCAAGAGATCACTGAAGAAATCAAAAAATACCTAGAAACAAATGACAATGAAAACATAATGACCCAAAACCTATGAGATGCAGCAAAAGCAGGTCTAAGAGGGAAGTGTACAGCAATACAACCCTACCTCAAGAAACAAGAAAAATCTCAAATAAACAACCTAACCTTACACCTAAAGCAATTAGAGAAAGAACAAAAGAACCCCAAAGTTAGCAGAAGGAGAGAAATCATAAAGATCAGATCAGAAATAAATGAAAAAGAAATGGAGGAAAAAATAGCAAAGATCTATAAAACTAAAAGCTGGTTCTTTGAGAAGATAAACAATATTGATAAACCATTAGCCAGACTCATCAACAAAAGAAGGGAGAAGACTCAAACCAACAGAATTAGACATGAAAAAGGAGAAGTAACAACTGACACTGCAGAAATACAAAGGATCATGAGAGATTACTACAAGTGACTATATGCCAATAAAATGGACAACCTGGAAGAAATGGACAAATTCTTAAAAAAGCACAACCTTCCGAGACTGAACAAGGAAGAAATAAAAAATATAAACAGGCCAATCACAAGCACTGAAATTGAAACTGTGATTAAAAATCTTCCAACAAACAAAGCCCAGGACCAGATGGCTTCACAGGTGAATTCTATCAAACATTTAGAGAAGAGCTAACACCTATTCTTCTCAAACTCTTGCATAATATAGCAGAGGAAGGAACATTCCCAATCTCATTCTATGAGGCCACCATCACCCTGATACCAAAACCAGACAAAAATGTCACAAAGAAAGAAAACTACAGGCCAATATCGCTGATGAACACAGATGCAAAATTCCTCAAGAAAATACTAGCAAACAGAATCCAACAGCACATTAAAAGGATCATACACCATGATCAAGTGGGGTTTATCCCAGGAATGCAAGGATTCTTCAGTATACACAAATCAGTCAATGTGATAAACAATATTAACGAATTGAAGGAGGAAAACCATATGATCATCTCAACAGATGCAGAAAAAGCTTTTGACAATATTCAGTACCCATTTATGATAAAAACCCTCCAGAAAGTAGGCATAGAGGGAACTTACCTCAACATAATAAAGGCCATATATGACAAACCCACAGCCAACATTGTTCTCAATGGCAAAAAGCTGAAACCATTTCCACTAAGATCAGGAACAACACAAGTTTGCACACTCTCACCACTCTTATTCAACATAGTTTTGGAAGTTTTAGCCACAGCAATCAGAGAAGAAAAGGAAATAAAAGGAATCCAAATCGGAAAAAAAGAAGTAAAGCTGTCACTGTTTGCAGATGACACAAAACTATACATAGAGAATCCTAAAGACGCTACCAGAAAACTACCAGAGCTAATCAATGAGTGTGGTAAAGTAGCAGGATACAAAATTAATGCACAGAAATCTCTTGCATTCCTATACACTAATGACGAAAAATCTTAAAGAGAAAGTAAGGAAACACCCACATTTGCCATTGCAACAAAAAGAATGAAATACCTAGGAATAAACCTACCTAAGGAGACAAAAGACCTGTATGCAGAAAATTAAAAGACACTGATGAAAGAAATTAAACAGGTTACAAACAGATGGAAAGATATACCGTGTTCTTGGATTGGAAAAATCAACATTGTGAAAATGACTATACTACAGAAAGCAATCTACAGATTCAACGCAATCCCTATCAAACTACCAATGGCATTTTTCACAGAACCAGAACAAAACATTGCACAGTTTGTATCGAAACACAAAAGACCCCGAATAGCCAAAGCAATCTTGAGAAAGAAAAATGGAGCTGGAGCAATCAGCCTCCCTGACTTCAGACTATGCTACAAAGCTACAGCAATCAAGACAGTATGGTACTGGCACAAAAACAGAAATATAAATCAATGGAACAGGATCAAAAGCCTAGAGATAGGGCTTCCCTGGTGGTGCAGTGGTTGAGAGTCCGCCTGCCGATGCAGGGGACACGGGTTCGTGCCCCAGTCCAGGAAGATCCCACATGCCGCGGAGTGGCTGGGCCCGTGAACCATGGCTGCTGAGCCTGTGTGTCTGGAGCCTGTGCTCCACAACGGGAGAGGCCACAATGGTGAGAGGCCCATGTACCGCAAAAAAAAAAAAAAAAAAAAAAAAAAGCCCAGAGATAAACCCATGCACATATGGTCACCTTATGTTTGATAAAGGATTCAAGCATATACAATGGAGAAAAGACAGCCTCTTCAATAAGTGGTGCTGGGAAAACTGGACAGCTACATGTAGAAGAATGAAATTAGAACGCTTGCTAACACCATACACAAAAATAAAGTCAAAATGGATTAAAGACCTAAATGTAAGGCCAGACACTATAAAACTCTTAGAGGAAAACATAGGCAGAACACTCTATGGCATCAATCACAACAAGATCCTTTTTGACCCACCTCCTAGAGAAATGGAAATAAAAACAAAAATAAACAAATGGGACCTAATGAAACTTAAAAGCTTTCACACCAAAGGAAACCATAAAGACGAAAAGACAACCCTCAGAATGGGAGAAAATATTTGCAAATGAAGCAACTGACAAAGGATTAATTTCCAAAACATACAAGCAACTCATACAGCTCAATATCAAAAAGCAAACAGCCCAATCCAAAAATGGGCAGAAGACCTAAATAGACATTTCTCCAAAGAAGATATACAGATTGCCAACAAACACATGAAAGCATGCTCAACATCACTAATCGTTACCTCAAAACTACAATGAGGTATCTCCTCACACCAGTCAGAATGGCCATCATCAAAAAATCTACAAACATTAAATGGTGGAGAGGGCGTGGAGAAAAGGGAACCCTCTTGCACTGTTGGTGGGAATGTAAATTGATACAGTCACTATGGAGAACAGTACGGAGGCTCCTTAAAACACTCAAAATAGAACTACCATACCACCCAGTGATCCCACTACTGGACATATATCTGAGAAAACCATAATTCAAAAAGAGTCATGTACTGCAATGCTCATTGCAGCACTATTTACAATAGCCAGGACATGGAAGCAACCTAAGTGTCCATCGACAGATGAATGGATAAAGAAGACCTGGCACATATATACAATGGAATATTACTCAGCCATAAAAAGAAACAGAATTGAGTTATTTGTAGAAAGGTGGATGGACCTAGAGTCTGACATACAGAGTGAAGTAAGTCAGAATGAGGAAAAACAAATACGGTATGCTAACACATATATATGGAATCTAAAAAAGGAAAAGTGGTTCTGAAGAACCTAGGGGCAGGACAGGAATAAAGACACAGACGTAGAGAATGGACTTGAGGACACGGGGAGGGGGAAGGGTAAGCTGGTACAAAGTGAGAGAGTGGCATGGACATATATACACTACCAAATGTAAAATAGATAGCTAGTGGGAAGCAGCCACATAGCACAGGGAGGTCAGCTTGATGCTCTGTGACCACCTGGAGGGGTGGGATAGGGAGGGTGGGAGGGAGACGCGAGAGGGAGAGGATATGGGGATATATGTATACGTATAGCTGATTCACTTTGTTCCAAAGCAGAAACTAACACAACATTGTAAAGCAGTTATACTCCAATAAACATGTTTAAAAAAAAAAAAAGATGCTAAAGGAGCAAAACACACACACAAAAATTAAAATTATTATCTCAAATGTTACTTAACAAGTAAAGACCAATATAAATGGCATGAATGAACTTCAAAAGTTTTATCTCTAATAAAATATTGATCATGGGACTGTAACATGGAATATCAGGTATAGAATGTTTAAGACAATAACGGCTTATACTAAATCCACCTCACATCCACTAAGTTGTTTTCCTATGCATATCCATTATTCATATTTGTCAGGAAAAAGGCAAAAACAAATTCTCTGCATTAAGGACCCACAATAGCAGTTGTTAAATTACAAGATTCAGATGGCTATAAAAATATGATAAATGTTGACGATGATGCTTATGAAACAGTCTTTGTCTCAAAGAAACACCTGGCCCCAGCATTTCTTCCTTCAACTACGGCTGTGAAGAACTGAAACTAGCAGCCATGGAGATTGTTTTGAAAGGCATAAACAATATCTCAAATATAAAAATGCCATGTAAACCACAATATATAACCTGTAAAAGTCAATTTATATGCTGTAACCTGTGTCGGGTTAAATGTACTTCATTACTTTATTACACATCAAACCAATAAAAATAAAGATTTAAGAACTCTAATTGAAAGAAAGTTTAACTTATAAAATTCTTCAGCAGGAAATTTTATATACACACAGGCACACATATACACACACATACACACGCTCTACATGGGGTAGACACCTTTATTTAAAAAGGTTAGTATTAATTGATTTACCAGTTTCATTTTGACCAAACTAATTTATCACTTACTATGTTACTACTGATCAGTTGTTGGCTCTAAATTAAAAAAGAGATGTAAAACACGCATTTTAGGCAGAATAATTCACAAGAGGCATCACTGTAGTTTTCTTATATGTAGAAATAATCAGCCAGCTGTTACTATTGAAATAACAGAAATCTACAGAAAGACATTACTTGCTATAATAATTGAGGCTAAAGGAAGAAAAAATTCACTTACAGTATAATTATAAAAGTTCAGTATATGTATAGAAGTAAATTTAATTGTGTATTCAATGACTTAACATTCACCGCAAAATATTTTAATAGACGAAACAAATGTAAAAGTATAAATAAATTTTCATCACCCACCTCTCTTCATATTCCTGCTTGAGCCGGCGGTCGGATCTGAAGGACACGGGCAACGCCCTCCACACTTGACTGAGATCTGTTTTCCTAAGATGCATGCCTGGTATTCTAGTTTGCACTGTATAAAAAGAGAAAAAATAGTAATTCAAGTACATTTAGTTATATCAACCGGAAGTCAAGAACATGACAAATGGGCACCTGCAGTTCTATGACACCCGCTATAGACAGGTGAATGGGACAGAGCAGAGCGTGTTACACCTGAATCCGCATCCCGTGATGCCACTCCCAGTGCGGTGTCTGGGCCAGCACTGAAACGTTCTCAGCCTCAAGTCCTAATATGAATAATGGGGAAGATAATACCTAATCTAGTGGAATCTAAAAGAGTGATACAAATGAACTTATTTACAACACAGAAATAGACTCACAGACTTAAAAAACAAACTTTTGGTTACCAAAGGGGAAAGGCAGGGAAGGGATAAATTAGGAGTTTGGGATTGACATATACACACTACTTTATATAAAATAGATAATCCACAAGGACCTACTGTACAGCACAGGGAACTCTACTCAATATTGTATTATAACCTATGTGGGAAGAGAATTTGAAAAAGAATACACATATGCATAACTGATACACTTTGCTGTACACCTGAAACTAACACAACATTGTAAATCAACTACACTTCAGTAAAAAATCTAATCCACAGAATTTTAAGAATCAAATGCTAGTAGCTACCATGAATCAGGCTCTCAGCAAATGTGAATAAAAGCTGAATGAAATTAAAGGCAAACGATCGACACTGTTATGGAACATTAGGACACTTTTTTTAGTTTATTTTTGTTTTAATTTTCTTTGTAAACATTGCTCTTTATAAAATTTAAGCCTGAGTAATTTAAATAATCCTTAAGATAATATTTTATAACTGTATATTTGACATGATTTAAAAAACTGCAAACCTACTCCATCATTTAAGAGGCAATAATTATCTTCCGCCTCTAAAAAATATAGATCTTGCTAATTCTGAAGTAATGTGATTTCTTTCCTGGCTGGGTCCGTAATTTACTCAGTGCAAATGATTTTAAAATTAAATAGGGCAGACTTTCTGGCTCCAACCGACAAACGTACCAGTGACTAATTTAATTCAGCTTCAGCTGATATCAGGAAGCATGGAATATACCCAATGACTAATCAGATTACTCACATATATGTAACTTTTTTTTCCTTGCCGAATAACTCTCTAATGGACAGGCAAAATTCTTAACTAGGCCTGTTACAAAAGATAAAAAATTATTATATTTGAAATACATTTGTAGTGGTTTAGTGGGCCTTTTTGGAGGAATAAACTCTTTCAAAGGTATCATTATTTTTCATTATTCAATCTTTCAAGAATCCAAGAAAAATGACCTTGTCACATAAAATCGCAATGAATTTTAACTGTAATTTAAAATGCCCAATAGTAATCAAATGTAGAAATAAAGAGATTATGAGTTTTTTAATAAAAGACAATTTATATGAAACCTTGAGACTTCAAATTTAATATTATTTACTGTAACTACTTTTAATTTAATATTTCAGAAACCTGGATTGGTCATAAGATAATGACACAATTTAAGAAAAGTTCAAGAGCAATTGTAAGTGGCGTATGAAGAGACAAAGCCAAAAGTCAATATTAATTACAGCTAATGTGGAATTTTGAAATTTGAAAATGTTAGGTCCTTTCAAAGATGCTATGCCATACTCATTTACATTTTAAATGTAGTTTATTTTAGCAGTGATTTTTTTTAATAAAAAAGGAATGTCTGAAAAATACCTGAATAAATAAAAATAGCACGATCTTTATAAAAAGTTGATTTAATTTTCATCAAAAAAGTTTGACCTCTTAGCTAATTTTCTTGGATATGTTACAATTTAAAAATTTCACAGCTGTCTATAAAACTTGCATGATATGATGAAGTTGTAGCTTTGTAAAGAATTCTTTATAAAGAATTACTTCGTAAATGAAACAATTTCTCTTTCAGAATGATTCTATGGAACACTTCTTTTCTGTATGCGTGTCTGTAAAGAGCAACAGAATCAGATGTCTAGCAAATACACCCTATGTGTATAGTTATACGAATCTAGCTTTCTGTCATCAGAAAACCATTTATTTTTTTAACTCATGAATTGATTTTGAAAAAAATCTTCATGAAGAATTTTATTCAAAGAATATATTAAAAGTACTATTTAAAAATTTTTAGCTACACCCACTGATTGCATTTCTAATTAATAATATTCAATTTACTTAATTATCACAAAGCTGAAATATTTATAACAGTATAAGTGAACTAAAATATCACATAAAAGGCATGCTCATTAGTCTGTAATTAACCCAAAATGCAAATACTGTAGAGGAAGACATGATTAATGCATTCCTGATTACCTAAGACCTTTAGTCTTGAGAACACTTGAGTTACCAGTGATCCTGAGGACTCAGTCTGCAAGATGGGTTTTCTAATGTCAAAACTGACAACTGTCAGGGAAAATAAGTTATTTGTTTAAAAACAGGGTCAAAGAAGAAGATGTGATCTTTCCACTCGCAGAAAAGGACTCTGGCCAGGAGACCCTGGGATTGGCCACTGGTAAGGTTTGCAAGATGACGTAACCCCCATGGTCAGGGACATGGCTTAGACCAGAGGTTCTTGTCCAGGGGCTGACTCTGCTCCCTGGGGACATCTGGGGACAGTTTTGGTTGTGACCATGGGGCGGGGAGCGGGGGGGGGATACTGCTGAATTACTAGCTAGAGGCCAGAAGCGCTACTGAACACCTCGCAGCACACGGGTCAGCCCCTCCAGATTAAAGCGCTACCCGGCCTCGCATGTCAGTACAGCCGAAGCTGAAGAGCCCTGTTAGGGGCGCTGGTCTTCCAAACGACATCAGATGGATTAACTAAACTCTCAACGCCTCATCCACACTTCCTTAGTGTGTTTTTTCCTGAGCATTCACTAAAGTAACACTTACAAAATAAAAACAATGGTATAAACAAACTACCAGCTACAAGTACTTTATTTTTTAAATTTTCTTTTTAGTAAATTTATTTTATTTATTTACGTTCGGCCGTGTTGGGTCTTTGTTGCTGTGTGTGGGCTTTTCTCTAGTTACGGCAAGCAGGGGCTACTCTTTGTTGTGGTGCACAGGCTTCTCACTGCGGTGGCTTCTTTTGTTGTGCAGCATGGGCTCTAGGCGCGCGGGCTTCAGTAGTTGTGGCACACAGGCTCAGTAGTGGCACGCGGGCTCTAGAGCACAGGCTCAGTAGTTGTGGCGCACGGACTTAGCTGCTCTGCAGCATGTGGGATCTTCTCAGACCAGAGCTTGGACCTGTGTCCCCTGCATTGGCAGGTGGATTCTTAACCACTGCGCCATCAGGGAAGCCCTACGAGTACTTTAATTTCTCAGAAAACCCAGAAAATACAAAGTATTTTGTAAGACAAAGACAACAACAGACAACAGACAACAACATACAGTTTATCAACAGCAACGTTCATGAGGCATCCCTGAGTGTGAAGCTCTGGGATTTGATGCATTACTGTTTTGATCATTGAGTAAGACAGGCATACTTTTAAAAATAAATTTTACAAGTCAAACTTAGCTTCTGCATCTGATCAGAAATATCAATACATGGCTCAAATGGGATTCAAGCCCTCTTTTATAGTGTTTCTAACGTAGAACAAGAATGTAATTATCAGTAGGTACAAACAGCAACTATGTTCTATGTGCTCTTGTAGTGATAAACACTTTTCTTCAAGTGAAAATAAACTGAGGGACACGGGATGCTACACATCACTTTTTAGCCTCCGTTCTACCTGGGCTGGACTGGCGAACGCACCACATCATCCCTCTTTAACACCTTAGAGGCCCAGTATCTCAGACACGCCCTGCGCTTTCACAGGTGGCTTTCCTCACGTCAGCATGGCGCCCCCTTACCGAGCACAGCCTCCACCTGGGTTTCCCGGTCCCTGCTCTGTGTGGCCCAGCCCAGCCCAAGGCAGCCTAGGAGGGGGTAAAACCCTGACCCCTTCCTTCAGCTGGGATTTACCATCTGCACGCACACCCTCATTTCTCTTTTTGGAACACCCTACGTTTCGTTAAGGAGCAACACCCCGCTGATTCGGTCACCTTACTTCTCTTTCCACTACAGAATGCTCCATCACACACCTCACATGGGGACTCAGGTGACCTGTCGCCCTCCCACATTCGTAACTGGACCTGGGGGGGGTGGGGGCAGGTCCCCTGGAGGCTCACGGCAGGTGTGGGCACAGACATGAGGGTCCCGCACCCGAGCAGTCTCCGGGGCTCCCCGACAGCCATGTCAGTCCCCTTCTTCCAGACACCTGGCTTGCCCTCCACCAGGCCTCCAGTCAGCATCTTGAGACCGGGCTTCGGAAGGGACCAGCGGAATGTGGGCAGACCGAGGTGAGGTCACAGGAGGGGCAGGAAGGATGCTTCAACCCGAGTTCATACATTTACAAGCCTTGTCCTGTCCTGTCGACATGAACAGGAGAATACTGCCGCTCCGGCGGGCGACTCAATCACCCGACAAGGAGAACTGCCGAAAAGAACGAGGCAAGAAGATCATCCCTAACCCTCACCTCACCACACACATCCTCTTACACCCAGTGTCGTCTCTGGACCAGTATGTCTCCAATTCTGCAAACAGGAATGAGTATTACAGATGTTCTTCCTTCCAAAATTAAACACGTCACCGCAGAAACCTGCCTTGCTTGGCACACAGAGCTTACAGCGTCCCGCAGGGCTGCATCAAGACACACCAAAGAGAAAACGGTGGGCGTGGAGTGCGGACTCAGAACTGGTTTGGGGCTGGTTTTCCTTTGCTCAGTCTTTGTTCCCAGGTGTCCCTGGGGTTTCAACACTGCATTCCGCCTTCAACTCAATTTAATCCAGAGTAATCCTACAATGTCAGGATGCGTAATGACCCTCACCTCAGGCTAGTGTATGCTAGGCTTTATGTATGCATAAAGAAAACCCGCTTTTCATACATTGAATCATTTAGTGGAGCTGCAGGACCATCTAGTCAGGGTCTCCTAGTCCACGATTTCTGTGCATAAGGAAGAGCTCATGTATGGATTTTCCTCTTTGTTAGGCCGTTGTTGTAAACAGTTATTCTAGACTTCAAAATCTGGTAATAAATTTAAAAGATTTTAAGGGTCAAAGGGATAGCATGTTTCTTTTACCATCATTTCATGCTTACATGTTTCATTGAATTTTATCATTAAACCAAAATTCTTACTTAAATTACTCCAGATGAAAGTTTCTTTCAAGTATCAGTAATAGTTTCAATTAAAATAAGACCTATAAAAACATTTTGTTCGATGGCTGATACAATACATACATGAAATTAATAAAATTATTTTAAATGACTATTGATTTGTATTTCCTTTATTTACCTTCAGATATATAACATGAACTTTGTAAGGTAACAACTGAGAATTTTCCAGAGGTGCAGGAGTGGTTAAAAATACTTAAGAAATGGATGAACACAGAAGGTTGTGACACCATGCACTCCTAAAAATGAGGATGACATATGAGGAGACACTATCTTTACAGATATAAATGACAGTGAATTTTTAAAAAAAGAATGGGAGTAGGAAACAAGAGGTGTATTTTGAAAAACATACAAGGAGATGAAAGAATCAGGACAGAAGGTTAAATTTAGGTAAAAAGAGAAAAGCCTCTGAAGACCTCAAAGCAGCAGAAGACACCAACGATAATACAAACATGGAAACACTGACGTGTGATAGTTTGTGCACACGTTTTAATGTCTGTGGGGCTTACATACTGAACTTCTCATTTTAACTGTTTTCTAATAAGTAGAAAGCACGAGGAAATTCCTTGTTTATCATGCTTAAGAAATACCAAGCACCTGTTAAAAAGTATGTACTACTCTTAAAGCTAAGACATGCACTGAAGGGTCAGCTGTCCTGTACAGTTTGATGCACTGGTAGCAAAGATGCCCTTTGGGATGAACGGAAAGAGAAAGAGGGGAAGAGGGGTGCCATCAGCTTTGACACAAAGATACCAGGACACAAGACTTGTTTTTCCCGCTGTGTCAAGTGTCCCCTTGAGTAAAGGGGAGGGGGTAACTGAGGAGCTAGTGCCTCCAGAGCAAGGGTGCCCTCTGTCCACTGACCTCAAGACCGTGATGGGAGAGAAGATCCTGCAACCAAGACCGTGATGGGAGAGAAGATCCTCCGCTTCCCAGGAAGGACGGACGGCCTGCTATGGGGTGGTCAAAACACAGGATGAAGGACGAGTTACTACAGGGAAGGTGAATGTAAAAAGGACAAACGCCAGAGTCAGGTGAAGCAGAGTGGCAGAAAACTAGACGGCCTTTCTGAGCCGGACACTGCAACCAATATGAAGAATAAACTACCATCCTGCTGGAACATCTACTCACACGGATGTACATCTGGGACCAATTCACTTGCATCCTTGTGTACAGAACTACTCAAACGAGTTCACACTCATCCCTCTGATTCCGATCCAACGCCCAGGATCCCTTCAGGCCTATTTTCCGTGTCTGTCAGCACTTGGTTCAACAAGGAGAAATGTGGATTCAGTCACGTGCTCGACCTACTTTCATAATTATTCCACAGCACCACTCACGGTCCTCTCCTCAGCATGGAAGGTCCCGGAGCAGCCGCACTGGCCGCCCAAGCTCTCAGGCACAGGCAGGCACCCCTCCCGGACCGAGGTACCGGTTCAACCCACCTCGTGCAGTGGGTCCCACGGAGCGCGAGGCCCAGGGAGGGACCTAACTTTCTTTCCTGTAGCTCCATCAGTTTCTAAGAGAGGAGCGCTGAGATCTCAGGATGTGTTAGAGAGATGCAACAGTTTCTCCCTGTAGAAACTGCTTTATGTATCTGGAGACTAACGATACACACATAAGACTGGAATTCTTCGATTTTCCAGGTGAATTAACATATTAATCATTAGGCAGTAATCCTTTTCATCTTCTACGGCTTTTATCTGAAGATCTAATTTGTCCGACTATTCCACAGTATTGGGAGTCGAGTCCCCAGGAATCTCCTGTGTTTCTACACGTCTTAGAGCAGAGGCACTGAGTGCCTTTTGCTTTGTGGAATCTCTTAAATTTGTCTGAACATCGAGAGTCCTTGCCGGAGAGAGATGACGTGTCCTCTGCAGAGAAGGCAGATTTGTTTGCTTCTCAGTAAAACAGACGTAACTCCCCCCAGGGGGCAGAGGGTGGGCAGGCCTGTCTGCAGCCCACGGTCACCCATGGTGCTTCCTGTGCTGTGACACAAACCCCGTGTGTGTGGAGCACACAGCTGGGTCACTCCGCACGGCCCTTGGGCCTTGTGGGGGAAAGAGAATGGACGCCAGCACTAAGACCGAGCTGTTAGTGTCGTAACAAGTGATCCAAGAGGCCCGTGTCTTCTGCAGCGCGTGTGAAACAGGGTAAAAATCCCAGACCCGCAGAGTTCTCCACAGTTTTTTGCGGCAGCAAAGACGCTTTCTGGAGAAGAGAGGACTCCGGGCCCCGAGCCCAGGTCAGAAGAGGAGGAGATACCCGGGGCAAACACTCTCAGGCCAGTCACAGGCCAAAGCCGGCGACGGGCTCACCCACTGGCCCCCGGTTCCCGAACCCCTGGGCCTGGGCGCATGGCACGGCACCGAGCGAAGCCGGCCACACGGGCCCTGCTTACGGCTCCCGAGCGCCGGGCGGGACGCGGAAGGCCGTGTCGCTGAGCACGAGGCCAGCTTTCCAGGTCCCGAACGAGGCGGAAGGCCACGCACACGCACCCTCCTCCGGCCGAGAGCTGCGGCCCTCGAGGGGCCGTGCAAGTGTGGCCGCGACGGACGTGCCGGGCCTGCTGGGGAGGGGCAGTTGGATTGAGCCGAGGGCCCGGGCAGGGCAGGCAAGCCCGCTGCTTTTTCGGGGGTCCCTTCTGGACCCGCTGGCGCCCACGCCCCGCGCTGCCTGAGCCCGAGCGGCGTGCCCTCGGGGGGGAGCACCCGGGCGCCGCCGCTGAAGCTCTCGCGCTGACCCCTTCCTCGCCGTCTGCCTCCAGAGCCGCCGGACGCCTGCACTGCCCGGCATCTTCGGCGTCCACAGGGGGCCCCGTGCGAAGGAGAGTCAAGCCTCGCTCTGCACGGAAGGGATGGCCGATCCACTCCGGACAAATTTCAGGGGCCTGTTCCCTACAGCTCCTTAAACGACGTGGGTGGTTTCGCACGGTCAGCGTCTCCCACGCGGAAGGAACGCTGTTACCCCTTAGGTCGCCACCCCCAAAGTAGCCCCGGCCCCGGACTGTTCCCTTAGGGCCTTGGGGGAAGAATGACGGTGCTCTACGTGGTCCTTTCATCAGCTCAGCTGAGAGGCTGACCGGAAGCCGTCCAGCGAGCTGTGTCCACGCCCCACTGCATCCCCGACGGGCCCTTCTGGGGCCTAATCTCTCCTGACCCGCTTTCAGGTGACACTGTTGCTACTGCAGTTGCATCAGCTGACCGTGGACGCAGTGTTGAGACATATCTGCGTTATGAGTTTGACGTACTGGACTATTTGTCGTTTGACCTCAGGGCAACTTTTATCACAAAATCTACTCATTCACAGGCTGACAGGCACAGCTGACTGCGTTGCATGGACAGTCCTTGCCCCTCACCGTCCACAAACTACTGACCTTGGTAGGCAATGGCTGGTCTCTTCAAAATCCTGCTCAAAAGGATTTTGCTCACTGACTAAGGCAGTGTGGTCACAATTCCACTGCTTCCAGAAAGGGAACATAACCACTCAGCTGGCTCCTGGGTAACGGAAGCACGAGAGAGACTATATGGACTTATTTAAACCTTCAGGATCTTTACTTTCTTTCCTAATTGATGTTGCAGGCTGGTCCGACGCTGGACCTCTGCGTGACGGCCTGTCCACAGGGGACCTTGGGCATTAAACTCAATTCTGGTTCCAGTCCCTGGATTCCCTTGTTGGATGGAGGTGGTCCTGGACGTTTGTCCATGCAGGTCACAGGCAGGGATGTAACGGGTCTCTCTAACAAAAGTGCCCTCTTCCCTCCTGGGCTGGACGCTTATGGATGAAATGTTTATGGCTGAGGTTGAGAGGCTGATAGGAAGAAATGGGACCTCTGAGTTGCTGTCACTGGCAGGGTAATTTTACGGTAATGCAGGGAGAGCCACAAACAACCCCAACGCCCGGGGAGGGGACGCCTCAGGCCCTGGGAAGTGGCGGAGGGAGAGGCATCACAGATGCTCCGTCTTCCAGAAGAATGCCTGTCTCTCCCCCTCAAGGCAGGTGCCCTGTGTGCCCTCCTAGTGCTGCAGATGCCTTATTTAAAATACCTGACTGCTGGAGTTGCCCTCCCTGGACCCCCCTTCTCCATCCTCCCTAACTTACCACGCAGCCTCCAGAAACAGGAAGGCATGGACCAGCTCCTGAAACTCCTGTGTAAACACCTGCTGACATGTCCAGATGCCTCTCCCAGACCCCATTCTTAGCCATCCTCGGAGGTGGATGGATGCCACCAGGACTGTCTTTTGGAAAAACATAGGACATAGGGAACAGGCTTCTTTCCAGCTTTCACTCCAAAAACAAGGAGCAGAGTCAATTATTCCAACTCAGCTGGGACACCTAAGCTCACCCAGCCAGGCTGGAGGGCACATGGGATGCCCTGTCATCCTATGCTCCCTGAACAACGTAGGTCCTGCCTGCAGGTCATGGCAGTTTTAACAACACTTTCTTTCCAGGACACCCTGCACATTACTGGTGATGGACACCAGGCATGAACTCACCTCTGTCTTAAAAAAATGGTGATGTGCTCCCGCTGGGTGGTCTGAGACCATCACCTGCTTTAGGAAATGCCCCTAGCAGATGGTGTAGCCTTCAGATACCTGAGGAGCTCTCTCCACAGGGAAGGGACCCTTGGGCATTCAGTTCCAGGTGACACACCTGACTCATTCCTACGAGCATCTTGCAGGAAGTTCTCTCCCTAACAGGAGGGATCCAATTAGAAAAGCTGATATAAAAACTGTCACTGATCTTAGGTGAGGTGATCAATGACACCATGTTGCTCCTGGAAGGGATTCACTTCAGCTTCAAGACTGACCACTGGATGACATCATTGTCCTAAAAGCCTCCTCGGCCAAGTGAAGTCTACGCAGTCACTAATGCATCCTGCTGTCCCTGGGATAAATCCTCAAGACAAGTGGTGAGACGAAGACGGACACTTGAGGCAAAAGCCACTTGGATTTCTAAGGCAGACCTTGGGGGTTTACGGGGTTTGTGGGGAGGTGAGGCCCGGGGCCCTGGAGAGTGGAGGTGTCAACACTGCAAACAGGCTGGTCTCCCCTTCTGCTTGGATCGCCCTGGGTGTCAGCCTTCATTAAATGCTGCCTGAGACAAACTGACTGGGATTGGCCCCTGCACTGTTGATCGTATGGATACAGTGTTTGATGGAGCAAGGTACTTACAGGAGAAGTCTCTGGCCAAGAAGATAGGGAATGAGGGTGGATATGATAAGAGGCAGTTCTGCTAGGTCACACATAGTCTGCATGTCTTCCCGTCAGAGGCAGAGACAGTTTGTTCTGTACGAGGATGTTTGTGTAGCAGTCTTGGAAGAGACTTTCTCCTGAAGTATCTGCTTTTAATTATCTTTAGCTTTCAATGTCGTCAGTGTGTTTTTCCACTGTTTTATGAATTACATTAATCTTGTTGAGATTGTCTTTGTTTGTGTAATGGTATAATAATTTTGGCAAGTAATATGGCTTTTTAATCTGGCTGGATTTTATTTTGATAGTCAATCATTTCTTCTTACTTTTCTCACCTGGCACATTGTACTTCTTGTATTTGTAGATTCATGCCTTTCAACATTTCTGGAAAAAATTTCAATATCTCTTTTAACATTTTCTCCACCTTATTATTTCTGGCTTCTCTTTCTGTATCTCAGATTAAATTTACTTATCCCTTCTCATTCTGGTCTCTATCCCCTATTACCCTTTTTGGATAATTTTTCTGAAATATTTTCTGAAATATATCAGTCATTTTTCTGAAATATATAAATACACAAATATATACACATAAACATTATGTTTATATACTTAACAACTTATTATTTTGTTACATATATTGTTTTTATATGTATATTATCACATGCATATATTGTAGTTCATTAATTCTCTTCATCTAATGTCTAATGCATCTGTTTAATTTTTAATCATATTTTTAATTGAATAGGTCATATTTGGTTATTTTGCAAATCTAATATTTTCTGAAATTATGTTGGTCTTCCTGTATCTTTCAATACCACGTTGAGTCTGTAAACATTTTACACGTTAAAAACGTTTCATATAGTGGTTGTATGTTGTTTTACCTAATTATTTATGATAGTTTTGATATTTAAGTGTTGAAACCTGTCTGATTTTGTTCTTACATTGTTCCCTCCTTACCTGTTGGCTTCTGTCATTTAGTTTGTTGGTTTATTTATATTAGTGTGTTTCTTCTACTTATAAGATTTATTGGTATGTGAGCAAAGAGTTGGCAGAATACCATCTGGAGAATCCTTAGGAGTCTGGATTCCTGGTACTTTTCTACAGAGAGAACTTATGTTGGGATTTTCAAGTGTCAGGGGTACTGAGTACACAGAATCCCTTAAATTCTATTTATCATTCTGGAGCTTCCCCGATCTCTGCTCTGAGGTGGTGAAATCCAAAACCCCAGGTCTGTGAGAGAACACAGGTTCAAAGGGATAAGTACCGCAATAATGGTATTATTACCCAATAATGGTATTATTTCTTTTTTGCCCCCCCAGTTTCTATATTAGAGTTTAATTACCTCCTAGTTTCAGCTGGCTTTTGTTTAATTAGCTTATTTCAGAAGCCATAGCATCCTTAACCTGTTGTCTGTTCACAGAACTGGACCAATTTCCTTGGTGGAGAGCATTGAGGTGGAGCGAGCTAACAGACACTGAAACACACAGTGATCACAGAGAGAAGGCAGGAAATCTATAATTTGCCCATGCGTTCACTGGAAGGGTATGACAGCCACACACTACTGTGTTTATTCCATAATTTACATGATTATAAATCTACACACATATAAGTACATACTATACAGGACACACTTGACTTTTCTTTGTCGAGAAAAATAATTTCTCACTGTATTAACACCATATTCCTATAATAATGTTATCCACATTGCTATTAATAAATCATTAATATGCATAAATACATACCATATTACATTACACTGATTTATTACATATTATTATTTCATATCTTTCGTACTTTTATCTGTAGCCACGTTATTAGCCTTGCTGTTTACCAGCCCTGTGACCTTATGAATATATTTAATATCTTTGTGCTTCAGATTCCTTATCTTTAAATTATTAGTGTTTTTTGTGTCTCCTACTGTTGTCTGAGGAATAATTCATATGAAAATTTCACATTACATTAATGAATACGTGCATTAATATAGTAACTCAGAGCAGCCATCAACACACACTAGGCAGGCACTAAGTATCAGCCTTCTGAGAATCTTTTCTCTGCTGGCACGAGTTGTGATTTAGACAAAAGAGATGCAGACACAGCTTTTCCAAAGGTGCCACCAGCACGCTGGCCCTGAACTTGCTAGAAACTCACGGTTATATCTCAGCGGGAATGCCTTCTACCAGCAGGGTAAGAATGCCTCAGTTAACTTCACACATGGATGCCTCTTTATCTTGCTATAACCTGAGTTTTTAAAGAGCTGGAATATACATGGCTTCTCTAAATCTCTCCTATTGCCTATCATGATTCTTGCTTCTTGATAGATTCGTCACCTGATAAAGTGACGAATAATTGAGGTTACAAAGGACATCACTAGGGTAAAACCCAGGCCTGATAAGTGCATCAATCAGGAGCTCGCTGGCCTGTCCACGCCCAGAACAGCACGGTGGCCACCGTGTGCCTGAAGCTGACCTTGATCCTGGCATCGTTACTTTCTAGCTTCATGGCTGCTCTGTGTCTCCTTTCCCTCATCTAATGATTATGGACCACTAGAGAATCTGTCTTCTAGGGTTGTTTTAAATATTAGGTTAGCACACAAAATATTTAGACCATTACTTGACATCGTTGCTCAATTATTTTAGGAATTCCTGCCTATATGACTTTCACAGCGACAGCTACTACATGCCAACGACTTAGAGAATATGTATATTCAAGCATGCTCTACATATGTAAAGATTTTTAGAAAACCGTCTCCTTAGAAATGCAAACCCTGTGGAATATTTACAAAATACAAGCTCCTTTCATTGAAAAGGCAAAAATTTTATTATCTAAGAAAGCACGGAGATTCCACCAGTGAACATATGTGTTGTTCTCCCATTTTTAATAGATAGTAACACAAAATATAGACACTGACCCTGCATGTTCTATTCTATGAGGGCTGCAAAGAACCTGATTAGCATATACAAAACCTGTATGTAACTTCATACCTAGTAGTAAAATACTGAAAACTTTCTCCTAAATTTGGATTAAGGCAAAGAGGTACAATGAACATTGTACTGAAAGCCTTAACCAGAATAATAAGGCAAAAAAAAGAAAAAATGCATAAAAAGAAGGAAAGGAAGAAATAAGTCTGTGTCTATTCAAAGAGGATGATTAAAAAAAAAAGAGGATGATTATATGCGTAGAAAATTCTGAGACAGCCACAACAAAACACTGCTAGAAATAAGTGAATTTAGCAAGGTGTCAATAAACAGGGTCAGTACAGGAAGATTAGTTATATGACAATATACTAGCAAATAAACATCACAACTAAATTTACAGTAGCATTAATAAAAATAAGTTAGCAATACATTTAACAAAAAATATTACAGGTCCCTATACCAAAAACTACAAAACTTTTATTAACTTTAGCTAACAAAATGAAGAGGTATACCTAGTGTGTGGATTTGAAGATTGTTATCCATCTCCTCAAATTTATCTACCGATTTGACAAAATCTTAATGATTATTCAAGCTGGTTTTTTGTAGAAACTGACAGACCGATTCTAAAATTCATATGGAAATGCAAAGGGCAAGTGCTGAAGCAGCGCCGAAAAGGTGGAATCAAGTCAGACTTGCAGCACTTGAATTCAAAACTTAACATAAAGATACAGGCAAACAGGTTGTACGGCACATCCTAGGGGCAGATGAATAATTCCCCGAGACAAAACAGACACAGAGGGCTTCCCTGGGGGCGCCGTAGTTGAGAGTCCGCCTGCCGATGCAGGGGACACGGGTTCGTGCCCCGGTCTGGGAAGATCCCACATGCCGCGGAGCGGCTGGGCCCGCGAGCCATGGCCACTGGGCCTGCGCGTCTGGAGCCTGTGCTCCGCAACGGGAGAGGCCACAGCAGAGAGGCCTGCGTACCGCAAAAAAAAAAACAGACACAGAAAGACTCACACTTTCAGGACCACTTCATTTTTGACAAAGAAACCTAGGCAATCTGATGGGGCAAGAACAACAAATGGATGTTCCCACAACTGGCTACACTGAAGAAGTGATATTCACCCCCTGCCTCTTACCAAACACAAAGACCAATCACCACGTACACACAAACCTAAGAGTTAAAACTTTCAGTCTCCTAAGAAAACACCGAAGATTGTCTTCTACAAGAAGTTATAACCATAGAAAACTGATGATTTAGGCTTCTGTATCATGCAAAAATCTCTAAAAATATAATTCTGAAAAATGGCTCTGAAACCACAGGCTTCAAACCAGTGAGAAACAAGCAACTATAAACTTAAAGGGCATATATATTGCCGTCTTTACTTAGTGATTCAAATAAAAATAGTTATCACATTTATTATGTGTAGTAACTAGAAAAAGATGAAGGGCACTTAATTTTTTAAAAAGTTTTTCTGCTCCAAATTCCTATTTAAAAAAAAAAAAGTGGGGACTTCCCTGGCAATGCAATGGTTAAGAATCCGCCTGCCAATGCAGGGGACATGGGTTCGAGCCCTGGTCTGGGAAGATCCCACATGCCGCGGAGCAACTAAGCCCATGTGCCACAACTACTGAGCCCGCGCACCACAACTACTGAAGCCCGCGCGCCTAGAGCCCATGCTCCACAATGAGAGAAGCCACTGCAATGAGATGCCCACATACCACAATGAAGAGTAGCCCCCGCTCGCCGCAACTAGAGAAAGCCCATGCGCAGCAACGAAGACACAACACAGCCAAAAAAAAAAGATATAAAAGCAAAAATGATTTCGATTTAGACAATGGACACTGGACTTCACTGAGACATTGGGCAAATTACTTCACTTCTGTGCATCAGTGCATCTATAAAAGGGACAACCATGAGTTAACATACCCAAAGAGTTTACAGTATCTGCCCCCAAAAAGAGCTAAATAAATGCTTGATCAGTGTAGACGCACGTATCTCTATGAGACTATGAAGTTCAATGTAGTGAAAAGGTCATGGGTCACCGCACTGCAAGATCAATGCACAGGTTACAGCAGATGTCAGACAAGAGGCAGGCACAGGGCTGGTCCCCATAGCCGAGCCCTGGCATCCGCCCTGGGAGGCACTGGTCCGAGCACTGGGAAGGCCCTCAGAACTCAGTGTCCAGCTGTCCCAGCAGCGTGGCCGAACTTCCGTGCCCTGGGGCAAGGCACCCAGGTCCTCGCTAAGCCTCTGTCCAAAGGTGGTCACTGCACAGTCTAGGACCATCGGGGATTTGAGAACAAAAAGAAGCAGAAGATGATAAGGGACTCATAGCACTGCCCACTGCTTCATTTCCACCTAGTAAGGAAAGAGTTTTGGAATAATCACTGAATCTGGCATTTTCTGAGTTGCTGGTAAATGTTGTCAGTCTTGATGAAGCCGTGGCAAAGAGTGTCCAGTGTGTCATGGAGCAACTGGCAAGGCAGAGTGCGAAACAAGCGGTAAAGACCACGGGTCAAAATGTAGATTCAGATTTTACTGATGGCCGCTACTCCAAAGTGTGTGACAACATATACGTTTCCCAACTTTTCATTGTCCTAAGGAGCTACATTAAACATAATTAAAGAAATTAATAAAATTACAAAACCTCTATAATATCTATGGAGTTTGGTGAAAGACCATTTTAACACACAGTTACTCACGCAAAAGTAAGATTATGATTTCAAAAATAAATCAATATATCAATGTAGAAACTAGTGAACACTGTCCTAAACTCATTCAATATATATAACTCAAGAGTCTTGAACAGGTCAGGAAAGCAAGCCTACGTCTCTGTCAAGGCTACGGAAAAGCATAAAATAATCCATGAAGCAAAGTCTTGGGGAAGGAGATGCAGGTGTTTGGGGTACCGAGAGATTAAAGCCTTAACCCTCAAAAATACAGCATCCCAAGCCAGGAGCCAAAAGCCAAGCCAAGTTGAAAAGCAGTTCAAAGAGAAACAGTGCACATCTAATTTCTGACTGTCGATCTTTCAAAATAAAATTAGCTCAAAGTGTTCAGGGGAAGGAAGGCAGGACACGTAAATACCAAATGCTAATAGGAGAACGTGGAAACTTAAAATGGAATTTTCTCAAATTACGATGAAAAGTAAATGCTTCCACTTCAGTGCTAATGTTACTGTTCTATTTTATTAAATACAAGAACAATAACTGTTATATCTAAGAATTCAAAGGCAATAGATTGAAGAGACGCAACAGTGGTTCTCAACCATGCCTACACATAAAAATCACTTGGGGAGCTTTTAAAATTTAGATTCCCAGGGCCTCGTCCCAAACCAATTTAAGTAGCATCTCTGCGGCTGGTGTCGGAACTGCAGAATAAGATGGAGAAGCTTTCTATTTACTTGCCTTTCCTCAACACACACACACACACACACACACACACACACACACACACACACACACGCAGTTTCCTATACTGACCGGTATTTATTGCAATAGTTCAGCTCCCAAGCACCGCATGACTAAAAATCAGAGAAAAGTATCAAAAACCACCCAGCACGTTGCGCCTGGGGAGTTCACGTTACAGACACCCGGCTGAGCTCTAGAACATCAGTATTATTTGCTGACTTCTGCTCAGCAGATGTAGCGTACAACCTACACAAGTCAGACACAAACATGCCCTAGTTCTAACATAGATGCTACATTGGAGAACAACTCCTGGTTTCACCGAAGCCGGGCAATACAATGCAAAGACTTTGCCTGAAGGAACAAACAGAGACCTTCATCTTTTGCGTCAATTTCAGGAACGATTACCTCTCATACAGCCTTGAACAGACTTATATTTCGATTCTTCTGCTACTGCTGAATTCGGAAGAATTCGGAAAACATGGGTTCTTCTGAAAAGAATGATTAAGCAGACTTCCAAAACAGTCCATCGCTTTTCTTAACATGAAAAAAATTAGATAACATTACAAAAACACTTTTTATGAAAATCACGAGTCCCAAGATTTCTCCAGGTAAATCTATGTTTTCACAGTTATTCATCTGTGCCTTTGTCTTTTCTGTAAACATTTTAAAAACACTCCTCTGAGGACTGCTACACAAGCTGACACATTCAGAGCCTGAAGGCTAATAAAATAATTAGTCAAAATCGGTTCCTTTGTGTAATGAGGGGCACTTTCCAAGATTAAATCCTTGTTATGACCTTTGACTCACGTTTCCTTTGGAGACCTTCTGATAACTGTCTTTCTCACCTCAGCCCCAGCGCCTGGACCTACTGTGCTTTGTAACGACCTCTCCTCCAATTATGTTGTATGGCGGAATATAACTTATAACTTCATCTAGATAAATTGAGCTGAAAAGTAATGAGAAAATATTGTGGGTCTAAAATAGAACATATAGGAACATGGTGTGCAGTAGTAAACCGAACCGAACCGAAAACCCTGTACGTCAATGCAGGGTGTCCAGAATACAGAGGGATGGTAAGAAGACCCGGATGTAGGGTCCCTCACTCTGGACCAGATGGCCTGGCTCTGGCCAGTCGTCATCATATCAGGGTCACTCAGCTCCAAGCAAGGAGCTTCCCGGATTGTGCGGAGCTTGGGATTTGGAGCTCTACCTTTACTGAGCACAAACGCCCACCAGTCCCCAAAAGCTGTTTAAATCTGCCCTGTCAGGGTTTGCCTGGTCTACTGACAAAGCTGAGTGAGGCAAGAGCCAGAAGAAGGGTCCCGTGACTCCTGCACCTGCCTTATTTATTATCTTGTTCGTATGACAAGATAAGCTTCTCCAGACACTGGCCTCTGCAGTCTTTGTTCGCGATGCCCAAAGAGCCTAGGGCAATGCCTGTCTCACAGAAGAAAGGCTGAGGCCTTAATGTGAATTTCAATCCCATGAATTTCTAAAAAGTGTTAGTAAGAAGAGTTTAGCCTGGATTCTTCCTGGGCTGAGATCACTATTTAGTTTGCATTATATTATACAGTTCAGCCTGCTGTCAGTGTAGACACTTAAGACTAGAATTGGTGATCAAAAGTGGAAAAATCACCAACTTAAATGAGAATCAACAGAAATGAGGATTGAAGTTTGGGGTGACTAAAAACTCATATTCATTTGAACCATGTTTTTTATTTTTATGTCTTTCTATACAAACAAGGCACGCATTGAAAATGAGACATATCCAAAGAAATGTTAAATTAATAATTCAAGGATGGATTATTTAGAATAATTCTATTGACGATATCAGTGAGCGTGTAGGATTGTAAGCTGGGGCTTCACAACAGTGGGAAACCCCGAGGAATTGTGAATCCACGTGAATTAGTCTACTTATGGCAGGAGTATTTAGTCCTGAGTGGCAGACTGCGTTTCTCTAAAATCATCAAACAAAGACTCCCACGTGGTCTTAACAGGTAGAAACCTCTTGTGATCGTACCTCTGTGCCCTGTGACAGTACACTGTCAGAGAACGGATCATGGTAAGAGGGTCCTAGAGAAGCAGGTGGCGGCCTAACGCTGGCCCTCTCCAGGGAGGATGACACCCTCCCCGGTGCTAACACACCAGGGCCCACAGCAAGTACATTCCTGAGGCTGAGAAAGACACAGGGCTCCCTGAGGGAGATGCCGGGAATGACCTCAGCCTCTCTCTTGACTCAACCTGTTCAATCATCAACGTCCATCAAGTCAACTTAGGAGTCAAATTTGCTTCCCAAGGAACTCCAGCTACCACACTGAATACTAGAATCTGCATCCTTTGTTGTGAGTTAATAAATCAGCATAATGCGATCCACATCGTGAGCTGTGGGATGTGAGAATATGAGGTGGGTTCCTTCTCCCTTGCACTGACAGCAGGAATTGCAGCTTGCAAAACAGAGGGTGCCCGAGATCGAGGTAGTGTTGAGAGGATGGGTGACACACTCCTTCCTCCTAGCAATATCTCCACCCCCACATACACCCTGAAAACTTTAGCAAACAGGCACAAGGTAGCCTCACCCAGTAAGTACTAGGCACGTACCTACTGACTGTATTAAGCTTCCTCGTCCCTGTAGCCCTCTTCTCAATTGTAAACTGCCGGTGCAAGGTGTAGGAAAATATTTTCTGAGAAAAAGTATGGTTCATAAAGTGGTATGCACCAAACACGGTGTTCTGATAGCCAAAAACTTCTGGAATTTACTTTGCTTTAAGCAAAACTAGATATGAACCGAGGTAAGGTTACTTTATAGACTTCATGGATCGTATTTAACTTGAATATACCTATAGTTTCTAAAAGAAATGTTGATCTGTTTAATTACAGGGTAAAGTCCCAGTGGGGACACTACATAATGTGCTATCTTACCTTCTCAAAATACACTTTAGAAAAATCTAAATTCATAAATGCATCTGACGCTGAAGTTTCAGGCCATGAGCCGTATTCCTTCCTATCACATAATCAAAGAAAACTCATCGACGTTCTATTATGTAAAGTTCTTAAAACCTCCTAAATATTTGAACGATATGGGGCATCAAACGAGGTACAGATTAATGTAGCTAGAGACACCGAATCAGAGAAGACATCAAATCTGGGCTTCGGTGTCAGCTAAATATGTGAAATGTGCTATTTCTTTCTGAGACTTGTTTTTCTCTTTTGCTGTAAGGAATTTTGGGGGGCTTAAATGAGATAATATAGGAAATAACATAGGAAATAAAATAGTAATGATATGGACGGATTTTAGCTGGGACAGCTGTTATAACTGTTAACATTACTACATACATGGTAACGCTTCTGCCCTCTCTCAGAGTATCAAGAAAGGAAACGTTGGTTTTAATATCTGAGGGTTCAGAGTGTTCACAGAATCAATATTTCAAACTTTAAAAATTCTGTATAGGAGAAACAAATGTACAAATGTTTGAATCATATTCCCAACTAGTGATATTAATCACATTATTTTAAAAGTTAAAGTATTTGGATGACCACACCGGAGAACTAACAGTTTTAATCACTTACTAATGACTATGTACATACATATATGAATATGTATATGTTTTATAATAAATGACTATCGTTGTCTTACCTGAGAAGAGTAGGTATGTCCATCTGAACCACAGACGGGGCTGGTAGACACCCCAGAGCACTGCTGGCAGGCGGATGTCGGGGGACCCCTCCACTGCTTCTGCCCAACTCCTGCATCTTTCATACTGTTGAAAAAATAAAACAAGCATACTTAGTACATTTATTTAAAAAATAAATTTATATTAGCATCATGCCTTTTCTCCACTGTCATTCCAACTCTTCAAGATAAATTAGAATCAGTAAATTGTATCCTCATTTCCAATGTATTAATCTATACAGCGTTCTTTATAAACTTTTGTTTCATAATCAAGGTTTTCCTATAATAAAATAAGAATATATTCCTTAAAAAGATTCCACTGGTTACATATAGACTACAGTTATACTTCATCACATGGATTCTCTGGTTTTAATTTGTGGTTGTGAAATGTGTTTTTAACAGCCCCCCAAACAATTCACGTGTCTGGAACCTTCCCAAGGGCCCACCTAGAATTCTACTAGAAATAGTATTAGAAAGCAGACACCTAATTCACCAGGCGTCCCAGAGGCACATGAAAATAAGAGCAGCTTACTTTAGAGAAAATAGCAATAAGAAACACTTTTCCAGCGAAGACCAGTATTTAGAGAGCCCAATTAGCAGGTTCGGTGAGAGCCAATCCTCTCTTTCTCGTATGGAAAGAACTCAAAATACATCCATCTGGCTTTGATCTGGAATAAAGTGGGAAAACCCATTCTCTTCCGCTACCTACTTCTTTTTTTTTTTTTTTTTCCTACTTCTAAATTATCCGTTTCTCCACTTTGATTAAACTGCTTCTGCTTGGCCTATTTGTGTGAACAGTTCACACAGAAATGGGCAAAGGCCTTAAAAGTAGGAATAAAAACAACAGAGAATCTCTACACAAGCATTTCGTAGTTAGAAGTCCTCCAGTAAATCAGCACTCGGTCTTGTTCATTAAAACTGCTCATGGAGAGTAATTTGATGTCTCTATCAAGATGAGAAACGAGGTTTTACTGGAAACATTTGCTGCCCTTTGGCTTTTCTTTTTTTTTTCACGAATAAATCAAATCTACAAAAAAGTAACCCCAAAAGACAACTAAGACGTGTAGCGTTAATCCTCATTATAGGGAAAGAAGTTCGGACTAATGTACTTTAAATTGTGATAACATTTGAGTGGGCTTTGGGAAAAGGTTTATCACCTTCTCTTACCCTCTCATCCCTCTCCCCCGGCCGCTTCCCCCTCAAAAAGAAGCCTATGATAGCTCCAAACACATTTTCTTCATTTAAATTTTGTAAATTCTGCCAAATGACCACTTTAAAATCTTGTCTGGCCACAGATATAACCTCATAAAAGACACAGAAGGGAAAATAACCGTGCTGCTATTACTGATTAGAAGATTGGCACATGGGCTTCCCTGGTGGCGCAGTGGTTGAGAGTCCGCCTGCCGATGCAGGGGACATGGGTTCGTGCCCCGGTCTGGGAAGATCCCACATGCTGCGGAGCGGCTGGTCCCGTGAGCCATGGCCACTGGGCCTGCGCATCCAGAGCCTGTGCTCCGCAACGGGAGAGGCCACAACAGTGAGAGGCCCGTGTACCGCAAAAATATAATAATAATAAAATAAAATATAAAAAAGACCTACTGAATGGGAGAGGATATTTGCAAACTATATACCCAATAAGGGGTTAAAGTCCAAAATATATGAAGAACTCATACAACTGAACACAAAAATGAAAGAAAGGAAGAAAGATGGAAGGAAGGAAGGAAGGAAGGGAGGAAAGGAAGGAAGGAAGGAAGAAGTGACCTGATTAAAAAACAAGCAGAGGATCTGAATATAAATTTTTCCAAAGGAGACATACAAATGGCCAACAGGCACATGAAAAGATGCTCAACATCACTAATTGTCAGGGAAGTGCAAATCAAAACTACAATGAGATGGCACCTCACACCTGTCAGAATGGCCATCATCGAAAAGAACGCAAATTAACAAATGTTGCTAAGGATATGGAGAAAAGGGAGCCCTTGTGCACTGTTGTGGGATTGTAAACTGGTATAGAAAGTATGGAAAACAGAATGGCGTTTCCTCAAAAAACTAAAAATAGAACTACCATAGGATCCAGCAATTCCATTTCTGAGAATTTTTCTGGAGAAAACAAAAACACTAATTTGAACAGATACACACACCCCTATGTCGATTGTAGCATTATTCACAATGGCCAAGATATGGAAACAACCTAAGTGTCCATCAACAGATGAATGGATAAAGAAGATGTGGTCCATATATACGATGGAATATTATTCAGCCAAAAAAAAATGAATGAAGTTTTGCTACTTGCAACAACATGGATTACCCTGGAAGGCATTATGCTAAGTGAAATAACTCAGAGAGAGAAGGACAAATACTGTATGATCTCACTTACATGTGGATTTTCTTTAATATTCCCCCATTCAAGGTGCTAAGTTTCATACCAATATACCTGTTATGTCTCTAACGGCTGGAAAGTTAGGCTCACAGAGAAGTGTTTATCTACGGCTTGTGTTCCGGCACACAGCTCCCCCACAGCAGCTGGGTTGCATCCCCTCTCCCTGAGCTGTCTTCCGGTCCTGACTCACCCTGCACATGGGTCTCCAGCATCACTTTCCAGACTCAGTCACACTTGGAAGCTCATTAGCCTCTGACTTTCCTAATAAATCCCACGTGCATTCCTTCCACTTCTGTTGACTCAGTTTCAGTCTACCTGGTTTTCTGTTTCCTTAACCACGTCGTGCATTTTGACAATACAATTTGAACACAATTTCCACGTTTTAGGATCTACCTTGATTTTAGAAAGTGCGTAAATAACGTTACCAAAATGGTCAGCTGAAAAAAGCTCATTCCATTTTGATCTGAATTGCACTTTTGACCGTGTCATCAATGCATCCTGGCAAGTCAGCAGCCTCCCTGGGTCTTGACTTCTTCATGGATACAATTTGAAGCTTCATCTCTATGGATCATTTGCTCTAGATCATTCCGCAGTCTATAAATCTTTAATAAAATTACTTATGTGAAGACACACAGCAAAAATCAGCAGCATAGACAGTGAGTACCGGACACGCATTGTGGTTTTTGACCTTGGCTTGCGTTACTGAGCGACACAAATACCTCATCACGGCTTGAAGGCTGATGTTCCATAGGGCGAGATTGCTTGAGATATCTGAATCATAGACAAGTTAGACTGATGTCTGTATAATATATTCCGACAAGTAAATATGTTTTATTAAGCAGTGAGCATACTCACAATTATTGAAGACATCAATAAATAACTTCAAAACAGACATCACTATCAATGACCCTCATAATCTATTTCTCAATCTGAGCTCCAATGGATTGAATGAGTAATAAAGCTTCGAAACGTAGAAAACGTAGATGATGTTGAATTCAGACTCTAGGGTTCCGGGTCTCTGACGTTTCCATGTATTTAATTCCCAACAGTATTTTACTTAGTAAAGACCTCTTCACTTAAACTATGGTAAAAGTATATTCAACTGTAAAGGATCTCCGTTATGTAAGATAAGGAGAGTCACTGTAGTTGTTATGGGCTAGAAATGTCCTCACGTCTATTTTCAGCAAAACACAGGCCAACAGACTGGGAATTCATGATCTTAACGTACGATAAATCTTAACATACCTAATTAATAAGTATGTATAAGAGAGTTACTGATTGCTTTCAAGCCAATAAAATGTTACCATAAAGCAAAATTTCAGGAACTGAGTCAAATGTTTACACAAACGTAAGGTTAGATTTTCACGTTGTTTTGATAGCCTTTCACATGCCAGACACACATATTACAATTCTATTATTGTAGCAATCTCATGCAATGTGCATTATTCTTTAAATTCTGAAGCTAGGAAGAGGGAGGTTGAGAGAGCTTCATTATCTTCTCGAGTCTGTACTGCTTGTCTTTGGCCACTGTGGATGTCACGTGTTCTCCTTTTCATCTTGAAACTGATTTTGAAACTTGCCATAAATGTACACACAAAATTTTAAATGTCATGGAAGACCACACTCCCACAGTTCATAAATTTCTAGATCAGTTTCACTTAATAGGTAAAAAATGACAGCATAGCTCAAATTTTACTTAAAAAAATATCTACCACCAGTAAGTGCTATCTGGAGAGTACATCTGGCCAATTAAACCTGAAAATTATCTAGAGTGTAATAAATAATACAACATCATATATGTGATTCTGATTCAGGGAACCAGTACGAAGATTAATTAACTAATATATAAACTGGCTCTATTTAATTTGTGTTGACATGCATGTTTGCATGTCAGATATGAGCATATGAGAATATTTGCTCACTATACTTCCTGTATTTAAAATAAGATTTAGAAAATGCTTCATTTTTCCAATTATTAATGTTCACAAGTAAAGCAAGCTTTTAACCATTAACTGTGTCCTTAATTTAACCTTCAGCAGTTCTACAGCAAAGCAGGAACTAAGATTTGAGTTCATGAAAATGTGTGATTCTTAAAGATCAAGGAGACTCTATATTTGGAAAACTGTCTTGACATTTTTAAAATAACAGTGACAGATATGCAGCTTAAAAAGGGAAAAATATTCCACCTAAAAGAAAATGACTAATAACACAGCACTTATCAAAACACATGGGAACAGACTGATCATTCAAGATGTATTTTATATATCAAAAATACGTCTTGGGCTTCCCTGGTGGCGCAGTGGTTGAGAAGCTGCCTGCCAATGCAGGGGACACGGGTTCGAGCCCTGGTCTGGGAGGATCCCACGTGCTGCTGGGCAGCTGGGCCCATGAGCCACAACTACTGAGCCTGCGCTCCGCAACAAGAGAGGCCGTGACGGTGAGAGGCCCGCGCGCTGCGATGAAGAGTGGCCCCCGCTTGCCACAACCAAAGAAAGCCCTTGCACAGAAACGAAGACTCAACCCAGCCATAAATAAATAAATAAATAAATAAAACCCAAAATACTTAAAAAAAAAAAAGTCTTGATTATGAAAAATTCTCTTGATTTTTGTTTGTTTTTCTGAACGTAAGAAATATTCTTAGCAACTGTTGGATAAATAGACCTGACAGCTTTGGCAAAAGCCTTAACGATTAAATGACGCATTTTGTTTAAAACAATTATTAAAGATCATCCAAAGTTCAGGGACGGAAAACAGAGCTTTTCCTCCCTGTGCTGCCTTCACAGGGGTCACCTGTACTGGCCTCCTCCATACTGCTTCGCTGGAAAAGCAAAGTTACAGAAACAAGAAAAAAGAAAGAAGCTCCATGATTTGCTCGAGTCTGATTTACAGGCTGAGAGAAAGGTTAGAAGTTCAAAACCTCCACGATGCACTAACTCTTACAGCATTTTCAAGTTAACGAGTTAGTAAAATTTAAAAGAAGCCTAAGTTTTTGACTCCATAGTATTTCTCTCTCTACCAGACCGTGTTTAATCCCTGTCCTGAAAGCATCTTCTCAGCACATGTCGACTGATGCTGGCGCAGTCAGGGGTAGAGTCACAGCTGCTGGACAAGGAAATGTTCTCAAGAAACACTCTCTCAATAATTTCTACCATCTAAAGGGTTGTCAGAAAGGTCTTTAAAAACAGTTCCATTATTTTAATTCATAATATGTTATTACGTATGGTTACAGTTACTGACCACGTTCTAGGAACAGAACGAGACCTCGTCCAACCTGCACCTGGCGTAACCAATAACTTGTCATCTTCTAACCTAGAAAGAGTACCCATGCATCCTTCTAAATACTGCTTTTGTAGCCGAGCAGGACCCTACGGGGTCTTCCCAGAATAGCCTCCCACCCATGTCCTCCACCTGCCTTCTGTCTGTAGAAAAACCTTAGTCAAAGAATACATTTAATCAGAGAAGTGAGAAAATGCAGAAAGGAAAACAAGCAAGCGAGACAAAATAAGAATAGTTCAGCCACTGAACAAACCCAAGGACCTTTAGTTCCTCCTCGAGGGCTGTAGATAATATTCTGAGCCACGTCCTTCCAGCTGTTTTGCAGATACTGAAGCCCCCACCAGGTGGGAGAAGTTAACTGCATGCTGCCCACAAGCACGTAGACCCCAGACCAGCCAGAAGCAGAAGGTTGATGCTGCTGATTCCCGATGACCTCACCACAAGCCAATCAGAAGAGGGTGGAGAGTGTCCACCAGCTGACCACGCCCTGCTCCTTGAACACTGTAAGACCCATCACTACCTCCTCCAGGGCGGGTCACACAGTCTTGAGGGCATTAGCCCACTGTGGCCCCCCCTCTGCCTGGCGAAGCAGTAAAGCTATTATTTTCTAGTTCACCCAAAACTCTGTCTTTGCGCTTCTATTCGGCACCAGCGAACAGAGGTCGAGTTTCGGCAACAACTTTACACATTTATTTAGTCATGAATACACCCTACAATGTGTCCAGGTACTATTTTACAATCTGGAGGTTCCAGACTGTAGAGTCGCTGAACTCAGGGAGCTCAGAATTCTTCTGGAGACACAGAGACAAGCGTAGCGTGGGGTGTAGCTCTCCCGTAGCCCAGGAAGTAACAAGGAGTGTGGGGTTTATCTGAGCAACCTGTCCTTGTCTCTGAGGTCCCAACTCCGATGCCGTTTCTCTTGTAAAATGCTTTCTGACTCCACCACCGGCTCCCTTTGTAACTTACACCTTTAGTTATCACTTCTAGTCTAACAGCCATGGGCCTGGTCATCTTTCTCGGTTTACCAGCCTACCCTCATGGGCACCTACTTCTGAGCCTCTGTCTCGTACCCATGGCCTCCGCTGAGCCATCAGAAGCATCCCTGTGCCTGATACCCACCCACTCCTCCCCTCCTTCTGCTATTTCTCCCGGCTCTGAGCGTGGGAGATGACAGAGCCACTTAAAGCAAGAGCCTGCATTTTGTGGCCCCCAAACACTTCTTGTCTCTGTGAAGCCCCCATTCGCAAGCGAGCGGAAAGCAGCTGGGCATCAAGAGACGGTGTGTAATGTGTATGCATACGGCTGATTCCCTTTGTTGTGCAATGCAAACTAAGACGGTATTGTGAAGCAATTACACTCCAATAAAGATCTATTTAAAAAAAAAAGAGAGAGAGACGTGTGTGTGAGTCAACACCCCAAACATTCTCACCTACAGCCCATTTACTCAATCATATTCCTGACTTCCTTTTGGTTAGACCATGCTTCCAGAACTAGCTTTCAAAACTGAGGAATGTTTCTGTCCTAGGTTTGCTGTAACAAATGACCAAAACCTTTCCGGTTTAAATCTACAGAAGTTGCCCTTCTCACAGGGATGGAGGTCAAAAAATCAAAAGTCCAAGATCACCTTCACTGGGTGCTGGCGGGGCCGCGCTGGGGGTGACAGGTAGGTCCCAGGTGATGATCTGTCCCTTGCCCTTCCTGTCTTCTGGTGTCCTTGGCACTCCCCGGCTGCTGGCCCAGCTCTCTCCGCGTCTCCCGCTCTGTGTGGCCCTGTCAGCACTCCCTCTGTCTCTGTTATAAAGAGAAACCGTGCTCATTCTTGGCAGCCCCTCTCTAATCCAGGACAACCTCCTTCTCAGACCTTCAATGTAACCGCATCTTTGGCCCTACCAGGTAACACTCACGGACAGCAGGGCTCAAGGTGTAGACAGATCTTCCGGGCTGATGCTCAGCCCTGCTAGAGGGAGGGTACTTGGCAAAAGAGAGGCTTAATGTCTCACGACCAAGTCACTTCAGCTCTGAAGCCCTGGTTCGGAGGGATGTCTCAGCGATGGTGGATCCTGCCCTGCACTTACACTAACGGTGCCCTAGCCGGTAGAGGATGGACGAAGGGTCCCTGGCCACACCTGGCGACCAGAGCAGCTCAGTGCTTCCCAGCCAGCGTGCTGTAAACCCACCTCATGTCTCCCTGAGTCACGGCATCGTTTTATTTCTTCACTCTACTGGTTCTTAAGGAAACTGCATGAGTGCCAGAGCTGTGAAGAGTAGAAAACAACCAAGTCCCCATTGTCCTGGTCAAACGATAAAAACAGGTCACCTCAACAAGGCCCATCTGACCCCCAGTGTGACTGGGAGAAGAACAGAGGATGAAGACAGTGGGGTTCTTCTTTTTGTTCTTTCGCACTTAGGAGTAGCGATCCTTGGGGGATGCTGAGAGGGAGCAGGGGTGACAGACTGAGTGTCACGGGTGGGAGAAGATAGACTCACCCAGGTCCAGGCCACCACGTTACACCAGAGCGCTGAACACAGGCTCCGCTCTCAGAGAGCTGGTTGTCTCTTCCCAATTTTGCTGGTCGATCTTTCCCAAGACTTTCCGACCCTCTCCACGAACACCTGTTCACCACAACTCACTGTTCTTTCCCCAGCAAGTTTCCCTGAGCCAGGCACATAGTAGGTGCTCAATAAATAGCACTGAATGGATAAAAGGAGTGAGGACGGGAGGGAGACCAGGGATCCCTGGCTAAGCACTGAGGGTGGCTCCTATGTTCTTATCTTAGCTCTATGTCCACTTACAAAGTAGAAATTCTATAGCATTACTTTAGTACTGAATAAGCTTTTTATAAATAATTGTTAAGTCCTTGTTAAAAGTCATTATAACTTGCCATATAAAAGGCCAGGCAACTGGAATAGGATAAAATAATAAAATGGGCTCTGAATTCAAACAACAGTCTTGTATTTCCCAACGATTATTTTATGCTACGTCACAAAGGAACGTGGCAAAGTTCTACACTGTTTCCTTCAATAGGTTCAGTTCCTCAAGGACTCTCGTCAGCCTCGTGTTTTAGCATCTTTAACCCGCCCTTCATCACTCATCCAGGAAGCAAGTGTCAGGAAACGAACAACGTGCTCCCCACGACTGTGCAGGGAACGGTGATTTCCACATGGAAATAACTAGCTCCTGTAAAGACACTGCTCATTTGCTGCCGTTTTTTCTTTCTCACCTGACTTTTTAGAGTAAAATCCATTTGTTCTACAGTCTCATGCTAATTTCCTTTGAAAATACTCCGCCATACTCTCTTGCCCCTGTGACAGGGTTTTTCTGACCACTGGGGGTTACAGACATACAGGAGACAAGAGCCCCCTGCAGCCCAAACTCCTCACAGCACTGCCTGCAGCGCGTAAAAAGATGGCTAGCGGGCTTCCCTGGTGGTGCAGTGGTTGAGAGTCCGCCTGCCGATGCAGGGGACGCGGGTTCGTGCCCCGGTCCGGGAAGATCCCACATGCCGCGGAGCGGCTGGGCCCGTGAGCCATGGCCGCTGGGCCTGCGCGTCCGGAGCCTGTGCTCTGCGACGGGAGAGGCCACAACAGTGAGAGGCCCGCGTACCGCTAGTGATCTACCATGTTTACTGTTATTTTACTGACCAAAGCTGGGGAGTGGGATTGCTGGGCTGAATAAAACGTTCCTGAGTCCCTGGGGTGGACTCTCAAGGCTGAGTAAAGGGCTGGAAGGTTCTCTTCTGGGATTTGGCCCCTGTCTTCCTATATTGAGGGGATGCTGAAAGGGGTAACTGAACCCAAAGCAGGTCTGCCCTAGACTTGAGATCAAAGAATGTCTGTGCTCTCCCTTGGTGTTTCTTATTGGAAGCTTTGTTTGCTCTTTGTTTTTTGTGTGTTTATTTTGTTTACATTGCTTTGATAAAATCCGAGCTTGGATTACTTAGGATTTGGAATGTAAGTAAGTAAAGAAACCCTTCAGCTTCTTTTGATCCTATTGATATGTTATGCAGACATCCCAGGTTAGGTGAAGAAGTGTTCCGTGGGTTATAGCAGGAAGACTGGCATGCACTGGGGTTTCATGCTGAAGCTCCAGTGTGGGCTAAGTATTAATTTATGTACATATTTCTTCTTTGCACATGTGTCCTTTGGTGAAGATTTGGGGTAATCTGGGCTCCTTTAATCACTTCCCAACAACAGACTAAATATAACCTTTGGTAAGCCTGCCCCACAAATTTCACTGGACGTACGTACAGATCTGTGTCCGTGTACCACCGTGACACTTGTGGACACAGGAACTCTAGAAGCACGTTTACAGAAAGAGTCTAGTCCCTGAATCAACAGAAGGAGGAGACCCCTTCTGACCAGGACCCCCCTTCTTGATTTAATACGTGGAAAATAAATTACTTTTTATTGTGGTACACCACTGAAATTTGGGGATAAATTTGCTATAACATAGTATTAGTATAAATAATATATATACTTAAAGCAATCTAGGCATATTAATATCTAAATTACATGTCATTTTAATGCAAACCATAAATGAAATGGTAGAAAGCAATTCCTAGCCTTTCTGATTTCAAATCAGACATCAATTCAACCACTGCAAATAAAATTTATTTTAAAAAAATTTATTACCTTCTTTAAGTTCCCCAAGCTTAGAACCTCACTCTTGGACTCGAAAGTATGAAGATATAAAAAAAGAATAAACAAAATTCTCAAAAAACATACATTGAAGTCAGTGTCATGTTTGTGAATTTCTTTTTCTTTCTTTTTTTTTTTTGCGGTACGCAGGCCTCTCACTGCTGTGGCCTCTCCCGTTGCGGAGCACAGGCTCCGGACACGCAGGCTCAGCGGCCATGGCTCATGGGCCCAGCCGCTCCGCGGCATGTGGGATCTTCCCAGACCGGGGCACGAACCCGTGTCCCCTGCATCGGCAGGTGGACTCTTCAACCACTGCGCCACCAGGGAAGCCCTTAATATACAATTTGAAAGAGTTCCAAGATGCATTCTATTTTAAGATAACTAATGGAAATCACATAAAGGCATTAAACTTAATTTTTTTACAACTCACTTTAACTAAGTAGGCAAATATGTCTATGTCCTACCGAGTTATCAAATAACGTTCTTCCTCTCGAAATTATACACATAAATTTACACAACCACCTGAGTGGATCCGTAGATGTCGTTTTTTTCAGAGCTCTAGGAATTTTTTAGGAATTTGTTGTTGAATAGCATCTCTATCATTGTCATCAAGAGAAAATAAATTATGATATCATAATGCTTTGGTGAAGCTAATTTGTCCAAATCCTTAGATTAGCATGCAGATGTCGAGTTGCTGCTGAAGCTTTACTAAGTATAGAACATAAGGAGAAATTAAAATGCAGTTGTGAATTATTCATTGAGTTTTATGTTCAGTAACCATGAGAGCCTGTGGGGTCTTTGATTCTGCCAGCAACTCACAGCCACCTCTGCAGAACTGCTTTCTCAAGGAGATGAGGAAAATTATACATCTTTTGACAGAAAATTGTCACCTTTGGCATTTGCTTCAGGCTACGTTCTCCAGATGCCATTTGAAATAATTTCCTGGAGAGGATTGAGCTCTGTCTTCTCCGATGACCTATTTGAACTTACTTTTCAGACTTCTGTCTCTGACAGAATTTTTAAATGTCTTCATCTTAATGCAGTACAATGGCTGGTGAGTGAGATTTCAACTTCTGTCCTTTCCTTAGGGCCCCTGGACCCACCCCTATGCGGGATCCTTGCACTCCTGTTTGATAGGACTCATAATTTTAGTTTGATTCATTAAGAAATTATATAATTACTTAAAGCAATTTTTAATTGTGTTACCCATAACATTTTGGAAAAATGATGCAAATATCTCATTATGCAAACTCACTATGTATAAGCCTTGACAGAGATAATGCCACAAGGTCTGAGGCACTCATGGTCAACAGGGGGGAAACGTCCCAGGGAGGAGATAAGATCCTTACATCATGAAATGACTTGGTGACAGTGACCTGAAGTTCTCTGTACTCACATGGTCATATTTATATCCAATACAGAGGTCTCAACTGCAAATTCCAATGAACACATCTTGTTAGCAGCAGTTGAATGACCCTGTACTATTGACTTAAAGATATATGTTAATTCATTGATGAAAACAGCATAGCACTGTTGTAGTGACTAGTGAAAACATCTTTTTCTTTATAATTTGTCTTCCTTTTCCTCTATTGTTAATTTCAATTTTTTGTCATTTAGCATTTTTCTCCTTGTATGGAAAACAACTGTAAAAAATAATTCCAAAATCAATATTTAAAGAGGGATAAGCAAACGTAGGTGTAAAGGAACAAAAGGTAAGCAACAATTACGTTACCTTCTACGTGAGGTTTATATGCTATCGAAGAGTAGAATTTGCCACTTATATAAACGATTCACTGATCCTAATAATGTTTTCTTAAAAATCCTGACCAATCTTTCATTAAATTAAAAAGGAATGTTAGTTTTATGTTTCGAACACTTATATATGCAGGGTTGTTCTGCTCTAAAGTGATGGGTTGGTACCCGGAGAGCACCAGCTTAGCGGTAATGTCCTAACCCTTCCCAATTCAGGAGTTAGCATCTCACTAGCTTCTCATGCATGTTCTGCAACTTCACTGCATTCCCAGAGATGTCAGAGTGCTCAGGACTTGAGGGCTGTGGATCTTTTCCTTCCTAATTGTGTCCACACTGTAGGTGCACAGAGACTGTTGACCCAATACCATTAAATCATTCCTGATTTTTTAATTTGAGTTGGGATCAGAAATCTTCCATAGAATATTTCAATAAGATCAATGGAAGGGGCAAATATATTTTACCAGTCTATCCTTACAGTTAGGATATGAATCCTGGTAAGATCTTCCTTCAGAAATCTGCCATTTCTATATATTAGTTTCGTCATAAAATCAAGAACCTCTCCTTTCAAATATCTGCTTAGTTTTTGAGTGCTCTTAGTATGTGTTGCTTAATTTAAATACAATAGCAATGTCAACGAGCGTTCTGCCTATGGTCACTTCTAGGAGTTTTATGGTTTCAGGTCTTACATTTAGGTGTTTAATCCATTTTGAGTTTATTTTTGCAAATGGTGTGAGGAAATGTTCTAATTTCATTCTTTTACATGTAGCTGTCCAGTTTTCCCAGCATCACTTGTTGAAGAGACTGTCTTTTCTCCAGTGTATAGTCTTGCCTCCTTCGCTGTAGATTAATTGACCATAGGTGCGTAGGTTTATTCCTGGGCTCTCTAATTTGTTCCATTGATCTGTGTGTTTGTTTTTGTGGCAGTACCAGGCTGTTTTGATTACTGTAGCTTTGTAGTATAGGCTGAAGTCAGGGAGAGTAATAATCTTCAGCTTTGTTCTTTTTTTCCTCAAGATTGCATAGGCAGAACACTGTTTGACATAAATTGTAGCAATATTTTTTTGGATCTGTCTCTTAAGGCAAAATAATTAAAAGCAAAAATAAACAGGACTTATTTAAACTTAAAATCTTTTGCACAGCAAAGAAAATCATCAACAAAATGAAAAGACAACCTGCTGCAATGGGAGAAAATATTTGCAAATGATTTTGGCTGATATGGGGTTAATATCCAAAATATATAAACAGCTCATACAACTCATTATATTAAAAAAGAAAGACAATTAAAAATGAGCAGAAGGCCTGAATTGACATTTTTCCAAAGAAGACATACAGATGGCTAACAGGCACATGGAAAGATGCTCAGTATCAGTCATCATCAGGAAAATGCAAATCAAAACCACAATGTGATATCACCTCACACCTGTCAGAATAACTATCATCAAAAAGAACACAAATAACAGATGTTGGTGAGGATGTAGAGAAAAGGGAACCCTTATGCACTGTTGATAGTATTGTAAATTGATGCAGCCACCATGGAAAAGAGTATGGAAATTCCTCAAAAAATTAGAAAGAGAACGACTATAAGACCCAGCAATTCCATTCCTGATTACACGTTTGAAGAAAATGCAAACACTAATTTGAAAAGATACACACACTCCACTGTTCATAGCAGCATTATTTACAATAGCCAAGATATGAAAGCAACCTAAATGTCCACTGACAGATGAATGGATAAAGAAGATGTGCTACATATATATTGACAGAATGGAATACTACTCAGCTATAAAAATTTAACAAAATTCTGCCATTTGCAACAACATAGGTGGACCTAGAAGGTACTATGCTTAGGAAATAAGTCAGAGAAACACAAATACTCTACGTTTTCACTTATATGTGGAATTTAAAACATATAACAAACAAATGAATATAAGAAAACAGAAACAGACTCACAGATATAGAGAACAAAGTAGTGGTTACCAGAGAGGAGAGGGAAGTGGGAGGGCAAGATAGAGTAGGAGATTAAGAGATACAAACTACTATGTATAAAATAGATAAGCCACAAGGATATACTGTACAGACAGGGAATAGAGCCAATATTTTATAATAACTTTAAATGGAGTATAATCTACAAAAATATTGACTCACTTATGTTGTACACCTGAAAATAATATAATATTGTAAATCAACTATGCTTTGATTTTAAAAAAGAAAATAAATAAATTTAAGTGAAAAATGCATAAATAAATCCATTAGCAAGATTTACAGTACTTCTCTTGCTCAACTGGAAAATAAGGGGATTCCTAACAATATATTTTTCTCTCCAAGCTGATCCCCACACCACAAGTCAGCTTTAACTGTTAGTTCAAGCATATGTAAAACTTAATTTTCAAAAAGATTTAAACAGGGGCTTCCCTGGTGGTGCAGTGGTTGAGAGTCTGCCTGCCGATGCAGGGGACACGGGTTTGTGCCCCGGTCCGGGAAGATCCCACATGCCGCGGAGCGGCTGGGCCCGTGAGCCATGGCCGCTAAGCCTGCACGTCTGGAGCCTGTGCTCCGCAACGGGAGAGGCCCCACCAGTGAGAAGCCGGCCTGTGTACCGCAAAAAAAAAAAAAAAAAAAAAAGATTTAAACATTGGAAATGTTTAATGTATAAGGTGTACATCAAATAATAGAGTGAGAATAATAACCATGGCAAAATGCAATGGTCTTTATTCAGATTAAGACGTTTTCATTTAAATAATGGTAAACTTTAGAAGGTTTCAATGAGGAATACAGACCATGATGAAAAATTACAGTTCTGTTCTTTTGGGGACAGTTTCTAGTAAGCTGTTAGCTCTCTAATTCCTCATTTCTGCACACTATTTTGAATTTAATCCTTTTGCTGTTACATACATTTGACTGACATTCTTAAGAAAAATGACTGCGCTTTCCAAAAGTAAAGAAAAGGAGCTGTAATGAGATTATGAAGAAAATATGATTTTTCCCTCAAAATAGTGAGGGTGGAGGTGTGGGAGAAGGGCAGTAAAACACAAAGTAATAAATGTTTACATACATAAAAGCTGTCAACATACCTCACCTACTATGTGTGCTACATTTGTGCAGGTTTTTTTTACTGTCATCAATCATTATATTTTACTCTATCGTTATTAAGTGTGTTGTACGTAGAATGGAGCTATTCTTACAAAATTGACATAAATCTTGTTTAATATTCTCTCTTTGTAAAAAGGGACAGTAACAAAGTTCGATTGACAGCTCTTTAATAATTCTGGTGGCACCATAAAAATGAAAAAAAAAATGCAGCCTTTCATGAGAGAAAATAAATCAGAGAGAAAAAACTGGAAAAAAATAACTGCACTATGAAAAGATCAGACACTTAGATTAACATAAAAGGCACTTATGGAGAACACTTGCATTTCCTGTCAAGTGATCATAAGACCAAGTACCGACAAGAAAGTTAACCCGTTTTCCTGCAAGACAAGCTGCCACAAGAACAACTTATTTTTGCTGCTAAATATCATCGTTTCGAGGAGATTTCTTTTAAGATCACATTTAAAATAAAGTTTTAAATATAAAACACAGTCTGTAATTAGATTTGCCATAAAAATATAAATATGTCAACTTGTCACTGGCAAAGAGTGAAAATGGGCTGTTTTCGGGTTTCTGCCGGTGTCTTCCTCTACGTTTCTTATAGATTCACATACATACCCACATACGTGCATACCCACACTCACATACACGCTCATACACACATGGGACTTTCGATCCTCACTCATGCTCTGAGCACCTGCACTGCTCTGGCTTAGTCAGGCTAGTGGCTAGAAAATGTTCGCAACACCTTTTGCCTTGAAACTGGAGTATCATTTTGAAGCCATGCACTGATGCACGTGAAAAATGCATTACCTTCCGTGATATTTCATAACCGTCCTCTAGATGTTAACTTTGCTCAGTCTAACCCTACTAGAATATGATATATAGCATTCAGTGCTACAGCCCCTGTGACTACAATACTCCCCAACATAGGTATCCAAGAAATATTTATTTTCAAAAACATGACTAATTGGCAAGAGTTAGTATCTCCTGTCTACATATTAGTGTCATTGCCCAGAGCACTAGATTTATGCTCAGTGTTTATTTTCACTGAAATGTTTCTCTTATATTAACTGCTTACATATTTCCTGAGGCTGAATTGGGCGCAGGTGACGTGGTTAAAGGTTTAAGTTCCTTTAAGGAGAAGGAGCCTCTCAGGTTCTCACAGGCCTCACTCAGAAAATTGTTGGGGAATTGGACCCGCCTTCTCGGTTATTTCTGGGTCTTCCCGAATTCTGCTGGGGTTTGGATCTTTTACTCTCTTCTTTCTTGGCACTTTGTACATCTCACACATCTCAAGCACGTGGATACAGGAGAACAGGGTAAGCGGATACCAATTATGATGTTTCCTAGGTAGTGACAGAGCTCACGTTTTGTATTCATCACCACTGTCGCTTCTGGCAAACTGCATTTTGACGTGCATTTTTAAAAGGTACACACGTCCCTGAACCACGGAAAAGAGCCTGAAAATACTGCCAACATTGTTTAACTTATCAGGGTTTCATAAACCCTCAATTTACGGAAAGACGTACAATTAAAGATGCTCTGTGAGTTAATTAACGTTAAATTATTTTGGAAATAGTTCAGGTATTCCTCACGTAATTCCAGATTTTCCAGGCCAAGTGCAGACTAATTCTGATAGCTTCAGAACTATAAGGAACAAGGTGATCGTTAAGCCAATATACACAGAAATATTCATTTTATCTTTTAGATGAGCCTACTTTTAGATGAAGTTTTTCTCGAAAATCCTGCCACAATGAACTCCTCTGAAGGTCTTTTCTGTTTTATAAGTAAGATGTAATGCTGGGAGATTCTTGAGGCACAACTATCAATTTCAGTAGATGTTCACTGATTTGTTTCCCATTAAAATAAGATCCAGGTACAATTTCTAAAAATTTAATTTTTAATAATTTAACTTCCTCAGGAAATAGTCTATTGGATGGATGGATAGATGGATGGATGAATGGATGAATGGATGGTGGATGATGGATGGATGGATGGACAGCAGTAAATAGATGTATTTTTTCTTGTTGATGAATTTATTCACTCTGCTTTTTTATTTATCTATATTAAAAAGCATAGGGCTTTTTAAGCAATGTGGTATTAAGAGCTGTCTCCCTGCTACACGGGAAAGCCTTTCTGTGTACATCCTGTCCCTCCAACCTTCACTTCAGAGGGTTGTGGCTGATACAGTAGTCAACCTAAAATACTACTTATTAAATCCTATTAAGTACAAAACTGACAACAACATGCACTGATAAATTTGCTAAAAGGTATCCTCTGGGAAAGAAAGTAAGTGTGACTGCCAAATCTTACTCAGACTTCAGATGCAAATAAACTGTGAATACAATGTTAAAACTATGACTATTACAGATAACGTTAATGGATCCTCAGATTCTCTTCTGGTTCCTTTCTTTGCACTGAAGTCAGAAGAGATTTCCAAAATGGAAAGCTTATCATGTCACTACCTTGCTGAAAAATAACAAAACAACCAAAGACAAAAAGCAAAACTTAAGTGCTTTCCCGGTGACCTTTGGATAAACAACAGGGTGGGTCTGCCCCTTCCATTTCTGCAGCCCCCCTCACCGCCCCCTCTGCTCTGGGCGCCCAGCCCCGCTACCCCTCATCTAGTGCCTCCACGACTTTCCCACAGCGCAGGGCCTGCTCACTACTCTGCCCTCTGTCTGAACCTATAAACCACCTACAAACCCTTCAGACTTCAGGTCCAGTGTTACTTCCACAGAGAGCTCCTTTTTTTTTTTTTGTGGTACGCGGGCCTCTCACTGTTGTGGCCTCTCCCGTTGCGGAGCACAGGCTCCGGACCCGCAGGCTCAGCGGCCATGGCTCACGGGCCCAGCCGCTCCGCGGCATGTGGGATCTTCCCGGACCGGGGCACGAACCCGCATCCCCTGCATCGGCAGGCGGACTCTCAACCACTGCGCCACTAGGGAAGCCCCAGAGAGCCCCCTTTTGACTGATGTTTCATTCCTTTCATAAAGTTGTTGCTCTCTCTCTCAGCATATCTCATTTCTCTTTGCAAACAGAAAAATGCTTTATTATGATTATTATCATAAACAACACAATGCACATTAGCGATCCAATTCTCCAAGTGCTCCTCCTATTTCCGTACATCTTAGAAACATAGCACCAACCGCCCGTAGTTCTGGACGATCTTTGCAAGGATGAGCGTACCGTAAACTGCTCTCGACCACAGACCTATGTCTCCCTATGGAAGAAAGAGTGAATTCTTCACTGCTCAGTAGAATAAAGACAGTGAGCTCATCGCAGGGAGGCTTACAGCTCCCTAAAAGATTATCTCACTGGGCTTCCCTGGTGGCGCAGTGGTTGAGAGTCCGCCTGCCGATGCAGGGGACGCAGGTTCGTGCCCCGGTCCCGGAAGATCCCACATGCCGCGGGGCGGCTGGGCCCGTGAGCCATGGCCGCTGAGCCTGCGCGTCCGGAGCCTGTGCTCCGCAACGGGAGAGGCCACAACAGTGAGAGGCCCGCGTACCGCAAAAAAAATAATAATAAAAAAAAATGACCTCACTTATGTCCTGTACTGTAACCCACAGTGTGTGCAGGGTCTAGCTGGGCCCACCCACGTGCCCCCCTGGGACAGGAAGCAGGAGGGATTGACAAATATGTGATCCTCTGTGCTCCCTCTGTGCCAGGGAACCAGGCTCTCTGCCTCTGACCAGGAGTCTGGGGTCTTTCACCAGCACCCACAAAACTGAGACAGGCTAATTTTTCAGCTTATAAATGGGGTAAAATCTCAAACTGTTTATAGTTCTTAATAATGTACAAAAGGGAAGGAAAAATGTGAACAATATAACAATAATACGAAGGAAAAATTGGAAGAAAAGGAACTAAGTAGAAGGCCATATGGAACCCCAGGAAATTAGAGAACCACATAAATTAGAAAATAAACATCACGCACAATATCACGACCCAAAGATATGCTCGGTGTCAGCTGTCTGATGTATTTGTACTAAAAATATCCTCTATGTATATGCATCTGCTATAATGATTACCACATAAAACAATGTTGTGATAAGTCCTATTTTACGTGCCTCTATGAGGTCTGAGTATTTCTACGGCATCAATTCCTACAAACTGAATTTCCAAAGCCAAGACAATGCATGCTGCCCTACTTTAGTGCTCTGCAGGGAAGCAGTCCGAATGGTACTGAGCGCTACCAAGAAAAGTAAGGGGGACGGGATTGTGCTTCATTTTTAAGACGAAGCAAAGAGCTGAAACGTTAATATTTAAGAAACAACCTTAAGGAGATGAAGGAGTAAGCTGTGAAAATTCCAAGCAGAGCGAACTGTAAGGAAAGTCAGCAGAGTTTAAAAAAAAAAAAAAAGGAGGGGGGGGGTTGGCCTATTTGAGGAAAAGCAGACAGGGCAGCACAAAGCCACACAGGCAGTGGAACCAGAGCACAAGGACACGCTGGGACCACCGCGGAATCCAGGTTGCAGGCCTGTGGGCAAGGAACTCCACGTGGGTGAGGACCCCATTCTTGCTGAGAACACCAAAAAGAGGCCCTGTTGGCTCTTCCCAAGGTTGAATTTCCTGCAAGTCACCTTGAGATATGACGTGATGTCTCCCCCTGGACACTGCAGGCTTCCTTTCACTTCTTGTAAAGTGATGCGACCCCAAGCTCCATGTTCTCCCTCGCAGCAGCCTCTACGTGAGCTGGTCCCCATTACAGGTCAGGAACCTGGGGACAAGGACAGCAGACACCAACACACAGCTCCAACTGCTGCTGCTGCTATGGTCACAGCATCCTCTGTCACTGACCCGGAGTCCCGGAGCACAGGGACAGCTGCACCTGTAGCTCCCAGGTGGGGTAAAAGCCCACACCTCGCATGGTCTTGACAGGTTACACCTACCACTGCAAGGATGTGACCAGGAGTTCCATCAGACGGTGCACACAAGATTAATGCAAAGAGCTAAAGGGTCACTGTCATCTGTGCAGGGAACAGACCGAAATAAGACAAGGTGGAGACACACAGGAAGCAATTCCATAAAGGCAGGCAGGACGTGGTGGCCGTCTGGACAAAAGTCCTGGCAGGAGGCATGCCGAGTGGTCGCATTCCAACATACTTAGACTGTGGAGCTACCAGAATTTCTGTATAATAAAATAAAAGAGTAACTCATGACGAGGTGCTAAAAGGATGGAGCTGGAATTAACCAAATTTATACAAGAAGCTCAGAATTGGAAATTTCAGATTAAGGGAGTTTCCTCCCATTCTCAGTTCGGTAAGAGTTTTTATCGTGAATGGGTATTGATGGATATTGAGTTAATAAATGCTTTTTCTTCAGCTAGTGAGAGGATCATACGTTTAACTCTTCGGTTCTGTTAATTACATTGATCACTGGGTCTTGCTTGCTTTCCCAGAAAAAACAACACTGAGCTGTGAGGCATTATCCTTTCATAAAGCATAAGACCTGCTAATAGTTTATTAAGAATTGTGTGTGTATATTCATAAGCTATTAGCCTGCAATGTTGTTGTTTTTTTCTTACTAGATCTTGTCAGCGTATATTGCAACTGATCACAATTATCGGGAACAAATTCAAATTCTACTATCTAGAAGCGTTTGTACAATGTTGGTGGGTTCTTTCCTTTAAATATCTAAAAGAATTCTTGAAAACACCTCAGCCTAGAGATTTCTTTATGGGAAGGCTTTCAAATATAAATTTGATTTCTTTAGTAGTAAATATTTCAGACTTTCTAATTTGTTCTGAATTGGTTTACATAAAATTGACTTTTTCTAGAAATCTGTACGTTTGATCAAAAGTGACATATTTGTTAACATGATACTGATAAGCTCTTACAATCTTTTTAAGGTCTATAGGCTCTCCAGGGATGTGTCTTTTTTTCATGTTTGATACTAGAGATGTGTCTTCTTTTTTCTTGATCATTCTTCCTAGGGGTAAATCTCTTTTATTAGTTTTCCTTCAAAAAACTAGCTTTAGCTGAGGGATTTTTTTTTTTTACTGTATATTTGATTTATATTTCAATAATGACCCCCTTATATTATTATTTTCTTCTTTCTCAATTTTTTTCAATTCTTGTTCTAACCTCTTGAGTTGAATACTTAGAATGTTGCTACTCATCCTTTTCTCTTTTCTGAAATATCAATTTTCAAGGCTATTTATTTCCCACTAACAAATTAAGCTAGATCTCAAGTCTTCATATTTTGATATTTTATTATAATTAAGTTCAAAATATTTTCTAACATTAATTGTGATTTTTTTCTTTGAAAACGAATTATTTATAAGAATAGTGCTTGATATCCAAACACTTTGGGCTTTCCTAGTTATTTTTTATATTAAGCATATTTGACTAAATGTCTCAGCGTGGTTAAAGAACATACTGGGAATAACTAATACTTGTTTTGTTCTGCTCACTACAAAAGGTTCATTTTTTTTAGTACAAGCTACAACAAGGACTTAATAGGCATAGTGGTTAACAAAGACACAGGGATAACCCCACAGCACATGTGCAAGGACGTTAACTGCAAACAGCCTCACATAAGTGTAAAATATAATACATTCTAAAAATTTAGAAACTCGGGAAATAACTTTTCCCCAGAGTTGACATAGAAAATCTTAGAAAATACGGGTTTAGTCAAGGCTGAGAATTACATATAAGGTATATATAATGCATTTCCAGTACAGATCAGTCTTCGTAATTGTGGTTATTCTCCTTTGGCTCAAAGAAAGTTTTGTTAAAGCTGGAGAGTTGTAAGAAACACAGCTGGAGGGATAATTGGGGCTTTGATTATTTTGATTGTTGCCTAAAGATGTTTCAATTTTACCCTCTAGGCAATGTGAGTCCATCTATCTGAACAGATGGCTAGAGAAGTGATTTTGAAAGATGAGTATAGCACCATCTGAAGAGACAGAGGAAAGGCCTGGTAAGCAGTTAAAAACCTGCTAAGGGGCTTCCCTGGTGGCGCAGTGGTTGAGAGTCCGCCTGCCGATGCAGGGGACATGGGTTCGTGCCCCGGTCCGGGAGGATCCCGCATGCCGCGGAGCGGCTGGGCCCGTGGGCCATGGCCGCTGGGCCTGCGCGTCTGGAGCCTGTGCTCCGCAACGGGAGAGGCCACAACAGTGAGAGGCCCGCGTACCGCAAAAAAAAAAAAAAACCTGCTAAGGCACAAATTAATACCGATGCAAAAGTGAAAGCAGAGACACAGAAAGGGACAGACATGAAAGACACTTGTGAAGGGAAAATCAACATAATGTAGACAGAGTTCAGGTGCAGGAATGAGCCAGATTTCCCTGAAGCTGTGACTTTGGTAATGTAGAGCTGTGTTTCTATAAAATGAACTATGAATATAGTAAGAGTATGCTGATAATTCTTTGGTTACAGACATTCTTGAATTTCAGATGCCGGTGATCAATGCGGTAAAAAATGTTTTGTAGGCAATTACAAGCTTATAACTTGAACCCAGAAGTGAACGTAAGTATGAACTTTCAGAATTTAAGGTAAGAAATAGGAAGCCAACAGTTTCATTTGTGGATATATATAAAATCTCTGAAAAGAGAATGAGGGGGAAAAGAATAAAAAGGGATATTGTGAGTTGCATACAGATGCAGAAGACAGGAGAAAAAGAGAAGGAGATGAAGAGGGTAGAAATGACATAGCATTTAGTTAGTCAACAAAGGCAGGACTAGCTGTACACTAGGTAATCTGAACGAGTAATCATATAGTTCAATACTGCAAATGTCTAGGAGGGACAGACTTCTGAGAAATGACATGCTGATGGGCAAAAGCAAATATTTCTGTTGGCAAGAGGAAGGGCACGAACATTTATTGAGTGCCTACTGTATGTCTGATTAGGTAAAGACACACACACACACCACACAGAAAGGAGGAGAGATTCTCATTAAATTCAATGAACCATACATGGGTAGTGCAATGTTGTAATAGGGAAAAACAAATCTGGCTCCATGTTAGATCTGTTTCCTTTTCTTTAATGCTTGTACTCTGAACAGACTGTGCTTAGTCATGCTGGCTCCGCACCTTTTGTAAAAGAATGTTGCCTGTAGCCTGAAATATACAGGAGAGCCCATTCTCAAGGCTCTGACCTTTCAGAGTCCATTCATATAGAGATAGAAAGTTGCAAAACAAAGAATAACATCTGTCTCCTTGGAGGTTTACAGGAACATCGTGGTCTGAGCTATTAATACGGGCACAGCTGCAGTTAACAATGGACTCCGATACCAAGAAGTTTGCAACAACGGGACCTCACCCCTCCCTCACCTGGCCTTTGAAAGTAATTTCCTGAAACCCTTGGAGGAGTTCAGGGTTTTATGGGTATGAGCCATTCTCCTTGTGTGGCCCTGCAATAAAACTCTATGTTCCAAACTCCCAACATTTTGTTTTGTTTGACCTCACTGTGCTGCGGGGCACGGGAACTTGCTTTTGGTAACAATCTCTATTTATAAAGTAAGGACAAGGCTCTCTCTTTAAAGTAAAAGGCATGCTCTATCAAATCCTAATACATGGTGCAACCTGGATTTTATTGATTCCAAACCTACCCTCACAAAGACAGGACAGATTTTAGTAATGTAAGGTAACTGGAAGTTTCAGTTTGTTAGACCTGAGGGGGATGAGGGTGAATTGCCAAAACTTACTTTGAGGATATAGTGAGAGCTGATGGGACACCCATAATTTGGATTCATACTTTCTTCCACTCATTCCTACAATAAATATCTACTATGAAAAGGGAACTATGCAGGATGACTAGGAACAAAAGAGGTCAGCATAAACACAGTAACAACAACAAAGCAATAAAAACAAATGTCATCCGAACTCCTCTTTAGGAAGATAACAGTACAGGGGAAACAACTGCGAATTTTAAAAAAAGGCCGAACATATGTAAAACTGCTACTGTAATACTGCAAGGAAGAAGTACATAATTAATTCTGTGACAGAAAATGATACCTGAGCTGAAATCTGAAGGAAGAGGAATTATTTACCAGAAAAAAATGCTTTTATGTGTGGCTGAGGGGAAGGGGACTCTAGTATGTATATATATATTTAGGACCCCAATAAATGATGGTTGAATTCTAAATTACGCATATCCAATGCCCTCAATCTTATTTTAAAAAGCTCAAAACCAGAGTTTGATCATAACATTCTAAATAATGTCATTTCATCTTTATGTTTAATACGAAAAAAGAATACAACAAACATATTCCCAATAAGATTGGTAAATATTAGTCTGTTTTCTCTTGTAAAAGCCATTGTTGCTAGAAAGACAGCAATTATTAAAATTATGACGAACTAGAAACACATAAGGTAAAATCCCTTAGTTGGTTTTACCAGATTTTAATTGGTGATAAACAGAGTAACTTAATGATGCAAAAAAATTAACATTTTCTGTAGTACTGAAGGAAGGACATTTAGATTAACAGAATAAATGGGAAAATGGGGACAATGCAATGGCCGGTCGTATGCATCCTGCATGGTGAGTCAGTAGCATCCTTTGTACTTTGTTCAGACAACCTAGGGATGGTTTTCAGGAAGGAAGAATTACTCTTTCTGGCAACTCAGTTATCCTTCTGAGAATCAAGAGACAATAATCTCTAAGAGTCACCTTTTGAGTGTGTGCCCAGATGACAAAATCCCTTCTCCTCTCAGAACTGCCAGAGGGTCTGGGCTCCTTTTAGCCACTACAGCTGCCCTAACCCCCTCAACACACAGCCCCTGGCTGTCTACACAGAGATGTGGATCCCACAGTCATGAGTAGTCACGGTTAAAATGGACTCAGGATGGAGAACAGACAGACCTGGGCCAACCAGTTTATTCCTCCAGAGAAGGTACAGGAAACTCTTCAAACCCCAGGGGGAGAATATAAAACAAGAATCTGTAAACAAGAGAAAAATAAAAATCCCATCTTTTCTTGTTGTGAATTTGTCCTGGAAAACGCAATTCAAGAAAAACATCCTTTACTAACTGCAGGAGCAAACATAGTACCATTTGAAGGGGTTTATTGCATATATACTGTAGCTTTCCCCCTCTGAGCCTGCTGCAGCGTTACTGTTCCCATAGTTGGAAAGATCAAACTATTCCCAAGAGAAGGAAATTCTAACACAGCTCATCCTTTAACATCCCAGTATCTGTGGGCAGGCAGCCTCTGTGGCGGCCGTCAGTGACCTTGGGACCTGCCACTACTTGAGTGTGGACTAAGGTCATCCACTTGCTTCTAACACAGACCACGAAGAGATGCCACTGCCTGGATCAGGTCACCAGGAGAGCAAGGTTGCCCTGTCTCAGGGGCTGGCTTTCCCCTGCCCTCTCTGTGCCCCTCACATTGGGGAAGCAAACTGCCAGCTTGTGAGTCAGTCCTTTGGTAAAGCTCATGTGGCCCCATAAGGCTGAGGCCTCAGTCCTACAGACAAGTTGCAGAAGCCTGACAAGGAACACGGGTGAGCTTGGAGAGGCATCTTTCATCCCCACACGAGACGTGAAATGATCCAACTCACGGCAATGGCTTGAACGCAGCCTCAGTAAAGACCTTCAACTGGAGAAAGTTTGTGGCTTTATGCAATTCAATTCTCAAATAACTTGCTACACAGAGAACTAACACAACATCCTTTCATATTTTAAAGCTATTTTGTACATATTTAAATGTTAATCTCCTTTAGACTTTCTAACAAAACAACCACACATGAAAATGTAGTTAATAAATCCACAGTTTGAGTTCAGATCATTCTGTGTTTCTACTTCTTGAAATAATTTTTCAAATGAATTGGCCTGTTAAGTCAAAGGGGATATGACCCTGGAAATATTAAGAAATCTTTTCCCTCAAAACAACCAACCACACTCATATTTCTATATCATTTTTATGCAAAAAACGAATATTCTATTGAGGCAAAATGTCAAAAAGAATGTAAATAAGGAAAAAAACTCAAAAGCTATGGGACAGCCATTGACAGACGAATGGATGAAGAAGATGTGGTACATATATACAATGGAATATTACTCAGCCATTAAAAGGAACAAAATTGGGTCATTTGTAGAGACATGGATGGACCTAGAGACTGTTCTACAGAGTGAATTAAGTCAGAAAGAGAAAAACAAATATTGTATATTAATGTATATATGTGGAATCTAGAAAAATGGTACAGATAAACCAATCTGCAAGGCAGAAACAGAGACACAGATGTAGAGAACAAATGTATGGACACCAAGGGGGGAAAGTGGGGGTCAGGTGGTGGGGATGGTGAGATGAATTGGGAGATTGATATTGACATATATACACCAATATGTATAAAATAGATAACCAATAAAAACCTGCTGCATAAAAATAATAAAATTCAAAAAGATACCAAGAAAACAAAAAACAAAAGCTATGCGGCAGAAGAGTAGACTAAGAATGCGCTATGGAATTTGGCTTAATACTTGGAAGAAATCACAGGTATTGATATTTGTATGATACACTCAAGCAGGATTTATAGCAACTTAGCAGCTGTATAGTAAATCTAAATGTCTTATAAAAGCCTGTTAAGCAATAATTGCTATTCAATATTCATGGCTTAATGAAAGTGACTTGTTGCAATTTGAAGCCACTTTAGAATCTTCATTATGTAAAACTTTGACATGTGGAAACTCTTTATATGAGATAGTTTGGGAGGAAATATGTGCACATAGTCTCGTTTTCTTCAGTATCAAGAAAGAAGAAAACACTGATTGCATTCCATTTAAATAGCATGTGTATGGTTTTGACAAAGCTTTCAGAAATGCCACTTGATTTTCTTTAAAGTTTGTCATTCAAGAACATGACATTAACATCTGAAGCAAAGAATCGATTTCTAGCCAGTCATATCCACTGGTCACACAGAAATATTTTTTGTGGGGCATCTCCGAGCACAGAACAAGTTAAAGAGAGGCATATTATACTTAAAGGTCAGAGTATATCGGATCTCAATGATATTATTTAGTGAAAGACTATAGTATAATTTGGCAAAAAGAAGACACATCATGAAAACGCAGAAACACTGGGCTAAAATCAACTTTAACATGTCAACTAATTTTTGGTCACTTGGTGAAAAAAGAGTGAATTGGGGGAAAAATGCTTTTCAAAGTTAAGTCAAAATGTATACCAAGTGTTTCTTTTTTGCTTATATTAGATATTCTGAAATACTGCAGAGTATTAAATCATAGGTAAATTCTTATTTCTTGTAAGACACAATTGTTTGGAATTTACTGAATGTGGTCACATATTATGCAAATTAACTGCACTTCCTTATTTTAAAATTATCATCTAAAAGAAAAAAGGCTAAATCAATAATCTTCAGATTAATGAGGAAGGGTAGTCTTACCACGAAATGCCAGCAGTACCCTTTTCCTTATACTTTGTAAACATTTCACTACTTAAATCTAACTTGTACAAACTTAAAATAAAAACAGTATAAAATCAAAGGTCTGGGCTTCCCTGGTGGCGCAGTGGTTGAGAGTCCGCCTGCCGATGCAGGGGACACGGGTTCGTGCCCCGGTCCGGGAAGATCCCACATGCCCCAGAGCGGCTGGGCCCATGAGCCATGGCCGCTGAGCCTGTGCGTCCGGAGCCTGTGCTCCGCAACGGGAGAGGCCACAGCAGTGAGAGGCCCGCGTACCAAAAAAAAAAAAAAAAAAAAAAAAAAAAAAAAAAAAAAAAATCAAAGGCCTGCAATTTTTACTCTGCAATTTAACACCAAAAATGAATGGCATTATTAGATATTAGCATAAATAACCATGATATTACAGTTGCCACAAAGACAGCTTAGAAAAAAAAAAGACAGCTTGATTCAATACTCTAGAAAGTATTTTTCAAAAGAGAGAAAAGCCCTCTTTCTACATCACATGGAGGGGACTGTACAAAGGTGTGTGTATCAGTTGCTGACATAACGCCCCATCAGCCCCCCAAAACTTCAGTGTGTGTTTGCTGCAAAGACACATCTTCTTTGTAACAACAATGCTGTCATGTGAATGCCAAAATTAATGTTGACACATTACTTCCACCTACTCTCAAACCCCATTCAAGCCTTGCTAATTGTCTCAAGAATGTCCCTTTTAGAAAATGAATGCGATCCAGAATCCTATTTTGTTGCACTCAGTTGACGTTTTAAAAACTGTTCCCTTCAACTGGTTACAGTTCTCCAGTCTTTTCTGGGCTTTTGCACTTTTGAACAACATGGACCGAGAATGACGTAGAACATTCTCAATTTGGGTTTATCTGAAGTGACGTCATGACTAGCCGCAGCTTGTGCGGCTCTGACAGGAGCATCACTGAAGAGCCGTGTTCTCAGCACATCACAGCCTGCGGCCCATGATCTCAATTTGTTCCATTAACGTGGCGCTTGGTCGTTAATCCTTCTATACAAGTATCTGTGGTGGAAGAACTCTGACATTATGTAAATATCCCATTCCTCATTAAGACTCAATTTACTCACTTCATTTATATTTCTGTGTTCTTGTGATTTCCAACCTTATTCTGTGGGTTATAATCTGGTACCACTGTCCTGACGATGCTCACGCTGTCCCTGACATGGCCTGTCAAGGCCGCTTGACCTGGCCTCTGTGACCTTTGGACCTGCCCCATCCCTCTTGGAGCACTTCCTTGCTGTCTGGCACAGCAACATGTTTCAGCCTCATCTTCTTGCCTTTCCCAGCTTGGATTCAACCACTGCTGCACATAGATTTGGTTCTTTTCAGTGCTGGGTGGTATTCGGAAACCAAGATCCAGGTGCTAGATTTGCTCACCACAACTGGGGTTACCACACCCAGGCCCTCTCAGGGGACAAAGCTAGAAAATATCCATCACCCGGGCTTCCCTGGTGGCATAGTGGTTGGGAGCCTGCCTGCCGATGCAGGGGACGCGGGTTCGTGCCCCGGTCCGGGAAAATCCCACATGACGCGGAGCGGCTGGGCCCGTGAGCCATGGCCGCTGAGCCTGTGCGTCCGGAGCCTGTGCTCCGCGACGGGAGAGGCCACAACAGTGAGAGGCCCGCGTACAGAAAAAAAAAAAAAAAAAAAAAAAGAATATATATATATATATATATATATATATATATACATCACCCTATCACATACAACACATCTACCTCCACTCTTAAATCTATACCTATTTTTATTATTATCTATAGGAATTCAAAACCATGAATTTCAATGATACCCTGGATTCTAATCCAACACTTTGGATGTATTCGGATTTTCCCCTTTCCATACGTGTAACTGTCTGTCCTAACAGGGAAGAAAGCTCCCGCCAATTGCCTTTCGTATGTTACCGGTTAGACAGACTCCCCAGAATGTAATCATTTTCTCATCCCAGACCCTGCCCCCAACCTCACACACACCTCGTCCTCACTCTGGCCGTCCACAAGTGCAAGCCCTGGATGTGTTCCCCCTGCCCTGACCGCCCCGCGTCCTGCGTGGGTGCCCGCCTCACCCCAGCCAACCACTCCGCTGGGCTGACACCTACAAGTGTCCCCGGGTGGGTGCCTTGTCTCCTCTGCTCTCACCTGAACCTCCACGAGGCCATGACTTGCGTGAAGCCCCCTTGCCCAGCCCCCCTGGGAGTTGACGCCTGGCTCTGGGCCCTCACAGTTCCCCTACTGCTGGGAACACCGACAGGCCCTGCTTCACCTGCAGGCTCTGGGGCCTGATTGTTCCAAAGTGTCCAGAGAGGGAGAGCCCCTGTGTTCACTCTTTTTTTTCTAAACATCTTTATTGGAGTATAATTGCTTTACAGTGGTGTGTTAGTTTCTGCTGTATAACAAAGTTAATGAGCTATACATATACATACATCCCCATATCTCCTCCCTCTTGCATCTCCCTCCCACCCTCCCTATCCCACCCCTCTAGGTGGTCACAAAGCACCAAGCTGATCTCCCTGTGCTATGCGGCTGCTTCCCACTAGCTATCTGTTTTACATTTGGTAGTATGTATGTGTCCATGCCACTCTCTCACTTTGTCCCAGCTTCCCCTTCCCTCTCCCCGTGTCCTCAAGTCCATTCTCTATGCCTGTGTCTTTATTCCTGTCCTGCCTCTAGGTTCTTCAGAACCTTTTTTTTTAGATTCCATATATATGTGTTAGCATACAGTATTTGTCTTTCTCTTTCTGACTTACTTCACTCTGTATGAGACTCTAGGTCCATCCACCTCACTACAAATAACTCAGTTTCATTTCTTTCTATGGCTGAGAAATATTCCATTGTATATATGTGCCACATCTTCTTTATCCATTTATCTGCCGATGGACACTTAGGTTGCTTCCGTGTCGTGGCTGTTGTAAATAGAGCTGCAATGAACATTGTGGTACATGACTCTTTTTGAATTATGGTTTTCTCTGGGTACATGCCCATACCGTATGACTATGCTCACTCTTTTACAGCCAAATTTAACTTTAACTTATCTGCACTATGTAAGTGCAGATTAACTTACCTGCATAATGCAAATATCTTCGTCTCCTATTACTTTGCATTACTTTTAAGAGAAATTATGATATTTCAATTATATAAATGAGTCAACCAACAGCCCCACAGCTTCCTATTATTTTCTGACTTTTAAAAAATTTTGAGATGTCGTGCCCATGAATACATTTTCATAGTTATACTGAGTCTGCCAACTTTTCCACTACTGCACGTTTTCTAAATTCTTAGAGTGATCATGTTGCAAAGAGCCCCACACTCCACATATGACACATTTCCTGAGTGTTCAGCCATTACAACACTTTATCTGCATCCTTATGCATCGACAACACTACCAAAGGGGAAAACGCTTTTGTAAGCAAATTCGTGCAGGTTTCGCCTCCTTGGAAACATTTCCCTTAGGAAACATCCTCAGAGATGAGATTATTGGATCAAAGGATACAATGTATTTCTGTCCCAATTACCAAATCAGTGACACACAAAAAATAAGGATCATAGTTTTTCCTGCTAAAGCTCACCAGCACTATATTTGATTTCTGGTGCTAGCTTTTCCAAATGTTCCCTGTATTACCTCTTTTTTAAAAAGCAATTTTACTGAGGTATATTTACCAAAATTTCATATAGCATTTTCATATAAAATGAAAATCCACTCATTTAACTGTACAATTAAATAATTTAGTAAATCTGCAGAATTAGGCGACCGTCACTACAATCCACTTCAGAACATCTGTATCAGCCCTAATGATTCATAGCCCGTCTGCAGTCACCACCCCCTGTCCCCCGACTCCCGCCCCAGCTCTAGACAATCAGTCATGCACTTCCTATCTCTGTAAATTTACTTCCTCTGGACACGTCACAGACAGGGACTCATGTAATGTGTGGTCTTCTGAATCTGCTTCTTTCACTGAGCATGACCTGTGAGGTTCATCTTTTAAAAATTTTTAAAATTTATTTTAACACCTTTATTGGAGCATAATTGCTTTACAATGGTGTTGTTAGTTTCTGCTTTATAACAAAGTGAATCACTTATACATATACATATGTTCCCATATCTCTTCCCTTTGCGTCTCCCTCCCTCCCACCCTCCCTATCCCACCCCTCTAGGTGGTCACAAAGCACCCAGCTGATCTCCCTGTGCTATGCGGCTGCTTCCCACTAGCTATCTATTTTACATTTGGTAGTGTATATATGTCCATGCCTCTCTCTCGCTTTATCACAGCTTACCCTTCCCCCTCCCCATATCCTCAAGTCCAATTCTCTAGTAGGTCTGTGTCTTTATTCCTGTCTTACACCTAGGTTCTTCATGACATTTTTTTCTTACATTCCACATATATGTGTTAGCATACAGTATTTGTTTTTCTCTTTTTGACTTACTTCACTCTGTATGACAGACTCTAGGTCCATCCACCTCACTACAAATGACTCAATTCCGTTTCTTTTTATGGCTGAGCACTTCTTGATAGTAACGATTCTCATTTCCCATGTGTATGTTCACAGTGATATTTCCTGGTGAGAACTCTTAGACCAAGTTTTTTGTCCGAGCAGCTATAAAGTAAAATGACTGATACGTGAATTCCTGAGTCACATGATTTATTCCGAAAAATATTTTTAAATAACTTTAAATACTGACACATAAGAACCTCTGTTAACATGTCTGGTTTTGGAAGAGAAGAAGCTACCCATAGGAGCTTCCCTATTTGGAAAAGAATGTGAGTTTTTTTAGAGTTCTGAACTGTCACAGGCCCTTCGTCTCTCGTACCCACGTACCCTCACCGGCTGTCCCGGTCCGCTGGCCACACCACCGACGTTCCCGTCCATGGGGACCCGCGGGCTCGGCAGCCACGCCACAGACTCACCTCCCCACTTCTCAGCACCCTAACGAGCTCATAGGCACAGTCCCGACATTTCCAAGAGCGCACAGCTATCTATCAGTGATGGGCACTTTTCCTTTGCAAATACGTAATTTCCAACGGCCTGCCCATTCCCTGCGTGTTCGCGCTCTAACCAGCTTGCCTGTCCCCTAAAGGTACTGCATCTCCAGGCCTCTGGAGCTTTCTCGTGACTGGTGCCGTGGGCAGGGCAGACGTCTCCGTAGTCCTCATTCTTTGTCCTTTTCCCCTAAGACCACCAGCTGCTGAAACTCACATCACTATCCCTCAATGGCTTTTGCTCCCTGTACCTTGTCACTGATTCCAGAAGAACTCTTGTTGCAAAATTTTATGATGTTAATATCCATATATAGGATATTTCCAACAGCTTGCTGACAGTGATCCTTTCCTCCATTCAGCCTCACTTCTCTGTTACAGGAGAGTTGATGTTACTACCAGTAACCACAGGCTCTCCATAACCTCAAATGCAAGCTCCTCCCCTTGCGTCCCAGCTCCAACAAGCCCGCTGCCCCACCGGGATCTCCCAGCCTCCCTCACGTGCCCCGTCCTCCCTTCTCTACTCGTCCAGCCTACAGCCCGCTCACTACAAGTAACATCTCCCCCTTCCCCACACAGATAGCAGAGCCCGTGCACCCAGGCGGATGTTGCGAGAAAACAGTCTCGGCATTCCGTCTCACTTGAGACTCAGGGACCACACGAGGTAAGTGGGCTCTGACAGCACACGCTATTGTCCTAGCACATTTATCCACTGCTCCCTCTTAAAGGACAAACTCATACATAAATCCATGGCCCCTTCCATCCCCTCTCCACTGACCTGCTGTCCATCATTCTCACCTCTGACTCCCCGTTCCTTCTCACAACTGAAAGCTGAAGCGGTTTTGGCACTTCCTTCAAAATGCATTCAATGTTCATGCACTGGTCAAGACCTCCCTCCGCTGAGCTGGACCAGCCATCGCCCGCCCTCCCCTGGATACAGAGGCGGCTTCCTGGCAAGTCTCCTGCCCGCACCCCTGTCCCTGCCCCACAGTGTTTTTCCAGCAAACACATCCAAGGATGCCCCCTGTATTACCTTAATTACATAACACAATACTTAGGAGGTAGAAAGTGCTATGGAGAACAGCCAGCCAAGAGGAAAAATGGTAGAGAGGGGCATGGGGATAGGTAGCAACTGATATAAGATGATTACGCAGAAACTAACACAACACTGTAACTCAACTATACGCCAATATAAATTTTAAAAAAGAAAAAAAAAACACGATTATGGAAGTCCAAATTGAGAAGGTGATATTTAAGTGGAGATGTATTTATTTATTTTTAATTTTTTAATTGTGGAAAAATATACGTAACATAAAACTTACCATTTTAAGTGTACGATTCAGTCGCGTTAAGGGCATTACATTACCGTGCTTCACCACTATCCACTTCAAGAACTCCTTTCATCTTGCAAAACCGAAACTCTGTACCAATTAAAAAATAACTCCCCGTTCTCTCTCTGTCAGCCCCTGGCAACCATCCTTCCACGTCCTGTCTCTATAAATTTGACCGCTCTAGGTACCTCCTATGAGTGGAATTATACAACGTGTATCCTTCCTCCCTGGCATATTTCATTCAGCACAATGTCCTCAAGGTTCATCCATGTTGTAACGTGTCAGAATTTCCCTTTTTTTTTTTTCCCCCACACACACTGTATGTTATTTTTACAAGATAAATCAACTGACACCAAGCATTGTAACTGGATGACAACAGAAGCTACAATGATTGCAATTACCAAACACAAAACACACTCACACTATGTCATAATAGTGACATTCAGTCCAGGAATCCTTAAGTGGAGATGCATTTATTTTGCTGATTTTCTTTCTCCTTCTAGAAGTTAAGTCTGGGAAGGATGGGATTTTTCTGTTTTGTTTACTGCTGTATCCCTAGAACCCAGGAATGCATTCCTTGGACCAGTGCCTACGAGGGACACTCACAAAGACCCATGGAAGGGATGATCAAGAGCGAAAGGCCTCTCTCCTTCTTTGCACTTTGTCAATAAATAAGGTGGGCCAAGGGAGGAAAGTGGCCAGCTTAAATAACGATATTTAAATCTCTGATGAGGTCTTATATTCAATCCCAACTCATTCCAAAGATATTAATTTTCATTTATAAAATTTGCCAAGCATGCAGCTGATGCTTTAAGCATAGCGTGAATTACTTTTTAATGATTTTAGAATGTGTGAAATGCCATGCTCATTGCAGATGTGGTTTGCTCATTTGACACTGTTTACCTGGTTCCAGTTAAGTTAATGAAGCAAAAAACAGAGAAGGAAATAAGAAGTGATCAAGGAAGACATGAATAAGTGAGAAAACAGAGCCTATGACTTTTTCCAACTAATTAATGCTTATGAGATAAAGAAGAAAAGATTTACTGAGGAAGTGAATGAAAAGACTGAATTCTTAAGATTATGGGGGAAAAAAGAGAAAAACATAATTAGATAAAATTGTGAAACACCACCTTTAAAAATGTAACTATAGTTTTTAGAATTTATAGAGATAGGTCAATTAGTTATATAGAATTTATAGAGATAGGTCAGTTAATAGTTAATTACTATTAACACTATTATAATTATAAGACTATTTTATAAGTACGTCATGTGACATACTTATAAAAAATAAAAGAAATGATCATACTAAGAAAGTAAACACAGACTTTCATTAAGGGAGCAGGCACAGAAAGGTTTAAAATTTTCTGTTTCCCTTTGGCTATATTCAAAATGAGCACAACAGAAACATACTAGAAACGTTTTAGTCTAATTAGAATTGATGATTCCCGAACTCTCATAAAGGTAGTTCTACAGTACAAACCTAATAAGCTCAAACAAAAATCCTTAAATTTTTTTCTGATTATGCAAGCTGTATACACTCACTATAAACATATCAGACAATACAGAAGTGTTTGATTTGAAAAGTGAAATCCCTTATAACTCAAGGATTACTCTTTTCAAGTTTTCTTTATATTGATTCGTTTTTTACATGTAAACATCAAATTTTTTGCTGGTTGATATGGGAATGCAGGAATAAAAAAGACAAGGAAAGTCACAGACCCTAGCAGATGGTAGGTAGCACTCATGTAACGTCTCAATGAGGGATACTCATTTCTGTGAGATTATACAAGAGGGAGAAATAAAGTCGGGGGGAAACATCATAAAAAATTCACCAAATATAAAGCAATTGGAATTTATGGGGAAGGATGGAGATATGTGACCGCTACCTCAGAATGTTCACTACCCCAGAGGACAAAGTACTCGATCTCAGGAGCTTTGCAGAGGCTCTGGTGGAGCAGGACAGCTACTCAGTGACACAGAAATAAAAGAACTTCTCTGGAAGGCCAACCTCTGCACTGACTATGACGACTGCATTCGGATTTGTGAGGACAAACCCCATTAGCCTTATCGGCAAAATCACTGCTAGGGTCAAAGTGGGACAGGTGGTGCCTGCCTTCAGAATAGGATGAACACTGATAACAGGACAGCTTTGTGTGTGAAAATGTACGTGCCAGGAACAGCAAGAGAAAAACAAGTGCAGTGGGCAGGTACACGAGTGACCAGAGCTTAAGAAACAGTCTGGTCAGTCTTAGCGTCTAAAGACAGGAAGGTTGGAATGAAGCTGGAGAGGATGTTGTCAAGTCACTCAAGGGCTGAGAGGTGAATTGTTCACATGTAAGGAAACTGAATTCATCAAAGGTTGGACCACTAGGGTAGAAATGGCCATTCTTGTTCCAAAGGATGACTAATCTGGCAGTTGTAGATTTAGAGTTTTCTGCTTGTTGAAATAATGAACGGAGTGCCCAGAATATACTTTTAGAAATTAACAAAAATTAAAAGATAAGAAAATGGGCTTCCCTGGTCGCGCAGTGGTTGAGAGTCCGCCTGTCGATGCAGGGGACACGGGTTCGTGGCCCGGTCGGGAGGATCCCACATGCCGCGTAGCGGCTGGGCCCGTGAGCCATGGCCGCTGGGCCTGCGCGTCCGGAGCCTGTGCTCCGCAATGGGTGAGGCCGCAGCAGTGAGAGGCCCGCGTACCACACACACACAAAAAAAAGATAAGAAAATGATAAAGGATAAAATCAAATAGCCTAGAAACGAAGGTAAAAATAAAATAAATCCACAGACTTCCCTGGCAGTCCAGTGGTTAAAACTCCATGCTTCCACTGCAGGGGTCACGGGTTCGATCCCTGGTCGGGGAACTAAGATCCCACATGCCAGGCAATGCGGCCAAAACAAAACAAAACAAAACAACAACCAAACCAAGGAAATCTGAATAAAAGATTGACTTTACAAACTAAACTAAACTAAAATAAATTCAACCTCAGCGAAGTGCGATGTAAATTGATAACATCTGTACCCACGAAATGGACAAAATTTTAAAATGTATTTTAAATTCATAAAACTTTAAAATATGTAAATTGTCCCCATGAAATTGAAAAAGATAAACACAATATTTAAACACAGATGCATATTTGCATCCATAGAAATATACAAAAATTTAAACATAAATATATGGCCTAAATGAGGATGTGCAGAATTGGACATTCTCACAATTTGATGACTGAAGTATTAATTGAAGAAACCTTCTGGAGAATAACTTAGCAGGAGTCATAAAAACAAATGCACGTGGTCCACTGGATCCATCAGCTGAGTATCCCTCACATTCTATGTACGTGAACCTGGCATACACAGGCAGAGAACCTGCGAAGCTATTCTCTTTTGAGAAAGAAAAATGAAACAGATGTGAAGATAGAGAGTTCCAATAGCATTTGAGTTCCTGTTCAAGTTTATCCTGGAGGCCTGGATCCGTTTTTCATTTTGAATCCTGGGAGTTGTTCCTTAACCCTCATATAAGATATCCTTCCCACAAACTTTCCAAAGGCAGTTTCAGACGGTTTCTATACTTGCAACTCAACAACAAAGACGGTAACAACAAATCAGAGAGGAAAAAAATACACCAATCATTTCAACAAATATAATTTTTAATCAAATAAGCCCTGGGGGAAGACCAGTAGTGTCCAGAAGCACCTTCCTCATGGCCAGCTCCGCTGAACCCAAGAATCCTCACCAGGGCAGCGGGAGCCACGTCGGCCCCAGCTCACATACTTCCTCTGTGTAGGAAAGGTGTTCACACATATGTGACACAGCACGTCGCAATGGTCAGTTCCGTCTTTACAAAATGACTGCTATTTAGCAACATAGGTCTTTCATCACAAAATGGCTCCCGTCCTGTCTTTATCTCAGTGACAAGCTTGCCCTTCAGAACTACGCTGCTATGTACGGACATCCGCTACCCTAACAGTGCTGTGTAGATTCTCAAGAACTAATGTCATGACTGCCTGTTCCAATGAAGGTGCCCCCTACGTGAAGAACGCAGACCACAACACAACGTACACTACGCTACTCTCTCTCGGCACACGACCCGGCAGAAGACTGAGTCGGCCAGGAACCTGGTAGCACACGTTGGTAGATGGTAAGGCGGACCAGGCTCCGCGGTGAGCCGATGACAGGACCTTACGCTGAGTCCTCTAATCTGCTGAGTATCGTGCTTTATCACTGAGATACAGTTGATGGATGATATTATGTTAGTGTCAATGTACTACGTAGAGATTTGACATTTGTACACATCATGAAATGATCACCACCATAAGTCTCGTAACCGTCTGTCCTCAAAGTTATTACAATATAATTGCTCATATTCCCCAGGCCGTATATGACATCCCTGTGACTTGATTATGTAACTGGAGGTTTGTACCTCTTAATCCCCTTCACCTATTCTGCCCCCCAACCCCCCTCCCCCCGGCAACCACCCATTTGTTCTGTTTGTTCATTTGTTTTGCCCTTTTGATTCCACATGTAAGTGAAACCACACAGTATTTGTTTTTCTCTGACTTCTTTCACTTAGTGTGATGCCCTCCAAGTCTATCTATGTTGCTGCAAATGGCGTTATTTCATTCTTTTTATGGCTGAATAATACTCCATCTTTTATATATATCACATCATTTTGATCCATTCGTCTGTCCATGGACACTTAGGTTGCTTCCATATCTTGGCTATTGTAAATAATGCTGCTATGAACACTGGGGTGCATATATTTTTTGAATTACTGTTTTTGTTTTCTATGGATAAATACCCAGAAGTGAGATTTCTGGATCGTATGGGAGTTCTATTTTTAGTTTTTTTGAGAAATCACTTCTCTCTCTTGAAATTTTGCCACTTTAATTACAATGTGCCTTGGTGTGGTCCTCTTTGGGTTCATTTCGTTTGGGACTCTCTGTGCTTCCTGGACCTGGATGCCTGTTTCGTCCCCCAGGTTGGGGAAGTTTTCAGCCATAACGGCTTCAAATAAGTTCTCTGACCCTTTCTCACTCTCTCCTCCTTCTGCGACCCTATAATGAGAATATTAGTATGCTTGATATTGTCCCAGAGGTGTCTGAAACAGTCCTCATTATTTCAATTCTTTTTTCTTTTTTTCTGTTCAGTTTTGGTGATCTTCACTACTCTGCCTTCCAGCTCACTGATCTGTTCCTCGGTGCTGTTGATTCCTTCTAACGTATTTTTTATTTCAGTTACTGTACTCTTCAGCTCTGTTTGTTTCTTCTGTACATTTTCTAACTCTTTGTAAATCTTCTCACTGTGTTCATCCATTCTTCTCCCGAGTTCTCTGAGCATCTTTTTCTAAATAATTAATTTTTATTTTTGGCTGCATTGGGTCTTTGTTGCTGCGTGCAGGCTTTCTCTAGTTGTGGCAAGTGGGGGCTACTCTTCGTTGCGGTGCGCGGGCTTCTCATTGTGATGGCTTCCCTTGTTGCGGAGCACGGGCTCTAGGCACGTGGGCTTCCGTAGGTGTGGCGCACGGGCTCTAGAGCGCAGGCTCACTAATTGTGTTACACAGGCTTAGTTGCTCCGTGGCATGTGGGATCTTCCCGGACCACAGCTTGAACCCGTGTCCCCTGCATTGGCAGGTGTATTCTTAACCACTGCACCACCAGGGAAGTCCCTCTGAGCATCTTTCTGGTCGTTACCATGAACTCTTTATCAGGCAGATGGCTTATCTCCACTTTGCTTAGTTCTTCTGTGTTTCTGTCTTGTTCCTTGGTTTGGACCATATTCCTCTGTCATCTCATTTGTATGTATCAGGTAGGTTGATAACGTTTCTAGACCTTGGAGAAGTGGCCTTATAGAGGAGATGTCCTGTGCGTCCCAGCAGAGCACTCCCCTCTGGTGAGCAGAGCTACAGGCTCCAGGGTTGTCCCCTACGTGGGCTTTGTGGGCTCTTCTGTCACACAGGGCTGACTATTTTGAGTGCACTGGTAGGTGATGCAGTTCCCCCAGTCTGGTAGCTGGCAGGCCCTGTCTCATGGGGAGGCTGCTGGCCACGGGTGCATGCGCTGGATCCCGGGGCAGCTGGCTGTGGGGACCCTGGGTCCTGGGAGCTCTACTACTTCTGTCACACTTGACATCAGACCTCCCAACTCTCTCTGGGAGTAATTTTCATCCTGTATTTTCCTACTATTTACTAAAATAGTAAGCAGGACCATTTGTTGACATTTTTGGCAGGTGGATAACAATATATACAATTTGGAGAGACAAACACAAATATGAGTAAACAGGATATTTATTGTTTATTTATGCTCTTTGTTATTTGGAAAGTAAGCCTGTCACTTACTTCACTTCTTACTGAGAATATGCCCTTAAATTCCCCAATCAGAATAACCAGTTTTCTGTTAATTACTGTTTCATTAAAAAATTGTTATTCCGTGAAAACAGTGGCTAGTTCTGCTTGCAACTCAACCACAGAAGTGCTGTCCCGTGAGACAACCACTGTAATTCATTTTGCAGCAAAAGATTTTAAGCATATTTCCAATTTTATCATACAGATAATTAATGTATTTTATGAATTTATCAAAGATACTCAAGTGAAGCTGTTATTTTCTACTCAATTTCACGGCAGTGAAGAATAAAATGACCACTGCGGTAGGTAGTTGGCGAGGCCTTAATTGAAATTAATTAATTTCAGAAGTTTTACTCACCATGCTTTGGAGACATAACTGCAAATGTTAACATAGTGAAAAAGGACAAATATCTATCATTATCGTCATCATTATTATTACCACTATTAAGTAGTTTGACCTCACTGACCCCCTAGAAGGGTCTTAGAGATCCCCAGGAATTCTGGGATCTTGCTTTGAGAATACTGTGCGAGTATTAAATTAGCCCAGCCTCCTCCAAAGCCTGGTTCACTAGATGTCCACTGAGCCCCTACAGGTGCCGGAAAGGGGCCTCTGGGCTCATCTTGTGAGACTCCTACCAACACGGGGTGTCCTCCAAAATCTCCAGTGGATGCATGCCCCATGAGCCACATCTTGGCCTGCACTTGGTCATCTTGTGTATTCGGCAAATATGAGAGGCGCCCTGTGCAGATTTATGAAGCCTCTCCCCTCTGTAGCTCCCTTTTCTTTATGAGCTGGATCTTCAAATTTTTACACCTCAGCAGCCCCAAATTCGGGCTCTGCCTCCCCAGCCCACGCTGTCCAATCTGCTCCGGGCTCCATCCGGACAGCTGTCCGATGCCCAGCTAATGTGGTTCCCCTCCTCCTTGGGGATCACGGTCCTATGCAGCCTTGGTCCAGCCTCTGACAACAGCTACCACACTGTCTGACTCACAACCTGGAATCTGGTTCCAGCACTTCACTGACTTTCTCACCCACACGTGGGCATTTTCTGTTTCTGGTCAGTTACCAGTTACATAGATCTTCAGGCTGACTTCGGTTCCTTCTCTTTAATTTTCATGTCTGGCATGTTATTGTAGAGGTTGAGGACTTTATTACCGAGTGTCTACACTTCTTTTGAACTCCCGTGAGGCTATAATATCGATGCACCATCATACTCGCTTAAAAGTCTACAGATGAGTACAGATTCCAGAAAAAAGATTTCAGAAAATAGTGTAACGCAGGACTTGAGGACTTGTAGTGTATCATAAAAGTGACATCATCCTAAAACCATAAAATATACCAGAGTCATTTAGTACCGTCCCAGCTCCAAAGGGAGAAAGTGGAAATAGATGACAGGCATAGGCATTTAATTTCAATGTGTAATATACACGATTCAGAATGAAGACCTAGAGGTAGCACCAAGATGTGACACAGAGAAGAAGAAGAAGGGTAAATGATTCGTAAGTTTTCTGATGCATAAATATTTGTGTAGGTAGCTTCCCTAGATTCTCCATGAATATGTCAAGAATTTTACTAACGTGCCTTTTCATTTTGCCTTCTCTGTCCCTATGCCTCACTAACATCTTGGTGGTGTTCAGCTCATGAATAAAAGAGATTTATTTTTCATCTCTTTTAAAGTGCTTGATTATTTTAGGAGTCAGAAGAGGGGAAAAGCGAGAAAACTGCTTTTAACAGGAATTTGGAGATTATTTTACGGAAGTGTTTTCATTCATTCTTGTGTTTAAAGTGTCCCTAATTCTCCCACTTCGTAAAAGGGATGGAGTCATATGCTTTCTCTTTTCAAAAGAATCGTTTTTCTTACCATCATCATATCTTTCTTACCATCAAGATATCTTAAAGTATTCGATGAAAATATATTTTTCATTCTTGATTTTCCGTGAATAGCTTTTATTTGCCCAAAACTACGTGTTAGATTTGAATCTGAAGAAACTTATAACCCAACACATGAAATGGTTAAGAATATAACTCATATAATTAAGCTAATACTCCATAAGTGCAATAAAAGTGACATATTTTGTGATGCACTTTCCTGAAACATCCTAGACATCACTAGTTTCAGCTTAAGAGCAAACACAGGGAGTTCCCTAGTGGTTGGTCCAGTGGTTAAGACTCTGCGCTTCCACTGCAGGGGGTACAGGTTCAATCCTTGGTCTGGGAACTAAGATCCCAAGTGCCGTGGGGTGCCTCCAAAAAAAACCAAAACAACCAGAGAGAGACCAAACACAAATGTTAAAACAATTTTCAACAATGGCAAAAGCAGTGTCAATCTGTGTGAAATTACTAGTGGCAGGTTAAGGTCCACTATCTTTAGAATAAAGGAATACAACCAAGGCACAAGGCACAGGCAACTTTCACTTTGCAAGAAAGGTAGTGATTCCCTGCTGGCCCCCGAGATGTTACAAGACAGAACCAGCACTACATAGGTGCACGGTAATTGTATTAACCCAAGTTACACAATAATATCGCCATGGAAGAAGTAGCACTGCTCACTAGTCGAATGCAAACCGTTCCTATAAATGCAGCCTCCGTGGTACATCACTTCCTGTGCAAACAAACACCGATAATACAACAAGCTGGAATGTCTGCCAAACCAGGAGATTGACAGCTCAAATTAGTCAGTGAAAGAGAAAGCCGTCAGCGGTTCAGAAGGCCTTGCTACGTAAGAATGATTAAGTGTTTCTGAACAAAAGCACACATCACAATAGTGAATCAGATGGAAATTTCCAATAAGAAATGTAAATGCACCAGCTGGTCTTCATCACACAGCGACACTGTAAAGTGAAAGGATGACACTCCAAACAGCAGAGCTGGCATCTTCCAAATACTACATCCCAAGCAGAGGCTGCCTGTCTTGACAAGAGCATCATAAAGAAAAACTGACAAATCGACAGAACGTCAACCACTTCTAACACTTCATGAGGGAAAAACAAAAGCATAAATCATGATTTTCAAATTGATAACTCTTCAATGTCTAAAATAAAAAGCTCGGTAGCCTGCGTCAAAAATGTACAATAATCTATTTAATACATATTAAATTTTACCCAGTTTTGCTTCAACATTATCTACTTTAAGTAAACACTGTGAGGCTTTATTTTTTAATTGCTGATCAACAATGAAGCCCATTACTCTACAGCCTTAGCAATGCACTAAACTATGTGAAATACTGCAAAACACATAACGATACGGAGACGACTTCTAACAATGTATAAAATTACTGGATGTGCGGTATCTTGATCTCTGAATTAAACCACACTTGATTTCACTCACACTAAAAATAATTAATTCAGTAGCTTGAGTAAACTGTGCCTGAAAACATCTGCCTTTCTCATTTTGAACCACGAACAGTGGCTTAGGCATGCTCACACGGGCATGTTACCATTTCCAAGCACAATGCCCGTAATTATCAAGAAGTAATTCCGAAACCTACCCAACACTTCCACCCTGCAGAGTAAGCAACTCCTTAAGCGGGGGACACGTCTTAGCTAAGAACAAAGTACAGTAAGTCCCCTACGTATGAACCTTCCCGTTGCGAACTTTCAAAGATGCAAATGTGCCCAGAGAAAGGATGAAGAGAGACAAGAGGAAGAAGTAACTGAAGAACCAAAGAGAATTCACGACGCAGGAAACGGCAAGGGGATTTCCTCTGAGGAGGCACTGTTAGTTTCTGAGGCACAGAACCCGAACGTAGAACGGTACCCGAAGGTTGCAGCAGCCGTTCAGAATGCAATCCAGTGCCACCGTGTCATCTATGACGAGAGAAAAAGAGCTACTACCCAGACATCACTGGATCATTTTTTTCAAGAGGGTAGATAGAATTGAATCCAGCAAGGACCCAGAACCTGTGCCATCCACGTCACGTGTGAATGAAACTGAAGCTTGCCCTCCGTCTCCTATAGCCGACGATCCTTCAGCTCTACTATCTCCCATATCCCCTCCCCGCTCCAGTCAGTAACTCCCCTTGCCTGTTCCCTCGACGCCAGCCCCTGGATGCCAGCTGTTGTACTGCACTACTGTAGTTTTCAAGGCACTGTACTGTATGATTAAAAATGTTTTCTTTATTTTTTGTGTTTGTTTTTTATGTATTATTTGTGTGAAAAGTATTATAAACCTATTACAGGACGGTACTATGTAGCCGATTGTGTTAGTTGGGTACCTAGGCTAACTTTGTTGGACTTATGAACTGGACTTACGGATGCGCTCTGGGAATGGAACTCTTTCGTATGTATGACTTCCTGTACTGATTTACCTCGTTACAGGTTGTCACTGGAACAAGGGGAAACTTCTCATTCAAAATCTTAAACGTTATCAAGTAACTTAATAAAAAATAAAATCTGTATGTAATGTAAAGGAAAATACTTGTTCACTCTTCCTGAATTAAAATTCATCCAAATAAATTTGCCCTAAATATATTACCATGAGGCAATGGGAGAAAACAAAAGTGGTCTGATCCCCAGTTGATTTAATTGCCACTGAAAAAGATGGACTCAAGATTGAAAAAGGATAACTTCAATGGAAAGGAAAGCTATTTTTAAGTTTCGAGGGTAAACAAAACAACTTTTCCCAAGGAAAATGATAACACAAGCATTTTGACTACAGAAAATACCTAAATACATTTTCAAAAACTTAATTATAAATTTAATTTAGCTATAACTAAGAAACATTTATGATGAACAAATTTTGCTTATTCATGTATACAAATTTAACAGTTCTTTAAAACATAAAACTACTGCCTTGAAAGTATTCATGGGTTAAATAGTAAACTGAAATGTAATATCAACGGGCAGAGCCCACCAGCTAATCTGTAAGAACTAAATCTGAAACGTCATTTTGAAGAATCCCATCAAAGCCTTAGCAATCCTTCAATATGATGCTGAAACAGGTAAGGTTACTGTGAATAAACTATTATTTTTTACACAGATCATTCAAACTCCACCGACAACAGTGATCAGTGGGTAACAATGTCCACGTTTTAGTTTTGACTTACTTTAAGCACACTGAGATTGTGAAATTGGAGTTTGGTGCAGGTGGTGGGCTGTATTTCTAGCTTTAAAAATTATTAATGTTAAAACCACATAATCATACTTCAGATAATTTGCAAAACATGTAAAATTCATTTACAATTAAATGATCCATATCTATTTGGATACGATTTATTTAGAGTCAATTAAAACATATTTCCAAACTAATTTTCATAATTAATATTTTAATAGCTAATAATAAATCACAAAGTGTGAGCCCTTTTTCTTTTTTTTGTAAATTTATTTTTATTTCTATTATTTAGTTTTGGCTGCATTTGGTCTTCGTGGCTGCACGCGGGCTTCCTCTAGATGTGGTGAGCGGGAGCTGCTCTTTGTGCGGTGCACGGGCTTCTCATTGTGGTGGCGTCTCTTGTTGCGGAGCACGGGCTCTAGGAACGAGGGCTTCAGTAGTTATGGCACGCGGACTCAGTAGTTGTGGCTCGTGGGCTCTAGAGTGCAGGCTCAATAGTTGTGGCGCACGGGCTTAGCTGCTCTGTGGCATGTGGGATCTTCCCGGACCAGGGCTCGAACCTGTGTCCCCTGCACTGGCAGGCAGATTGTTAACCACTGCGCCACTAGGGAAGCCCTGCATCATTTTTTTTTTAGATTCCACATAGAAATTATCATACTAAGTAAGCCAGACAAAGAAAGACAACTAGAGAAAGCCCGCGTGCAGCAACGAAGACCCAATGCAGCCATAAATAAATAAATGAATAAATAAATTTATTAATTTTAAAACAAACAAACAAAAATGGTGCAAATGAACTTATTTACAGAGCAGAAGCAGACTCACAGACACAGAGAACAAACTTATGGTTACCAAAGGGGAAAAAGGCAGGGAGAGATAAATTAGGATTTGGGATTAACATATACACACTACTATATATAAAAAATACATTATCAACAAAGACCTACCGTATAGCACAGGGAACTCAACTCAGTATCTTGTAATAAACTATAAGGAAAAGAATCTGAAAAGAATATATATACACAAAGATGTATGCAAAACTGAGTCAGTGTGCTGTACACCTAAAACTAACACAGCATTGTAAATCAACTATACCCCAATATAAAAAAATATTCATCCTTCCAGTCTCTGAGGCCAGACTTTTGGAGGTATCTTTGCTTCCTTTCTTTCTCTAGTCCCTCATGTCTAACCTGTTGTAAACCTGTCAGTTTTCCAGTAGGGAGATGCCCAGGGCTAACGACCTTCTCCCCACCTGTGCTGCTCCAATCCCACCTACAACATCACCACCCCCTCTGGACCCCTGCGGTGGTCAGCAGGCCCCTGCCCGAGCCCATTACTCTGGGCCCTGCGAAGCTCGAGTCTCCTTAAGACAGAGGACTCCTCTGCAGCCCTGGGACGTGCCCCTAGGATAAGGCCCCAGACACACACAGCCTTTCGGTCCTCGTGCTCTCAGCGCAGACGTTCACGGATGCGCCACTGAAACCCCTGACACCCAGCCCCCACCTCAGCAACACACTAAGCTCTCTTCTTCCTTTTTCTCCAGAAGACTAAGTTTCTGAACCTCTAGTGTCCACCGAAGCACATGAAACAAAGAAACGCTCAATAAATATTTACGGAGAAACAAATGGACTGGTACCTTGTTTCCAGTTTGGGGAGCTCAGTCTAACCATTAAATACTAAATGTCTCAACCACCTGTTTCACTATTTCTACACTCTCCATTTTTAGAAAACTAACATCTAGTGGAGATCTCCCAGGTGCCCGCCATACTGTAACTGAGCAGGACCCGATGGGGGCCTGCAGGAACACACCCTCTCCGTGTACTCCGCCTGCCACACATCTGAAGAAGAGCTCTAGCCTCCTAGGCCCACCCCGATGGCCAAAGAATAAATTTAATCAGAAAAATGAGAAAATGCAGAAAGAAAGGAAAACAGTCAAACAAGACAAAGTAATAATCGTTTAGGCATTGAAAAAAATTAAGGACCTTCAGTTCCTCCTCAAGGGCTACAGATAATATTCTGAGCCATGGCCTTTGAGCTGTTTTGCAGATACTGAAATCCCCACCAGGTGGGAGAAGTTAACTGCATGCTGCCCACAAGCACTAGACCCCAGACCGGCTAGAACCAGACGGCTGAAGATGCCAACTCCCGATGACCTCACCACCAGCCAATCAGGTTAAGGTCTCTGCCCAACCCTGCCATGATGGTTGCACCCACTTTCAACCCAGATGCTGAGGGACCAAACAAGGGCAGAAAAGAGGCAGCACCTTCTACCCCAGGAAGAAGCCCAGAAAACCATTGTTATGCCTCCCCCTCATTAACCTTGCCCTTACATCTTGCCTTAATTGTGCCCCTGGGCGAGAAGGTGATTTGTGAACTAAGTTCCTGCTTCTCCACGCTCTGACCGTTGAATAAAGTTTGTGTTGCTTCGATCTCAGCTTCGCTTTTGTTTTTGGTTGCGTGAACCTAAACAGAAAAAGAACCTTTCCCACTACGGCAGGGGCCGTGGTTGGGCTAGGGCCCAAGCGGGGGGTCTGCATGACATAATTTGGTAACAATATATTATCTAACTACTTTTCTTTCATTGTATCACTTGAGTCTTATGAAATTAATTTTGAATTATTATTAAAAATTAGCCAATTGTTATATGCGAGGAAACTGGGGTTCAGAAAGATGGAGCAGTGTGCCCAAGCTTCCAGAGTTATTACTAGGAAGCAGAGCAAAATTCAAAACAAAGTCTTCTTGTACCAAAACTCACTTATTCACAATATGACAAGGTGTGAGTGATTCTTTTCTATTTCATCAATGCACTTAAATGTGGAATACTGCTATTGTTTTCAGACATTTTACTCAAAACATTGGATCTTCTATGAAATCTGTTTCTTGTACTATTTGTTTTATAATGTCTTTATAATCATATTGTATTTAGTAGACATGTACAAGTTAGGGGTCGATTCCTTTGTTTCTAAAGGTCTTATTTTATTTGGAGTCTAACTCATTTACACTTAATCTCAGTTATGAAATTTATGTAAAATGATGAAGACCAAAAATGTATAAAGTCGTAAATCTCATGAACACTTTAAAATATTCATTATGATAATTATTAAATAGGGAAGACAGGATTACTTACAAAAATTAATAAGAATAGCATTCCCTGTTAAGATTCTAATTTTTCTTTCCCGATTGTTTTATCATTTTAAATTACAGAAATTCCAGTATTGTTTTTGTCTATTACTTTCACAGCTATGTATCATGGATTGATTCTGATACTCATGTTTGCAATTCCAGAATACATATTTTCAAGGGTATCTGGAGGATTTTTTGCATCAGATAAGTCTGAGAGAACATTCTAGAGTAAGTCATTTAAACCTAATGCTTCTTAAGTGACTGTTCCATAGACAGTGTGGCCAGAATACGATAGTCACTGGCTTTTTCTCTGGAAATCTTCCATTAGTTGGGAAGGTTGCCACAACTCTTGTCTTTTAGGAAGAAGGATATAAAGCAAATTTGAATCAGTAAAGCATGACATCAATTTTCTCTCTCTTGGCAAAACTGCAAAAGCACAGACACAAAGATGTTAAGCGTCCTATTAGTAACACAAGCCTTTGACTCAAGTGTAGCCATGAGTCAAAGTTATTGCTACAAATCCGCTTAATAGCCTCCACTGACTCTTCTGAAACAAAGGACAAGGCATCTGTTATAGAGGAAGCAGTTACTGATCCAGGTTTCTGATTTAGTCGACTATCATGTATATCATCAGAATGTCTTCACTGACGCTGGACCAAGACCCACATTAGGAATATCAGGATGGCAAATTGGTCAAGTCAAGACAGTTGAGCCCTCAACCTCCAAAAGTCTGGCTTCTCTGTTCCACTTCCTGTTGCTTGTTTCCCTGCCTGTCAGCTGGAAGCACCTCTGGGAGCCTCCTCAACCAAGGGGTCCTGCTCGAGACAGGACTGGGAGGGGCAAGCAGAGGGTCAGTCCCAGTGGGGACAAAGGGCAACGAGAGCAGGTCCTCATAGGTCGGAGAGAGAGGGAGTTAGAGGAAGCAGGACAGGACGGAGCCGAGGACAGGATGTGAGCACAGGTCCCAGAACCAGGCATCAAGGTCAAAGCTGGATGAACAAGACAGACCATTCATATCATGCCTCTGGTTTGCGGCTCAACTCTCAAAGCTCTCTAAAATATGGGAGAAGAGGAAGGAGACTAACAGTTACTGTACACCCACCATGTGCTGGGCTCCAGGTAATGCTCTAAATTCAAAATATCACATGTAGAATCTGTTTTAAACAATTAAAAGGCATGTAATGTAGCTCTTAAAAAAGGGGGAAAAAAAAGGAGGAGGCTCCATTTACTAAAAATGATCTCAAAAATACCCTAGTAAGTAAACACACAGAATGAAGATAATTGGAAATTAAAGGGAAAAGGGAAATGAATAAAATGCATATGTGGATCCTCAAGAGGGCAGACAGCAGAAGCAAGAAGAACTACAACCCTGAAGCCTGTGGAACAAAAACCACATTCACAGCAAGACAGACAAGATGCAAAGGCAGAGGGCTACGTACCAGAGGAAGGAACAAGATAAAACCCCAGAAAAACAACTAAATGAAGTGGAGATAGGCAACCTTCCAGAAAAAGAATTCAGAATAATGATAGTGAAGATGACCCAGGACCTCAGAAAAGGAATGGAGGCAAAGATCGAGAAGATGCAAGAAATGTTTAACAAAGACCTAGAAGAATTAAAGAACAAAAACCTACAAGAATTAAAGAACAAACAAACAGAGATGAACAATACAATACCTGACATGAAAAATACACTAGAAGGAATCAGTAGCAGAATAACTGAGGCAGAAGAACGGATAAGTGACCTGGAAGACAGAATGGTGGAATTCACTGCCAAAGAACAGAATATAGAAAAAAGAATGAAAAGAAATGAAGACAGCCGAAGAGACCTCTGGGACAACATTAAATGCAACAACATTCGCATTATAGGGGTCCCAGAAAGAGAAGAGAGAAAAGACCCAAGAAAATATTTGAAGAGATTATGGTCGGAAACTTCCCTAACATGGGAAATGAAACAGCCACCCAAGTCCTTAAGAAATTAAGAAAATAGTAATAGAAACATACATATCGATAATTACCTTAAACGCGAATGGATTAAATGCTCCAACCAAAAGACACAGGCTCACTGAAGGCTTGCTGAATGGATGTAAAAACAAGACCCATATATATGCTGTCTACAAGAGACCGATTTCAGACCTAGGTACACATACAGACTGAAAGGGAGGGGACAGAAAAAGATATTCCATGCCAATGGAAATCAAAAGAAAGCTGGAGTAGCAATTCTCGTATCAGATAAAATGGACTTTAAAGTAAAGAATGTTAAAAGAGACAAGGCGGGACACTACATAATGATCAAGGGATCAATCCAAGAAGAAAAAATAACAATTGTAAATACATATGCACCCAACACAGGAGCAACGCAATACATAAGGCAACTGCTAACAGCTATAAAAGAGGAAATCGACAGTAACACAATAATAGTGGGGGACTTTAACACCTCCCTTACACCAATGGACAGATCATCCAAACAGAAAATTAATAAGGAAACACAAGCTTTAAATGACACAATAGACCAGCTAGATTTAATTGATATTTATAGGACATTCCATACAAAAACAGCAGATTACGCTTTCTTCTCAAGTGCACATGGAACATTCTGCAGGACAGATCACATCTTGGGTCACAAATCAAACCTCAGTAAATTTAAGAAAATTAAATCATATCAAGCATCTTTTCTGACCACAATGCTATGAGATTAGAAGTCAATTACAGGGGAAAAAATGTAAAAAACACAAACACATGGAGGTTAAACAATACATTACTAAATAACTAAGAGATCACTGAAGAAATCCAAGATGAAATCAAAAAATACCTAGAGACAAATGACAACTAAAACATGACAATCCAAAACCTATGGGATGCAGCAAAAGCAGTTCTAAGAGGGAAGTTTATAGCAATACAACCCTACTTCAAGAAACAAGAAAAATCTCAAAGAAACAATCTAACCTTACACCTAAAGGAACTAGAGAAAGAAGAGCAAACAAAACCCAAAGTTAACAGAAGGAAAGAAATCATAAAGATCAGACAAGAAATCAATGAAATAGAAACAAAGAAAACAATAGCAAAGATCAATAAAACTAAAAGCTGGTTCTTTGAGAAGATAAACAAAATTGATAAACCATTAGCCAGACTCATCAAGAAAAAGAGGAGAGGACTCAAATCAATAAAATTAGAAATGAAAAAGGAGAAGTTATAACAGACACCACAGAAATACAAACCATCCTAAGATATTACTACAAGCAACTCTTATGCCAATAAAATGGACAAGCTGGAAGAAATGGACAAATTCTTAGAACGGTATAACCTCCTAAGACTGAACCAGGAAGAAATAGAAAACATGAAGAAACCAATCACAAGAAATGAAATTAAAGCTGTGATTAAATATCTTGCAACAAACAAAAGTCCAGAAAGGACCAGATGGCTTCACAGGTGCATTCTATCAAACATTTAGAGAAAAGCTAACACCCATCCTTCTCAAACTCTTCCAAAAAATTGTAGAGGAAGGAACACTACCAAACTCATTCTCTGAGGCCACCATCACCCTGATACCAAAACCAGACAAAGATAATACAAAAAAAGAAAATTACAGAATATCACTGATGAATATAGATGGAAAACTCCTCAACAAAATACCAGCAGACAGAATCCAACAACACATTAAAAGGATCATCAATCATGATCAAGTGGGATTTATCCCAGGGATGCAAGGATTCTTCAATATATACAAATCAATCAATGTGATACATCATATTAACAAATAGAAGAATAAGAACCATATGATCATCTCAAGAGATGCAGAAAAAGCTTTTGACAAAATTCAACCCCCATTTATGATAAAAACTCTCCAGAAAGTGGGCATAACGGGAACCTATTGCAACATAATAAAGGCCACATATGACAAACCCACAGCAAACATCATTCTCAATGGTGAAAAACTGAAAGAATTTCCTCTAGGATCAGGAACAAGACAAGGATGTCCACTCTCGCCACTATTATTCAACATAGTTTTGGAAGTCCTAGCCATGGCAATCAGAGAAGAAAAAGAAATAAAAGGAATACAAATCGGAAAAGAAGTAAAACTGTTACTGTTTGCAGATGACATGATACTATACATAGAGAATCCTAAAGATGCCACCAGAAAAGTACTAGAGCCAATCAATGAATTTGACAAAGTTGCAGGATACAAAATTAATGCACAGAAGTATCTTGCATTCCTATACACAAATGATGAAAAATCTGAAAGAGAAATTAAGGAAACACTCCCATTTACCACTGCAACAAAAAGAATAAAATACCTTAGAATAAACCTACCTAGGGAGACAGAAGGTGTGTATGCAGAAAACTATAAGACACTGATGAAAGAAATTCAAGATGATACCAACAGATGGAGAGATATATACCATGTTCTTGGATTGGAAGAATCCATATTTTGAAAATGACTATACTACAGAAAGCAATGCTACAGATTCAATGCAATCCCTATCAAATTACCAATGGCATTTTTTACAGAACTAGAACAAAAAAATCTGAAAATTTGTATGTAGACACAAAAGACCCCAAATAGCCAAAGCAGTCTTGAGGGAAGAAAATGGAGCTGGAGAAATCAGACTCCCTGACTTCTGACTATACTACAAAGTTACAGTAATCAAGACAATATGGTACTGGCACAAAAAGAGAAACAGAGATAAATGGAACAAGATAGAAAGCCCAGAGATAAACCCACACACCTATGGTCAACAAATCTATGACAAAGGAGGCAAGGATATACAATGGAGAAAAGACAGTCTCTTCAATAAGTGGTGCTGGGAAAAGAGGACAGCTACATGTAAAAGAATGAAATTAGAACACTCCCTAACACCATACACAAAAATAAACTCAAAATGGATTAGAGACCTAAATGGAAGACTGGACAATATAAAACTCTTAAAGGAAAACATAGGAAGAGCACTCTTTGACCTAACTCACAGCAAGATCTCTTTTGATCCACCACCTACAATAATGGAAATAAAACCAAAAATAAACAAATGGGACCTAATGATACTTAAAAGCTTTTGCACAGCAAAGGAAACCATAAACAAGATGAAAAGACAACCCTCAGAATGGGAGAAAATATTTGCAAAAGAATCAACAAAGGATTAATCTCCAAAGTATATAAACAGCTCATGCAAACAACCCAAGTTAAAAATGGGCAGAAGACCTAAATAGACATTTCTCCAAAGAACACATACAGATGGCCAAGAAGCACATGAAAAGCTGCTCAACATCACTAATTATTAGGGAAATGCAAATCAAAACTACAATGAGGTATCACCTCACACCAGTTAGAATGGGCATCATCAGAAAATCTACAAACAACAAATGCTGGAGAGGGTGTGGAGAAAAGGGAACCCTCTTGCACTGCTGTGAGAATGTAAATTTATACAGCCACTATGGAGAACAGTATGGAGGTTCCTTAAAAATCTAAAAATAGAACTACCATACCACCCAGCAATCCTACTACTGGGCACATACCCAGAGAAAACCATAATTCAAAAGACACATGCACCCCAATATTTACAGCAGCACTATTTACAACAGCCAGGTCATGGAAGCAACCTAAGTATCCACCAACAGATGAACGGATAAAGAAGATGTGGTACATATATACACAATGGAATATTACTCAGCCATAAAAAGGAACGAAATTGGGTCATTTGTAGAGATGTGGATGGATCTAAAGACTGTCATACAGAGTGAAGTAAGTCAGAAAGAGAAAAACAAATATCGTATACTAACACATATATGTGGAACCTAGAAAATGGTACAGATGAACTGATTTGCGGGGCAGAATTTGAGACACAAGTGTAGAGAACAAACGTATGGACACCAAGGCGGGGAAGAGGCGGGGGCTGGGGGTGGTGTGATGAAGTGGGAGATTGGGATTGACATGTATACACTGACGTGTATAAAATGGATGACTAAATAAGAACCTGCTGTATAAAAAAAATAAATTCAAAAAAAATGTTCTAAAGTTTATTGTGCTGATGTTCACACAGCTCTGAGAACAAAAAATAAGTAAAATGCATATGTGTATATGTGAATAGAATCTTTCTGGAAATATTCAGAAGACACTGAAAACATCATTTGATCCAGGAAAGGGAAACAGATGGCATGGGAGAACTTAGGAGGAGACTACCCTGAACGTACTTTAGCATATTTTGAATCTCAAAACATGGGAATGTAAGCCTATTGCAGTAACAGTAAGATATGTCACAGTAATTCAATTTTTAAAATAATTACTGCTAAGAACCATGATGACGTACTTCACTGCCTTTAAGAAATAGGAGGTATTAGGAAGAATGTAGTTTTCACAATTTACAATATACAGATTCACATACATCCGCACATTTTCTCCTATTCCGTTTGTCATAAGATTGGGGAGATGCCCCCCTTTCCACACTCCCACGTGTGGGCAGGATCCCTCACTTCACCCTCAGAGACATTGACTCTCTTCCTCCGGAACCACGAGTCTCTGCTTTACTGAAGTCATGTCTGTAACAACGGTCTCTGATGTAAGCGCCCAGCCTAACGTGAGACAAAACAAAACCCGACAAAACTCCTTGGTCTTTACTGAGACTTCCCCATTATTTTCTCTAGAGTATATCGATACTTTGTATTTCTTTCTTTTCCTTCACTCCCACATTTATCCTGCTCTGAATTCCAATCCCAAATTGTCAGATTCAGCAGTTACTTTCCTGTAAATATCCTGCTCAGCCTCTCTGTGGAGCGGACACAGCCAACACTTCCCCAAAGCATCTCCCAGCTCCTGTGTCACTGTGAACCCCGGATCCTCTTCCCACCTCATCAGCTACTCCCACTCCCTCTCAGTGTCCTCTGGGACTGTCCCTCAGTAGCTGGAGTTGCCCAAGGATCTGGTCTCTTTTCTGCCTTCCGTGTCTCTCTAAGGGTCCTCATCCATCCCCACGAGTTTTAATATCATGCGTATGTTGAAATCTAACGACAGGCCAGACTTCTCTGAGTTTATAAACCCCTTGCCTGTTTCACATCTCGAATGGATACCACATTGGCCTCTTAAACGAATATGTTCACAACGGAGCACCAGACGGTGATGACGATGACGATGATTACTATTGTCATTGTTCCCTCCCTTCCAGGCTGTCCTGACCTTCCAGAGCACCACAATCTGCTCAGGTGACCAACACGGGGCACTGGAAATCCTTGACGACTGTTTCCTCTCCTTCCGTCTCCATGTACAATTCATCAGTGAGGTCCCTTGTTTCCACCTTTAAAATGTTATCACTGCCACAGCCCTGCCCTCCACCTGCGGCCACTACCATCCAGTCCACGTCACCGCTGTGGCTCCACAGTCCCTCCTTCAGACCCTCAAACAGGGTCCACCCGTCCCTTCCTTGGGGCCTCCACACAAGCGGCTCCCCTGTCTCTCTCTTCTTCCTGTGCTTTGCGTGATGACGTCCACTTAGGCCTCCTTCTCAGGCTGTGATGTCACACTTTCAAGAGGTCTGACAACTCGTGCATTAGGACATCATGCCAATTCCATATTGATCGCAGCAGTGACCTCATTCTGTATTTACATACCTATTCTTTTTTAAGATTTTTTGGGGATATGGATCATTTTTAAAGTCTTTATTGAATTTGTTACAATACTGCTTCTGTTTTATGTTTTGGTTTTTTGGCCACGAGGCATGTGGGATCCCAACTCCCCGACCAGGGATCGAACCCGCACCCCTTGCGTTGGAAGGCAAAGTCTTAACCACTGGACCACAAGGGAAGTCTCTACATATACCTATTTTTTACTTTAGAAAAATTATATTAGATTTTAGCCTCCACAAGACGAAAATGTATGTCTCTTTTATTCATTAATATATATGCCATGCCTAGAAGTACTGGTATATTGCAGAAAATAAAATGGCTGAATAAAGAAATGAATGACTAACTGATCATCTAACCAACTAAAAAACTAAACAAATAAATTCAGTAATATCTTGTTTAGTCCTCCTCCATTACCATCACCAAGAATTTTCTAAATCATATCAACTTAGAGCTCTCTGCAGTGGAAAGTATGCTGTGTCCTTAACAAAGAGTGTACTGGCAATATAAAGCTGTCTTTCCAAGATTTTATAGTTCTCTCTCTTCTGTCATTTTATGTGGAAATAATCAAAACACTTTCATCGTAAGCCCACATCACAATGAACACATTAAACAATAACCACTAGAGATGAAAATAACCATCATTTTAGGGCTATCCAAGCAAATGATTTTAGGTCAGTTCTGAATTTTACCAATTGGAGTTTGGACTTACGATTACATTTCCATACATGATCTGGAAGAAATATACATTTGAGTCACTAGACTGACAAGTTACAACTAGTAGACATATGAGATGTAAAACTCGAGACATTTATTTTTTAGACATCTTCTTAACGTGGTGTCCCTATATTTAGACAGCCCATGTCTGCATCCAAAGCAGCATTCCTAGGAGCTAGGATAGTAGCCAATTATTAATAAAGCGGCAATATTTATAATTTATTAATCCGTCTCCCCCAAGTTCTTTCCTGAGGTAATTTGTCCAAGAAGTATAAATGGTAAGATAAAGTTGTACAAATACATAGATTTGCATTCCAATGATACAATCATTAACTCTGAGGATGTTTTTTCTATATAGAATGGAGTCTATACTCAACAGGGTAAAATGCAGCAATGGTGTCATAGGAAAGAGACAACTCAAGGACTGTCAGCACCATTCCTGCCAGTTTCTGCCCCCGACACCCTCTACTTGGCTCTGACGCACCGCACAGCACAGAGCTGGGTGAAACTAAGATAGATCTCATTTATTTTTCACAAATACATCTTAAAAGACATTTATATTTAAACGTATACTGTCTCCATGTGAAATTATATGGTTATGTGTCTATTAAACTTATCCTGTTCGAAAGCCAAGAGTATAGTGCATTTTTTACATGATATATTGAGTTTTATTAAATACATGCCTCCCCGCTCAAGAAAAGGAATATTATCGGTATTACACTACCTTAAAGACCCCCTGTGCACGTCCCTGGTGGCACCCCCTTCTTTCCACCAGAAAGGTAATCCCTGCCCTGAATTTTGTCTTTGGAATCTCCTAGCTTTTCTTTAAGTTATATAAACATACATTTATAGACCTGCCCTGAGTATATGCAGCCCTGGCCAAGAATCCATGGAAGCCTATGGACCATATACCCAATGTATACAATTCATAAATCAAGCTAGCAAAGTGTCAATTTAAAAAACAGTACGTTTTTCGGCCTCCTGCCTGGACAAGTGAACTTTCTTGAAAACCTAGAAAGCCAGATTCCAATTTCTCAGGTTACCAATGAGGTTGAGCATTTTTGCACCTTTACTGGCCATTCTTCTGCTGTAAGATGATTATTTTGCGATTTCTCTAATGGGTTGTTTTTTTTTCTTACTGATTTTTTTTTTGAGTCATAGAAGGGTTTTACATATTCTAGATACTAACCCTCTGCCCGGTTACAAGTGTTGCAAATACTATTAACTTGGATTTCCCACAGCATCTAGCCTCATGCCTTATGCATAGTAGGTGCTTAACGAGTATGCACTGAGTTGGAAATACATCTCCCCACTTACCTGAATATAATAAAGCAAGAGAAAGAAAGACCAAGCCTCACGGAGATGTCTGTCATGCAGTGACGGTTCCTCTTAGGGAAATGATAGAAAACCTAAGAAATAGCATCTTCCCTCAGCTGTATGCTAATCAGTCTTCAGACTATTAGGTATGAAAAGAATAATTCACGCTAACTGAAGCAGCTGCACTTCTACCTAGAAAATGATACTTCTTATAAAATCTAATACCACAAACACATTCAAATGCCTTTGAATTGTCACCATGTTCATATTTTTCCCAGTAATGCATTCATCTCTCTCTTGATAATGTACGAGATGAAAGAAAAGGTTATATGACCTTTCAGGATCCACTAAGATCTCAGGGGGATTGGTCACCGGGATCTAAAACATCGACAGCAACACAAAGAAACGCTGAACTTTTCAGCGCAGGTCAGGAGGATTTTCCTGAGGCAGCATTTCCTCCCTGTCCACGTGACACACATCACTAAATCATTTTTTAGAAAATTAACTACTTTCGCCATCCTCCGATAACACTGTTCTACAAACCCTAGAAAAGAATTCTCAGTGAGAAAACGTCAAGGATATAATTTGATGAACTGTATACTGAAGTTCGATTCCCACCTAAGCAGCCCTCCGTCCCCAACCCCTCCCCACAGCTGCCCCATTTAATCAACTACTGAACTGGCCAAACATCACTACTGAATCTGTGAGTGCAAAATGCTTTGCACTGATACTATTACAAAATGCTGAGGAGTTCTGTTTCTGTGTGTTGCTATCCGCCCCCCACCTTTAAAAATTCTTGATATGAGGACCAACAAGATAGATGTCACAGTCAGACTGAGCTCCATAAGAGGGAGAGATTTCTGGGGTCACGACAGCAGATACTGGATGAACAGGACCTGTGTAATAGGACTCAGCCCCGAAGCACACAGACGGCCTCAGTACAAAGACCCTTCTCTGTTCTAAGACCACAAACAATTCATGAGTTTTTCCTTTTCGCTTCTTAGCAGCCAGTCTATCTTTTCTATATTATTAACTACAGATTATGAAATGTATACAATGGTATCTTGGTTAAAGTTTCATTAAAAATTAATGTTTGTCCTTTCTAATGATTTTGTCTTTTAACAAGAGCTCTTTAATTTTTGTCTTTAATGGTCAAATTTTTAGTTCAATGCATGGATACATCTGCTTCTTGTCCTTAAAACTGAAGCGGGATAGATGATATTGTTTTGGAAGAAAACAGTAAATTGCTACCTAGAAGCCACTCAGATACAGACTGGGGATTGTCTACACAAAAAATTACACAGTTGAGCTTCTCGAAGAGAAGCCCAGGGCATAATATTCTTTTAATTGACAACTTCATCATTCTTTATTAGGTTTTTGAATCACTGCTGAGACTTGGAGAGAAATGGACCAACTGCAGTCTTTTTCATCACAGGGGGGCTTTGGATTGTTTGAAACCAAGGACCCAAGAAATTCCTGCCAATGAGACTTTAACATTGGAACAAGCATCAAAGCACGAACTTCCTTTCAAAATGCTCGCAAAGATCATCAGGTTGCTGTAATTTACACAGCCCGGACAGGCAAACTGGCAACAAGTAACACCTTCTTCTGGACCCATTATTCTGAAGACACGGAGATAACAGTGGAAACTGCGGTTACATCAAACCGTCGTATTAAAATGAGATGACACATTCCACTGTGTTGCACATCTGCCTACAAAGAAAAACTGCTTGCAGAAAACATGCCAATTATACTCATTTTTTGGTGTTCATTAAACACTCAGGACTTAATGTTGTGTTCAGTATTAGAATTTCATTAAATGGATAAACACCTACAATGATCACAATCCGTGGAAACCATTCTAAGAGCTCTGAAGTTTCAGTATGGGCTGTAAATATAAAATAATCAAAATGCACCACATTTTCTGGCATTCGGATTAATACTAGAATTATATAATCAGGTGAAAAGGTAGACAAATTTTATTTTCACATTAAAAAATACAGAGACCAATTCATGGAATGAGAGTTATTTATTCTGTGAAGCTAAAGGGGAAAAGGAGATGCCTCATCTCTCAAAGAAACTTTTTAATCTCACCAACACCAGAATATCAAAATTTCTGTGTCGGTTTGCTACATTTGTGCAAAAGGAATGGATGAAGGTTCAGCTGACCTTATAGCCCTGAGCTCTGAAAGTCTGCCATACTGTCTGTTCCCCTTTCTTCTACAATACTCCATTAAAATATATGGAATTTTGAAACACAGAGAGAATCTGCAAGTAAAATGATTCCACTTCAAAATTACTTCTTCCAAGTTTCCCATATTCCTTAAACTATTTTTGCCTTGGATCCTCACTGACTCCTAAAGCAAAGTAACATGCCGGGAAGCAAAACACCTCAAAGTCAAGTTTTCACCACGTTCACTTGTTCAAGAATTGTTCTCTGATTTCCCACAGGTCCTTTGCTCACAGGCAGCCCCAACCCTTCCTTCCAGGTGACTTCCACGGGGCTCCCAGTAGTAAGGCAGGCAGCCCGGGACCCGCCAGCCCAGCCTTGGTGATCGGCGTGGGGATCCGGGCCTCCCCAGGACCAGGCTCTGATGCTTCTAAGCTGCCTTCCCCACTGGTAAGTTTAAAGCACGTGGATACAGGAGTCGTGCGTGAATCCTGTGATGTGACGTGTGTCATCACAAAAGCAAGCTCCCGATTCCCGATCACTGCGACACCGCAGAGGGGAGACTACAGCAGCCGTGAAAGGGGCTCTCACCTTCCAGGAGAGAAATAATAGGATATACCCGGGTCGGGGAACAAAGGCCACGGTTCTATGGATTTTATGTGGCAATGGCTGTATGTAGTCATTTATCACAAATTCACAGGTTTCTTCCACACGTCCTCAAACAAGCCATCCAAGTCATCCAAAGGCCGATCGGGTTCACCTTCCAGGTGCACTCCGCCCCCCCTACTGTCCCCCATGACCCCCAGATTACAAGATCACCGCCTGACTCTGAGCCTGGACTGTCAGGCTGCTTCCTCAAGGCACCTGCGGGAGCCCCTGGGACAGGAGATTCACCTCTTATCCCTCTCTCCATCAAAGCCCTCCTGTGGCCGCCCACTACCCTTAGGATAAAAGCCAGGACCCTTACGTGATCTAAAAGCACCGTAAAAGCTACAAGCTCCCCTCTCTCAGACCTGGCATCCCACCTCCCTTGTAGACACTCCTGCCTTGGTTCTGGCTTTGGGGTACATGCCAAGGCTGCTTTTGCCACAGGTCTTTTCACTCTCTGTTCTCCGTGCCCGGATCACTCTTCCCTGATACCTGAAAATGACTGATTTCATCAGGTAATTTTTAATCATCTATCCTGAGAAGGCTGCGCCCTACCCCCTGTATCTCCCTTTAGTCAGCTCTATTTTACCTTATCATCTATCACAACCTTACATTATTCTGAGTATTGTGTCATTTCTTTATTTTCTGCCTTTCATTCCAAAATGGGAAAGGGACAAACTTCGGGGCTTTCTTTGCCCGAAATACACTGTAATCCAAGTGCCCCCATGAGTGATCGGCTCATGAGGGATGCCCAATATGTGTGTTCAATGAAGAATGAATTAATAAATGGACACAGAAAGCTCAAAAAAGATAAGAACAAAACAATAAACGATGAATCGGGCGACATGGAAATTACCAGTGTCCTACAGGAAAGTAGCTTCACTGCTTGAGCTGCATAAAAATTTTAAGTAAAGTAATTGTAAGTTAAAGACAAAATTCTCCGTTTATGGAAAGACAACTTGTAGGAATGTTTAATAATCACGTGCAGTGTGTGGATAATCAAATGAGAAGCAAAGAAATAAAAATGAAATTCTTCTAAGAGATTTGCCAGCAAACGGCAGTAGAATTGCCTGTAAGCCTTAGAAGGGGAACACAGGTAAAGAGGGAGTGTGGAGCTTTTACAGGCTTGCTTGCTTTTTTTTTTTTTCCGCCGCACCACGTGGCTTGCAGGATCTTAGTTCCCCGACCAGGGATTGAACCCGAACTTTCGGCAGTGAAAGCGCCAAGTCCTAACCGCTGGACCACCAGGGAAGAAACTTATATTTGTTTCTTGTAGAAACTTAAATTTGTTTATATACTCAAGTAAATAAGTAAACAGATAGAGAAAGGCTTAAGATAGTGTACTGAGTAATAATTATTAGAGCAAGGATTACAGAGATGGGATGACTGGAGTCTAGAACCCAAGGTGAGGGACTGGAGCTTACAAGAGAGAATGATGAGGGTTCTGCTGATAGTAATACTAACAATGACAGTCGCACTGCTTATGTGGAAGACTGACCAGGTGTTTCACAAGCGTTAATTAAACCGATAACTCAGCAAGTTAGTAAACAGAGCATCAGAGGGAACACAAGGATGGCTTCCCCCTTCTCCGTGAAGAAGCCGACACATTCACCCAAGGAACAAAACGAAGGTGGGAAAACAGGAAGCTTACTAAGAAGAGATCGTTTTATAACCACAGAACTCACAGAACAATTCCTAGAATGTGTGTATGGTCTACACCCTCGGGGGACATCAATTCTTAGAGCCACACAAGCCTCTGGATGCAGAAGGACCAGACTTTAGTCTTAAATATATTAATAAACAGCTGTGCGACTCCACAAGTGAGTTAACAGGTACCAACTGTGGCAGCGAAAACTGGGGGCTCAGACATCACTAAGGCAAAAACGCATCTCCTGGCTCGGCCACGGATGCTTGCGTGGACTTTGCAATTCATGTAAACAACCTGAGTTTCAGTGTCTTTACCTGTAAAATGAGGACAAGACAGTACCTACCAAATAAAGTAACACATGTAAAGTGCCTACAGATTTCCTAGTAAACTTAGCAATAAATATTTAGGCATTGTTTTCCCTAGGATACTCAACCCGAAACTCATCATCACCATTTCCATAATCATAAAAATCACCGCCTTCTATTTAGAATGCAGGGTTGAATTAAGTTGTCTCTAAAGAACGTTCCAGATTCAAAATCATTTCTTCTAGTTGCAAACCTTATCCACATATCAGTGGACCTAATGCTAAAACAAGAAGGGACCCCAGAGAAATGATGAGGCCTGTACTCTGTTCCCACAAGTGTGTTAGCTTCTTATCTTTGTCATCAAAGCACAAATATTATAAATAATTACGTGTTGCGTCTACGACTTAAATTAATACGAGTCAGGTAGTGTCTTTAATATAAAACAGGCAAAATCCCTCTAACTTTACTGAGACCCCCACAGTCTGGAGTAATTTTTTCTAATCATCTGGAAACTCCAATCAGTGGTCCCTGTGTCTCACATGCTACAATTTCATCTGCGAGAAGTATGCAAAGCTCCTCCAGTGGGAATGAAACACGCGCCACAGTCGGGTATGTGCACTCTGGGAGGCTGCTGGTCCTTCATGCTCAGGGGAGGCACCCCGTGGACCAGCTCTCCGACAGCTGTCTGTAATCCTGTGTTTGTAACCAACTTTGTAAAACTTGGTCACGACCATGACTCCACTACATACGTCTATTATTTTCCACCACGCATGTCATCCTCAAATTTTCTTGAGAGTAGATTTCAAATACACTTGGGATAATGCTAGCTACGACGGCACAGCTTAAAATGTCAGTGTCTTAATACAAGTTTATTTTTCTGTCATAAAATGTGCCGATGAGACGCTTCCTTGGATGACCTTGCACATGGCGATTCTGGTACCAAATTCCTTATTCCCTGGGGGTCTACCACACCCCAGGCCTTAGAATGACTGCCTTTAGTCCCTGGGCAGGAATGAGAGAGGAAGCGGTCACGCCCACTCCTGAATCGTCTCTAATGTGACAAACCTTACTTCTAGCTGGGTCCACTCACAGAAGCTCCTCACGTCACCTCACAAAGAGGACCAGGGTGAAATGCTGCTGAAAACTGTGTACGTGGCAGGGCAGCCACTTCCGGGCAACTGTCTACCCCATGGAAGGGAAGGGGGCCCCTCTGCTGTGTGGTCCATGGTCTCTGCCCACAGATGAACATCAGTGAATACAACTTACACATTCAAAATCACAATGGGAATAGAGAAAATAAATAGGAAGCATAGAGTGGCATATTTTGACGATAGGCCGAACGTTAAAAATGGTTTCCAAAGTATTTTAAAGAAATCTAAAGGAAATATTTAAGTAAAATAAATCAGGAATCTAGGAGAAGAAACACAAACCATTCACTGAATACAGTAGCACATGACTCTATATTCCCTAATTATCTACATAAATCAGCTACAAGAAAAAAGGCTTTCTGCAAAAGTTTAAAAATTAATATGCTCCAGCCTCACCCAGAAACACTACAGTCTCTCTGCCAACACTTGGCTAACAAGAGGTTCAGCTGTAATTTACCCAAAGTGTTGAATTTTTTAATGAAATCTTGGTACTAGAAAGTTCGGGTGTAAGATTTAAAATATCATAATTAAAATTAAATGAATTCACAGCTGAACTGGAAATCACAGTATTAAGAATCATCATATTAAATTCTCTAAAGTGCTAATAAATAAAATTATTTAAAGAGGGAACTATTTAGAATAAGAAATATTCATTTGATGAGGAAATTACCAAAACTGGAAACATGTAAAACAGTAATTAGGTTCATCAGAGCACCTGTCCATCAAACACCAACTGCTTTAAAAATAATAGGTCTAATTAATAGAGAACGGGGAAATTATGCACATTTTGTTACTGTTTAAATATCTAACACATACTTTCTAGTGTTGGGACCTTTTTTCTAAAACTTTTTTTATTAAACCTTCTTATCTCGTAATAAAACTATCCTCTTGTTTGGAAAAAAAAAAAAAAAAGCTGCAGGTCCAAAAAATGTTATTGGTTCGGTCAATTTCTTTAATTCACCACTATGTTTGTATCATGTTTCAACCATGTTACAACATGGAAGGGAATGACTGATATTAAACCACCAATCTATCCATTTTTAAACACACACACACGTTTCTTCTTGAAACTGAAAAGAGTTTTTTTTAAAAAAAAGCAAAAACCTTTATCTTCTTAGAGCAGTTGAAGGTCCACAGAAAAACTGAGAAGGTGCAGAGACTTCCCGTAGACCCTTTCCCCCTCCCCCCAAGCACAGCCTCCCCATTATCAACATCCCTACCTAGCGGTCCGTTTGTTACAGGTGAGGGACCTATATCAGTACACGAAGTCCACGGTTAACATCAGGGTTCGCTCTTGGTGTTGTACACTTGGTGGGTGTGGACACGTGAGTAATAACCTGTATCCACCATTGTGTCATACAGAGTAGTTTCACGGCCCTAAAAGCCCTCTGTGCTCCACCTATTCATCCCTCCCCCCTTCTCCCCCAACCCCTGGCAACCACTGATCTTTATACTGTTTCCATAGTTTTTGCCCTTTCCAGAACGTCATATAGCTGCAATCACACAGAATGCCATCTTCTTAGACCGACTTCTAAAGATCGGCTTAATAATATCCATTTCAGATTCCTTCATTATCTTTTCAGGGCTTGATAGCTCATTTCTTTTTAGTGCTGAATAATAGTCCACAGCCTGGATGCTACCCACGTTATTTACCCATCACCGGCCGAAGGACATCTGGGTTGCTTCCATGTTTCCGCAATTGTGAAAAGAGCTGCTATAAACATGCCTGTGTGCAGGGGTTTTTTTGTGGACATACATTTTCAACTCAACTAGGTAAATACCAAGGAGTGTGATTGCTGAAACACGTGGTTAGGATATATTTATTTATGTAAGAAACTGTCAAACCGTGTTTCAAAGTGGCTGCACCAACCTGCATTCCCACCAGCAGGGATGGGAGTTCCTGTTGCTTCACATCCTCCCCAGGCTTCAATGCTGTCAGTGCTGTGAATTTCCGCCATTCTAACGGGTGTAGATCTCGTTGTTGTCTTAATTTGCATTTCCCTGATGGCGTAGGATGTGGAGCATTTTTTCTTCTGCTTATTGTCATCTATACATCTTCTTTGGTGAGGTATCTGTTAAAGTCTGTGGTACATTTTTAAATTCAGGTTATTTGTTTTGTTATTATTGAGTTTTAAGAGTTCTTTGTATATTAGGGATAACAGTCCTTTATCAGATGTGTCTTTTCCAACTATTTTTTTTCAGTCTGTGCCTTGTCTTCTCATTCTCTTGACATTGTCTGTTGCAGAAGTTTTTACTTCTCATGCAGTCCACCTTATCCTTTATTTCTTTCATAGATTGTGTCTTTGATGTTATATATCAAAAGGCAGTGCCGTACCTAAGGTCGTCTAGGTTTCTCCTGTGTTATCTTATAGGAGTGTAACAGTTTTCTGTTTTCCATTAGATCTGTGGTCCATTATGAGTTTTTGTGAAAGATACAAGGTCCGTGTCTACATTCATTTTTTGCATGTGGATGTCCAGTTGTTCCAGCACCATTTGTTGAAAAGACCACCTTTGCTCCTTTGTCAAAGATTAGCTGACTACCTTTATGTGGGTCTACTACAGTGCTCTCTATTCTGTCCCACTGATCTATTTGTTTATTCTTTCCCTGAAACCATCCTGTCTTGATTACTGCAGCTTTATTCTAAGTCTTGACATCAGGTACTGTCAGGCCTCCTACTTTGTCCTTCTCCTTCAATATCCTGTTGGCTATTCTGGGTCTTTTGCTTCTCCACATAAACTTAGAATCGGTCTGTCGTATCCACAAAATAACCTGCTGGGATTCTGACTGGAATTGAACTGAATTTGTAGATCAAGTTGGGAAGAACTGACATCTTGACAATATCAAGTCTTCTTACACATGAACATGGAATATCTCTTTATTTCGTTCTTCTTTGATTTCTTTCAACACTTTTGTAGATTTCCTCATATACATATTATACTCATTTTGTTAGGTTATTCCTTAAGTATTTAATTTTGGGGGCACCAATGTTAATGGTACTGTTTTGTTTATATTGAGATATAACTTACAGATAATGCTGTGTAAGTTGAAGGTATACAATGAGTTGATTTGATACATTTTATATACTGCAACAGGATTGCCACTGAAACTTTCGCACCTCTATACATCAGGAAACTATCATTTCTTGTTTGTGGCAAAAACTTTTAAGGTCTAGTCTTTCAGCAGTTTTGAAGCACATAACACATTATTGTTGACAGCAATCACTACGTGGTACATTCAGTCTCCAAGACTCATTCATCTTCATCTTCTAGTTTCAAGTTTGTACCCTTGGACCAACATCTCCCCCAAGTTCTCCCAACTGCCAGCCACTGGGAACCACCATTCTATGCTCTGTTTCTATGATTTCAGCTTTGTTAGATTCCACATATAAGTGATATCATGCAATATTTGTCCTTCTCAGTCTGGCTTATCTCAATAAGCATGATGTCCACAAGCTCCCTTCACATTGTTGCAAATGGCAGGATTTCCTTCTTTCTTATGGTTGAATAATATCTCATTGTGTGTATATATATATGCCACAATGTCTTCATCCATTCATCCACTGATGGACACTTAGGTTGTTTCCGAATCTTGGTTATTGAGAATAATGCTACGATAGACATGGAAATATATATAACTCTTCAAACTCCTGTCTTCATTTCCTTTGGATACATACCTAGGAGTGGGATTGCAGGATAATATGGTAGATCTATTTTTAATTTTTTGAGGAACCTCTATATTGTTTTCCACAGTGGCTGGACCAGCTTACATTCCCACCAACAGTGTACGAGGGTTCCCTTTTCTCCACATCGTCACCAACACTTGTTATTTGTTGTCTCTTTGATAACAGATATTCTGACAGGTATGGGTTGCTATCTCATTATGGTTTTGATTTGCATTGCCCTGATGATTAGCGATGCTGAGGATCTTCTGTGTCTACTGACCATTCGTACGTCTTCTTTGAAAAAATGCCTAGACAGGTCCTCTGCCTATTCTTAAATCAGACTGTTTGTTTTTTGTTATCGACTTGTATGAGTTCTTCATATATTTTGGATAACAACCCCTTATCTGATATGTGGTTTGCAAATATGTCTCCCATTCGGTAGGTTGCCTTTTCATTTAGTTGATGGTTTCTTTTCCTGTGCAGAAACTTCTTAGCTTGGTGTAGTCCCATTTTCATCTGATGGGGGTGGTGACAGTGGGGAAGCTGTGCACACGTGGGGCAGGGGGCACGTGGGAAATTCTCTAACTTCTGTCCAATTTTACTGTAAACTGAAAACTGCTCTGAAAAATAAAGTCTATTAAAAAAATGGTGTTGCAAACAGTCTATATTCTAACCAAAGAGATTCATGGAGATACTCCATGAGTTACATAAACATCTGTCCAAAAACACAAAGTCCATTTATTATAAAAAAGGTAGACATGATTTCAAATCTTAAATCTGCCCTATTCCTCTCCCTCTCTCTCTGTCTATACGAGTAATCTCAGGCAGAATACCCAGAATCTCTGAGCTTCAGCTTTTGTTTCTGTATAATGGGCGCAATAATCTTTGGTATAAAACACTAGGGTTGTTGTAAAAACCAAATCAATTTAAGGCACTTAGTGAAGAGCTTTGCACACGTTAAGGTTGAAATAAATGTTGGATTTCACTCTCCCTAAGAACAATATCAATGCCTTCATGTACCATAGAGGGTCATTACTTCAAAATAGTTATTGTAAGTTCAATTCAGTTTAAAAATTTTGCTAAACTTACGCCTTGAGATTGAATCCTCCCATCATAAATATCTCAGTAGTATAGCCATGGAAATATAAATACCATAGCCATGCATTTAATAATTACCCAAAGGAATTCGATCTTCTTTTAAATAAGGTCATTAAAACTATGAATTCCAAAAGTATATTGTTAAAATAGAGAAGCTTTAGGATTCACTCCTTTGGTATCTATTTTTGATAAGGAGCATTTTAAACTAGCTTCACCATTCTTTGATTTAATGCCTTCTTAGGAGGCCAAAAGCATTTTCTTATTGATTTTATTTTCAATCTTTGGCGTAAATGAAGCCGAAATTAACAGGGCTGGTTCTGTCCTGTAACAGCTTCTTCAACCTTGCTCCTTGCTTATTTTGCCAAACCGTTTTTTTTTTTTTTTTTTTTAAATACCAGCAGCATCGATTGAAGCCCAAAACACTGATCTAGAAATAGTGCTAATCACCAGCAGCTGTACAGGCAGCAAAGGAGCAAAAGCCCTGGGCTCTGCTCACAATATGCAAACCCTGGACCCCTGTTCACAACACACAAACACTAGGGAACAAAACCCGTAGCTACCTGCATACTGGGAGCTCTTCCCCGGAGTAACAATGTGAAACGGGATCAGAGCCATACCTGGGAAGCCAGCACACACTTCATATCAAACCCCCTGCACAACTGGCTATGCTGCCATCGTGGAAAGCGTGCTGCAGTCCATGTGCTTTCTCACTGTTCATAAAACTATTTGGTTTCACAGTGATGGAAATGGAAAGAGTAACAGAAAGCTGTGCAAGAACACAGGCTTCATGCTGGTCTGAGACCAATTCTTCACAGAAAAAGCCATCAGGAGACAAACATCAAAACACATGACGTTAGGGCTTCCCTGGTGGCGCAGCGGTTGAGAGTCCGCCTGCCGATGCGGGGGACGCGGGTTCGTGCCCCGGTCCGGGAGGATCCCACATGCCGCGGAGCGGCTGGGCCCGTGAGCCATGGCCGCTGAGCCTGCGCGTCCGCAACGGGAGAGGCCAGAACAGTGAGAGGCCCGTGTACCATAAAAAACAAAACAAAAACATGACGTTAGACACCACATATGTGGAAGTTTACACAACGCTCTACGTCTGCAAAGCCAGCGTGAAGCACAGAGTGAGCTTTGGAAGCAGGCCGTTTCTCTGGTCAGAAGACAATTCATGTTATTTAAAGCACTAAGGAAGGAAATATTTACCAATTATCTTAGGTATTTGCAAATCTAAGGCGAGTACCTACCAGTTTCTTCAAACAGTTATGGACTAATCTCTCTCTCACAATTTCATATCTTCCTCACCCTTTTTTACTGGCAATAACTTATTTGTTTCAATCATTCAATACATTTACTTTAAAACATTTGTTGACTGACTTCTACACCCTTCCCAGACCACCTTCAACAAATAAGCACAGAAAACAACTTTTAGACTGGGGTTATCTAGACTAAACAATTCAATTGATCAAACTACTCATTTTTTCCTCTAAATGTTCTATAAATAACGGTATTTTAATACACTCTTCAACAAAAATATACACGAGCCAGTAAGTATGCCAGGTTCTGAGTATAAAGTGGTGAATAAGACACAAACCCACTTTCAGGAAATACCCAGTCAATTGAGGAGACGGTGTTAGATGATTCATCACCAGCATGGTGGGTGTCACAGGATGAGAAGTCCAGGGCACTATTGTAACAGGGACAAGCGTGTGCTATCTAGTTGTGGGGGGCGGGGGAGCTCAGGAAGAACTCTTTGGAATAAGGCAAGGATTCATTCTTCTCTTACATGAGATCGAGGAAAGAAACAATAAGTTGTTCCTATAATGAAAAACAGTCGGAATTTCTAACCTAAGCAATGTAAATGGCCGAAATTGATTACTTAAGCTCCTTTTCTGTTTCCATGCCTCACCCCCCAAAACACACACAATCCCCCAACGTAAGTAAGCTCTACATTACTTACATTAGTCGATTATTTACATTACTGATCACACTGCACGGTTGCCCTCCTTCCCTAAGTGCTGTATAAGCATTCCCTATGTGCCGACATCCTCAAAGCACGTCAAATATTAAGTTCATTTCTTCGGAAACTAGTTTTTTATTTATTGAATATAGTGTGTACTGAGTGCAATTTTTAAAGTCTCTATCGGAAACAGAAGTGGACTGAACACTATTTACAAAAACACTCCGGTGCCCACCTCCTCCAAGCTCAGCCCTCACGCAGCCCAGGCAGAGCTGGCCGTGGTCCTGCTTCAGGCCGCTTCACCTGCCTACACTCAAATTTAGCTCTTGGCCTCGGAGAGTCTTTACCAGGTTAAGGAAGTTTCCTTTTGTCTGTAGTTAAGTCTGTTTACAGTAAGTCAGAGAAGCAGTGAGATGCACATGGGCGAAAGGCACTGACACAGGTGTCAATAAACAGGAGTGGATGCTCTGAAGCTCCCTGGCTCTGTGACATCAGTTACTTCAGCGTCTCCCAGCTCATTGGTCAGCGGTCGTCAGGAGACCACCTCTGCCCCAGACATGCTATTAACTGGGAAGTCTTCACTTGCTCTCCTCCTAGGGGTTCGGGGAGCTGGGGTGAGATGGCAAAAGAGCCTTTCCCAAGGTGTTAAATGTGGGTGCATGGAAACCTCCCCGGGGTCTCGGAAACATGTAATGAAACAGTTTTGCTTTTCTATGAAATGAAGCGATGAACCCTCTACAACTTAGGGATTCATTTCCACACCATCCTCCTGACTTCTCAAGTAGAGATCGCCTCTCCCACACCCCTACATGTATGTTTACATACTAATATTTCAAGTGTTTGAGGACTAATTAATAGGAGCTCCAAGAAATTCAGAAACGGTTTGGAATTCTAAGGAAATACGGAGAAAAGTAAACTTCTGGCCCAAAGTGTTGCTGTCCTCCTATAAAACTGACAGAGAGGTCATGGTTGCCTGGGGGTAAATACCTGATAAATGCTTCACCCCCCTGTAACTCCCCCGCACCCAGAGTGGCTGATTTCAGGAAATGTTCTTTCCTGGGAGGCTCCTACACTTCCCGGCCCCATGCTGTGCTTCTCTTCCCCCCATCCCTCTATTACTTCCACAAGGAAGTTACTGATATGACACGATTCTTTGTCCCAAGTAAACTCATTCCCAAAACTCTTACCTGGGCTACACTGACCTGCCCCTGTATTTGGGTTCAGCCATCACCGCCTGGGCAAGGGGAATGAAGACCCCCGCTAATCTACTCAGCACGGAATAAGGGGCTTAATGTGTAAGTGCTTTCCTGTAAATAAGGAACATCAAAGAAACTTAAATGCTGGCTGTTTCCTAGAACTGCTACTTACGTTATCACTCTCTGATGTTCTCATTGTGGGTCGGCTGGTGTGTTTGACTAACACAATTTAGATGTCACTACACTAAAGTCAGAAACCAATTTGTCTCTGAACACCCCTGAAATAGCGAAATTCTCTTGCTCATTTGATGTAAAAACAAAACATGAATCACAGCCACTGTCACAGAAGAGAGTGTTCTCGTAAAGAGAGCTCCTTTTAGAGTAACACACCTGCCGCTTCGGTCAGCTACCCCGTGATTGCACTTTGTGGGTTGTGCCATGTTCCCATCCTGACTCGGCACCAAAGTCTACATCCTGTTTCTAAATTACTGGCACCTCTCCACATGCAACCTACCCGACAGAAGCAGGGCTGATCTTGACCTAAGATATTTAAACACTCTCTTCTCCTCTTGGGATTTTGTGTCAGCCTTCAGGGAACAGACCCCAGGGCTTCAGCAGTACCACTGCTTCCTTGAAGACCCAGACCTCTATTTGTGACTTTTCATCTTTTATTTTTAATAAACATCAATCATTCACTCTTTTGTCCTATTAACTTTGTTCCTAACTCTCCCCTGAGGGATATAGGACTTTTTGGGTTGGCATATGCAGAAATACTTAGAAGATACCCCAAACTGTACTTTCCTTAAACTTGAAAGAAGTATAAGTATGCAGATATAGCCCTCTAATGCAATCTTCACAAAACCCTCTTTTTCTAACAGTATATGCCTAAATTCTATAATCTAGAGTAATTCTGACTGATAACAATGTTTAACCCAAGTGAATCGTGATTGTATTAGCCAAGGTTTTACAACTGTCTCAATAAACTCTGGATAAAAGCTTAGCAGATGTTGCCAAACATTTATACTCTGCAGTAACTCCTGGTACAAAACCATTCAGTCAGTGGGACTGAGTTTACGAGGTTACCTGTGTGTGAGCCTCCGGTGACCAACGCAGACTGCGGTCTGAGAACCTTGAATAACGCACACTTCGTGGCGACTACATTTCAGCCTCAAGCACGGGTCTTTAGTTGGGTCTAGAGCTAAAAAAAAAAAAAGAAAGAGATCGCACAGAAAACGTTAAAGTAAGTTTCTGTACAATGGAGGTTCTAATCTCATCAAACACAATTTGATCAGGGAATTTACAGAGCGTTCAGCTGTGTATTTTGTTCACGTTTTTCCTCTATTAAGAGGTACTTTTGCTTCCACTCACGTAACAACACAGAGTCAACAGAGATTTGTAGTTTAGTCTCATCCATTCTGTTCAGAAGCTGAAATGCACAAACCCCTGTAATCAGACTATGTGTGATCAAAACAGAAACTTTACGACCAAAACTCTCTGTAGTTGCTACTGCCTTCTAAGCATTCAAGGTGGAGAAATGAAGGCAGGGTGTGTTGCTGCAATATTTGTATCGGTGAAGAATTATAAATTATACTTCTGCTTTTCCCGGATGGATGCAGGTGGGTAGAAAAAAAGGCTGAAACCCAAAAGGGTGTCAGTCGACATTAGAGCCTTGGGATCTCCAAGAAAAGTCTACAGCTGTATGCGGGGCTGCCTGAGGGCATCATGGTAGGAAATGAGATGTATTTTCATTTTTAAACTGTTTGTGCCTGACATCTGAACTACTGTATCTCCAGAAAAAAACCTCTATCTCGGTGGCTACCAACACAAAACTGTGTAATTTGCTGCTGTGGTTTTTTTTAATATCGGTTTTACTGCAATATAACTCACATACTATATGATTTATTCTTTTAAAGTTTAAATTTTGGTTAAGATTTGGTTTACTATATGATACATTCTTTTAAATTTTAAAATCTGCAGCATAGTCAAGACCCATACCCCTGTGTTGGAACCCCACAAACGGGAAGATAATCAAAATCGCAGAGGTTCTCCCTAAGGAGCAAGGGATCGGAGCCCCTCAAAGGGCTCCCTAGCCCAGGGGTCGTCATTCAACTCAGCATCAAAAAACAAACAACCCAATTAAAAGTTGGGCAGAAGACCTGAACAGACATTTTCCAAAGAAGACATACAGATGTCAACAGGCACATGAAAAGATGCTCGGCATCAATAATCATGAGGGAAGCGTAAACCAAAACCACAATGAGATATCACCTCACCCCTGTCAGAATGGCTGTTATCCAAAACACAATAAAAAAACAAGTACTGGTAGAGCATGTAGAGAAAAGGGAACCCTTGTGCCCTGTTGGTGGGAATGTAAAGTGGTGCAGCCACTGTGGAAAACAGTATGGAGGTTTCTCAAAAAACTAAAAATGGAACTACCGTATGATCCAGCAATCCCACTCCTGGGTATTTATCCAAAGAAAACAAAAACACACATTTGAATAGATCTATGCCACCCTATGTTCACTGCAGCAGTATTTACAATAGCCAACACGTGGAAGCAACCTAAGTGTCCACTGACAGATGAGTGGATAAAGAAGATGTGGTACATATATATAATGGAATATTACTCAGCCATAAAAAAGAATGAAATAATGCCATTTGCAGCAACATGGATGGACCTCGAGGGCTATTATGCTCAGTGAGATAAGTCAGATGGAGAAAGACAAATACTGTATGATTACACTTATACGTGGAATCTAAAAAACAAAACGAACAAACATAAGAAAACAGAAATAGGCTTATAGATACAGAGAATAAGCTGGTGGTTGCCAGAGGGGAAGGGGTGTGGGGGGATGAGTGGAGAACATGAAATGAGGTACGCACCTCTAGTTACAAAGTTAATAAGGCACAGGATGTAAGGAACCTTATAGGGAATAGACTCGACAGTATCGTAATAACTTTGTACAGTGACATATGGTAACTAGACTTACTGAGGTGCTCATTTTATAATGTACAGAAATACTGAAAAACTATGTTGTACACCTGAAAAGAATATAATATTTTAAGTCAATTATATTTTAATAAAAATTAATTCAATGGTTTTTCAGTATTTGTAAAACTATTAATCAATTTTAGAATAGTATTATCACCTCAAAAAAATAGCCATACCCTTTAGTTATCACACTTATTCTCCCAACCTATGACAACCACCTACAGTGGGCACTCGCTAATCGATTTTCTGTCTCTATAGATTTCATACAAATGGAATCATATAATATGTGGTCTTTTCTGAGTGGTTTCCTTCATTTAGAACAATGTTTTCAAGGTCCAACCATGTTATAGCTGCATCCTTACTTCATTCTTTTATGTTGCGGAATAATATCCCATTGCATGGCTATTCTACATTTACTTGTCCATTCACTGGTTGACAGGCATTGTGTCGTTGACACCTTTTCTCTAGTTTAAATAATACAGCTATTGGTGATGCTTAGTGATATTTTGTTGTGATTTATTATGGGGGGGAGGCCAGAGAGGGAGTTGGTATAGATAAGGAAAAGGCTGAGTGTCCTGTTTGGGTACAGGTCAAAGTTGAGAGAGAGAATCCATGAAACACAGCAAGCTGAAAATAAAATTCCAGTGCATGTAAAAGAATAAAGCCAGGGTGACCAGAAGAATGTGCATTTGGAATCTTAAAAAGTATCTGGGAGGACCCTGGGCTTTTCACCGGACATGAAACGTAGATTTGAGCCAGTCTTTTGTAGGCAAACGTAGGTAAACTAGAGCTAATACATGGTGTATGAATCGAACTTAGTTTTACGAATATGTTAAATCTTAGGCATATTTAGTCAATAACCTAAATAAATGGGTTCATTTTGACAATCAATGAATCCAATAAAATATGTATATAAAGATACATGTGTGTATATATATTGCATATAGACAGATATAGATAGATACGTATTTTCTTCCTTTAAAAATACAAACTATAGGGCTTCCCTGGTGGCGCAATGGTTAAGAATCCTCCTGCCAGTGCAGGGGAAGCGGGTTCGAGCCCTGGTCCGGGAAGATCCCACATGCCGCGGAGCCACTGAACCTGTGCATCACAACTACTGAGCCTGCGCTCTACAGCCCGTGAGCCACAACTACTGAAGCCCATGCGCTTGGAGCCCGAGCTCCGCAACAAGAGAAGCCACCACAATGAGAAGCCCCTGCACCGCAACGAAGACCCAACGCACCCAAAAATAAATAAGTAAAATAAATTTATTTAAAAAAAAATACAAAGTGTATCTGTGTAAAACTTTTATTTGAGATTTCAAACAAACATGAAGTTTAAAATAAAGAACATGAACACATATATTGATAAAATATTCCCTAACAGACATAGCATGATGTTGGGTTGGCCAAAAAGATCTTACGGAAAAACCCAAATGAACTTTTTGGGCAATCCAATAAAATGGTCAAGACATTAAACCCATGTATTTGCAACACAAATCTCCCATTTCCTCCAGTCTAAGCTAAACACTTTCTGATAAGCAATGATTAGCTCAACTATATTTACTCTTAATTTCTAAGTAGTATCAAAAATTAAGATAAACTATATTATTTTATTCCCTATAAAACATTAAGCATTCTTTGTTCAGTATGAAAATGCAAATTTCTGGGACATTCTCATTATACCGTCAGTTTAAACTGCCACTAATTAAAGAACTATTATACCTTGGAATCACACGATTTCTTGTTGGACAACATAAAAGAAAAACATACAATAACTTAGTACACATTAAAAATGTCTTGAGCTATTTCTAGTCCTCAGTCTATTTTGATTTTTAATTAATATGACTTTTAAATATTGATTAAAATTAAAGAATTCTGTCTAACAACTAAACAATGACATTGCACCTACAACTGTGCCTTGTACACGTACATGTCATATACTCATTGTTGATATAGTTAATCTAGGACATCATTCTAAAAAAGGAGTGTTTCCACTCTGAAATAAAACACTATACAGTACATATAAAACTATCACGGTTAATCTAATCTAACTGTACTTTGAATGAAGACTATTAATAGTTATAGTTAGTTCTTTCTTTCAGTTTTCTTTACCTTATACAGCCCACATTAGGTAATTTTCAAAAGTTCCATGACCCTCTCATGTTATATCTATTTAATACGACAGATCAGAACTCAAAAATTGATGTAGAGTGAGAAGGAAATTATCAGAATACAGCACGTGAAAAAGAATTTAATGCAAGTCTGGCATAAAACTTTACATAAATGATCAAATAAAAGAGCAGGAGCCTTTGTCAAGAGATGGAAAATATAACAGAAAGTGAACATGAGGAAGCCCGTACGGAGAATCTGCAACAAGAAGACGACACTTTCTGTGCATGTGATTTTAACCATCTGTACTTTTGAGTAGAACTCACATTGTTGGCAGCTTACAACTATAAAACATCACAGGCTATAAATACAGATGCCTGAGATTTTATTCTTGAAATCACAACAATGACACAACCATTTTCCTCTTGGCTGAAGCCCATGGATCACAACCAATCCTGTATCTTAGAGGCTGGATAAAACCATCTCCGCCCCCTGGCTGCGCTCCGTTCTTTCCGTCTTTTTCAAATTACCTAATCCTATTCTATCCTGCATTAGTGTTTTTAACTTTCTCTCAATCACCCAGTAAAGCCACACCTAGGAAGATTTCAGCTAGTGCATTCAATTCACTTGGTTATGTTCTTTTCTTCATCTACTAATCTAATAATAATCATCTAATAATTCAAAAATCTTTCTCATTGATATGAACTAACCTGAGGACTTAACTGATATTTTTTTTCTCCTTTTATTACTGAAGTATAGTTGATTTATATAAGTTACAAGTGTACAACATTTGATTGTTACAAGTGTACGACAAGTGATTCACGATTTTTAAAGGTTACTCTCCATGTATAATTATCATAAAATACTGGCTATATTCCCTGTGTTGTACAATATATACTTGTAACTTATTTTATACCTAATAGCTTGTACCTCTTACTCCCCTGCCCACTAGTAACGACTAGTTTGTTCTCTGTATCCGTGAGTCTGTCTCTTTTTTGTTATATTAACCAGTTGGTGGTATTTTTTAGATTCCACATATACGTCTTTCTTTGTCTGACTTACCCATGTTACTGCAAATAGCAAACTTTCGTTCTTTTCATTGTGCTCCTGAAGTGGATTATTGCATTTCAGCACACATGACACCACATACCCTACGTGCTCCCCACAGACTCAACCCTTTTACTGGAAGAGAGACGAGTAAATAGGTAAGTAGAATACACTGTTGGGTGTAAATTATATACGTGTGTGTGTGTGTGTATTTAGCTTTGTGGTAACAAACACACACACACGCAGATGAAGGGATTATATAATGGTGAGAGGATTCCCTATTCAGGGAGTGACAGACAGTTCAGGATCAGTGAAATGCAAATGTGGGCGATACCAGCAAGTAGTGTGGGAAAACACTGGAGAGATAGATGGAAGCTTCTGACCCACTGGAGTTTCACCTTGTCAGTAATGCTACATCGTTGAGGGATATTGAGTTGGGGAGTGGTGTAATGAGGTTTGTCACACGCAAGAATCTGGAGATGCTCTGAAGAATACGTGATCAACAGGGAAACTAACAAAATGTCCAGGAGAGAAGGGATAAGGAAGATGGGCACCACAGGGCAGGGCAGAAATGGTTTCAGGGGCCCAGGCAACGCCTGGTTTGAACAGGTGTGTGGAGGCAGCAACCTGAACCCACTGAAGAAACTTTCTGATTCTCCCTTCCACTACGTACACTTTGTCCAACATTAATATTGCCGTAACTGCTTTTCTTCTTCTGATTTGTAGCTTCCTGGTGAACTTTTCCTCCGATCCCTTTATTTTTCAATTGTTAATTTTTACATTTTAAAGGCAGCTTTCGAAACCCTTAGGTGGATTTAGAAGCCCAACCTAAGACAATTTATCTCTTTTTCTTTTACCTATTGTAATTTTTTTACTATAATTGGACTCTATCATGTTATTTTGTGCTACCTATTTTGCAGTGTTCTTTTTCCTTTGCTTTTCTTTCCCCTTTCCTGCCTCATAGTGTATTGGTTGTATTTTATTCATTTAGCACCTCTGTCCTTCCTGCTAGTTTGGAAATTATGACATCTCTTTAGCTGTTTACATGCACAGCTGGTGTAACTGATAAGAATACCCATATAGTACGTAGTTCGTCCTCCATCTGAAGGGAACTAGGACCTTTGAACACATCAGCATCAAATCTCTGAAATTCAGTTTCCTCACCATTTTCTTTTTTTTTTTTTTTTAAAGATGATATTGGGGGTAGGAGTTTATTAACTAATTTATTTATTTTTGTCTGTGTTGGGTCTTCGTTTCTGTGCGAAGGTTTTCTCTAGTTGTGGCAAGCGGGGGCCACTCTTCATCGCGGTGCGCGGGCCTCTCACTGCCACGGCCTCTCTTGTTGCGGAGCACAGGCTCCAGATGCGCAGGCTCAGGAGTTATGGCTCACGGGACTAGTTGCTCCACAGCATGTGGGATCCTCCCAGACCAGGGCTCGAACCCATGTCCCCCGCATTAGCAGGCAGATTCTCAACCAACGCGCCACCAAGGAAGCCCCCCCATTTTCTATTAGTTAGACCACACGTTACCACCCCACCCCTGCAAATTAGTCATTTTTTCTATTATTATTATTTTTACTGACATAGCCCATCTAAAATTATTAACTCTACCAATTTATGCCCATCATTGCTTCCTGCAGTTCACTCTTCCTTTTGGGTTTTCTTGTATGATTTCCTTCTATCTGTTGAAGCACATCCTTTTGTGATTGTTTCAACAAGCACAATTTGTGCTCTGCCTTCGATATTTATTTATTTTTCGGAATGTATCTTTTCCAACCCCTCTTAAAGGGTAATTTAGCTGTGCCTGGAACTTTATTTGATAATTATTTTTTCTTTACCACAATGAAGATATTAGTTCATGTTCTTTTGCCATCAGATGCCGCTAACTAGTATGTCTGCTTGCCGTCCGTGTAGGCAATCATTCTTTACCTCCTGAATATTATAATATTTTGTTATCATCAAAATTTTGTGCTTTGGAATGTTTATCTCCAGCTAGTCTAGAGAACATCTAAGCAAATGCACCCTTCTGAATTTCAATTGGTAACATCAAGCATATTTAGGTGATAAGAGAGCTCTTTAGCAGTTGGAATAAAACCAAGACTCAGTTGGATATTCGTCATGATTTAAGAGCAAGTGAACTGTGCCACTGAGAGTTGGGTTTAAATTTTGGAAAAATGTCAACATCACTAAATAGTAAAATCAACATACATATCAGCATTCACTCGGAACCTGTCTCTTTAAGCTTAACTGGGTGCTTTTACAAAAAATGAAGTAACCTGCAACCCCAAAATGAGATTAAAAACCTTCCTCATGCTTCAAGAACGAAGCATCCAATATGCTTTTGTTGCTCTTCTAACAATAGTTCACTTCACTATAACTCTACGCTGTGAAACTAAAGGAAGAAGTGGTCTTCTAGGGAATTTTTTAAACCTTGCCAGATGTTATAATGAAAGGCTGTGAGCAGCGTGGAAAACAGACTAATGCCTGAGAGTTAATTAGACTTTTGACAGCCAATTTTATGGTGTTAAATGTAGCCTCAAGTCTTCGCAGTGACTTGCTTACTTGGAAACCTTACTATCATTTCAGTTACGTAAAATCCACCCACTCTAACTTGGTGTCCCCACTACAAACACTACATATGGAGGTCTACACAATACACAGATTCAGATGCAATGGCTTGATTAATTTATTTTGTAATAAATAGATATCAAAGATAAGAGTGTTTATTTCAATAATATCCTATCTTATAAAGGTGTATTAAATGCACCTGACTACTGCATTGATCAATCAAAGTTCATGAAAACTCCAGGAGCCACAAGGCACAATCTCTTCCTAGAGTTGTTCTGCTCTAGTCAAAGACTGATGAAGATTTTCAACATGACATTCTCTTCAGTTCTTTATCATCCTTTTTCTCTGTCAATACATCATATTGACTCTTCAAGTGATAAATGCTAAGAGTGTTTCTTTTATAAAGTAGATGCATTCCAGAAAAATTGGTTACGTGTAAAACTCATTATTTTTACTGGTTTCCATTTTCAAATCTATTATTTCATATATAAAGATGATGACATCTAATCTCCATCATAAAGGTTTATATCTGGGATTTTCTTTCCAGTATCAGAGCTAAACATACCTATGATTTGGTTCACATTTACTAAAGGGCTGCCTGAAACAGAATCATAAGGAAAAGTCCCTAAAAATACAACAATAACAGCTTGTCTTATGAAATAACGTTTACCTACAGTTCCTGCTTATGTCCCCTAACTATTCTATACCCAATGTCTTCACCTATAAATGGAAGAAATTGGGCTAATTCTAAAATATAAAATAACATATTCTATAATTTTGTGCTTTAACTGACCCGGGAGCCGTGACATTAAAAAATAAGAAATAATTTAGAAAATGAGCACTGAGTTGAAAATATGTTTATGTGACTTTGCATAAATGTGTTAACTGCCTAGAACATTTGCAGATGTACAGAAAGTACTCCATTTGCCCATTCTTGTTTGTATTCTAAGGGACAGTTATTAAAGTCGTACAGAACTTCTGAAACTTGGCAGGCAGCTACAAGCACCTACCCTGAGCCACGCTCTGCCCTTGATCAGGCCCCTGACTCTAAGCTCACTGCTTCCCGAAGTAAATTCTACTCTTCCGTTTTTGCCTATTTAAAAGGAAAAATGATACTGTCCACATGCATTCTTTCTGAAAGGACAAGGAAGCTAAGCCCTAAGAGACACAGTCAGGGCTTCTAAGCACCTACACGCTTCGTCCTGAAACAGGCAAACATCTGATGCTGAGGGGCAGAGCAAACGGGAGGAACTGACCCAGGAACCCACGGCTCCTCCCAGATGTGGGATGCAGACCTCGCTGGAGAAAGCGACCACCCACTGGGTGCCTGAGCATATGGCTGACAGGACGGAGCTGGGCCACAGTCTCTGGAGAGCAGGCAACACCGTCCCACTGCCTGCATGGCTGGTATGGGTGCACCCAGGCTGGAGGGAGGGACTGCAGCTGGGGGGCACCAGGAAGCCTCCACCCACGTGCGGCTCGGCTGGCGCTGACAGGAGTGTGCTCGTGGGGACCCTGAGTATCGGGCATCCATTCTCCAGTGCAAGACCTGGGGTGTGAGGCGTCCCCTGAGCCTGGGATGTGCAAGCCTGCCATGGGATGCAGCCCTGCCTGTCTCCATCATGTACCCCTGCCAAGACATAAGAAGAAACCAGAGAGAAAAGCCCCCCCGCTATGCAACGCCCTTGTAGCCCCTCTACTGACAAAGCTGAACTTTGTGTTGGCTACAAAGGCCATGTGCTCCCGGATCCAGCTCCACGGCTGCAGAGAAAGGTGGGTTGAGAGATGACAGGACATAAACTGACGCCCTGCATGACCTCTCCGGAACGTACTTCAGCGCTTTGTTATATAGTTAAACCACACTACGTCTATGAATTCAGCCAAGATAATTTTTTTGCATGTTCACAAGAAGACTATTACAAAAATGTTTGTGGCATCCACAGTTATAAGAAAGAACTCAAATACCCATCAGCGGAGGAGTGAATCAACAAATTGCTGTCACGCAGACAGAATACTACCCAACAATAAAACAGACCCCAAAAAACCCCGGAACGTGCAAAAATGTTGGCGGAGTCTCAAAAACATTATACCGAACAAAAAATAGTAGACGAGATATACACACAGTGTAGTTCCATGTACATCAAATTCTAGAGCAAGCTAAACTAAATTAAATGAAAGAAGTCTGAACAGTTCGGAGCAGGGATGGCTTGGGTCAGGCCAGGACGGGGGAAGGGGCCGGGGGGTGGGAGAGAGGGCAGATTAGACAGTGTGAGGAAGGTTTGCTCTCTAATTCTACTTCGACTGAGGTGGTATTAATTCAATGATCTGCATCCACGAAAATGGATCAAACCGTATATTTTAATTTATTTCACTTTATTTTATGTAAATCATACAACAATAAAAATGAGGACAGCCTCATTTCCTCCTTTTTACGAGGCTTTCAAAAGAAAAATCTCCTTTCTCCAAGATAATACTTAAGGCCTTCTCCATGAACTACCTCAGCCCAGCAGAGGACACAATCAAAAATCAAAGATGACACATTTCACCTGAAACTTAGATACTGAAAATCAAGCCTTCCCCATCAGTGAAGCATGTTCTTTTATAAGGTAACTATTGTACACTAAGGACAGGTAAAGTCAATGAAAAACAAGTAATGACAGGAAAAAGAATGCAGAAGTAGATCTCACTTTCTCAAATGTGCACTTATAGGCTGTTGGTAACGTCCACAAGACTTCCACGTAACCGCTGGGATTTTAACACCTTAAATATGGAAAGAGGTTTTAAGTGCGCCCAGACCTTTAAAATTAAGACGGTTTTAGAGAACCAGTGATAATACTGGCTGAAGTAACGAATTAGTAGAAATCACAACTAAATGCTTTTTAACATAGTCATCTTCAGAACACATTTTATGAGTTAAATCTTTTAAAATGTTTGTCAAATATCCCTTCGTTCAGGTCGATGGCGCTCAAACAGCCGTGAACACAACCATAACAGACCATCCTGACAAAGCCCGACGATAATGACCCCCGGCAGGTGAGTGAGCCTCGAGGGTCTTCCTCGGCCTTCAGTTTGTCGTTTCCAGTTAATATCATCACTTACGAAAGACAGTCCTCTGCAAAGGATGGATCGGACGGTTGTTAAATGAAGATTCCATCGACTGCCACCGACTCAGCGTGATTAGATGAAATTCCAAACAACCAGCACAACGAAATCAGAGGGCAGTGCACTTTCTGATACTCACAGCCCTTTTCAGCCAGCGTATTCACCTGGTACAAATGAAAATGACCAACTGCTATGTTCTAGAGGACCGCACCCCTAGCACTGACCTACCAGCTCAATGGTTGGCCATTGTAACCACACAGGACCCTCTGGGGGCCTACGCATGTCCAGACCCCCGACCATGTCCTCTGCCTGCCTCCTGTTTGTCGAAAAGCTTTAGCCTCCTTGGCCTTCCCCGAGTTACAAAGAATAAATTTAATCAGAAAAATGAGAAATTCGAGAAAGAAAGGAAAATAGTCAAACAAGACAAAATAATACTACTTTAGCCACTGAACAAAGTCAAGGACCCTTAGTTCCTCCTCCAGGACTATAGATAATATTCTGAGCCATGGCCTTTGAGCTGTTTTGCAGACACTGAAACCTCTGCCAGGTGGGAGAAGTTAACTGCATGCTGCCCACAAGCACGTAGACCCCAGACCAGCCAGAAGCAGAAGGTTGATGATGCTGATTCCCGATGACCTCACCACAAGCCAATCAGAAGAGTGTCCACGAGCTGATCACACACCCCGTAACACCTTCCCTCACTCTGTCTTTAAAATCCCTTCCCTGAAAGCCTTCGGCGAGTCTGGGTGCTTTAAGCACTAGATGCCCTGCAATCCTTGTTTGGCGCCTGCAATAAACACTGCACTTTCCTTCACCACGACCCGACGTCAGGGGACTGGCTTTACTGCATGTGGGTGAGTGGACCCGAGTTTGGCTCGGTAACGCCACCACATCCAGCCAGTTAACATCCCTAAACACCTAAATTTAGAAATCTAAAGACACTGGAAATTTTTGTTGACTGAGGCATTTATCCAAATGTCCAAAACACTCAAAAAGTCTTCCTAGTCACTTTTTTGGGTTTGTAAATGGACAAGGCAATGGGGTCCGATCAGATCTAAACCAGAGCAGCATCCAGTCCTGGCACAAAAGCCGAGAATGACAAGATGCGGCTCCACATCAAACACACGGAATCAGCAGCGATGAACGGCTGCGTAGTTGTTAATAGTAAATATTAGAAATGTATCTTTCTCACGAGGCTATCGGGAAATAAAAGGAACAGAATGAAAACAGTACCATGTAACAGCCATCACGAAACTGAAGCATCATTTCACCACCTTCTCTGACCTTCTTGTGCTCAGTGGTTGTAACCCTGAGACTGCATCTAACTGGCCGAATGTAAGGAAAAGAGAGCAGCACGGTCACCGACTTCTTGCATTCACAGCCCCATGGTACATCCTTATTTCAGCTGAGAGGGGGACGTCCCGGGGCTTTAGGATGTCGGCCACGACGGCGACATGTGTTGTGTGTCCTAGACAAGCGACCGGACAGCTCCTGGAAACACTTGTGGACGAAGCTGGAGGGAACGTCCACTGAGTGGAGGCCCCCGACCTTCCTGCCCTGACACACAGCCGAGAGCCCCCCTGACAGGTGCTGACATGCTAAGTGGGTTCTGTTAGGGGCCAACCTCACAGAACCCGGCCTGCTGGGCAGGTGGCAGGCAGCCTGGAAGACGGAGTCCCCGCTGCCCAGCAGGAAATACTCTGTCAGGCGGTCACGTGCTAGGACTGTCAGGCAGGTGAGAAGTTTACTGAGCCTCCGGGAGAAGTGTTGGGAAGGTACTTGCCAGTTTCCAAAAAGAATAGCAGCATAAATTCAAAGTTTCTCTATAACATCCCAGTACCCACCTTTGCAGGAATATTAAAAGTGTCTTGAATACACGTTGTTTTTAATAACATTGTTTAACATCATTTTTCTCTATAAAAAATAATCATCTCCTGATTTCTCACTGCCAAAAGAAAAAGAAGGGACTTCCCTGGTGGTCCAGTGGTTAAGAGTCCACGCTTCCACTGCAGGGGACACAGGTTCGATATCTGGTCGGGGAACTAAGATACTGCATGCCTCAGGGAGTGGCGTAGAATAAATAAAATAAAATATTAAATAATAAAAGAAAAGAGGGCTTCCCTGGTGGTGCAGTGGTTGAGAGTCCACCTGCTGATGCAGGGGACACGGGTTCGTGCCCCGGTCCGGGAAGATCCCACATACCGCGGAGCGGCTGGGCCCGTGAGCCACGGCTGCTGAGCCTGCGTGTCCGGAGCCTGTGCTCCGCAACGGGAGAGGCCACAAGAGTGAGAGGCCCGCGTACCGAAAAAAAAAAATAAATAAAGAAAAGAAAAGAAAAGGAAAAAAAAATTGCTCACCTCTAAAACCCACTAAATCAAATAAAACACCAATCTAGGCACAAATAGTCCTGGCAGCATGGAGAAAAGGGAGGTGGTGAGGTGGGATGCATCCGTTTCTTAAGGCCAGAATAAAAAGGGGAAGGTACCAGTGAGGGAGGAGTTGAAAATATCTCACAATCTCTTAGATTCACTAAACCAGGTGAGTTTCCTGAGCATGTAACTGCAGAAACAGTAGGTGAATTGCATCATGTATTGAAACTGGATTAACAAAATACTATTATTTTATGCAATTCATGAAGTATAGACTGTAAGAATGTTGGAGCTTGAAAAAAATTAATCTTTAAACAAAAGGTTCAGACTTTACAAACTCACTGTTTGAAATAATAAATCAAATGATTTTTTTTTAGGGCAAGTATTTACTATTTCGAAGACAGAAAAATTAACATCTACTCATTCATTGCATTTTTATTTAACCTGTCTTAAATAATTTACTTATAAAGAAATCACCCAAATTTCATTGCTGCCATTTCTTGCCAGCTGGTCCTGGTTGGAGAAAAATGTTAGGGAAAATGATTATAGTAAAATCTGGTGATGCCCACGCATCAACCCTCTGAACGCAAATGTAAGTAAACAGTGACGGGCAAGTGGTCCCATTTCTCCCAGACGCGTTCTCAAGGTAGTCCTGAAGTTCTCATCCGGGGATGGTGACTTAGGCGAGGAAGACAGGGCAGGGAAACGTCAGAAGGCGAGTCCCACACCTGCCCTGGTCTCCCCGCGCGGTCTCCCCAGGTCAGGAGGACAAAACTGGTACCAACTAATCTGAGTCAGATTCCTGGACTCACAGCCACCGTCCTGGTAGTTACAGCAGCCACGTGGCCACAATGTTCCACAACCCTACAGAGACAGGTCAAAGACCACTACCAGGGACCCACACGGCAGCACAAAGGAAGATAATTTTGGAAGGCGTGGACGGGCCCAGGGACAACAGGACGCACAGACTTGCCTGGAAGTCTCTGAGCTTACATGATGCATAATGGACATTTTCACTGCTTAAACGATTTTGGCCCCCCATCTGTCTTAGGCTGGGGTTTACCATGTATACTCGGAAGTCAACACCTGGAGTTTATTAGCACTTAAGTTACTCATTCTACTCAATTGCCAGAATTTAATTTGATTCCTCTCTTGGAATAGGTCCTTCAATGCACAGTTAGTGTTCATTTTTCCAATCCTGCTAATTACCTTTATTAATGTTTCTCTGCTTTATTTTCCCTCGTGTCTTTTACAACTTTGATTTGAAGGCTCATCTTGACGAGAACAATCTCTCTCTCCTCTCTGTCTCCTTCCCTGCATCCCTCCATGCCTTGAGGGGCTGTTTGCATTTGGGCCTTTGAGGCTCCCAAACAAGAAATGGGATCAAAACAGGTCCAAGTTCCATCCAGAGGTCCGGCTGCTGGTATCGCTCGTCTAGTCACCGAGCTTACAGCCCAGAGAGGTTTGTCCCAACCCTGCACGTATGTCTCCCTCTGGCTCTACCCACAGCTTTACGTGAGCGTGAGCTGCCTTCAGGAAGTAGCTGTTTTCAAACATTACTCCTACTTCTTACACAGAGTTCCCTGCGAGAGCACTTTTAACCATCTCCCGGTAACGGAGCTTCTGGTCGCCTCTGTACTGGGTCAGACCTGAACCCACAGCCCACGCCGTCTGCTCTGCTGGTCCTGAGTTCAACGAGACTGTAGCTTTCCTATTTTCCCTTCTTCATAATTTACTTACCATATCATATCTTTGAGGCATAATCCACAAATTAAACTTAAAAAGTAAAGTTCACCAGAAGTTAATTAACTTGAGTTTAATCTTCATATTAATGTTAAGATAAATTCCTCTATTTTTACACTCAGACAAAAAGCATCCAATTCATAAAAAATCTGGTCTAATAATATTTTCATACTGATTGAGTCCTAGCCTGTCACAGGGTACTATATTACAGATATGAGAAAAGACAACATGAATAGAATAAATCCTACATGTATTACAGTCTGTTATGAATTGTTTTATTATATGGCTGAGCTATTTCAGTAAAGGGATATTCACATGTATTGAGGACAAAGAGAATAAATCTCCTTTATTATTCCTTATCTTCCACAAACACAAATGTTCCTTCACTTGACTAATATATTGTATTCTCTCACAGCACTGTAAGGTCCTAAACGTCACACGTTCTGTGATCAGAGTGTTGACGGACACATCCCAGTAGTAATGACGTAAGTGGCGAACGGCTCCCCTACCACAAAGCCACGCACGGTGAAGAGAACGTGTGGAGGTGGGAGAAGAGACACTTAGTTCATGAAACTAAAGCTCTGTCGTAGGAGGCCGCTCACCTCCTGTGGATGGAAGGGCAGAGTAAAGGAGATCTAGAAGCAAGGACCAAGCCCGGAGCAGAGTGTGATCGCCCGGGGATGGAACAGCAGGAAGAAAACAGGTGTGGATCGTCCACTAAAGCTCACAACGTATATAAACTCACCACAGCAGGAGCAGCTGCTGATTTACTTCAACAAATGAAGAGAGACTCTGAATGAAAAAGAGGAAGAGGCTGAAACAGTCCCAACTTACAAGCCTGAGAAACAAGAAATCAACCGCCATTAAATAAAGTCAAGATTTTAGGGCATTTTTTGAGGGGCGGGGGTGGGAGCAGGTATGTGAGGTAAACATGAAGTGTCCAATTTGTGCACATGACTTAATTATTGACTATAAAGATGCTCAATTACCAGCTGGTGTTTCAGAGGCAAAGATGCAGGTGGCGATGCTGGTGGGCACGCCAGCTGTCTGTCACTGGCAGGAAAGGAGAACTGGAGGACGGGACCCAGGGCTGGAAGTCCACCAGCCTCACAGGTTACAACACCGCTGACCTCTGGCTTCAACGTCAGTAAAGTCATGTAACTGTCCTGTGTGGTTCCTAAGGCCACACGGAACATCATGCATCCATCTCTGTGGGTGCTACATGCCCAGTCAAGGCTTGTAACTCAGTAACTCATGGCTGAGACCTAACACAGACACGAGGCGTGCTCACAGGTAAGCCCTTCTCTGCAAAGAAAGGATACAGGCGTTCTACCAAGACACACGGGTTTATTTCAACTCAGTTTTCTTAACTATCGTAGGAAACAACAACAACAGCAACATAAAAAAGCTGAGAAGAAAAGAGCCTGACTTTAATGACATTTTGTTCTGTCTCCAACTCTAAAAATTATCAGCTGCATTTCTATTTAGGTTCTGGAAAACACACTAAAGGTCTCCACTGTCATTAACTCTTAAGATGCTAATGAGGCAATAAGGAGTGATTATCGCGTTATTTTGGGCCAATTTGGACTCATCCTCTTCAGTTTCCTGTGAAAACCTACTACAGAGAAACCCGAATTCTTCAATTACGACCAATGGTTTTATTTCTCAACTGTTCAAGCTCAGCACAGATACTCAGCAGGGCTGCATTATCACCCACTGTGATTTAATTTAGTTCAAAGCCACTGGCAGAGATGTTAGTCATAATATCATGGTATCATGACATCATCGTCGCAATAAACACGACCACTAAGTTATCAGCAGGACATCAGCAGGGCCGAGCGTGAATACAAGACTTTTCAAAACTAAAAGGAATCCTTGACTAGAACTAATTTACCTTTGGGCATTTTTAAGGGTTTATATTTTTTAATAAATGCTCAAGGTAGCATCATGTTTGGGAAAACAAAAAAATGTATATTCGTTCTTTAAAACTGTAAGTCAAGAAGCTATACTTACCCGATAACATGTTATTAGGCATCATGACTGCTGCCGTTGTTGTTAAGTGTCTCGTGTGGACCGAGTACCATCCTCACTACCCCAGACAGACTATCTAATCCTCACACGTCCTGTGAGGGAGGAGTCTTTGCTCATCTGAAGACAGTAAATGAAAGCAAAATTGAGTGAAATATATTCCCTGAAATATAGGGGAAGAATTACGCTGAGTCAGCGGATACAAGGCAGGCAGGTCCATGGGAAGTCTCCACACAAGGCACAGCCCCTCCAAGGATGCTAAGGCAGCATCCTTGCCTGCCTCTGCCCAGGTACCAGAAACACTTGTATGAATTTACTGAAGGTGCTGCTATCCATAAACTGTCTCAATTCTCCACGTGAATTCACTGGATGAAGATTCTCCCAAATAAAATCACAACCAATCCTCTTCTTTCTTCTGATTATTGCACTTCAAATTCATCAGCTGTTTTATCACAAGTGTCTCACTGAATAATAAATTATTATGTTTGTCATATACTCCTGACTTCAGAATTCCCTTCTGTCCACAAGAAATTACATGTAACATGAGAAAATAAATAGTAATGGAGTAGCCACTACCTTCTTTCTGAAATGCCTTATAACAAATAACTTCCAGAAAGAATCTGAATATTGGAACAAAAAGATTTCCAGATTCTGAAAACCCTCCGAATTCTCTCGAATTTTAGAAAGCTTAAATAAAAGTGTAGCCAACCTAGAAATAGGGGACAAAATTTTTAATTCTATGTATACAAAATAATATTTATTAGTTTTCATGTCCAAAAAGTCAATCTCAAGCAAGATAATAAACTGAGAAATTTAGGGATAAAATTTCAATCCAAATACCCAAGGTTTATTTACCAAAAAACAACAAAAAGAAACTGCTGAAAACCAAAGAAAGTAGGCGTGGAAAGGAATAACTGATAAAAAAAAAAGCCATCCCTGTATTTCTCAGCAGGAGATAATGAATGTCTTTTGCGTAATTGAAAGATGGAGATAAGGTTTGAAAGCACAGCTTGAGGGTGAGGTAACCACCTAATTAAAAACAGGGCTGCCTGTGGAGCATAACTCAGCAGTATGGTGACAATTCCCTTCTATCAGCTCAGCAAGACAGCCATGTTCTGTGATTAAAACTATAGCTCTCACACGTGCACCCCCAAGAGCAAACTTTTACTAAAGATAAAGCATGGCCTCTGAGATCTGTATCTGTGAGAATTTCCATTAACTTAAACTAGCGGTGCTCTAGCCAGAAAAATTACTGCCACTTATGTATCTGCGTATAAAGCAATGCTAAATGTACGTGAAAGGGCACAGATATTTTGAACTAATCAACAATGATGTCATTTTCATAGTGAAATAAAAGTCACAGTGAAATAAAGTCTTTTTTGAATAAAAAGATAATTTATCTCCACGCAGTTTTAAAATCTTGAGACTCTTCACATCAGGCAATTATTTTGTCAACAAATACATTTGTACTTAAGTATATTTCGAGTAATGTATTAGTTCTCGAATTCACATCTATCATTGATAAAATATGCTGTTTTCATAAATTAGTTTAAACTTGATAGGAACTTATTCAGGATCAGTTTAAAATAGAAGTAGACTATAGTGATTAGCGAACAAGAGAGAGTTGACTGTCCAATTCACACTTAGATCACCTCCAAAGAAAAGGAAAACACAACAGGGGTGAAGAGTCTTAAGGCACAAAAATGCTATTGCTTCTACAGACTGTGACCGCACAGACCTGACATACGGGCACACTTTTGGTTTGTTTTTGTTTTGCTTTATGGCTTTCATTATTTCTATATGGTTATCATGACACCTAAGTGTGACCCCATATGTGGACTGAAGGGCGATGTCTGAAAGTGGGCAGGTTTCAGTGTCATGAGAGCAGAGGAAATAACGGAAGAGACGATGAGAGATATACATGTATATCATCATATACGTACATAAACATATAGATAGATACGTAGATAGATACAGAAATAGGTAGATACATACACAGATGATAGATAGAGATAGGTACATACATGATAGATAGGATAGACAGATAAAGAGATATAGTGATAGAGAGAGATGATAGATAGATGATAGATAGATGATAGATGGATAGATGATAGATAGATGGATAGATAGACAGATGATTAGATAGATAGATAGATGGATAATCTCCTAGAGTATGAGACAAGTCCCAACAGGACCCCGTTCCTTTGCAGAAGAAAATAAAGAGTCCCCGTTTAACAGGGAGGTGGATGGACCGAGGCCACTCGCTCTGCAGACCCGCCTCCTGTGGTGTGTCTATCCTGCTGTCAGGCTGCTCTCTGGCCCTTCATGAAACCTGGTCTGTAGCTTCCTTAGCCCTGGTAACTAGTTCTCCGTCTCCTTTCCCGCCACAATGCCTGCTGGCAGACTCCTCCCAGTTTCCCGGCTCTTGAGCCAGACCTGCCGAGTTCATTCACGTCTTCATCGCTGTGCCCAAGGCTAGAGGTCCTCTGTCTGAACAGGGACACAATGCCGGCTAAGTCCTGCCGACTCAGGTGCCTACTGCCAGGAGCTCTGCAAACACTGCCTTTCGCTGCAACCTCACATCACTCGTGCAGGCAGTGCCCTGCAAACCCGTCTCTGCCACTCCACCCCTTACCAGCCAGGACCTGAACTGAAGTCTTCACCACAGCATAGACACAATCATTAAGGATAAACATCCTAGGGCTTCCTTGGTGGCGCAGTGGTTGAGAATCTGCCTTCCAATGCAGGGGACACGGGTTCGAGCCCTGGTCTGGGAAGATCCCACATGCCACGGAGCAACTAGGCCCGTGTGCCACAACTATTGAGCTTGTGCTCCTCAACTAGACAGGCCGCAATAGTGAGAAGCCTGCGTACCGTGATGAAGAGTGGCCCCCGCTTGCCACAACTAGAGAAAGCCCTCGCACAGAAACGAAGACCCAACACAGCCAAAGTATAAATTAATTAATTAAATAAAAAAAGAGAAACATTCTGTTTGGGCTTCGGCAACAAAACTCCCAACCATATAATCCTGTTTCTCATCCTCACATCTTAAATGTTTACGAAAGACGATTTAACGTTATCTTGCCAAAAAACTTAAATTAGACTCCCCCTACTGCTGTCGTTACCCACTGACAGAACATGACCTTCCTAGTAAGACACACACTTGCCTGACCTACCTGAGCTGTGTCTGGTGTGCCTAGACGATATGTCAGTGTGTTTCCCTGGACTCTGAATTCTGATGGTCTGGCCTCAGTTACCTTCACCTGCTTTTCTTCTCTAAGCTACGTGGGACACACCCAAGAGTCTGGGAGCTCCTGCTCCTTCCAGGCAAGGTCTTCTTGACCTTGTTTCTTTCCTTCTGTCCCTGGTACAGTGTTGTGCTGAGAAACAGCTCGACTGGAAATACCTTTCAGTTCTGCTGTAAAGCAGGCACAGAAGAAAATACAAAAAATCACCTTAAAATATTTTTGCTGACAGTTATTTGGGATGATTTTATCATTCAGTGGACTCTCAAAGAGACGTGTGCTGTCCTCGGAAATACAGAACTTCTTGAATGGAAGGGTCTACTCATATCCTTCTTTAAACCTTCTCTGCCAAATACTGTCCTTCATGATGAAAATCTACAACTCACGGTGAGCAAAGTTATAAAGTCACATATCGACACCATTCTATATTCTAATGAACATCAATATGGCTTTCTAGATTTCTATGGTCTTACACTGAAAACATCAGGTGAGCAGAGGGATGGTTGCCCTGTTACCTGTTATGTCAACAACCAGAGCATTCTGAGAGACCCACACTGACGCGATATTTTGCGATTTTAGTCTTAGAGGTCACCTGGAATGTTTACTTCTCCCTGGATAAGTTTGGGTCCAGTTCTCTATTTTATTCTTACTGCCCGAAAGGGCTTGACCATGATGAAGTGGTAACACAGGGTGAAAATGTAGGTGATGTGATGTGTCTATGCAGGTTCATGAAGTGTAAAAAATATACTGCCTGGTGGGGATGCTGATGGCGGGGAGACTGTGCCTGTGTGCGGGGGGCAGGGGGCTTGTGCTAAATCTCTGGACCTTCTGCTCAACTTTGCTGTGAACTTAAAATTGCTCTGAAAAATAAGGTCTGTTTTTTAAAAAATGTAATAAACCGTGCTTAAAAGAGTATCTTTCTGTTCAGGCCTTCTCACCTTTTAAACAGTAACAGAAATAAATTCCCAGGCTTTACAGGTGAAACACTGATAAATCTTTTTAATACCATGACCACAATCAAGAAGATATGTTTTTTGATCAGATTATTTAAAATTTAAAAAAGAAAAGTAATTATTTTAAAGGGGGGCATTTCAATGTTACTCTTTTAAAGAGACTATTATGCTGTAGAAAATTGTCTTAATAACTGAATCCAGGAATGTATACTCCTTTTTACTACTCCATAAATGGTACTGATAAGCCTAATTGATTTCATCTTATTAATTACAAATTGTAATGTATGCTGCTTAATATAAGAAACACTGCTCTACTCAATATCATTACTCTAAACTTGTCAAGGAAGAAAATTTTTCACAAAATCTCTCAAAATAATTATTATTCAAGGGTATGAAGCCCAAGAATTTCTGTGACCACTCTAGCTGTTAAAAAATACTATAGAATGGACAAATACTTCATGTCAGGGCAAGAATACTGTTTTCAAATAAATAAAAGTAGTAAAAGTTTACTAATTTTTTTCAAAAGAAATATGAGAGAGAGAGAGAGAAGGAAAAATGCTAAACATTATATTACTGTGTGTATAGCTTTTACACGTTTTTCATTCAGTTTCACAACTTTTTGAGTTCGAATCTGTTCCTAATTTTTTTTTAATCAGACGAAGACACCTGTAGAATGGTTGTGTCTGGCACGAAGTAAGTAGCCAGGATTCCTCAGCTGTGACTCTAACTCACGTCTCAGTGGCCCAAGCAAACATTCCCCACAACTGGCCATTTATCTCAGGACCTCAGGAGCGCCTGGGCAGAGTCACCAAGAAACATGCTGAGGAAAGAGGAAAATATAAAGTCTGGGGCGAAGGAACAAAATTAGCGATCTATAAAAAACTTATATTAAATAATTTGTGAAATGTCAGAACTAGAAGAAACTGTGACCATGACATTCCAGGGTCTCTGTGAAGAGCAGCTGAGGATTCTCATCTAAAATATTCATTATGGGGCTCCCCTGGTGGTGCAGTGGCTAAGAATCTGCCTGCCAATGCAGGGGACACGGGTTCGAGCCCCGGTCCGGGAAGAGCCCACATGCCGTGGAGCAACTAAGCCCATGCGCCACAGCTACTGAGCCTGCGCTCTAAAGCCCACGAGCCACAACTACTGAGCCCACATGCCACAACTACTGAGGCCGTGAGCCACAACTACTGATCCTGCGCTCTAGAGCCCGTGAGCCTCAACTACTGAGCCCGTGCGCCACAACTACTGAGCCTGCACTCTAGATCCTGCGAGCCACAACTACTGAGCCTGTGCTCCAGAGCCCACAAGCCACAACTACCGAGCCCATGTGCCACAACTACCGAAGCCCACGCACCTAGAGTCCATGCTCCACAACAAGAGAAGGCACCACGATGAGAAGGCCGCTCACCACAAGGAAGAGTATCCCCTCCTCGCTGCAACTAGAGAATGCCCATGTGCAGCAACAAAGACCCAACACAGCCAAAAATAAATAAATAAAATAAAAATAAATTTATTTAAAAAAAATAAAATAAGATATTCATTAATTTAAAAAGTGATTCATTAAACAAAAACTCCTAAAAAGAGTATCATATTGGTTAGTTTCTAACATTCCAATAATTTTCATGTAGAAGAATGAATTTATCCACTCTTGATCATGAATATAGGACCCCAAATTGGACATAAGGAAAAAAAATGTTTGTTTAACTTAAGAAGCTGCCTTCACATGGTAAATGCCTGCCTGGCACATCTGAGGAGAAAGTCTGAGTCCAGGCTCCCTGAGATGCAGGCATTCCTCAGCTGTTTTAGGATACAGGCACCTCTGAGTTTCAGGGCCAACACTTCAATAACCTAAGAACACATGTACTTTCTGTTTTCATTTCGGCCGTGCCACACGACATGTGGGATCTGAGTTCCCCGATTGACCAGGAATCGAACCCAGGCGCCTGGCAGTGAAAGCGCGGAATCCTAACCACTGGACCGCCGGGGAATTACCAGGAATTCCCAACACATGTACTTCTTTCCTCCAGTGCTTGTAAAGGAAGTGAGGTGAGAATCGTGGTCAAGAGACTTCAAGGAAAAGTACTTCCAAGAAAGTATTCCACAAAGGCTTTCTTATGTCGTTAAAACATTTTCTTGCCTTGCAGATATGCTGTAATTGTTCCCAAGAAATGGAAATACACCCACTGCAAAAATCCTTGCACTTGTTGGATAATAATTACATAAGTGAGTTTAAAAATCTATATTCCTCTATTCTAAAATTAGAACACAAGTTACAAACACCTCCTTTCCTCGGTAGTGGAGCAATTCTAAACAGGGTACCACGTGCACTGGATGATTGCTAGCTATCGCTGTGTCATCCTGATAGGGACAGAGTAAAGGGACAAAGTAGGTGATTAAATAGTTAAGCCCACTAGGGGATCGTAAGTAGAGAAAAAAGTATGGGAGACCCTGTGAGTTAATGATCACTCAAGAAAGCAGGCTTGCTTAACAATAAAACCAAGCAAGAGGAGCATGAAACATGCGCCCAGACAATAAAACCATGGTGGAGGGCTTCCCTGGTGGTGCAGTTGTTGAGAGTCCACCTGCCGATGCAAGGGACATGGGTTCGTGCCCCGCTCCGGGAAGATCCCACATTCCGCGGAGTGGCTGGGCCCGTGAGCCATGGCCACTGAGCCTGCACGTCCGGAGCCTGTGCGCCGCAACGGGAGAGGCCACAACAGTGAGAGGCCCGCGTACCACAAAAGAAAAAAAAAAAACCATGGTGAACTGAAACCCACACCCTGCCCAGTGAGCTCAGTAAGTTCATATTTCCTAGGACACGCTCGTCTATGCACCTTAAAAACAAAAATATAAGGAAAAGGTGACATTATACTGAAAACTGCGATGATTTACCATTTTTTAGCATATGTTACCACCCCTCTCCTAAGTTAAATAGTGCTGTGACAATCCCGGCTTGACCACGTAGGGACAAGAAGACTCCCCCACCTTGTGTGAAGGAGCTGATGATGGAAGCTTGATGTCTACTCAAGAATGAGGAAGCAGGTTATCCTCTCTCCCTCCCCACTTTTCCTTTGATGATAAATACGGAGCCCACTAAATTCTAGGGGCAGCGCTGGATTGCTTGCCGGCATTTCTCACAAGCGTCCTACACTAATAAATCACTTCTTACCTACCACTTTGCCTCTGGCTGAATTCTTTCTGCGCCCAGACATAAAGAACCTAACCTCCTCGGACCCCCGCTCCAACCCCTGCCCACACATCCTGCGGTTTCGATCCCTACCGTGTCTCTAAAAAATACATCTGAGTTGAGAAACACAACACATGCATACAAGGCTAGAAAGAGGAAAGGACTCAAACCCACTAACAAGAGACTTCAGACCCAGCTACGCCTAGTAGCTTTGTTACCTTTACCGACTTCTCTCAACTTGTTTCCTTCGTAAAGAATGTATCTACTTTTTAAGGCTGACTGACACATAGGCAGTGTTTGTTCACTGGAAACTATGCTTCTGTCTTTGGGGGTTTCCTGATTCCCACAATCCATTCTCAAACTCCTTTGCACTTGCTTCTGGCACCAGCTCTGAAAAGGCGAAGAAGAGGTTATTTAAAATTCCCTGACGCTTTTGATTGCCTTCAAAAGAACAGCTGTTTTGACCATAAACTTCTCAGGACTGCAAAACAGAATGAGGAGATGAAAGGAATTATTTTCATGTCACTACTCGTACCCTGTGATTCTCAACTGTAACTGCATAAAATAATAAACAGTAGAACTTAAAGCAGAAATATATACATATCCATCAGGAGGGATATTGTTTTCAAGAAAACAAAATAACAAATATTGGTGAAGATGTGGAGAAATTGGAACTCTTCCGCATTGCTGGTGGGAATGTAAAATGATACAGCTGCTCTGGAGAACAGTATGATGGGTCCTCAAATAATTATCCATGGGATTACTACAAGATCCAGCAATTCCAATTCTGGGTATATACTCAAAGGAACTGAAAGCAGACATTCAAACAGATATTTGTATTCTAATGCTCATAGCTGCATTTTCACAATAACCAAAGTGGGGAAGCAACCCAAATGTCCATGAATGGATCAATGGATTAACAAAATGTGGCACATACATAATACAATAGAACATTATTCGGCCTCAAAAAGGAAAGGAATTCTGACACGTGCTACAACGTGGGTGAACCTTGAGGACGTGCTGCTAAGTGAAATGTCAGTCACAAAAGGACAGATCCTGCATGATTCCACTTACACGAGGGCCTCAGAGGAGTCAAATAATACAGATAGAAAGTAGATGGTGGGGACCGAGGGCTGGGCGGGTGGGATGGGGTGTGGCTGTGTAATGGGGTCAAAGTTTCAGTTTGGGAAGACGAAAACCATCTGGAGATGGATGGTGGTGACGATTACACAACTGTGTGAATGTATTTAATAACAGTGACCTGTACACTTAAAATGTGTAAAACAGTAGATTTTATGTTATGTAAATTTTGTCACAATTTTTAAAATTAAAACACACACACAAACACACAGGAAGTGCCCCAAATCTGTCCCAGACAAATTAAATCAAACATTCAGGGATCGAGCCCAGGAAGCTGCATTTTGACTGGGTGCTTAGTAATTCTCATGTGAGGCAGGACTGAAAAATCACCCCTTTATCCAGGGGAGGATTCCTGCTTAAGTATCATTTCCTGTATATCTCTAATGCTTTTCAACCTTCACAATACTTATTACTAGGTTAGATTAACAAGATTTGAGATAAAGATATTATTACTTATGTATCAGAACAGAATACTTTCGAAGTGAATTTGATCAATCCCTCGCTCTAAAAATCTGATTCACAATTTACTAACACATAAACTCACTGAAAAGAAATAAATATAATTCCCTTCTTGCCACCTATGCAGGCTACTGTGATACGAACCAAATGAAGTACCATTAATCTTGATCGTATCTTATAAATTAAAAACACAGACCAGGTCTTTATTATTCTGTGCAGGAAAAAAGGCACTATCTTACATAGAATGAAACAATCTAAGATTCCTGATTCCTATATTTTATAGAGTTTGGTATAAACCAAAATAAATACTGTTCTTGTATAAAGAAATCAAAATTGGATGGGGAGAGGAAATACTTTTCTCACTTAAAAGTCCTGTGTAGTTGTACACCCTGACATAGGGTAAATGAAGACACCCTGTTGGTTTCTACGTTGAACACAGGTTCTTTTGCAGGTTTTCCAGAGGGTTCTATAGCCAAGGTTGCCAACATGTGTGATATAACTAACGTATGATGTAAGAGGCATGGTCATTAGCCCTTGAAAACCCTAACAAGTACTCTGTCCAAAGTGATAAAAAAAAATCTGAAATCAATTCTTGTGTGTTGATCAAATAAAGGTTCAGATCAAATAACGGTTCAGAATTTACATTTTTAAATGAAAGCATTTTTAAATGGAAGATTTTTAAGCGGAAGCATTTAAAAATATTGTAATCTGGGCTTTCCTGGTGGCGCAGTGGTTGAGAGTCCGCCTGTCGATGCAGGGGACGCAGGTTCGTGCCCCGGTCCAGGAAGATCCCACATAACGCGGAGCGGCTGGGCCCGTGAGCCATGGCCGCTGAGCCTGCGAGTCCGGAGCCTATGCTCCACAGCGGGAGAGGCCACAGCAGTGAGAGGCCCGCGTACAGCAAAAAAAAAAAAAAAAATTGTAATCATATAAACATCTTTGCATATTGTCTCTACTGAATTTCATTTCTGGGAACACCAATTTTTCTACTAGAAAAGTGCCCAAATACCCCAGCCCATGAACTAAATAGCATCAGGGACCAGTAAGCCTCTGCTGGGAAGCAGGGCAGCCAGGCCTGTGGTCCACACGACCAATCAACACCTTCTCAGAAACATGAAAAAATTATCCTCGTGAACAAGTGAAAAGTTAAAGGCATCTGGGAGAAAGACAATTCCTACATGTGTCACCACATACGTGCACCTTCAAGAATATGGGGGTACATTTTAAGAAGGGAAAGATGAGTTTGGGGGGTGTATTTTCCCAAACACAAGTCTTCTTCAATTTCAGAAATAATTACAGCCACAATACTCAACAGCTCTGTTCACTGAGGGGGAAAATGCTCCAGATGAAGCCTCCACAGCTTTCCCTTTGCAGCCAGAGGCGGGTTGCAGAGGGTGCCTCAAGCTGTGACTGTGGGAATATGTGAGATGCTTTGCAAATGAGTAGGAGAAATTAGGGGAATCAGGTAAGTTCTGAGACCTGCTCCTGGAAAGACAGAAGCAGTGGATAAGTGTACAACTAAGTCTTCTTCTCAGCCCTCCACTCCCGGGCAAGGACGGCTCATGCGGACACAGAGCTAGCTGCCCGTGCTTATCTCTCACAGCTAGATTTTGGGCGGCTGGCGTTTAGGAATGGTGTCCTAGCACATCACCTCTTCAGGAACGTTTGTTTAATTTAAATACAACTTAACCAGCCAGTAGGAGTCAAGCTACCCTTCCCAGAGAGGGCCAGGCTCAGAAACAGAGCACAGTGCGAAACTGCGGTGACACACAGGTGCTGACGGAAGCACAGCTACACTCCTGCCCTAATTCCATATCCCTGGAAATCTGCACCAGCAGGGGAAACACATCAATAACAGAGAACTGATCTGCCTGAGATCTCTGGATCTATTCAATTCGGCTTCTTTACGTAATTCACCACACGGTAAGGACCAAGGGGAGGACTCTCAGCTGGTGTGGAAGGTAAAACTGGGGAAATACAGAAAACACATTTAGCCTGAATCTCTTTCATCTCGGGGCTCGGTAGATATCAAATGCTGGAGAAAAAAACTCTTGGATAAAAGGTGATCCTTAGATACACAGCACTTCGGGACACGTAGATTCTCTAAACAACTCTCAAGAACGAAGGCTACAAATTCCAGCAACTTAGCTATTGCCCAAATTAACCCCCAACCAAAAACAAGGCAGGAAGAATGTAGTGAAAAGGAAACAAGTGACTATGTTTTACATTTACAGCATATTTATCTGAAGCATTAATTAAATTATTTAAAATCCATATCATAGTGCCCCTCTAGGTTCATTCCTGAACTACCCCTTCAGTTTCTCATGGCAAACACAGAATTTTTATGCCACGTTCAAGAAGGTGCTTCCTCATTAAAACTATTCTTCAGGCAATTTATGTTGCGTCCACTAAACAGAAGTAATGGCACAGAAAATTCTAGGTAGAGCAATCAAAAGCAATTTCTTTATGGCATCGGTATACTTCCTTTTACTTTAAAGCAAGTTCACCGTCACCAAAATAGATTTACTTTAATTCATTTAAAACCGTTATATTTTTTCCAAAACTCTTACTATTTTAGTGGTTTAAAATAAGTGGGAACGTTCTGATTAATTAAAAAAAGAAACTCACAAGAAATGGAAAATGTCACAGCAAAACCAGAAGGTACATAAGCTATATGTGAACAATCAGTTGATTTTTACCTTGAGGCAAGTTTGCCTGTGGCAACATGTGCGTTTGCTGAGTGTGTAACTATGTAACCATGTTGTGTATGTATGTGTGGGTACATCTACGGATATACATAAAGAGGAGCTTTGCGCTCAGAAATTATGCCATTAATTTTATGAAATATTAAATAACATTTAAATTAGTGGTATTTTTGCATATTTTGTGGAACACAATAGAAATGGAAGTAAATTATAATTTTAAATGAGTATGGTAAAAATGATACAAACATTATCAGAAAAATGTTCTATGCTAACGTAAATTTTTCTTTGCTCCTTTTAGAATTATGCAAGACCCCCAGTAAAGATACTGGGGAAAATCAATTTATATTGATATGATATTGATGTCCATAAGCCAATGAAAAATGTGATATATTAAAACTTAAAACACTCATAAAAAGTATTCTGAGCTATGTTCAACAGCTCAATCATTTTGAAAATGATCCTTAATGGAAAGTTCCTTCATCAGAAAGAACAAGGAACATTTGAAGTTAACATATGTCAAGTGTCTATTCTATCCCAATGAGATGACACTATCTATCTTATTCAAAGCCAGATGAGAACAGGATGACTTTTCTCACTCCTCACTATAGTCTACAAATGGGTTGGTTAATTTGACTCAACACAAAAAAACAAAATAGAAAACAATACACGTAGTTCAAACTAATTTTCCCCTCCTTTCTTATTTTTTGAATACAAAACTTTCCCATGTATATTTATCAACTATATGTTCAATCAATCAAAACCTGATAGTGTACAGAATATCATGTTAAATACAGAAACAAAGCTAACAACAATATTTCAAAGCTCAGTCAAGTAAATACTTTTTTTTTGCGGTACGCGGGCCTCTCACTGCCGCGGCCTCTCCTGTTGCGGAGCACAGGCTCCGGACGCGCAGCCCCAGTGGCCGTGGCCCACGGGCCCAGCCACCCCGCGGCATGTGGGATCCCCCCAGGCCGGGGCACGAACCCGCGTCCCCTGCATCGGCAGGCGGACCCTCAACCACTGCGCCACCAGGGAAGCCCTAAATACATATTCTTAAAGCACAACCTTCAAAATTCCATTTGTATGCCACTATTTCATCTTAGTGCTACCATACGAGTGACAGTACCTCCTAGCAATCAGGAAACGGGGTGCAGGGGTCACACTGCCTGGACCCAAGGCCAGGCTCTGCCACTTTGTAGGACTATGACCTTGGCAGGACCTTCAACGCCTCAGGCCTCACCTTCCCCATCCACCCAGCGGGGTGACCGTGAAGATGAATGAACTAATGTAACTCATATACTGAATACTTAGAACAGTAACTGCATATAGGACACTGTACAAACATTAGCTATCATCATGCCTGAGCTAGTCTCTGCTTGATAAATATGGTATCTGACAAGTTGTTAGGTCAAAAACTTCTTCAAATAGTAAAGTACATCGGTCTTACCAGTACCTCAGGATTTGGAAGCCTCTCTATAACGATCTCTTTTTCTTCTTAAACAAGAGATAAATTGCAGTGCAACACATATTCACTCACACAAATGAGAAAAACAAAGCATCTTATTTGTAATTGGCTACACCAAGTACGGCAAATTTAAGTGTTAACATCCGTTTCATAGATAACTGCAATTTTTCAAGGTTTATGATTCCACAATAAGAATTCATTTCCCAAGAAAGCATGCACATATATCTCAGTCTGCATTTCATTGCAGGCATACCTCAGATTGTGGGTTCGGTTCCAGACAACCACAATAAAGCAAATATTGCAATAAAGTGAGTCACATGCATTTTTAAATATAAAATTAAAAAGAAAAATATATTTTATATATAAGATATTTAAAATATATAATAGTTATGTTTACACTATACTGTAGCCTATTAATTGTGCAATATGTCTAAAAAAAACAATGCACGTACCCTAATTAAAAATACTTTTTTGCTACAAAATGCTAACCATCCTATGAGCCTTCAGTGAGTTATGACCTTCTTGCTGGTGGAGGGTCTTGCCTGGATGTTGGTGGCTCCTGACTGATCAGGGTGATGGTTGCAGAAGGCTGGGGTGACTGCGGCAGTTTTTAAAAGTAAGACAACAGGGAAGTTTGCCGAATCAATTGACTCTTCCCTTCATGAATGACTTCTCAGTAGCATGAATGCTGTTTGAGAGCATTTTACCCACAGGAGAACTTCATTCAAAATTGGAGGCAGTCTTCTCAAACCCTGCTGCTGCTGCGTTATCAACGAAGTTTATGTTCACATTCTAATACTTCGCTGTCATTTCAGCAGCCTTCACAGCAGCTTCAGCAGGAGTAGATTCCATCTCAAGAAACCATTTTCTTTGCTCTCCCATAAGAAGCGGTTCCTCATCCATTGAAGTTTGATCCTGAGATTGTAGCAATTCAGGCACATCCTCAGACTCCACTCCTAACTCTAGTTCTCCTGCTATTTCCACCACATCTGCAGTTCCTGCCTCGACTGAAATCTTGAACCCCTCCAAGTCATCCATGAGGGTTAGAATCAATTCTTCCAAACTCCCGTTAAGGTTGGTATCTTAAGCTCTTCCCATGAATCATAATGTTCCTCTTCGATCCATGGGCTGCAGAACAGATGCTGCGTCAGCACAGCAGATATGAAAACGACATTAATCTCACTGTCCATCTCCATCAGAGCTTTGGGTGACCAGATGCCTTGTCAACGAGCAGTAACATTTTGAAAGGATTTTTTTTTTTTTTTTTGAGCAGTAGGTCTCAACAGTGGGCTTATAATATTCAGTAAAGCATACTGTAAACAGATGTGTTGTCATTCAGGCATTGTTGTCCCGTTTATACAGCACAGGCAGAGTATATTTAGCATAATTCTTAATTATGGGATTTCCAGAACGGTAAATGAGCATTGGCTTCAACTTAAACTCACCAGCTGCACTAGCCCCTAACAAGAGGCTCAGCCTGTCCGTTGAAGCTTTGAAGCCAGGCATTGACTTCTCCTCTCCAGCTATGAAAGTCCTAGACGGCATCTTCTTCTAACAGATGGCTGTTTCGTCTACACTGAAAATCTGTTGTTTAGTGTGGCCAACTTCATTAATTATCTTAGCTAGATCTTCTGGATAACTTGCTAAAGCTTCTACATCACCCCCTCGCTGCTTCACTTTTATGTTATGGAGACTGACAGCTTCTCTCCTTCAACATCATGAACCAACCTCTCTGCTAGCTTGAAACTCTTCTTCTGCAGCTGCCTTACCTCTTTCAGCCCTTACAGAACTGAAGAGAGTGGGGCCTGGCTCTGGATGAGGCTTCGGTTTAGGAAATGTTGTGGCTGGTTTGATCTTCTATTCAGCCACTAAAATTTTCTCCATGTCAGCAAGAAGGCTGTTTGGCTTTCTTAGCATCCATGTGTTCACTGGAGCAGCGCTTTTAATTTCCTTCAAGAACTTTTCCTTTGCTTTCAGAACTTGGCTCACTGTTTTTGGCCTATCTCGGCTTGCTTTTTTTTTTAAAATCTCTGTTGAACTGTAGTTTATTCAAAATGTTGTGTTAGTTCCAGGTGTACAGAAAAGTGATTCAGCCATATATGTATGGCTGAATATATATATGTATATATATCTAGATTCTTTTCTAGATTCTTTTCCATTATAGGTTATCACAAGACACTGAGTATGGCTCCCTGCGCTATACAGTAGGTTCTTGTTGGTTATCTGTGTATATGTTAATCCCAAACTCCGAATTTATCCCTCCTCCCACCCCTTCCCCTTTGGTAACCATAAGTTCATTTTCTAAGTCTGTGAGTCTATATCTGCTTTGTAAATAAGTTCATTTGTATCTTTTTTGTAGATTCCACATATAAGTGATATCATATGATCGATTTGTCTTTCTCTGTCTGACTTACTTCACTTAGTATGATAATCTCTAGGTCCATCCATGTTGCTGTAAATGGCATTATTTCATTCTTTTTCATGGCTGAGTAATATTCCCTTGTGTACATGCACCACATCTTCTTTGACCATTCTTCTGTCAATGGGCATTTATGTTGCTTCTATGTCTTGGCTATCGTAAATAGTGCTGCGATGAACATTGGGGTGCAAGTGTCTTTTTGGATTATGGTTTTCTCAGGATATATGCCCAGGAGTGGGATTGCTGGGTCATATGGTAGCTCTAATTTTAGATTTTTAAGGACCCTCCATACCGTTCTCCATAGTGGCTGCGTCAATTTACATTCCCACCAATGACATACCTTCCTCACTGGGCTTCATCATTTCTAGCTTTTGATTTAAACTGAGAGACTTGTGACTCTTCTTTTCACTTGAACACTCAGAGGCCAGTGTAGGTTATTAATTGGCCTAATTTCAGTATTGCTGTGTCTCAGGGAATACGGAGGCCCGAGGAGAGGGAGAGAGACGGAGGGAAGGTTGGTCGGTAGAGCAGTCAAAACACACAACATCTATTACATTTATTGTCTTATTTGGGTGGAGTTCGCGATGCCTCAAAGCAATTACAATAGTAACACCAAAGATCCCTGATCACAGATCACCATAATAAATACAACAATAATGAAAAAGTTTGAAATAAGGTGAGAATGACCAAAATGTGACCCGAGACAGGAAGTGAGCAAATGTTGTTGGAAAACTGGCACCAATAGACTTGTTGAATACAGGGTTGCCACAAACCTTCAATTTGTAAACACAATATCTGCAAAGTGTAATGATGTGTAGCATATTTGCCTGTATTTTTTCACTGCCTGTCTTTTAGTGCCTTTCACTTGACTTATAGTAACCAAATCAAAATCATTTCTATGTAAATCCCACAAATTAACACACTGGATAATAACAGTGAAATCACGAAGTAAGGAACAAAGAAAGTAATGTTACAGGAGGGGCAGGATGTGAATTGCTGTTTCCGACTGAAGGTTAATTTCTACGTTGACCACAATCCTTTGTCCATCCCAGCTGGTCCCTACTCAGAGGCTGGCTGAGGTAGCGTTCATCCCAAATATTAGGAAACACAGCACAATACTGTAAAGCTTCCTTTAACGGCATAGTATGGCTCATTTAAAAAAAACAACTTCTACTTTTAAGTAATACTGCTCCATGGATACCATGTTATGTAAGGTTACTACAGACGATGTAAAGTAGAAATTTCAAACTTTAAAAGAAAGAGTCTGGTTCTAACAGTGTACAGTTTGGTAAACTAATCTGTTTACTAACATAATTACGACTGCATTGAGATCGGGCATCTCCTGCACCCAGGGAAGGGCTTCCCGTCCCGAGTGTGTGTCCTGCCCTCCGTCTCAAGGGGGCCAACCAAGACTACGAACTGCGGGTACGGTTTTTCAATACAAGAGTTTTCCTTTCGGGTCTTACTAAGACACCAGCTGAGTCTAATTACCAGACTGCTCCATTTTACAGGAAAGCTTTTATTTACTGAAAATGAGACAGCAAAGCCATTTGTTTTGAAATTTTGCAAAAATAAATCTCTTTCCTAGTGAAAGTACTTGAATATATCTGAGAACTGGATGAAGTGACTTGTATCAACTAATGAGAATGGACACAGTAAAGTTCAGAAGCCTAAATCAGACAAATCAGATATGATTCTAAAAATGAGAGACACCTTGACAAATCACAATACCTAAGTAACTTATCTCTCATGTTCTGAAGTGAAAGTAATTATGGCATGAATCTTTTCCATTCATCTAAGCTCTCCTATTTAGTATTTTAAAATCTAACCAGGCAATAAATATCACGTTTGAAGTTCAGTGATTGTAAACATGTAAAAACATTTATTGGAAAGTAATGACATTCTTACCCCCATCGAAGGCCTTTCCTGGACTCCAAGTGCGGAAATAATCATCCTAAGGGAAAAAATAATGTGAATTGAGTGTCTGTGAGTAATTAATATGTAAAGATTCATATGAAATCAAAAATAAAATGTGAATACAGAAGCTGAATACAAACCTCTACTTCCTGCAATGGCAAGCAGTAAATTACAAAAAAAAAAAAAATAAACAAAAAGAAAAAAAAGGAACAAGAGAAAAACAATAGTTATCAAATGAGAATACATTGTTAACACGTTATAGAAGTATCTTTCAGTAAATGTGTTCATTTTCATGGCAAGTCAACATTTACTATACTGTAAGAACTTAACTGTTCTGGTTGCCACGTCATCTAAGTATTATAATGCGATACTTTCAACGCGCAGTATGACACACAATTACGTGAAGCTAATAAGCTTATAAAAGCATCCACCAGTTTCCAATGACACAACTGCCTTTTGCGCTAGTACATGAGTAAATGGAGGGGGGAAGGGGGGATAAATTGAGAGACTGGGGTTGACATGTACACACCACTATGTATAAAACAGATGACTAATAAGGACCTCTGTATAGCTCAGGGGACTCTAATCAATGCTCTGTAATGGCCTGTATGGGAAAAGTACCTAAAAATGAGTGTACCTATGTACGTGTATAACTGATTCACTTTACCGTACACCTGAAACACAACACTGTAAGTCAACTATACTCCAATAAAAATTAACTTTAAAAATATGCTATAATTAAATATGAAATAAATAAGGAAATTGGGGAAAAGAGCCACATATTTGGCTATAAGATTTCAAGCAAACAAAGTAAATTGAACATGAGATTTCTGTTCAATTAAGTGTCTCTGAGATAATAAAAAAAATTACTTTCTCCTCAAAAAAAACAAAAAAGAAAACAAAACAAACCAGTAACTGTAACAGTTACCATAGCAGGAAACATACCAGGTGACTCTGTAGCGGCCCAGACACTATAAACATACTTTATGAACATCAGTCACATCTAAGGAATTCATCAGAATGCACCAGGAAGCTTGAGAAAAAATGTGCACCTAATTAAATCTTGCCTAAAGTTTCAATCTTTGATATGGGAAAGAATCGTTACATTTACTGTATATTTAGTACATTTGACCATAAAGCACAAAAGTGGGGCAACGGATAGCGCACAGAGCTGAGTCAACTGACTGACTCAATTTTATCCACCGTTTTTACCTAAAAACCTTGTAAAGGCACCTCAAACAGATCATCTCTTATGCAAACAGAACCGGTTTCACTGTTCAAATTAATAAGCTATTTCCACCGTCATAAGCAAGAGAAGTGCACTATGGGATGCTCCTTGATGAAACAGTCCCCAGCCCCAAATCCTAACCCACCAGAAACCTCAGAACGTAGGGAACCCAGAAGGCCAAGCAGAGATTCTTTCAAGCTTCTTCTACCCTCTTTGCTAACACCCTCCCGTGTACTGGGAGGAAACGTAGAGCATTTTAATTACAGAAATAAATATACTTCCCTAATTGATTTATTGAACATTTTTTAATTGTTACAAAACGTTTCCCTTATTGTGACGAATCACTCATTACCACCTTTTTCACCCCCATCTCTCACCCTCAAAGGAAAGAAGAAAAGAAAAACCACAGAAGACATGTCTGTCTGTCTTCTATTTATGTTGAGATAGGGTTATAACAAGAGAGGGGGCATTTTAGGGCAAAACACGCTGACAGGTTCTGCGCTAAATTATCCAGGCTTAGATGAAGGATGGATAACACCACTGGATAATTAGACAAATACTGATTGTTTAGTCTCATCTTAAAATCTCACTTTTAAAAAAATTACAGCATGATACAAACCTTGGGAAACTAGGTTTTCAAATCAAGTACCTACACTCAAATTCTCAAACTTCAGCTGAAGATCACAGCACACTCACGTAATCACATTTTCAGGTTACCGCTCACTGCGTGGGGAAGATGACTGTGTTCCATTCCAAGCGTGGAGAGGGTTGGGATTCTGCTGAAACACAGGCAAAGCCAGACTCTGGCACCTGGTGATGGCTCTGGAGATGCAGACCTGAATTTGAAGTCTGGCTCCACCATCTAATAACTGCAAGAGGCTAGAGAAAAAGATGGTCTAAACCTCAGATGCCTGTACTAAAGTCAGAAAAAGAATACCTACCTGGTCTGGTAAGGGTGGTGTGGGGATTAGTTACAAAAATGCAAAGCACCAGGCCACTCTTGGCAAGAAGCAGGTGCTAAAGCATGTTTGCCAGTCAGAAGGACTAAGGTTATCCCTTTAGTGTCTGGTCAACATCACCACCGGACAAGTTGTCACGACTGCTGACAAAGTCCTGTAGTGTTTCTGTTTTTTTGTAGAAAGAGCTACGGACCCCTCATCACATTTTTCAAAGTGATGTCCACACTGCAACCCTCCCCCAAATGTCAGATGTGAGATGCAGAGAACTTTTTCAAAGCCAACATTAATGACTGTGGTTAATGCCAGAAGACAAGTACTTCTGCTGTCCCCTCAGACTTTCTGAAGCGGTACAGCCACCATGGCACCATCCAGAAAGGTGCGAGAAGGTGTTTCCTACAATGGTGACTCTGGGCTGTGGAAAGGCTGGCACAGGAATGGAGCTGACACTGAGGCCTGATAACATGACAGCATCACGCCTGCCAGGACACGGAGTGTTTGAAATACTCAACACTGTATGGGTTAGCAGGAAGTACACGGGCATGTAGAGAAAACAACGCGATGGTAAAAGCGAACCTCGACGACTTAACTCAACGTCCTTCAGAATAACATGATCACACTGGCTTATTCTGGGATCAGAGCTATAAAAAATCTGTAATCATAATGTACAACATGACCTGGCTTTTTGTTATGTCACGGGCATCACGGACAGCTGGCCATCTGACATGGTAAAGAAAAGCAAAGTCCTTCCCCTATTAGCTATTTTTAGATATTTTTCTTTGTGTTCTCATATCACGAGACTTTTATTTTTCTGAAAATGGTTTCACCGCATTAAATCTTAGGAATGTTGCCAGGATGAGAAATCAAAGTATTTTCACATAAAGTGTTCATTCAGGCGCAATTTCTTTTGTCTCAAAAAGCTTTAGTGACTATTGGTTGTTCCCAGGCTTCAATTTAGATCCAGAATAAGCCAACTGGGGATTTAGAAAACAACTCAGGAAATGCCCACGACTGGGCATTCTCCTGAAACACAGGCAAAGCCAGACTCTGGCACCTGGTGATGGCTCTGGAGATGCAGACCTGAATTTGAAGTCTGGCTCCACCATCTAATAACTGCATGAGGCTAGAGAAAAAGATGGTCTAAACCTCAGATGCCTGTACTAAAGTCGGAAAAAGAATACCTACCTGGTCTGGTAAGGACTGGAGAAACTCAGGTTCAGAAGACTGACACCAAGCCCGAGGGCCCACTGGGCAAAGCTCACGCTCCAGAGCTTACACCGTGAATTATAGTGACAATCAGAGTCAGTTCTGCACCTTTTCCAATTTCTCATATTGAAAGGAATAATATTTGACAGTTCTCGCCTAAAATGTGGTCTGTATAAGAAAATTTGATTTCTGCATCCTGTGATTTAAGCCTTTTCCTTGGGGTTTTAATGTCCTATTTTTCCTGATTTTAAATAAGATACATGTTTAATGTAGAGCACAGTTTCTCACCCTCGCCACCACTGACACTATTGGTTGTTCCCAGGCTTCAATTTAGATCCAGAATAAGCCAACTGGGGATTTAGAAAACAACTCAGGAAATGCCCACGACTGGGCATTCTCCTGAAACACAGGCAAAGCCAGACCCTGGCACCTGGTGATGGCTCTGGAGACGGTAATTCTTTGTTGTCCTGGGCGGGGGCAGGTGGGGGGACGGCTCTGTGGAGCATCGCAGACTGCTGAGCCGCATCCCTGACCTCCACCCATGACAGGCCAGCAGTGACCTCCCTCGAGGTGTGGCATCAAGACTGTCGCCGAATACTGCCAAGCGTCTCCTCAGGGGGAAAACCACCTACCTGAGGACCCGTGATGCAGAGTTTTTGCGAAATACAGAAACACAAATGAATCAAATTATCCTACAGCAAAGAACTCCTAAGGAACAGAGTTTCCTTCACACACGTTTGACTATATTGAGATAATACTGTATGTTCAATATTATATCCAGATGTTTTGTGCATTTTATTAAGAGCACTTTACAACTGTATTAATATGTTTGGTCAAAATACTGAACGTCTCACATCCATCTGTGTGGATTTACCAACCTTTAGTTATTTCTTCATACGTCTGTGCTTCCACGTTGCTTATAGTATTTTATAACAAATCACGCATACATAAAGGTCTAAGTACTTTCTTATACATTCAGAATATATGTTTCAGAATGAGAACCATGCCCAGAATAGAGAAACTAGTTTCCCTTGACAATAGCTGGTCAGAATCAGGCTTTGTCCAGATGAAGTAGGTGGGAAGGACCAGTTTATATCCTCGGATGAACTGTCTGGTTCATTCACTCATTGCTGCATCTACGGTGATTAATGCTCCCGATGCCTGAAAGAATCACAGGGACTAGAAAACTAGGGCAGGGATTACTCAGTATCCTCATGGATTCTAACACGTGATTAACTGGGAATAGGAGAGGCTGGAGGCTTCAAGAGCCCCCCAAGGGCTAGAGCTGCACGTGAGAAGAGCTACACTTGGGCATCATACCGCCTGTGCTAAGCCACCCAAGCTGCTCCCGAGGCCACGAAGGTTTGCGCAGACAGTGGGACCTTCCTGAGATATGTATTTGAAAATTGCTAGCAGGGCACACCACCTTTAAATAATAATCAATAAAGATTCTATTGATGACTACTGGACACAACTGTGTCCTATATTCCCATAAGTGTTCTGTAATTTATATTAAATAACTGGTATAAAGGACTGTTAAGCTATAAAAGGAAGTATTTACACGATTACAAAATGGGACACGGAAGATAATGCTTTTGGAGACACTGTAAAAATAAAATAAGTGCGAAAGTGATGGTTATCAACGGTGGGTAGTTCTGAAGCGCCATACTCATATCCCCAATATATGACAGTCCAGTTTCAGGTGGGGTATAGGACTTTAGGGTCAACCTACACCAAGATCGTTTAGGTGACAGTATTTCCATGGTACTTCCCTTCCCCATCTGAAGTCTGCTATCAGAGTATCTAGGATGTCACGTGAGGTCTTTGTATTAGTCATCCATTTGGAACACACACACACACACAAACGCACACACTCATGCATCTATGTCAAAATATATACATATATATAAATGTATACATATATATTTTAAATAGATGAGTCTATTATAGAGATACGTTTCATGTCTGTGTAAAACATTTAAATGACATTTAAATAATATTTTAGTCATATGAGACAACTCACAGGCAGCTATGTTTTAGCCAATCAGCTTTGCCCTTCCCCCCCAAAAAAACCCATGGGGTATGAGATTGATAAGATTTCTTTCCAGATTTGCACAACTACCTATTTATGACTATGGAAACCCAGCAATCTTAGTCCAGAGACAAAGTAAATAAATACACATCTCTGCTATTTCCCACTATGTGCACTGAGACTTATTACAGTAAGTGTCTTTGGGATAAACTCCCCCCTGAAGTGATGGCATCAGGACAAGAAGGAGAAAGCCCCCCTCACCAGCTGTCTCCTAGTTTTGCTTTTAATTGACAGTCTCACCTAGATTGCATCTTTTACTCTAAGGCATTTGTAAGTATATTTCATCATGTTAAGAATTTACATGTTGTATTTCACTAGTGATGCACTATTTTAAGTGATATAACAGATCCAAGACTGCCGGACTTGATTGAAAATGATTGAATCTGCAGTGTAAAATGTGGGTCAACCACGATTAGGAACTGAAATTTAGTGTAAGAGAGAAAAGGACTCGATGTAACCACATCTTGTAGCTACAAATCCCAGTACAGAGCACTTGGGGGACCGGAGGGAGCGGGTTGGTAAAACAACCAACCTCCAAAAGCAGTAGTGTTTTATCAGTGATGTCATTCATAGAACAATTATGTTTCAAATATTTTTATGAATTATGATGAAAAACGAAAGTCTGAGAAAACGTCAGAAATAATAATTAGGAAGACAAAGATAAACTTATCTTGGTACAAATTTTCAAGTCCTAGCTTGACAATTTCAATGAATGACAATAAAAAGATATGAAGAAAGAAAAGAAAGAGAAACATATAATAGGACATCGGCGGCCCAAGAGTGAGGTTTCCGAATAAGAAACGCCTATATTTAAATTCCGTATTTACCAGTTACTCTGATATTTCAACTCTGACCGTAACTGTTCTTTTCTGAAAATTGAGACTGGTAATAATGCCCTTAAGCTGAGGAAGATTAAATTATTAAAATATGCAAAGTATGAATATAGCTTATAGCTCACAATAAGCACTTAAAAATTGGTACCGGGCTTCCCTGGTGGTGCAGTGGTTGAGAGTCCGCCTGCCGATGCAGGGAACACGGGTTCGTGCCCCGGTCCGGGAAGATCCCACATGCCGCGGAGTGGCTGGGCCTGTGGGCCATGGCCACTGAGCCTGCGCGTCCGGAGCCTGTGCCCCGCAGCGGGAGAGGCCACAACGGTGAGAGGCCCGCGTACCGTAAAAAAAAAAAAATACATTTTACTTACAAAAAAAAAAAAAAAAAAAAAAAAAAAAGGGTACCTATTATTATTCCAGCCAGAAAAACATTCAAGTAATTGTCACTTACCATTACGATGTTAAGAATGACTATCCTTCTTAAATTGACATCATATGAAAATGGGATTTTTCAGTAAAACATGTGGAGTTGCTGGGGGAAGCCTGCAAGCTATGGGAGGGCAGAGGGAAAGACGCCTTTGGAGTACTGTGACCCCTGACCTCTGAAGCCACACGCACGTCGTGTGACCTCCTTACTCACCATCCAATGTTGTATCAGAGACTCAGGATGTGTTTTGTTCAATCCTTCCAATAAATATTTATTTTGCTTCTAGTAGATGCTAAGGAAAAAGAAAACCTAGTGACACGTGGCCTGTGACTTCAAGGGGCCCAGAATCTGATGTGAGAGCCGGATGCAGTGCAGATGGACCCTGTTTCAGAGAAAGCAAGCAGATAATCTGCAATGCAGGTGAGAGGTCTTCACACGCTCCTGTAGGACACGGAGACCCGAGGGTGAGCCTCTACCCAGGTCTGCAAGGATCACCCTGTCCTCCCAGGCCTCCCTCTGTGAAAGGGCATTGGAGCTCCCGACCTGCAAGAGCAGGTACCCATCGGGGGCTTTCCTCTTGTGCATCCTTCCTTCCTGTCACTCCCAGGAAAGGTGCAGGGCATCCCCCGCCCCTAGCCCAGCCTGGCCCCATAACTTGCTCATCAACAGAACCTGGAGTGGGGGTGGGGCTGCTCCACGGGAAGCCATCATCAGCCACGGGCAGAAAAGCCACTTGCCCCATCCCCTCCTGAATTCCCAGACGGCATCCAAAATCAACCACCATCACTTTCTAGAGACTCAAAGTGATACCGGGCTGAGCACGGTCAGAGCTCAAAAACATGAGAGAGAATAGAAAACTGTGGTATACTAGCAAATAATTAATAGCTGGAAGGCCCCCCAGGTCATACAGTTAGTTAGTCCTGAGGATGAAAAGGTACACACAAGCTCTCCACCTCTGGCTTGGTTGCGCCTTCCCATACACAGACTCCAGAATCTCCAAAGAGCCCTTGTTGGCAGAATTTAATCTGCAACCCATAAGGTAAATCCTCACAAGGTCAGTCCCACCGGGAATCTGATGCTGCAGGATGGGTTTGGCCTTGGAACGGGGCCACTGGACCTGCAGCAGATCCAGGGGCACGTCCCAGGGTGTCCTCAGCATCCTGACTGTGTGTGTGTGTGGACATCAGTCTGTCCTCTGTCCATTCTTCCCTGGGAATCCCCTGCTCATCCTCTGACCCTATTTCCCATCCTGGACTTTCCCGGCATCCCCTGCTCCCCTTCGATCACTCTGCATCCATACCCACTCCCCTGACATCGCAGCCTGGACCCTCCGGCCTCTATTTGGTGAAGTCCTGATTCCCAGCAACGACCACAACCACCAATAGCTTTTCCACAAGCCAGCAGGAGACAAACGACTTCCTGGTCACCCTAATAGGACACAGTCACAGAAGCATAGAGACAGAGAGAGCAATTTGGGCCCTTAGTCATCTTCCGGAGAAGAGAGATTGGGCCAAAGTTTCCACACTGAAAGATCTGTGTATTCCCAAGGAGCAAAGAATCGGCAAAGCGTCTGCATTTGGGGAATACGTAAAAGACAGGAATACACCCGATTCCGAACTGCTGTACAATCGTACTTTTGGATTCTAACCTCCAGAGTGAAAGCAAAGGTAAGTATAAGCTATTGCTCTACTTATTAACAAAAGCTCTGTTAATCTTTGTAAATGTCCACAGAAGTCAAACAGTATGATGACGCCTGTGTGGGCCTACGCTGAGGGCTGGCGAGGGAAGTTCCCTAGAATTTCTGTGATTTGCGATTACATTCCCCGAGCCCTCTCGCACTAAACTTTAGGATTTCCCAACTAAAGTGACCTCTTCTTCTTTGCTGTGTTTCAACAGCTCAGGGAACTCACGAGGCACTGCTAGTTCTACAAGCTCAAGCACAGCAATGAAAGTCTGTCTGTTTTTTGCAATGTGTTCTATGTTGTGACAGCCTCATGTACATCTCAGCCCATCATGGGAGGAATGCCCAGCGTAAGAGTTAAGCCAGTACATTTCACAAAAGAGGAAGCCCCCCCTTAACACATGATTTGATCCCAAAATAGAGGAAGTAAGCTCTGTCTGGGCACAAAGGAATTATCCATGAGACAACCAACTGTTTCAGCCCCCAAGGCCGCGTTTATTACTCAAGTCCCCCTCGTTTCTCCAGTGATGTCCTAGGACCCTGAGAGAATTCATTTATACCACTTTAGTGAGCCCTTTACTTCTCAGAGAGCACTTTTATGCTCCCTGACTCACGGCAGATTATTAAACACATAAACAAACTGTGCCAAAAGAAATGTGCACTGGGGGATTCCTCAACTGTCTCTGCAAATCCCTGCACATCAAGGCTAAAATTCTTCTGCATATGTATGTGGGCTGGTTAGTTTCACACTGATATACAAAACTTACAATTCATTAATTTCAGGGAATGACACAGAAGTATTTGCCTTAATAAATAAAATAAGGACTTTCAAATATTGGGAGCCTTGGTTTTAACTATAAGAACACCAACAGGAACAAAAACTGAGAAGCACAGTGGCCTGGGGCTCCACTCGCTTGCCCTGGACCAGGTTCCCAGAACCTAGCTTTCAGCATCTATAAGAGGCAGCGTGTCTGCTGTCACTTCTCTCTCTGCTTCCCTGGCCTCACCTGTGCAGCAGGTCAGCCACCTGCCGAGAACACACGCTTAAACCCCCCGAGAACAGCACAGGTGAGCCAATGCACCCCATGGGTGGCCCAATACCTGTTTTCACAAATAAAGTTTTATTGAGACGAGGCTGCTCTGCCCCGCCAACCCAGAGCCCATCATATCAAATGTAAATAAGTTTATATTATATACAAATATTAAATGCATACTATCAGTCTGATACAAATCATTAGCACATAAAAGTCAATGAAAATATAGTACTAGTCAAAACTTAAATACTGTGTAAAACAGACAGAAGTTACTCATCAGAAATTTCTCGTTTTTAGAATGTGCTATGTTAAGAAACAAAGGATATTAGTTGGTTCCTTACTGAGCCAAGAGTATATTTCTGTGCTCATTTACACCTCCAGCAGCAAAAGTACGCTCTTCAGAGGCTATACTGACAGAGTGGGCAGGGGATATACTTATACACGAACTCCGATTACGTACAACTGTCCTTATTCATGATCAATACCTGGGAACTCCTTTCTGAACGTATCTATATTTAGACAAAAATTGAAAGCTATTTGGTTCACACTGAGATTTCACTTTTGGGTTTAAGACATTTTTTTTTTTTTTTTTTTTTTTGTGGTATACGCGGGCCTCTCACTGCTGTGGCCTCTCCCGTTGCGGAGCACAGGCTCCGGACGCGCAGGCTCAGCGGCCATGGCTCACGGGCCCAGCCGCTCCGCGGCATGTGGGATCTTCCCGGACCGGGACACGGACCCGTGTCCCCTGCATCGGCAGGCGGACTCTCAACCACTGCGCCACCAGGGAAGCCGTAAGACAATTTCTGATTTGCCCTCATGGTTATTATTACTATAATTTTATTTCCTCATGTACAAATTGAGATCCTGATGCACAGCTATTATCTCTAGTAACACCGCTACGTTCACAGTTCACTGGTTGATAAAATCTTCGAACTAAAGTGTGATGTGTTGCCCTAGAAGTTTCGCTTTGTGAGTACTACCTTCTTCCTCTTCTCTGCAGAGAGAGACGACTTTCTGAAAGAATGATCCTTTGCTCAATTCAAAAGATTAGTAATGTATACATATTGGGGTTTGTTTCAATATTTAAGGTTTACATTTCAGACTTCTTACAACACTGAAACAACAGTACTAACACCATCAACACAGTTTTTAAAAATAGCCCAGTTACCAGAAAGCCAAAAATGAGCATTACAATCAGGAAAGGATAATGAGGACAGTGGCTAAAACACAGTCCCCAGGAGCTACTTGCTCCTCTGTGCACCAGGACCAGATAAAGCAACCCCTCCTTTTAGGCCCAACTCTAGAGGCTTGGGACGAGAACCATCCATCTTAGAGTTCTGGAAGGTCCGGAATCCAGGCGTGGTTCAAAGGCTCTCTCAGGGGCAGTCAAGGTGCCAACCAGGCTACACTCCCTCCTAGAGGCCTGACTGACAAAGAGCTTCCGATCTGCCAGGCATTTTTGGTGATGTAGCATCCTTGCTCCCTTCTGGATGGGGGTTCCAGCTCCTGACTGGCTCAGCCCCTTCCCTGCCACACGGGGGTCCCCACGGGGCCACTCTCCGAGTGAGAACCCCGCCAGGGAGCCTGGCACACAAGACGGTCTCTTTACGCTCATCCCAGGATGACACCCCATCACTACTGCACCTTTGATTTGTTCACAGCGAGTGGCTGCACCCACCCCATCCAAGCCCAGAAGCAAGACCACCAGGATGTAGGGCCCTTCGGGCTAGGTTCGAGGTGCTGGAGACCCTTCCCCTCTTAGGACACAAGAACATTTCATTTTTCCACCGTCAGGATTTTGAAGGAAAGGAATTTCAAATCTCCCCTAGTCTCTTCAATTGCAAGATTCAGTCACTCCACTGTTATGCCTGTGCGGTGCGGCAGGGCCTCAGAAGGGGCAGGCTGGGGGGAGAACATTTATTTTTCCCAAACATTTCAGAACAAGCCTTTAGTAAAATACAACAAAACGAATTATTAAAAAATGAAACCGGGCTTCCCTGGTGGCGCAGTGGTTGAGAGTCCGCCTGCCGATGCAGGGGACATGGGTTCGTGCCCCGGTCCGGGAAGATCCCACATGCTGCGGAACGGCTGGGCCCGTGAGCCATGGCCGCTGAGCCTGCGCGTCTGGAGCCTGTGCTCCACAACGGGAGAGGCCACAACAGTGAGAGGCCCGTGTACCGCAAAAAAAAAAAAAAAAAAAAAAAAATGAAACCAAAACAGACATACAAACCCAAATTCATCACTACTGGAGTTAATCCATAGAAACAGAGATCAATATAAATGTTCGTGTAAAATAGCTAAGAAGGGTTTTCAATGCTCAGTCCCATCTCTGTCCCTGCCCAGCACAGGCTGCAAACCACACCGAGCTTGTGCGCACCCTCGGCAGCTCTGGTGGACTTGATGTGGACCTAGGTCCTCACAGGTGTGCCCCCCAAATGTTGTGTATCTACGCTGACAGTGTTTTCTGATAAAATGCTATGAATCCAACAATAAAAAGAATCACATCTCCAAAAGGCTGAGAACATTTCAGCCAATTTGATAGCTGGAGAAAAATTACGCTAAAGAATATTTTTCCTTATGATAAAGAGGTGAGATAAAATCAGTAACAATATTTGCATGGGATTTAGGACAAGTATCAGTTCATCCCTCCTCCCTCAGTCTGCAGTCATCAAAAAGCAGCACCTATCAACAAATGTAAGAACAGGAAATAAATGTGTTTGCACACTAAAATTTATATGAAAATGAATTACAGTAAAATTTTATAACATAGGGAATCCTATACAGAGCTGGGCATTTTCCAACTCTAATTATAATGAAGCACACAACCTAGAAACCAATATAAAAATTATAACCTGTATGCTTGCTAATAGCCTCTTCCACAATAAGAAATCTACAAAGTTTTAAACTAGTACAGTTTATTTTCTTAAGTGTCCACTAATTAATTAGGCTTATGCTCTACTAGAAGACTTTTTTTTTGCATTAGGTAATCTAAGAGCCAAAATATATAATTAGAAAATCAGAAAAGTGTGACTTCAGATACCAGCAACCAAAAATTAGAAATGTTTTAAAATTTATATAGTTCTCTTCATAAGTCAGCTTCCTACTTTTACATCCTGTCAGAACCAAACCAATAAAAATAAATTTACCATAGTGATATCATGTCCACACAAAGAGACTGAAGTGGAAGTCTGACACATACATCTAAAAGTATGCATGCAACTGAGTTGATTTTTTTAATCACGCTACAATAAATACATCAATTGAAATAAAAACTAAAACCAGAAGTTGTACGGTTGAGGTTCACCCCCTTTATCCTACATAAAGGAAAATAGGAAATAATAAATGTACCTTAAATTTAAAAACATCATATTCTTTTGGTATTAATTTTATGATCTGAAAAGATGAGTTTTGAAAGGATAATTAATCTTTTGTAACAAGTATGTGTGTGCATACACAGGTGTTCACACACATACACACCCACTTTTCATAGTTCTTCAGATTTGCACACAACCCTGCAATGCCTACCATCTTGTACTACTGTGATCTCATCCTTATAAAAAGAAAGACAAAAAACTATAGCTCAGATGAAGAGAAATGAAATTCTTAAGGAAATACACATGATATTCTTATCAACTGCATCTTGTAGCTCAAATTACCAGAATGTTTTTAAGGGAAGAAACCTTCTTTTAAAGGAATCTGATGTAAAACAAGACAATATCTACATTACATGTGCTTTCAGCTGGAAAAAAAAAGTAAGCCGTTTTATACGTGTAACTTTTAGAACAAACAATTCTGCTTCCTTTGTCTTTCTCCTGAACACACCAAAAAATGAATAAATTATTTAATGGCTCAGTGCTAACGTTTAGCCTGTGGTATCCAGTTTTACTGGTGCTCTGCGCTCCCCACTGGTACTTTGACAAGGGCAAACGTTAAGTAAGTTTTGAATATTATGGAATAAAAGGTTAGTATTAGGGCTTCCCTGGTGGCGCAGTGGTTCAGAGTCTGCCTGCCGATGCAGGGGACACGGGTTCGTGCCCCGGTCCGGGAAGATCCCACATGCCGTGGAGGAGCTGGGCCCGTGAGCCATGGCCGCTGAGCCTGCGCTCCCCAACGAGAGAGGCCACAACAGTGAGAGAGCCCCGCGTATCGCAAAAAAAAAAAAAAAAAAAAAAAAGATTACTAATAGTACCCATTATACTACATATGTTTGGTTTCATTTTGTATTGCACTTAGTTACTGCAGGTGAGCCATTTACAGAAGGAGGACAAAGAGAAAAGGATGAGGTGGGAGCAGCAAGGGGGGAGGGAGGGGGAGCTTCACAAATGTCCATTCAAAAGCTTTGAGAGGCCAGGTACAGGGGAGGCTCTGGCTGCTGGAAGGTGAAGTACGCAGGCGCAGCCTCTGTTCTCCCGTAATTTAGCCCAGCGGTCCCCAGCCTTTTTGGCACCAGGGACACGTTTCGTGGGAGACAGTTTTTCCATGGACCGGGGCAGGGGTATGGTGCAGGCAGGCAGTAATGCGAGCAATGGGGAGCGGGAGATGAAGCTTCACTGGCCCGTCACTCACCACCTGCTGTGCGGCCCGGTTCCTAACAGGCTGCGAACAGGTGCCGTTCCACAGCTCGGGGTTTGGGGACCCCTGACTTAGTCTACAAAGAGGTGATCGTGGTGGTAACATAATGTAGCCACATACGAAGTGTTAAATCTGCCTCAGCCTCACAGGGTCAGGGTCAGAGGACATGAAACAAGAACTGTGGCTTCAAAATCCACAAGAACAGGGCTTCCCTGGTGGCGCAGTGGTTCAGAGTCCGCCTGCCGATGCAGGGGACACGGGTTCGTGCCCCGGTCCGGGAGAATCCCGCGTGCCGCGGAGCGGCTGGGGCCGGGGGCCGTGAGCCGTGGCCGCTGAGCCTGCGCGTCCGGAGCCTGTGCTCCACAACGGGAGAGGCCCGCGTATCACACACACAAAAAAAATTCGCAAGAACAGTCATTTCCCACAGAAGCAAATGGAAAGGCATGCGGGCAGGAGAAAGCTCGGAGAAGTCTGAAGACAACAAGTAGTTCAGTGTAGGGATCGTAACTTGCGTGTGCGTGTGTGTGTGTGTGTGTGTGCCTGTTAGTCTGTATGTGTAGGAGGACAGGTCTGTTGGGAAAGAGTGGCGATGGGCTGGGGGGTTTCAGGACAGTCGAGGTGTCCAGGCAGACACAGAAAGGCAAACTCATCATAACCAGAATTGCTGCTACAAGATATATTTGTCCTTTCCTTCCAGATTCAAAGTTGGTCTAAATGTTTTAAGGTTGCCATGTGGCCTCTAGAAAAATCATGACGTTGGTGTATTTGTACGAGTCCTTAAGACCTACACAGAGTCCAGAATCAGGGACTAGTAACAAGAATAATAACCACCACCTCTAACGTAGTGTTTTTATACAGCATCACTCTTTAAACACTGGAATCAGCCTGGGAGGAAAGGCTGACTGACGGGGTCCCATGGCCGGGACCACCAGACACAAGACCTAAACCCAAACCACCCATGGCTGTGGTCCATTCTCTTCACCACTTTCATTACGCTTCAGTTTTCTAAGTTTTCATTTTATTAATTTCCAATTGTTAATAGCACTTTTGCTATGCAAAATAATCTATGAATTCCAACCTAAATTATTTTTGCTCACTGATTACCTAGCAAATATTTATCATCTATTGTGCTCCAGTTCTAAGCAAGAAACTAAAATCAGTGAATAAGATAAAGTGTCCTGTCTCCCTGGAGCACAGAGTCTGACTCTGGGGCTATGTCACAAGACGGTTCTGAATACTATTTATAGGTAAGAGAGGTCCTATGATATCGGGAAGATCCCTTTTGTTTTTCCAAATTCATTCCATTTTGATATTTACATTTTATTCTTTGCTTCTCAAAATGGCATTTGAGCAAACGCAAAAAAAAAAAAAAAAAAAATCTACCCTAGCATTCATAAGAGTATATGTGCAGAAATCTTACATGCAAACTCAGAATACTGTCAAATATAAAGATGAAACAGCTGTGAATGTCTGAAGCATATTTTAAAGACACAGAACTAAACCTTGTAGCTTTCTCCTCATATGCCAGTTTTCAAAAGTTTCAAAACTATTAACGACTTTTTAAAGCTTCCCACAAAATTGTTTTGTCAGTATCCATTCATGAGGAACGTCCTATATCCCTTGATAGAACCTAATTTATGCTCCTTGCTGTGTTTTCTTTGAACTATCTTGGATTTAATTATCTGGAATAACTGTTCCTCTTGACAAGAAATACTGTTTCTTGGGCTTATTCCACATCTGTAGAAATTTAGAAGCAAGATCCAATAGAGAGGGAGAAATCTTTATAGACTAAACCTACCAAGAAAATAAATGTCCAAGGAGCATGGTGAAAAGATCCATTTCCTTAGTTTTAATCAGTGATTAGATGCACATAAGAAAAAAAAAAATCAAACGCAATAGCCAATTTCTCCCTGAACGTGTGATTAATATCACTAGTCAATGGAATCTTGTTAGTAGTTCAAAGTGTTGTTAATTACAGTCCAGGGCAAAGCAAATTCAGTATCAAACACTTTTAGGCAAAAGTAAATGGGATTTTACTTTGGTGTTGGCAATGGTAATGTGTCTGGAGCTGTGCTATTTCATACATTATTAGCAGAGCTGTTTATGGACCTGCTGATACGATATTTAAAATGTACGCTGATGTAGGTATTAAATTAGATCAGAATTGTGTTTACCAGTTTTGGCTGGGAGGCCATATATGCTACAAAGATAAAAGGATTTAGACAGCTGAAAAGCCAGCAAGTAAAGTTAAAAATCCCTGTAATGAACTCAAGAGCCTCTGCTGTCTGTGGGAGCAGGCAAGGTCTTGCAAACCCATCGATGGTGAGTTCTCCTTTTACCAGTGATCTCCGCTCCTGCCATTTTTCCACACGTGGCTATTACTAACGGTCTCCACCCTCAGACATAATTATATTTGTCCCTAAAGTCAGATTCCTACTCTGTAGGGCTTTTCACATCCTCAAACATAAGTGCGGTTTCCCACAGCACAGTCCCGACCTGTGATCTGTTGCACCAGAACTGAGGGAGCGAGTGGCAGGTGACACTGGGACAGCCACCTGCACACGAGTGTCTGGTGTCCCCAGCAATCTGTTGCTTGGATTGATCAGCTCTCCGTCTGCGTTGCCAGCATCCCCTGAGGGCAAGCAGTCCATCATCCCTGAGAAGCAGTTACAGGAAGGCAGAGTAGCTCGGGATTCCCAGTCACAGGGTGAGCCTTTCTCCTAGCGCCGTCCCAGAGGGAAGTAGAAAGGACAAGGAGGACCTTATAAGTCATCTTAGGAATGCAGAGTGCTTGGACACCCACCAGGCAGCCGGAGGGGAGTGGCTTCAGATGAGACCCAGGAGAGTACTAGAAGAGACAGAAAGCCATCACGAGCCGTGAACGGCGCCTCAGCTTTGGGGCGTTAAGCCCGAGTCTCCTTCCTCCTGCCCGACCCTGAAGGCAGGCTGTGATGACGTCACGACGGAAGGAGTCGTTGCCTCGCCGCGACTCCGCCAGCTTCTCCTCCTGCTTGGTGGTGACGCCCTGCCCCCGTGGCAAGGCTTCTCTGAAGCTCACCCTGCAAACCTCCGCTTCCACTACTGTGCTGGCTCTTGAGGCAACGCGGAATGGCTGACGGTGCAGAAATACTACAGACACGGACACAGGGAAAGCTCTAGCTCTACAGTCAACTGGTGAAGGACCGTGAAAAAGCTACACACTGGGCTTCCCTGGTGGCGCAGTGGTTGAGAGTCCGCCTGCCGATGCAGGGGACACGGGTTCGTGCCCCTGTCCGGGAAGATCCCACGTGCCGCGGAGTGGCTGGGCCCCGTGAGCCATGGCCGCTGAGCCTGCGCTCCGCAATGGGAGAGGCCCGCGTACCGAAAAAAAAAAAAAAAAAAAGCTACACACTTTTAGCTTCAAATTCTTCAACTGAAAAACTGGATAAAACCACCTTTACTGGGAACCTGAAAATGCAATTTATGGCATTTAATGAGCCCTCAAATAAATAAAGCGTTGCTGCCTTCTTCCAAATGTTAGTGAACTACTATCAGAACTTCCTGTTAATACGTTCATTCCTTCAATTCTTTGCTCGCTCACTCATCCATGTAACTGCACTCAGTATATTAATGCAAAAGATGTCAACGTGTAGTTCCTGTGTAAGAAAGACAACATTCATCTACCAAAGAGACCCACCCCGACATCAAACTTTGAAAAGGGCAGAAAAGTCCTTTCACAACAACATCACGTTCTGGCGATTAAATCTCCCTCTCTGAATGGGAACCGTGCAGAGAACTAAGCTCTTGGAGCAGCAGCAGCAGGACAGAGACAGTGAAAGAGCCCAGGGGCCGGCAGTGAGCAAGGCTATGGCTGAAACCAGGTGTGAAGGAGAGAAGACAAGGCGGGGGGCCAGAGCAGGCTAAGGCCTTACTGGGAGCCGGGAGGGAACAGACACACTGGCCAGTGCCAGTCCCCACCTTCCTAATGACAGCGTGCAGGGAGAGGCTTTTCTTCCTCCCACCCCACCATGTGCCCCCCTCTTATCAACAACTGCATCCTCACGAAGCAGACAGGTAAATCCTCCGGGTGGAAATTCACTTTAAAACACGTGGTAGGCAGAGCTTGGACGCAGGTGCAGAACTTAACCGTGCATAAGGCCTGGAGGTGACCCGGCAGCACCTGAGTTGCCCGAAACAGGAATCGACATTGTAGGGACAGCTACCGAGTGATCACAACCTTGTGAAAATCTACAGGCGATTTTCATTACTTGGCATCAGACGTGCACATGTAGGAGAGAAAGTGCAGGGGCCCCAAAGCCCTGGTGAGGTCTGCCTGGTTGGTGTCATCTCTCTTCATAGACACGCGACCAGAAGCGCGACCAGAAGCCTGGCCGATCTCGCCTTTTCATCGGAATCCTGGAAACACCAGCCCACGGGCCACAGAAGAAGGTCCGCTGCCTCGTTGGTAAATACAGGTGTGGTGGCGCCCAGCTCATTCTGTACATATTGTCTTACGGCTTCTTTGGGCACTTCAACACCGGAGCTCAGTAGTCGTGACAGAGACCCCAGCCCAGAAAACCTAGCACATCTGGCCCCTTACAGAAAGTTTTCTGAGCTCTGCTTTACGTCACCGTCCCCGCAGCGGGAACCACTCCTGCAGGGATCATGTCAGACTCTGAGGTTTTCAAGCACATGGAGCAGCGGCATGACGGCGTCCGTGCCTGTTCACTAAAACGGCTGTGGTGAATCTGGCCTCAGTCTTTCTGGTTCTCACCTCATGGTGAGGTTGGGGGAGCAGTAGCCCACGGCCTCCACCGCCCTAGACGGAGTTCCCGGCAGTGGTAACAGCAATCCCCACACAGGATCAAGTCTGCAGGGTGTTGGCTCCAGAAAGGAGAGGAAAGGAAAGGAAAGGAAAGGAAAGGAGGGAGGGAGGGAAGAAAAGAAGGAAAGAAAAGGCTGTCCTGACATCCAGGACTTACCTGACCCTGAGCTCGGGCCCTACACGCCCGCACGCTCCTCTGACTCAGAGCAAAGCAACTGATGAGGAATTCATCTCCAAAATCTATAAACAGCTCATGCAACTCAATATCAAAAAAACAAACAACCCCACTAAAAAAATGGGCAGAAGATCTAAATAGACATTTCTCCAGAGAAGACATACAGATGGCCCAAAAGCACATGAAAGTATGTTCAACATCACTAATTATTAGAGAAATGCAAATCAAAACGACAATGCGGTATCACCTCACACCAGTCAGAATGGCCATCATCAGAACAATCTACAAACAATAAATGCTGGAGAGGGTGTGGAGAAAAGGGAACCCTCTTACACTGTTGGTAGGAATGTAAATTGGTAGAGCCACTCTGGAGAACAGTATGCAGGTTCCGTAAACAACTAAAAATAGAGTTACCACATGATCCAGCAATCCCACTACTGGGCATATACCTGGAGAAAACCATAATTTGAAAAGATAATACATCGACCCTAATGTTCATAGCAGCACTATTTACAATGGCCAACACATGGAAACAACCTAAATGTCCAACAGATGAATGGATAAAGAAGATGTGGTACATATATACAATGGAATATTTACTCTGCCATAAAAAAGAAAGAAATAATGCTTTTTGCAGCAACATGGATGGACCTGGAGACTGTCATACTGAGTGAAGTAAGCCAGACAGAGAAAGACAAATATCATGATATCACTTACACGTGGAATCCAATGCATTATTTCACGAACGGTCTGAAACAACAGGTCATCCACAAAGAAATGAAAGAAGCTGGATCACGATCTCATACTTTATATACACAAAAATACTGTCTAAATTTTAAAATTAAAAGCAGATTACTGAAAATTTTGTCTTGCATTTAGAAGAATATCGGCATCACTTCACAACTGGGCAGGATATATTAAGAGACAAGGAATTCTTTCCAAGAGGAGATATTAATTTAAACACACTAAAATTCCCAACTTTTGACGTCAAAGCCACCCGTTAATACAAGTTAACAAAAATAAAGCAGTATGGAGCGAGAGAAGTTATTTGCAACATATAAAATCAACAAAAAAAAGATCTCCATAATTTTTTAAAGCGGCAACTGAACAACAACAACGGCAGCAAAAACAGGTGACCTGACGGAAAATGAGTAAACTTCATATAAACAGGCACTTGGAGGAGCAGAAAGCACCAATGGCCAAACTTTATCAAAAGAAAAAGGTCTCAAAGTTATTCAGCCAGGAAAAAACAAATGCCAACCACATGGGATACCATTTGAAGTCCAATACACCGGCTTTTATTTGTTTCTTTCACACTGAGAATTCCAAGCATTGGCGTGGACATGGACTCATAACTCAGGACCACGTGCACTGTCACGTTTCTGCGTGTGATGATCTGCTCGTTCCCTGACACAGCAGCTCCGCTACCAGAGGTCCACCTACAAGGATAAACAGTCCCCAATATCACAGTTTGCAGAAGCAGGAAAACAGAACCCACGTGTGTCCACCGACAGGGGAAGGGATGTGTGTATGTGTATATATATATTTTTTCCATTTATTATCATTGGTGTATAGGATTTAAGTGAATGAATACTGCATCTCATCACAGTATAGAATGCCACAGATTTTAGTAATATATTTATTCACTGGAATTATATATATATACACAGATATACTATGTATCTGTAATATATTCACTCGAATTAAATATCTGTTATAGGTGAATCTCAAAATCAGTGCTGAGTAACAAAAGCACGTCATGGAACAACATATACAACATGATGACATGTATATAAAAATAGAAAACAAGAGGAATGGGAGATAAACGTGTAGTAAGCTAGACTGAGAAATCACAGACTAATAATGACAGAATTCAGATTGGATGTTACCCTTGTGTGGGGCAGAAAAAGAATTCAACTGGAAAACTGGGGACTTTAGGAGTATTAACAATGTCTCTTTTTTTTTTTTTTTTTTTTTTTGCGGTACGCGGGCCTCTCACTGCTGCGGCCCCTCCCGCCGCGAAGCACAAGCTCTGGACGCGCAGGCCCAGCGGCCACGGCCCACGGACCCAGCCGCCCCGTGGCACGCGGGATCCTCCCAGACCGGGGCACGAACCCGCGTCCCCTGCATCGGCAGGCCGACTCCCAACCACTGCACCACCAGGGAAGCCCAATGTCTCATTTCTTAATCTGCTTGTGCTTACATTCGTATTTTTTGTTAGTTTTACACTGTGTATACATTATTTTACCTTGGTTATATGTAACTCACAAAAGATTGTGTTAATCGGTCACCTATGAGAGGATGACTAAACAGAAGCTGCAGGCAGTTAAGGAATATTAACTTCAATATATCAAAGTCATACGTTTTGTCAATTATCAGGTGCAGGGACAAAAATCTATGTGATTTATACTTGGTATTTTAATTCATCAACCTACTAATCTCCAAAGATGTTTCCAAATTCTCATTATTACTTGAAAACTCAAGCAATGATTTCATGCATGTGTTCATGTTTTCATTTAACCAAATGTCTAGTAAGTGCCAGGCCCTTTTTTGTTAATGGGTGTACATCATGGAAAACAGACAAAATTTCTCACCTCTGTGATGCTTATATTATGGAGGGAGTGAGACGGATGACAAAATCTTTTTTCAGTAAATTAATGACAGTGTTATATCGGGTGTATGTTAGAATGCAGTAGTAGTATGAGAAAACTAGAGCAGGCAAGGGGCCCTGGGATGCTGCCAGGTCTGCCCTTCCTGTGGGGGCAGCAGAGTCCCGAGTTGTCTTCTGAGACACAGGATTTCTGATTTAGAACACGCCTTCAACTGTCAGACCAGTTCCTTGTTCCTGGATACTGCATCCTTAGAAATGAAGATAAAGTCCTCAGAGACCAAAAATATAATAAAACAGGGTAAGTATCTAAGTTTCAAGCTTCTTATTCTATTCTAACCAGTCAAACCTCCGCAAAATATGTTCAAAATAAGTAATCAAAATCCTGATGCTTGGATAGTGGAAAAATCTGAAGGTATTTGTGCTATGTTAGAAAAGCAACATATAAATGGAAATAAAAGTCATTTACTAGAAGACTTGATTATCTACAGGTTTGTGAGGTGCTGAGTGGGATGAGATGTGGTTTCAGCCGCCCCCCCCCAAAATTTTCCAACTATAAATCTCCATTTGAGATTGTAATTCTTATAAATTGAAAAAGGCACTGAATTTGGGACCCTACAAGTAATGAAGAACTTCAGTCACCTCACTTGTATTGATAAAAACCAAAAAAGAGAAGAAGCAGGGTTGGGATGAGGTTCGCATGAAATTATTCTCAAGGATTAGGCTCCCTTTTACTTATTTTTATTAATTTATTTATGCCCTAAACATTTAATTTATAAACTCCTTCTGTTCGCCAGTCACTGGCCTTGGTGCCATTGTGAGAACTGGGGGCCAGGCCCCGGGAGTCTTCATTACCATGTTACAATTCAGTGCTTGCTACCCATTGTCACTTGCACTGCACAAGGTCCTAAACGTCCAGCCCCTGCCCTTCCTCTCCACTTCATCTCTACCCACTCTCCTCTCCATCCACAGCAGGGACACACCTTCTCTATCCATCCTCCTCTTTCCACACCAGCGACACATCTTGCTGCTGCCGTGAACTGTTCCTATTCACAGCCTCACACTGCTTCATTAGACCTCACTAAATGTCATCTCAAATGTGTTTTCTCTCACCCTTACTAAAACTGTCCATCACTCATCATCCATTTAGACTGGTTTTAGTTTCCAGGTTTCCAGATAGTCTTTATCGTACCTGAAATTACATTACATATTCATTTCTTTGGCTATTAGGATACAATAAAAAGACATAAAAATGAGGAGTATATTACTTTAACTGCTTACCAGTATGCATTGATTATTCACAAAGAAACTGGACTAAATCACCAAAACAAAAAGAATTCCATCTTAGAGCTTTAGTATGATTATGATACAATATGGCATGTGCCATGAGTCAAAGTATATGATACTTTTTCCACTGTGATAAGGCAACATCTCCAACATACTGGACTTCATGAGTTAAGATGAATTATGGGGCTTCCCTGGTGGCACAGTGGTTGAGAGTCCGCCTGCCGATGCAGGGGACACGCATTCGTGCCCCGGTCCGGGAAGATCCCACATGCCGCAGATCGGCTGGGCCCGTGAGCCGTGGCCGCTGGGCCTGTGCTCCGCAACGGGAGAGACCACAACAGTGAGAGGCCCGCGTACCACACACACACAAAAAAGATGAATTATGTTCATAGTAAGAAAACTGAAACAACTGAGGAGAAGGAAACTGAATCATCCAATCAATAATTCTTTGGAATGTCTCTACCATTTTTATTATAGAGAGCTTTATGAAACTTACTGACAGCTTGGCGAGCGAAAAAACGGAAGGCATAGACAATCAAGAAAAAGCCCTACTGTTTACTTGACGTTATGGAGACTATGGCAGCTGAAAGAGAGACTGACCACACTGCGTATCGGAGAAATGTTCAGGGTTGATAAAGGTGATGCTTTTAGGAGCTACTAAATGTATGGATTATCAAGCTTTTGAATGAAAAACTCTATTATTCTTCACTGTTGGGAATTTTACTGGAATTTTACAGCATCTTCCTCAGTGTCTAGAGAAATGAAGTTAAAAAGATGCAGAACCTTACCACTACATAGAACAGAGCAGGAAGTTTACAAAAGTAGTGCCCAGGACAATGAAAGATCTGACTAAAGTTAGTCTTTAGGATATTCTGGTAATTTGTATTCTCCAAGTTATCACTGTTTCCAATTTCCACAAAGAATGAAGAGCTACATTTTAAAGTCAGATCAACACCAATTCACTGCAAGTTTCAAATGCATTTTATCAAATCAGAGCAGTGCAGTCATTCTGAGAGAATTCAAAGGGAGTCATTAGATAAAAAAGAGAATGTCTGCCAGGAGTATGCTAGGATCTGGAGCAGGGCGGGCTTGCAAAAGGAAAGTAGAAGGAGGTGACCCAGAAAGCACAGTATCTTTGCTACTTATATTCCTAACGGGGGAAACCCCTTAGACCACACATTACAGCTTCCATAAAGGGAAATGCTGTAGTTCTACTTTTCTCTTAAAATACTCTCTTAAAGGGAGTATTTACACAAGCAAAATGATGTGCATTTATTTACCATATTTGTAAAGTAAGTTTGATCTATGGCTTGCATGAAAAAAACTGTGATAAATTTCTTAAGCTATGAAGTATATGCAAATGTAATGATAAACTAACAAAGAGGTTATCACGGTTTCAGTGACGCCTCAAATCTTTTCCACAAAAATCTATTTGGAAAATGAGTGAGAATGTCACACCATGCTGAAAAGGAAGTTTAACCCTGAGGCTTCTAGAAACAAAATACACTGTAAATGCGTAGTTTCTTTAAACATTTTAATATGAGTACAAAGCCTTGGTTTGGAGTATAGCTGTTCATAGGATGAATCTGTTTAATCAGAAAAATTAAATTTAATCAATAACAATAAAACTCATCTCCTGGACTCTGCTTGATAAAAACTGTATAATTGCTACAGATAAATAAAAAGAAAAAATCTAATTAAATTCCTTAAAATTCCACAGAAATTAAAGCACTTCTTTTTAAGCATTTATAAAAGAAAATTAAACAATGGTGAAATGATCAGTTTAAATAACTGACTCACAATATCATGTCATATTAATTCCTTTTATCTCATATATAACGGGATCAAGATAAACTATTGCGTTTGTCAGAACACAGATACTACAGAGTAAAAGCAACAATTGGCAACATTTATTGACATGAAATATTAATCTGGGCTACCATCATTCTAAATCATTGGAGCATATGATTAAAGGAAATCAAAGAATAAAATCTATCAGTCTATTCATTTACCAACATTTATTGACATGAAATATTAATCTGGGCTACCATCATTCTAAATCACTGGAGCATATGATTAAAGGAAATCAAAGAATAAAATCTATCAATCTATTCATTTACCAGACTACCACATTTTATGTTAAGGAAGAAATAAGGGGTACAAATTTAAATTGTCTCTGCAAAATATTAATAAGTATATAACTATCAGATAATTCAATTTAACATATTTGAAACCAGCGAATTTTTGTAGATCTTACCAAATACGAAAAAACGTCAATAGTTAAGATTATTCTGCTACTGGGGATTCTGGCTAGAAAGATAAGCTATCAGGACAACATGAAAACGGAGAGAATTTTGAAAAACTTAGAACTTCATAACTACATCTCAGCTTTTCTCCACTTTATTCACCAGATGAACCTGGGAAATCAGTTACTTCAGTAACACGATGATTCCAGGAACCTGGATATTACTTTAATTTCTGTTTTCACTTTCTTCCTTCTATTTTAATTTTGCAAGAAACAGAGTACAACTCACCATGGAATTTCTATAGTTAGCTCTAACTCATGATTCTAAAATATAATGAGATAGCTTCTTAAATGTTAAATGCTTTAAAATAAAATCTTTATAACACAGTATTAGATTTACAGAAAACTGAGAATATAGGACAGACTATTCTCACATGCCCCACAACCATGCCCCCCTATTACGAACATTTAGCGCCTTACGGATGTGCATTTAAGAGCATCCTTGGCTTGACTGATCACTTATTTTTATTGCTGAATAATATTTCATTGCATATCTATACCCTCTTTATATCTTCTTCTATTGAAGGACATCTTGATCTTGGGTACCTCTGGCTTTTAGTGATTATGAAGAAGGCTGCTAGAAACATTTGCGTGCAAGGTTTTTGTGCATGTGAGTTTTCCAATCTGTTGGGTAAATACTTAGGGTTGCGACTGATAGATCCAATGAGAAGACGGTTTAACTTAGTGAGAAGTGCCAAACTGTCTTCCAAAGTGGCTGCACCATTTTGCATTCCCAACGGCAAAGAATGAGAGTTCCTGTTGCTCTACACCCTTATCAACAATTGGTGGTGTCATCAGACTTTAACCTTCCTAATAGGTACACAGGTGGTATTATTGACTTACTTTTAATTACCTGTTGACAAATGATCTTGAGCTTCTTTTCATATGTTTATTTGACAGCTCTTTATCATCTGTGATGAGGTATCTGTTCAGATTCTTTACCTGTTTTAAAATAAATTTGTTTTCCTACTGTTGAGTTTTAAAAGTTCTTTGTTAATTATGGACACAAGTCCTTTTTAGTAGATATATGTTTTGTAAATGTTTTCTACTAATCTATGGTTACCTTTCTTTCTCCTAGTAGTGACTTTCACAGGGTAGAAGTTTTTAATTTTAATAGTCTACTTTATTTTTTCTCTCATAGATTGTGCTTTCAGTGCTGTATTTAAAACCTGATCACCAAACCCAAAGTAATATTTTATCCCATGTTTCCTTTAAGAAGCTTTATAACTTTGCATTTACATATAGGTCTATGATCCGTTTTGAGTAAATTTTGTGAAAAGTCTGTGTCTAAATCCTCGTGTGTTTTGCACGTGGACATCCAATTGTTCCAGCACCATTTACTGAAAATGCAAGTTCTTCTCCATGAATTTGACTTTGCTCTCTTGTCGTACGTCTGTCGACTGTATTTGTTAGTCTATCTGGGCTGTTTCTTCTTTTCCCTTGACCTATGGCAATGGTCTGAATGTTTGTGTTTCCCCCAAATTCCTATGTTGAAATCCTAACCCCAAAGATGGTGGTATTAGAAGGTGGGGCCTTTGGAAGGTGCTTAGGTCATAAGGGTGGAGTCCTCACGATGGCACAAGAGCCCTGATAAAAGAGGTCCCAGAAAGATCCCTCATCCCTTCCACCACATGAGGGCAGTGAGATGGTATCTACTATGAACCTGGAAGAGGGTTCTCACCAGAACCCAACCCAACCCAACCCATGCTGGCCCCGTGATCTTGGACTTTCAGCCTCCAGAACAGGGAGAAATAAATTTCTGTTGTATATAATCTACCTAGTTTGTGGTATTTTGTTACAACTGAAGTCACTTATATATCTATTGCTCTGCCCATATAATACTGTCTTGATTATAGTAGCTCTACAGTAAATCCTCTGATACGGTAGTTTGAGTCCTCATTTTCCTTCTTCAGAACTATGTTGGCTCTTCTGAGTCTTTTACTTTTCCAAATAAAGTTTACTATCAGTTTTTCTATATCTAAAGATATATCCTGCTCAAGAAAAGCCACAAGACTGGGAAAAAAATATTTGCAAAACACACATCTGATAAAGGACTGTTATCCAAACACACCAAAAACTCTTAAAACTCAATAATAAAAAACAAACAAGGCTTCCCTGGTGGCACAGTGGTTGAGAGTCCGCCTGCCGATGCAGGGGACACACATTCGTGCCCGGGTCCGGGAAGATCCCACATGCCACGGAGCGGCTAGACCCGTGAGCCATGGCCGCTGAGCCTGCGCGTCCGGAGCCTTTGCTCCGCAATGGGAGAGGCCACAACAGTGAGAGGCCCGCGTACCGCAAAACCAAACAAACAACCTGATTAATAAAATGGGCAAAAGATCTGAACAGACACATCACCAAAGAAGATATATAGATGGCAAATAAACATATGAAAAGCTGCCCCACGTCATATGTTATCAGGGAATTGTAGATTAGAACAAAATAGCATCACACACCTATTGGAATGGCCAAAATCCAAAACACTTGACAGCACCAATTGCTGGCAAGGATGTGGAGCAACAGGAACTACCATCCATTGCTGGTGGGAACGCAGAAGTGGTGCAGCCACTTTGAAAGACAATTTGTTGTTTTCTTACAAAACTACGCATACTCCTACCTATGATCCAGCAAGCAGGCTCCTTGACATTTACCCAAATGAGTTGAAAACCTACACATGAATGTATCTTAGAGCAACTTTGTTCATAACTGACAAAACTTAGAACCAACCGTGTCCTTCAGGAGGTGAATGGATAAATAAACTGATACATCAAGAAAGCTGAAAAGAAATAAGCTATAAAATCAAATGGAAGAACCTTACATGCATATATCACTAAGTGAAAGAAGCCAACCTGAAAAGGCTACACATGGTACGATTTCAACTCCATGACTTTCTGAAAAAGGCAAAACTATGGAGACAGTGAAAGGATCAGTGCTTGCAGAGGTTACTGGGGAGGGAGGATGAATTGGTGGTGCACAAAGGACTTTTAGGGCAGTGAAATTATTCTGTGTGACATTATAGTGGTGGACACAGGTTATATTATACATTTATCAATACTCCCAGGACGTACGACACCAAGAGTGAACCCTAATGTACAATATGGACTGAGTGATTACAGTGTGTTAATTGAGGTTCATCAATTGTAACAAATGAACCCTCTGGTGGGGATACTGATGGTAGGGAGGCTGTGCATCGGTGGGCACAGGGGTATATGGGAATTTTCTGCACTTTCCACTCACTTCTGCTGTGAACCTAAAACTGCTCTGAAAAAATAAAGTCATTTTTAAAAACTGCTTGCTGGGATTTTGAATGGGATTGCACTGAATATGTAGATAGAATTGAGAAAAACTGACATCTGAACAATACTGAGTCTTCCTATCTGTGCACCTGGAATACCCCTAAATTTATTGAGATAATTATATTTCTTTCATTCAGGTTTTAGAGCTTTCCACACACAGACCGTCTGAATTTTTCTTTTTCAGTTTTACAGCTAAGTATTTCATTTGCTGGGTTATATGGTAAATGGCTTTGTTTCCTTAAAGTCAAATCCTAGTTGTTCCTTGACGCACACAGGAAAGCAGTTGACTTCTGTGTGTTCTCCTTGTTTGCTGTCTCCTTGCCTCTTTGCTTATTAGTGCTGGAAAGCGTCTTGTCGAACCACTGGGATTCCCTACTTATACAACGTTTTCAGCTGTGAACGAAGAGAGTGTATTAGCCATGGTTCTCCTGAGAAACAGAATCAATAGTGTGTGTATATGTGAAAAGATTTATTATAAGGAACTGGTCGTGTGATTGCAGAGGCTGGAAAGCCCAGGCCCAGGAGAACGGATCGGTCCAGTTCCAGTCCGAAGGCCTGAGAAACAGAAGCGCCAACGGTGTATGCTCCAGTCTGAGTCCAAGTCCAAAGACAGGAGAAGATCAACGTCTCAGCTCAAAGACGGCCAGACAGAGAGAAAGAATTCTTCTTTATTCAGGCTTTTATTCTACCCAGGCCTTCAATAGATTAGAGGCCTCCTCAGTTATCAAATTCTCCTGATGAGAGGTAGGGAGTTTGTGTCTCTCAAGAAACTGGTCCATTTCGGCTAAGTTATCAAGTTGTGGGCCTAGGGTCATCACACTATTCCTTTATGGTCCCTTTCATGCCCACAGGTCAGCAGGGAGGACCTCTCCCATATTTCTGATATTGGTAAACTGTTCCCTCTCTCTTCCTCTTCTCCCAAATGCTACAATTTATTGACCTTTTCCCAAAAAATTAAATATTGATTTTATATACTATTTTCTTGTTTTCAATTTTATTAATTTCTACTCTAACTTTTACTGTTTATTATTCTTTACTTGTTTGGGGATTACACTGCTCTTCTTTCTCTAGTTGCTTCAAGCGTAGACTTAGATTACTGCCTTTCGATCTCTCTTCTTTGACGATATAGGTGTTTAATGTTATAAACTTCCCTGTAAGCATTTCTTTTGCTGCATCCCACACATTCTGATTAATTATAATTTCATCTTCACCCAGGGGAAGGTATTTCTAAATTTCTCTTGCAGATTTAGAAATGTGTTGTTTATTCTCCCGATAGTTTGGAACTTCCAGCTACCGTTTTGTTACTGAATTCTAGTTTGACTCCACTGTGTTGTGAGAACATACTTCGTACAACATCTATTTCTTAGTTATCTGTTAGTTGTGTTCTGGGGCCCAGGGTGTGAGGTTTCCTGTGAGCTTGAGAAGAGTGTCTCTGTTGCGGTTTAATGCTTACTTCTAACAAGTGTCAACGACAACAAGGTGATTGACAGGACTGTGTAATCGTTTGTATCTTTGCCGATATTCTGCCTGTTTTATTGATCAATTACTGAAAGAGGGGTTTTGAGGTCAAAACTACAATAATGGGTTCAGCTATTTCTCCTTTTATATCCATCAGTGTCTGCTGTACGTATTTTTGTAACCAGATAGGGGAAGGGGTCCCCAGGGAGAGAGAACCAGGCATGGCTTTCCCGACATAAGAGAAGCCATTTTTGGCCGAAGCCATTTGGGGATCTGAGCCTGGACACAGTGCTTACCCTTGAACGGGTCTCGGTAATTAATCATCTTCAGGGAACAAAGGAATGCAGGAAGGAAGGAAAAGCCGTCAAGAAACAATCGTTCAGCAATAAGACAGAGTCCGAGTTCCTCATGGGATGTACAGAACATAGTGCTACAATTCTGCAGGAACTCAGGCTCCCTCCCAGGTGCAGGATGGAATGATGACGTTGACCCTCTTGACTTCAATCAACTAAAGACTGGACTCAGTTGACCTTTGCCCCAGCTCTATGCTGAAGTCTCCCCTGCTCAACCCCCCTCATGAATATGCATATAGCTTTAGCTCTGAACTTCCCCAGTTTTGCTGTAGGGGAGACACTGCTTTGGGAGAGATCCCCGGTGTTCTCCTTACTTGCTCCATGTAATAAATCCTTCCTTCTCCCAGTCTTTGCCTTGGCTACACCTATGCGCTCAACACCCACCAAGAGGGGAACCCAGGTTTCAGGTGCCATTTTGACACACTCATTAGCTGCAAACACATTTAGCATTGCTGTGTCTTCTTGGAAAACTGAGCCCTTTATTATGATGTAATGCTCCTCTTTATCCCTGCTATTTTTCTTTGTTTGGAATTAGAATTTTCCAGAATCAATAAAGCTACTCCAGCTTTCATCTGATTGGGTTAGCATGGCATATCTTTCTCCTTCCCTTGACTTGTGATCCAGCTGAGTTTTTATGTTTAAAGTGAGTCTCGGGGCTTCCCTGGTGGCGCAGTGGTTGAGAGTCCGCCTGCCGATGCAGGGGACACGGGTTCGTGCCCCGGTCCGGGAAGATCCCACATACCGCGGAGCGGCTGGGCCCGTGAGCCATGGCCGCTGAGCCTGCGCGTCCGGAGCCTGTGCTCCGCAATGGGAGAGGCCACGACAGTGAGAGGCCCGCGTACCGCAAAAAAAAAAAAAAAAAGAAAAAGAGAAAGAAAAAATAAATAAAGTGAGTCTCTTGTAAACAACATATGGTTGGGTCTTAGGTCAACAGCTACCATTTTTCTGCCTTCTATTTGTCGGATTTGCTATTTTTAACCCCTCTTTTTTTTCTGCCCTCTCTGGTTTTATTTGAGCATTTAAAAGATTCCACTCTATCACGTCTCTCTGTCCATCTGTATCACTTCTCCTCAGCTCCCTGCTGTGCTCCTTCCTGACTTTGGTTTCCTCAATACTTCTCAGAGAGTCTGTCCTGCATCTGCTCTGCTATAACCTAGCTGTTATACAGAGCCGGCTGGTGTGACGGGAAGCTGTGGGCGGGAAGCCCTCTATTCCCTTATGATTAAATCTGAGTGTTCCAGTGTGTCTGTATCTCTGGGCTGTGACCTTCACAACTGTTTCTCCGGTGGTAGGGCTTTCCTTCCCCTTAGGAGGGGTACTCCATTATTGAGAGTAAATCCTCATCTCAGAGCCTCGATAAAGTCGCTTCCCCTGGAGACCACGTGTTTCTTCTGGAGAATGCTCTGGGCATGTGAGTAGAACACAGGATACAGCCATCCCCCATCTAGACACAGACCCACAGGGTTCTCTCATTCTCCTGTTGGTCTGCATTCAGCCTCCGGAAATTTGTCTCAGTTACCATCTAAGTTTCCTACCGGTTCATGGCGCAGGGGCTCCTGGCTCCACAGATGGAGACCTATACTGCACTTACTTCAATAAATTCCATTTTTCTGACTTGTAAAATTTTCAAAAGTAATTCCCCCCTTAGTGAAATATTCACAGTTGCAGGACTGAGCTCGATGCCCAGCTCTTAGCATCTCACAGCCTTGCTGAAAATCCCTAAACCTCCTCACGGTTACAGAACCAATAACCAAGCTCAACTGCTTCCCCACACTGTTTTTCATTCTGTTTCTGACCCTCTGACCCAGCTGGGTTTCCTGTTTCCAGCATTTTATTCTAAGCATGTTCTGTCTCTCACTCAGTACATCCCTTCAAAGCTGTGTACCGGCCCCAAAGCAACTCCAAATTCTAAAACCTTCAGTGGCCAACCTCTCCATAAAGCCTTTCAGATCCCCCAGAAAAACAACTCTCCTCTTCTTTCTCCTAAGTTCCCAGGGCATTTTATCCATCACGTTCTGATGCAAGGCTCATTTTCTATCAAGTCCTATGGTTATTTATCTCGCAGATTATGTCTTTTACTTTAGACTATGTTCCCTAGAAGGAAGGGATCAGTGTATAATTCATCTTCATAATTTTGAAATCAACAAGTTCTTCCCATAGAATATCTATAAAAATTATTTTCTGAAAGAGTAAAATAGAATAGTTGCTTTTGATTCTTCTTAGGGATTTTTCCCCAATCATTTTTATTCTTCCTCCTATAGCTAAAATATATAATTGTAATTGTGAAGCTAGGTTAATGTCTTGAAACCAAGATAAAGTGCACCATTTCAACTATTTACTCACTTGTCAGTAAATAGTTTTATGATTTTAATTCATTTTTCCTTATATTTTTAAAAAGTACTTGGAATTAAATATGGCTGATTTAATGAAGCATGTTTCCTGATTTCCTAGTAAAATGATTGAAAGGCACAAACATATAAACATACAAGGACGCATATAATGTAGCCCAGAACAGACAAGATATATCAACAGAACTTTGTTAGTTGGAAATTAGAGGCACATGTGATACATGACTCTGCAGATCAGAAATACATGGAACCTTAACCCTGCAGAGGCTGGAGTTGATGAAAGGCAAACGTATTTGACTACAGGACCTTGGAAAGGCTCGGGAATTGGTGGCCCACACAAAAAACGTACCTTACGCTTTTCTTGTAAGCTTACATGAGTCTAAAGCTTCTCTTAATCAGAGTTTGCCCTTTCCCTTACCCCCTGAAACCAACAGTGTTGCACAAACTGGTCATTAAGCATTTGTTACCTCTTTCCACTTTTTTTCTTTTAATTTATAAAAAGTGTCGCGTTGGCATTTAATGGACTTAAATCCTGTTGCCAGCGCCTGTCATTTTTCCTGCTCTATGTTTAAACTTTCCCTTTTTGAATGATTCAACTATTACTGCACAGAGAAAATGACATTCACTACTATATTCAAAATCACTCTGAAAATAGCTGAAGATCTTAACAAAACTGAAGTGCAATTTGACACGTTAATTTCTTTCTCATGACACTCAGTTCTGTAGTTTGCTCTGAGCTCTCACCGTAAGCATAGCCTAAGATCACCCCAGCCTTTCTTTCTGTCTTATAATGTGTTCAGAAGCTGATTTATCCTCATATTCTGTATCCGTTGATGCCTGTGCTACTGAAATATAAGTCTATCCTTTTCAAGAGCAGTCAATACCACATTCCCACTATCAACTTACTTCTTATGAAATATTTTATTCCCATCAATAAATAATGTGCCCCGAGGTGTATTTTGTCAAAGCCTCTCCTCTCAGGAGTTTCCAGTGTCACTGAACGCAGGAAGCTATTGTTAGATGCTCTCTCTCTCTCTCTCTCGGACTGACGGACCTCCTGTACCCAGTTCTTCTGTTCGGGAGCTGTCCATCTTCTCTCCTGCTCAAAGCGACCTCTCACTGCCTGCTGAGCTCAGAGAAACACCCCCAGTGATCCCGTGCTCCTGTCACTTCTCTCACACACACACAAACACCGCCTCGTTCCCTGTCAGAAGACCATTTCTCAGATTTACTAAAGGGTCGACGAGAACTCAACTTCATCCACCCACCCACCCACCCACCCAATAATCCTTCTGCATCAAGAGTCTGCAGAAATAAGTAGGATATAAAGAGGATATGAAATATCAACTCAAAGGCAATGACTTTGCTTCTAATAAAATATTAAGATATTCTCAGAAAGTTCTACTGTTTCTATTTCATTGTGTACTAATGCTTTAAATGTTGCCTAATTTTTGAAAAGATGATCTCAGTGAAGCAACATGGCCATCAGTCAGATTATTTTATTCCCTAACTAAATGATTCCCAAACGTGCAACCAATGGAATTTATTTCTAAAACATGTTTCTGAGAAACACATATGTTGCCCCTTTAACCAAATCTTTGTGGTTTCTGCCATTTGCATAGTGACCTTGCAGGATTCAATCCCTTGAGGCAGTATCATCAGTCTCAAAGCCCCCGCAGTTAGCTCATGCCCCTACACACGTCTCCTTAAACCGCCACCTGGTGACGTTTAAACTCATGCTCAGGCTTTGGTGAAGCTGCTGACCTTTAACCCCTCAGTCTCCATAGTTTCAGCAGAATTTCCCCCGAAGTCCACCCAGGCAGTGGCTGTTTTCTGCACCAACTGTGCCCATGCCCACAAAGGCCTGGTCGTGGGATCAGGAGTTGTCACAAGGCCTGGCAGTCGTTTCTAAAAGCACACGCCCTCCCCGTTCCCTCCTACAAGGTACTAGCTCTGAATCCGCAACTTCAGGACGCACTCACCTTCCTCCTCCCTAACGATCATCTTTCTTTTCTTGGACCCCTTTTTCTTTCCTCTTATTGCTCCAAGGCTTTGAGTGGCCACTTCTCACAACTCCTCCCAGCACAGCGCTGGGCGATGCCAGCGGCCACGCCGAGGGCCCTCCCTGTGTCTCAGCCCGTCCACGTCCTCTGCTTCTGCTCAGCGGTGGCACGTCCAGAAACCCCAGCCGCTCGCACTCTCGGGAGCACAGAACAGCCCACAGCGGCCATTGCTTTCAAGATGCAGCCAAACACCCCCCTCGGCAGCACCCTCCCCTCCCTCCAGAAAGTCCAGCAGCAAATGGCCTCGGGCCACCTACACCTTCAACCCATCAGTCCTACCGCGTGTCCAATGTTCCTTATCACCCCCACCCCTGACGTCCTCCTCTCTAGCCTTACCAGCTTAAATTCCTTAGTACATTACTTTAATTTCTTTTGGGCACAAACCCACAATTTGCTCCCTTCACAGGATGTACTCGCATGAATCCCAGTCTTGGTTTAAGCAGAATCTCCGGCTCCTCGGGGTCCGAACGCACAAAGTTGCGTAAAGCACACAGCCGTGCGAGCCCGGACACAGTTCGTGCCCTCTCATCAGGCGGGAACTCGGTGGTACCCAGCACCCATCTCCCTGGTCACTCCCTCCCCGCATTCCTGGAAGAACATCTCAGACCACGTCTCCTCAACCCCCTCCCCTCATCCTTACTCAGTTTGCGACCTGTTTTTCTCCGTTTCTCAGAAAAATAACAGACAGAAAGAAATAATAGATATTCCACAAACTCCAGCCGTGATATTTGTATCTCCGTTTAGGCTAGAAAGTGTTCTAGGCACAAAGATGTCTTTTAAAATCTTGCTTTGTTTAAGGAACACACACAGAGAGAGATGACATCCTCATCTGTTAGTTCTATGACTCCTTAACTTCCAGGTAAGGAACCCAGTGTAAGGACGGGCAGACCAATGAAAGACTTCAGTGAAAGCAGGATCGGTGAGTATCCGTCAAAAACAGAATGCACAATACCTTCGTTTGTGTTCTATTTCATCATTTATCCATAATACACATATCCACTGACCCCCGACTATGGGTAAGGAAGTACTCAATAAATGTTGAATGAACAAATGCATTGACACACAGGAGGAAGGAATAGATTCTAAAATACAGCATAAAACTCCAGGCAACTTTTCATTAAACAGTTAAACAACACTTTAAAAAACCTCTTCCAATGTTAGTGCTATCAGTGGCATTTTACAATTTATTGTCCCAGGTGAGAGAGGGCTTTATTTTTCATTTAAAAAAAAACTTTAATTACCAGGAGTATCTGTGTCAAATATTTATAATAACCATGTTTCAGAACGGCATACAAATATACTTTATTTCATAGTAAGCTAGTGACCACTTACAAGGCTAAAGAAATCTAAATATAATTTAATATAAAATAATGTTACTCACTTTTACATAAATGATATGTTGATATTTCTAAAAGTGGTTACATAGAACATGTTCTAAGAATAATTCTTAAAGAAAAAATTTCAAAACTAAAAAATGGTGAAAATTTCTTAACTGAAACCTACGTAAGTGTAAACATGTAAATAAAAGCATAAGGGAGATAGCAAAATTTGCTAAAGCAAGAACATATTTTCCTACCAAAAAAAATAACCTAAACACAGACTTTACATTCTGCACCAAAACTGACTCAAAATGGATCACAGACCTAAATGTAAAACACAAAAAAATAAAATTCCTAGAAAGTAGCATAAATGTAAAACACAAACTATAAGATACCTAGAAAATAATGTTGGGGAAAACACAGATAACCTTATGTGTGGCGGTGCCCTTTTAGATACAATAACAAAGGCAGAATCCATGAAAGAAATACATGATAAGCTGAACTTCTTTAACATGAAAAACTTCTGCTCAGTAAAAGACAATGTTAAGAGAATGAGAAGACAAGCCACAGACTGGGATAAAATATTTGCAAAAGACACAGAGACATAATGGACTGTTATCCAAAACATACAAAGAATACTTAAAATTCAAACATAAACCTGATTTTAAAATGTACCAAAGATCTGAACAAACATCTAAGACGATACACAGATAGCAGATCAGCACATGAAAAGATGTTCCACATCAGCTGTCATCAGGGAAATGCAAAAAACAACAACGAGATACCACTACACACCTATGAGAATGGCCAAAATCCAGACACTGACATCACCAAATGCTGGTGCAGATGTGGAGCAACAGGAACTCTCATCACTGCTGGTGGGGATGCAGGATGGTGCAGCCATTTTGGAAGACAGTTTGGTGGTTTCTTAGAAAGCTAAACATTCTCATCACACATCCAGCAATTGTGCTCCTTGGTATCGACTCTAAAGAGCTGAAAAGTTATGTCCAGATAAAAACCTACACGTGGAAGTTTAGAACAGCCTTATTCATAATTTCCGTAACTTGGAAGCAACCAACATGTCCTCCAGTAGTTGATGAATAAATAAACTGATACGTCCATCGAGACAATGGAATATGACTCAGCACTAAAAAGAAATGAGCTATCAAGTCGTGAAAAGACATGAAAGAACCTTAAATGCACATGACTAAGCGAAAGAAGTCAGTTTGAAAAGGCTGCAGATTGTATGATTCCAACTATATGACCTTCAAGAAAAGGCAAAACTGTGGAGACAGCAAAAAGATCAGTGGTTGCCAGGGGTTTGGTGGGAGGAAAGCTGAACAGGCAGAGCACAGAGAATTTTCAGGGGAGTGAAGATAATTTCTCTAATATTATAGTCATGGATACATATCATTATACATCTGCCCAAACCCATGAAACGCCAAGAGTGAGCCCTAAGTAAACTATGGACTTTGGGTGATGATGTGTCACTGTGGGTCCATCAATTGTAACAAATGTACCATCTGGTGGGGACGTTGATGTTGATGGTTGATACAGAGGTATAAGGGAAGGCTCTGTATCTTCACCTCAATTCTGTTGTGTGCCTTAAATTTCTCTAAAAAAATAGTCTTTTTAAAAAGAACATAATTTCCAATTGTAGTTCAATTTTGAAATATTTTCATAATTTAAATACCAACGCCAGTCACTTTTTCCCACTGAAAGTTGACATGAGTGACTGGTCTTTATTCGAGTGCGTTTTTACATTTTTACATCACGGCCTCAAGAACTCTGTCAGCAAACTCTCCGGAGCACCAGCTGAGAGGACCATTCCAAGCAGCCCACCTGCCCTGTTCCTGGATAATTTCCAAAGAAGCTATAACAATACATTATTCTAGATAAAACCTGCTTAATTCTTTAAATACCAATTTTTAAAATCTGAAACTAGCTTCCAACCAGACACGACAAATGAAAACCTCAACTTTTCATCTTTTAACATTAATTCATCACATTTTAAGAGTCTGTCATATAAGTATCACAGATGAGCTCCACAAAGGCAGCTGCCAAAAGACAAAGTGTGCTGTAAATTTTTAAAATTACCCCGTTGACAAGGTTGATTCCCAGATTTATAACAATGGATTATAAAAAAAAATATTGCCGCTCTTTTTTATTTTATTTTATTTTTTGCGGTACGTGGGCCTCTCACTGCTGTGGCCTCTCCAGTTGCGGAGCACAGGCTCCACATGCAACAGGCTCAGCGGCCATGGCTCACGGGCTCCCAGCCGCTCCGCAGCATGTGGGATCCTCCCGGACCGGGGCACGAACCCGCGTCCCCTGCATCGGCAGGCGGACTCTCAACCACTGCGCCACCAGGGAAGCCTGCCGCTCTTTTTTAAAGTAACTTTTAAAACCTTTGGTGAAATAATCAAAAGGAAATATACTAGCATCTTAAATCAGTATATATGCTTTATCACCCCTGAAAGCTATTACCACAGAGCATACCTGAATAAAATATGGTTTCGGCAAACACACAAATCCTATGAATCCCCCCCAGTCTGCTCCCTAAAGAGGTGGAACAGGCAACTGCAAATAGGGCTCAGGGTTCCAAAGATTTCCCAGGGCTCTTCCAAGATCTCCAGCTGGTTTTTATACAGATTTATACAGGTTTCAGTGGTCTGTTAGCTAACTGATAAACTGAGGGCTACTGACCTGCTCTGACTTAGGGGTTCTGCCAACACGCCCACCTTTATTCCCAAGGGAAGGGAACAACTGGTTGGGTTTTCGTGAACGAGACCCGGGATTCTGGCAGGAAACCCCAGGGCTGCAGGGTTGCTGGCGATGCTTCACAGGACTCGCCTGCCTCCACAGGAGGTGGAGGATGGAAACGGGACGGGCAATGTCCAAGGCTCTCCATCCCCTCCCAACACCCCGTGAAAACGGTTCCATTACAGACCTGATCGCGACCCCTCTATGTCAGGTGAAACACAGAGATGGAGAAATGACAGTCGGGGATATCTCTCAAGGCTGCTTTCGAAGGAAAAGAGAAATGCCATGCGGCATCATCGAGAGACGTCGGAAATGAGCCTCTCATCCCTGCTCCCTGGATTCTACGCTCTTCGTCAAATACATGTACCAGATCTATGAGTATAAATCTAGAAGAACTGCATCCATGGCCTGTGCACCTGCCTTATACACGTTATCAGCACACCCAAGGACACTGAGTAATGAGATTTTCTCCCCTATTTTCAGGCCAGTCCACTATCAAGTGATTTGCCTGCTTGATTATATCGATTTTGCATCTTGGCAGCAGGTAGAAAGAATCAATGTGAAAAGGTCAGCGTGTCAGGGGAGGGACCGCAAATCCCATACAGGTGGTTGCAGGGGTGAAAACACGCCCAAGCCAGCGGATGCCTCTCCACTCTCTTCGGCCCAGACCGCGCGCTCATCTACCGACTTTTCCCTGTGGTGTCGCTGTTCAGTCTCACCTAGAAACTCTGCAGACCTCGTTCTACAGAATAACCCAGCACGTGCTTCTCAATCGTGTGTCTCCTAGCTGCACTGTTCACACTAAGGCACCCTTGCATTTGGGGAAACCTCATGAAATGTTCACTGTTATCTTTCAGGTTTTAACTCTTGGTCAAATACACGTTTGCATAAGTTAAAAGTCCCTACTTTTGGACAAAACCTTAACTCCCCTACTCATCCACCCTCAGCAGACCCTCTAATTACACAGATTAGGATGAACATGTAGACCAGACAGGGTGTAAGAAGGAGGCACACCCAGAGGGTTAACGGATAAAACCTTACCCAGGCGGCTCTTCAGAGAGGAGCTGGTGGGATTCAGGGCACAGATGAGGGTGGTCACGCAACAAGGTTCAGGCAGCAGCGGGAAACCCATCACCTTCTTAAAGACACGGTGCACGATGGGGGCTCAGAGCCAAAGGGAAGCCAGACCCCGGGAGGGCTCCACCCCCAGGACCTTGGCCAGAGGGTGACCAGGCGTCTGCCCACGAAAGGAGAGGGTAGGACGGCCTCTCAGCCGCAGGGCCGGGTCCCCTGGGGGTGCCCACCCCTGCTCCGAACCCAGTTGGATGCCAGACCACAGAGTGTGGGAAATGCAGTTTGCAGGACATCCTGAGATGCAGAGCAAGGGAGAACCATGCAGAGAAGGACCGTGACACGGCACGTGGAAAATAACCTGCATAGAAAGAAGGAAAGAGAAGAGACCGCTCTGAACTGTTTCCCAGAGACTAAAGAGTAATAGATGAACATCCATCCCCAGGAACGCTGGACCAGCCTCCAGCTGCCCTCTAAAAGCAAACCAGGGAAGCCAGAAGCCAATGAAACAAGCCAACAAAGGACCAAAACAAACATTATCTGAAGGTACTGAGGACCCAGCCGTGGGCCAGGGAGGCAGGGTCCAGGTGCTGGGAGAGGGCTCACCTCCCACAGGCCGGCGTCTGTCTCTAAACCAACAGAGATGCTAGGAAGCTGGGCAAGGATCTGAACAGTTTCCCCCCATTTCTTAAGGAAGTGACACCCAGGTGTCCAGGCTTCTAGGACAGCCAAGACTGAGGATTCAGGACCCTCAAGAGAAGGCAGAGTGAAAAAAAAAAAGAGAGGGCAGAGTGGACACGTGAGCTATGCACACACCTCCTCTGGGTCCCGCGTCCTCATCAGGCCACGCGGGGCAGGTGCAGAAGAGCCCACAGCACCGGGTGTGAAGAGGCGAGAATGTAGTGGAACCTTCACGGGGGCCTGGGGGATAAATCATGGCAGATGGGGCCTGCCAGAGAACAGGCGATCGATTCCCAAGACTTTCACTTGGGACCACTGAAAATAGAGTACCCCTGGATCTACAGAGAAGCAGAAATACACCGAGTGTTGTAAGTACTGAAGCTCCGCCTCGATAACGCTCCCACTTGGTGATAGGAAGGTGATGCATACCCCTGCGTCGACGTCTCATCCAGAGCCTTTGCGGTTGGTCACACCAAGACTCCAGCCGCAGAAAATAAACAGGCAGAGCAGGAGAGGTGACCAAGAGGGAAAACGAGCCCTAGAAGTACACTCAGAGTTGATCCAGATGTTGGAATTATCAGACACAAGTGTTAAAATAATTATAATTGATATGCTCAGAAAAATAGCTGGCATTATGCTAAATGTCACCAGGGAACTAGAGTCTATAAAAAGAGCCAAGTGTAAACTCTTGACATAAAAAACACAGTATATGAAATTATGAATTCAATAGGCTATATTAGACAAGGGGGTGGCAAACCTCAGCCTGTGGGCCACATCTGGCAGACTCTTGGTTTCGGTAATTAATTTTTATTGGAACAAAATCGTATCCATCTGGTTACCTACTGGCTATGACTTTGTTGTGTTATAATGCCAAGTTTTCTAGTTGTGACCAAGGCTATAAAAGCATACGATATTTACTCCCTGGCCTTTTACAGAAAAAGATCACTGATCCACGGATTAGGAAAAGAATAGACAACTGCAATAAAGTTCAGGAGAAAATCTCCAGAATGAAGCACGAGGAGAATCTTTATAAATGAAAATAAATAAGGGAGCATAAAGATATAACAGGTTGGGCTTCCCTGGTGGAGCAGTGGTTGAGAGTCCGCCTGCCGATGCAGGGGACACGGGTTCGTGCCCCGGTCCGGGAAGATCCCACATGCCGCGGAGCGGCTGGGCCCGTGAGCCATGGCCGCTGAGCCTGCATGTCCGAAGCCTGTGCTCCTCAACGGGAGAGGCCACAGCGGTGAGAGGCCCGAGCACCGCAAAAAAAAAAAAAAAAAAAAAAAGATATAACATGTGTCCAGATAATAAGGTCTAATTTATGCCACTGTAATGAAAAGAGAGAAGGTGATGCTGACATAATACTTGAATAATGGCTGAGATTTTCTAAAAGTGGTGAAAATATCATGCTATAGGTTCAAGAATCATCACGGACACCAAGCAGGGAAACACAAGCAAACATAAGATGAAGCAAACTCAAATATAAGGTATAGAAAACTCAAACATAAGATGAAGCAAACTCAAATCTAATGAGCAGCTGAGGGGGGTACTAGGAGTTTAACCTTCTTTGGCTAACAGCAAAACTGACAGTTTACTGTTATCCACTCAAATGACAAAAGCCAGAAGACAATAAAATAACCTCTCTAAATTCCAGAAAGAACATGACTGCCAAAAAGAATTCCATGCCCATATCCTTTGGTTTGAAGAATAAAAATAAGTTTTTCCAACCAAACTAAAACTGAGTGAAGTCATCAGAAGTAGACTCTCATTGGAAAGAATGAGAAGAAGTGGTTCTTCAGGTGCAAGGATATGGCAGAGAAAAGCACTCAACTCGGTAAGGCATAGAGTAATGGGAAAAAAAAACATGTGGATAAATTTAAATAAATCATAACTGTAAGAACAATAACAGTCTGTCATGGAGAACAAAACACATGCAATTAAAATAGAGGTGAGATAGTCCATGATTCAGAAATCCCAGTCCTATAGATGTGCCGAGAGCTACATACACACACACAGGTGTGCGCGCACACATGTGCACACAGTCTACACACGCACACGTACATACACACACAAATACATCCAAAGACATGAGAAGAAAATTCACTGCAATATTAATTTTAATTTCTAAAACTGGAAACCGGGTACACATGTGCCTCCCCAAAGCCAATTCCAGTTACGGCTAAGACGCACAGGACAGCAACGCCTATCGCTCCCACTTGAAAAGTGAGAAGAAGTCAGAGAACTCTGAGAGCACATGTGTTCAGTCCATCTGTTAAGTCATCCAACGGGACTGAAGGAAACCGCCAGGCACGGACTTCCAGATCAGGGTCAATGCTTCCACGGCCACCTCGAGCCCCGGGCGCGGGTGGATACAAGAGCAAACCCGCCGTAAAGAAGAGTTGGTAGAAGACATAACAATTCAAGTGCCGCTTGTGGGCCTTGGTCTGGGTCAGGGGTAGAATTCAGAGAAGCCCTATCACAGGGCAGTCCTCATCCCACCAGCCCTCCGCAGGGCCCCGAGCTGGCTCCTCAGGGGCAGCTGGGGAGGCCGGACTGGGCTGGAAGCTGGGGCACAGCTTAGGAGGCTGAGAGAACGGTGACCCTCACAGGAGGGCAGGAGCCGCCCAAGGCCAGGGTCACGGCGGGAGGTGGGTGGGGCTCTGCTCCAGGGCGAAGCGGCAACCCCTCTCCACCAGCCTCTGTGAGTTCTACTGAGCGAGCGTGCCGCGCATGTGATCGTTCTTTGCGTGTGTATGTGATTATAATTAATCCGAAATATAAACGGGCTAGATGCAGATGCTAACGGGATTCTAAAGCTTATGTAACAGAATGAGACTCACACATCTTATTCAACAGGTTTCTTATCAGAGTATCTCCATAATCACCTGTAAATCCAACATAATTATTTCCTTACTTTTCCTTTGGTTACTAGACTGTTGGAGTTTCTCCTATCTCTCACGTCCACCCTCAGTGAAATAAATTCAGCCCAATGACACCCTGAAATACCCCCATTACTCACTGTAAATACAAGGCTGCATAGGTTTAAGGGCTGAAATGTTCCTGTGAATTATTTATAGGTTGAGAGACTGTCTCATTTATCCCGACTGTGTCTATGGTCTATGTTTGCTTATGGAGCATTTTCAACTGTAAAATTCACGTCAATGGACCCTCTCCTGAGTCCCAGCTGCCACCCCCGTTAAACCTGAAATAGACAAACTGCTCATATTTCCTTGAAAAAGCTTCATCGAAGTGGCATTATGCCCTGTTTTACAAGTACGTTAAGTTCTTTTTCCACCAGAAATAAAGAGCAACTTGGCCACCAAGTTGTTCAGGAAACAGAAACGCTGGTTTCTTAGGGCCGTTCTGTTACTTTCCTCTGAAATACTCAAATGTCACTAGCAAATCTAGGAGAAGGAATTTCACATAATCCTGACCAGGTTTCCAGTATTTACGCCTCTTCTTTTCTAGGACCTGCCCTGGTTCCCACTCCTGTCCTTAGAGGACTTCAGGCTCTGCCTCGTCGCCCTGACACCAACCTCTCCCTTGGATTCACCCACAGCCTCATGGAGAAGGTCACCGCGGCTCCGGAGCAGACGAGAGGGGCACGAGAGCGAATATACGAAAGCCAGTCCCCTGCAGTTCTGTGCTCTGAACCACAAGGAGGAAAAGCGACATTTCGTTTCAGCTACCGGAGCCTCAAACACGATCTGTAAGGGCAACCGTGGGGTTAAACCAGCAAGACTCCCACTGGTTTGGGGAGAACTTGGCTCTGACACAGGCGGCGGGTCCCTTCTGGTCCCTCACCATCCCTCACCCATAAAAGGCAGGATGCAGCAATCATCCGCTGTACAAGACAAAACTCAGGTGCAAAGACACAGTGAGCCTTGAAAGAACTGCTGATAAGTTAAGTACAGGTTAGAACAGATGTTTTGGATGGAACATTCCTGGGCCTTATCAAGGAAGTCTTCATTCTAATGAAGAATTTTCATTCTAATTTTCCTTAACGATTACTTTCACCATCTGAAAATAAAAGGTTACTGAAATTTGTTGGAAAGAATAAAAAAGGAAATGCCTGTTGGTATTATACCTTATGATTTAACCAAATAGCCGTCTCTAAAAGAATTTCCACCGAAGTCACTGAAATCATCATGACAGATACTTACATAATTATACAACAGAAATAAGAAACCAGCAGTGAAGGCCTGAGGCTGACATCAGTCAGATCTGTTCAGTGCATACTGTAAAAACAGTGAATTTGGGGGCTTCCCTGGTGGCGCAGTGGTTCAGAGTCCGCCTGCCGATGCGGGGGACACGGGTTCGTGCCTCAGTCTGGGAAGATCCCACATGCCGCGGAGCGGCTGGGCCCGTGAGCCATGGCCGCTGAGCCTGCGCGTCTGGAGCCTGTGCTCCGCAACAGGAGAAGCCACAACAGTGAGAGGCCCGCGTACCGCAAAAAAAAAACCAGTGAATTTGAAGTGTTGAGGCAGACTGTTATTATGTCTGTAATTTACCACCATGCCTATTCCTCCCTATCGTCTTATACGTTTAATAATTTCCATTACCTGGCTGAGCCCTGAAGGCCTGTCGATCACCACTACTGTCGACCAACCTTCTTCCTTCTTACCAATGCCCGAAAGTCTCAACAGAAACAAAAAACAAAAAGGAAAGAGAAATTCCTTACTGCTGAGAATCCCTACAAATGTCCCAAGATTTCCACTGAAGTATCTTGTTCTGTGAACAAAGTTGCACTTGAAGTCCACGCATGGTGGGCTCTGGGTTTCTATGAAGGAGCGCCGTAAACTGATGCATAGATATAGGTGTCTTCGTACACTAAGACGCAAGTGTCAAAATCACACCATATTCAACAGGCACAAGAGTCTGTGACCAACCAGAGCGACTCTGGAGCCACGTCAGCCTGGGTTCCTGCTCCCGGACCCTCCAGCCTCAAGTGACCTCAGATGTGTCACCTACCACCAGGTCTCAATTTATGATAACAGTATTTATCCGTAGGGCTGTCTTGGGGATTAAATAAACTCATATTTGCAAAGCACACAGCGTCTGACATGTAGTAAATTACACAACTTTAGCTCTTAGAGTTATTATGAATACCTCTGTCCAAAGAGCATTCCTGGAAACAAGAAGAACCACACTCTGGCTGTCTTGTTATGTAACAACGACTTGAAAATCAACCCTGACTGCTAAAATAACTTTTGAAATCAAATAATTCAATCACTCTGAATGTTTGTACTGTGTTGTGTATGTAGCAATTTCTGCTGGCATATCCATCCATTCAAGAAATAATGTAGATTTTTTGTGTGTGTCCTGGTGTTTAGGATTTGTGACTGAATTTACCCCGCACAGGATTCATGGACGCCCCCCACTCAGAGGGTATCATCCTGCAGGTCCAAAATCACACGATTGCATCGCATAGTTCAACGAAGTTAGACGCTTTAATTTAACGGAAGCTAATAACGACAAAAACACCCATATCTAAATCTATATATTTAAATAACATAGAATTCATATAATTGTGTGAATACCCAAAGTGGTTTTTGGAATACTGACATTTAGTGCACAAGACTTTTTCAGGTTAAAGAAGGTCTTTTCCTGTAAATGGCTTATACTTCTCCCATCACATCACAGGATGGATAATAATATACCTTCCTCATCAGACTCTCTCTTTCAGCCAGTTCTCACACTTTAGGCTGCCCACTGTGCCTTCCCCAGAGTTTTGTGTAACAGCCTTAGGTGAGAGATGCCAGAATCCACTGGTGTCTCATAGATTTCTTCTCAGGTTTCAGGTAAGAAAAGTGAATCAAATGTAAGAGACATTAGTTAAGAGACGAGGGAACACTGAAAGCGAGAGTGGAGGACTACACTGTGTCTGACAGGATTCCTGGCTTTATGTAATTGCAGAGCAAGATTTTATACTAGTGACTTCGAATCGTGGGTAAATCACTAGGCTTTATGTTCGGCTACTAACCCTCCATTTTTCACATCCTTAAAGAACAGAGACAGAGCCATGACTGTGACTGTCCTCTGTTCCAAAAGAGCCATTTCATTTCGACTGTGGGAGCCGCAAGGAAGACTTTTTTTTTTTTTTGGCCGCAACGCGTGGCTTGTGGGATCTTAGTTCCCAGAGCAGGGATGGATCTCGGGCCCTCAGCAGTGAGAGCGCCGAGTCCTATCCACTGGACCGCCAGGGAGTTCCCCAAGAAAGATTTTTAATGGCAAAACTGTTTCAGTGGTTCTGAAATGTCTCACAAAGAAGTCATGCCCCGTGAGATATTAATATAGGGAGCATATTAATCCATAATATCCTTAACAAAAAATATTACGACTATGAACAAATAGTACAATAGAACGTAAAATCGCTCCTATAAACACAAATAACTGCAAAATAATACAAAAATAAACCTGCGAACTTAACCATGCAAAACTGTTATTCCAAGTCCCCTGTTAATAATTTTCACGAGTGTATTTGTTTTGCTAGCAGATTCTAATAAAAAAAAATGTAAAGCGCCATGCGTTCACGTGTTCCTCCCTGTAGACTGGATTAAAAGTTACTATTGCCTTCTTTAGGGGTAGAATACCTCAGTGAACATTACAAATGACAGTGCGGGATGAAGCACAGTCTTACTGTCCTGGCGAGGTCACCACAGATTCAGACAGACGTGACACACCACTGACATGACACCCACACACGTCAATCAACCCTCCGTCTCTTACAGCTGGTGTCTGAAGGGTGCAGTAAACGCCATGAAGAGATATACGTGTGAGATTCACAGTCTCCACACAACTCAATTAGACAAGTCCTGGAGACCATTAAAATCACAGAACACATTCTCAATATTTTCTCATCAGTCCTGCTAAAGAACAGTAATCAACTCATAAAACGTACTGAGTACTGCAGTGTCTTTTCCAAAATCTTTTTCTTGTATTCAAGACAATAGTAACATGAGCCTCAGGAACATGGGAAACAGAACTAGACTCTGTTATGAAATGATTAAATAACAAACCCTATATTGAGTTTTCAGAAGTAAGGGAACAGTAAAAAGAAAAAAAAGGTTAAAAAAAGTCATGTTCTCAAAACCAGTGTTGTAAAAGCAAACAGAAGGTAGAAGGGGCAGAGAGGGCGGTATACAGAAAGTTTGAAAACATTATGCCAGTTTTTAAGAAAAGGAGGAAGACAAAACACCAATGCAAAAGTTAAATAGCATTTAAAGTGGTAAATTACACTTTGCTATTACGATGCGAAGACTGCCTGTTCTGAAGGCTGTTATACAGGAATGTCACACAAGCTCACAGGCTAATGAGTAACAACACAGGTAATGGAACTCATCATATTTATGCATCTCTGAAAGTCCAGCATCGACTCTTAAAGGGCGTCCTGCTTTCAGACTTACAGTCGCCACTGACTAGTGAAGACTGCCTGCCTCCTCCCTGGTAAGGCACAGACGGGGCTGCTCCAGTCTCCGAGGAAGGCGTCAAGGGCTGAAGGTGAAGCACACGGATCTGCAGCAAAGCACACCGTCTACACTCCAGGCTGGATCTAGTCACTATTCAAAACCGCCGACCACGTGCCTGAGTCAGAAAGCTCTGTGCTTCCAGGCCGGGCCCTGCACTGTCCCCAGGCCCCCTCACTCCAAGTGACAGCCTGGAGAAACCCCGCCCACATTACCACGCCTCCCGCCACGCCCCGAGCTGGAGCCCACGTCCCCTATTACATCTCCTTCCCCGGTCGAGCGGACAGAGGCTCCCCGCCATTCCTCCCGCCTTTCTGTCCTCCTCTCCTCCTGACCGATCGACGCTTCAAAGACCCCCCACCTCAAGACGAGTCCTGGGACCACTTTTCCTTCCCACCTCTCACTCCCCAGGCTCCTGGGGCTTGGGATGAAAATCCAGCCTGTGTTTGCCCATGTCAGGGTCTCTCCACGTACTCCTACCTCACTCGCCTCTCAGGCTGGCTCCTAGGAGGCCCCCAAATCAGCGAGTCCCCCAAATCAGCGAGTCCCAAGCCCCTGCGTCCCCCAGGGTGGGCTGCGCTCCAGTGAGACGGCAGTTCACGGAAGGGCAGCCCTGTTCCTCTCGCCGCTGTCACCACGACCACGGGCACATCTTGATGTCACCACGACCAATAACAATGTAAGATATTTTTTAATGACTGAATTATACAACACTGTATTGTAAGCATATCGTGAGGAAAGATTAGACCCCAAGGTGCTTTAAGATAATAAAATACAATCTCTATTTAAAAGATGTTTTAACTCAAGGTGGAGCTAATTCTAAGGAGCAGGTTACAGGTGTCATTGACATCTGCATTCATCAAGCGAGTACAGGGATACCGTGCACGAGGCTCTGGGACTGAGGGTGAACAGAAACCAACAAACCCCAAGTGGGGCATTTCCTGTAAACTCACGCTGTTCGAATAACTCTGAGGCTCAGGTCATCTTGTAAATGTTACTCGGTCTTTCTGCCACACACACACACAGACTCGCTCAGGATCTCAGGGTGGGTGACAGTCATTTACCTTCGTTGTTTGTGGCTTAAGTTTTCCTTTTCTCCCCAGCATGCTAAAAATCAATAAAAACAAAGACTTGAAAACAACCTTACGGTTACCAAAGGGGAAAGGTGGGGGTGGGGAGGATAAATTAGGAGTTTGGGAATGACATGTACACGCTACTATACATAGAATAAACAATCAACAAGGACCTACTGTAGAGCACAGGGAACTGTACTCTGTATTCTGTAATAACCTATATGGGAAAAGAATCTGAAAAAGAACAGATACCTGTATATGCATAACTGATTCAACCTGCTGTACACCTGAAGCTAACACAGGATAAATCAACTATACTCCAATATACAATAAAAATTAAATTTAAAAAAATAAATAAACCAACCCAAAGACAAAAACATGTACTCAACTGCGGCATGAAAACCAGGAGCCTTTCAAGATGGCTGCTCCAGGGCCCCCTCCTCCCTGACTGGCCACGGAGGCCCGTCCTGCCCTAAACACACCACGTGACTGCCCTCAGTGGAAAACAATTTAGACAGCATTCAAGCCTGGGTCAAAAATAAAAGATACAGTCAAAACAAACGAGAAGAAACATAAAAAAAAAGACCATAGGGCTTCCCCGGTGGCGCAGTGGTTGGGACCCCAGAGGACAGAGAGATGGACGGAACACTTGGACTTAGAAAGAGCCTGTGGGGCGGGGGGCCCTCAAGACCGGGAATCTGTGGACACGTGGCAGTGTTGGCATCCATGCCCTCTCCTGCCTCTCCTCCTCCTTGTTCAGGTTGGCGCTGCCCTGGAGCGTGGATGTCAGCGTGTTTTGCAAGAGGGCTGCCAGGTTCTTGGATGTCTTTTGGAGGAACGCGCCGCCCGGGTGGGGGCGCCGTTACGTGCACGTACAGGTCCTCCTGGCAGGGGCCCGTGTCTCCGCAGTCCTCCCAGACGTGCAGCTTGTGCCGGCGCTGCGTGTAGGCATTCTGCCGCCGCGCCCCGGGCATCTTCTCCAGGTGGGACCCCGAGGAGCAGCGTTGGTGAAGGCTTTGAGGCAGACGTCACATTTGTAGGGGCGAATGCCTGTCCGACCGCCGTTCCAGCCCTTCCTTTGGCATCCCAGCCCAGATCTTGACTTTCTACTTGTGAGCAGAACATAAGGGAAGGGTTTTCAGAGGGCTTTGTTGCCTCAAATATACATATACAGTATTTAATTCTTGGCGACTGATTTGAATTTTCCTCGACGTAATATCAAAGTCTAGATGAAAAGTGAAAAGACCATTCATTCATTCTATAAGTTTATCCATGAAGGCTAAAAATGCATACACAGCCAACGTCTTGTTTTAAGCCTTCATTTCCACTAGCATTCAAAATAGAGTAAATATCTGTAAATTTTTCAAAACGTGAAATGTTCAATTTCAAAATGTGATGCACACTGAAGGAAAAAATAATTTCTGTTCTTACCATCTTTTTCCCTAGAAAGAGCACGCATCAGAAAGAATAGCTTCAGATTTTCCTCAGTGGAAGATAATATTCAATCAGCTTCAAAAATGAGTAGTTTCAACCTCCCTCATCCTTCTGCAGCCCCACTGGAGAGGGGTCACATGTCTTCGCCACTTAGGAACATTCTACCAAGTACTGCGTGAGTCATATCGTTGAGAACGTCCTGGAAATTCACAGCAATTCAAGGCCAGGTGCATAGGCAATATTCCACAATTTTTTTTCAATATAGACACATTGACGTATTTATTATCCTACATAAAATGTGTGTTTGTGTGTGTACAAAACTGAGTTAGGCTGTTTTAATCCACCTGAGACTACAACAAATTTTTAAGATTTACTGTTAAATGAATACCTGTCAAGGGAATGAGTGCGTACAGCAAATCCATCTGCACAATGCCACTCCCCCTTCCTCCTACCTCTGACTTGATCAATCAGTAAACCAGAAAGAGCGTCTGTATTCTTTTGATGTCCTATTAGGAATGAACAACTTTGGAAAATGTAAACTTAAAAAACTCCTTCCGAAGCGGCAAACCAGAGGAGAGCAAGGAAAGGACCATTAACCAGTGGCTGAACCTGCGTATAGGGCCAGTATTTTCCCTCTACAGCGGTGGTTCTCAAGTGTAGACGTCAGGACCACGGGCCGTCACCCGGGATGTTGTCAGAAAACACACCTTTAGCCCCACCATCAACCGGGAGGCTGAGAACCCCCCTGTAGGGCCCAGGAGTTACCAAAGCCCCATGGGGTTCTCACGTTAGGAAAGTTCCAGAACGATTGTTCCGTGACCATGTGTGAACAGAGGGGTGTGATGTGTGTGTGGTGTGTGTGTTCTCACACACAGACCCGTACTGTCGCCAGCACTCAAAGTACATACTCATTTGCTACATGGTTTCCAAACTCCCTTCTAATAATGGAAATACTTCTGTAAATGTGAGGATATAAAAATACCAAGTCAAGGGAGGCAACGAGTACTGGGCTGAACCGTCTCCGCAGTGGGCACGACTGGCCTGGAAAGTGGCCTGGGAGGGCACCGGCATCGGTCACCTCCACCTCGGCACGCGGCTCAGCATTTCTCACAGGAGCCCACTGTCAGCAGAGTATAAAGCATATTTGTGTGTTTTCGCATCTTGCAGTAGGTCTACTTCTCAAGAGTGAGAAAGGTCCCATGGTCCTGTATCCCAGCCGCAAAGCTCTTCCCGAGGAGCCTGTATTTGGGGACGTTTGTACGGATGCAGTGAGAGGTACCAACTCCTTCCATCCTCGAATAATTTAGAGGCAGCTGATTTTTCATATTTCCTCCTTATTCTGCGGATTTTCACTGCTGCATTTATGCCGCTGGATACACACTTGATTCTCTTACGGAGACATATAAATACATATTCTACAGTCCCATTTCCATGTGAGTACCTCTTAAGTGATGAGAATATTCCACTCCTTTCCACAAAATTTTTTGACCCTTTTTCTAATTTTTGAGACGAAATGCATAAAACTTTAGTACTTTCCTGACTTTATCCAATGATATATTTGCCCAAATACTGGTAAAAGCTACACGTGAAGGTGATATGGATTAAACTCTGCTGTTGTGTGATACTTGCTCATCAGAAACTTAGCTACACAGCAATGTTAATAAATGGAAATTTTAACACACTGAACTTACAAAGTTTGACCTGTATAACTTTCTATTATAAATTTTCTAATTCTCTATATAAATTTTATAGTGATAACTTCAGGATTTAAAAAAAATTGTGCCCACATCGGGCTATATTCAATTATCCAGTCTATGTTAATATTAGTAATATTTTAAAGATAAGACAAACATTATATGAAAATACTCAATATGCCGAGGACATAATCTATAGATCATGAAAAATGAGACACGACACAAAAGTCGTGTCTGGAAAAATGAGACACGACACAAAGTTAACTACGACTCTAGCGCTCTCCTCGCTGTAAGATTATGAAAGCTTTTCAAGTTTTTCTTAAAGACTTTTCTGTGAACCTTGTACTATAATCATACATATTTCTACAAAGACATAAAATAAATGTGCCAACAAAAGCACTCAAGTAAGGCGGTCAACAGAGAAAGTATATTTCAATCATGTTTCCTAACATTAGTTTAATCACCAATACTGGTTATTTGTAGTAACAGATAACTATCAGTGAACACATCTTCAGAAAATGTCTACACTTCGTACCGTAGAGTTATTTTTGCTGAAATAACTCTTCTGGCATATGCAGAATTACTAGAGGCAATGTGAACAGCCAAAAAGCTGAGAAACTGTTCATTTATGATTTCTTAAAAATTCCAAACATGAGAGCTTACTCATCTTGATAAAATTTCCAAGTGCTGCGGAGAGGCAGGTGTTCTGGAACAGCGTTTAGGAAAACTGGGTCCCTCCCACGGGAATGTGGGTTCCCCAAGAGCAGAAGAGCCCACGTTACATTCAGGCAGGTTTCAAGGTTTCTGAGGCTGAGAAGGGGTGCGCAGGGGACGTGCTCTGAACCGTCTGACCTTGAACAAATGACCCTGAAAGTCCTCTGTTGCCTGGCATCTTAACCCTCTCACCCATAAATCAACACCTGCGATTCTGGCCCAACCCAGCATCACGATCCCGAAATCCCAGGCAGACTGGATCAGTATTTGTTCGGGTTAGTACTGAACTGTCCAGGAACCAGCCCCTCACTTCCTTTTCCCTGCTGGGTAGGGGGCTTCTCGGAGGCTGACCTAGATGGGCCAGAGGAAACCTGCATCTCCTCTAAAACGTCTGGAGGGAAATAAGTAAATAAATATGCTCAGTGAAAACACAAATCATGTAAAGGAGATGTGACACATATATACAATGGAATATTACTGAGCCATAAAAAAAAACTGAGTTATTTGTAGTGAGGTGGATGGACCTAGAGTCTGTCCTACGGAGTGAAGTAAGTAAGAAAGAGAAAAACAAATACCGTATGCTAACACATATATATGGAATCTAAAAAAAAAAAAAAAATGGTTCTGAAGAACCTAGGGGCAGGACAGGAATAAAGACACAGACGTGGAGAATGGACTTGAGGACACGGGGAGGGGGAAGGGTAAGCTGGGACGAAGTGAGAGAGTGGCATGGACATATATACACTACCAAATGTAAAATAGGTAGCTAGTGGGAAGCAGCCACATAGCACAGGGAGATCAGCTCCGTGCTTTGTGACCACCTAGAGGGGTGGGATAGGGAGGGTGGTGGGAGAGGGAGATGTAAGAAGGAGGAGATATGGGGATATATGTATACGTATAGCTGATTCACTTTGATATACAGCAGAAACTAACACACCATTGTAAAGCAATTATACTCCAATAAAGATGTTAAAAAAACAACAACCCAGAAATCATGGATACTATGCTCATTTCTATCCGAGCGTTTCTCATCCCCAGCCTCAAGTGACGAAAAGGACCTGAATTAACGAAATAGGATACAAAATAGATTTGATTATGTTAATCTTAGCTTTGCATCTTTTTAAAACTTTAAAATGGAGGATAAAATACATTTTTAAACGATTATTTTCATTGAAATATTGAAAATTTCTTATTACTTTTACTGATTCAGTTTTTAGATGTTATGTGACTTTTGTGCATATGCTATTTAAACTCTGAAATGGGATTTTAATTTGGCTATCTTAGTTATCAACATTATAAGCAACACCACAGACTGACGTCATTCATAGATCATTAACTCTTTCATAAAGGGCTCCAATTTTTTTGCTTATTTGTTTTTTGATTACACGGCTAATCAGAGTGGCTAAGCTATGGCCCTTGTAACAGACAAAATACAGATGGGGGATCAAAATTTTAAACTACTTAAAACACAAAAATATCTACTAAAATATTTTAAGTATGTTCAGTCTTTCATACTAGCGTACATAAAATATGCATGAATTTTGATACAAAAACAGTTTTAATACTTATTTGTGTATCCATCTGTTCTGATGGGACTCTTCTATTGGTTTTAAGCTAAGGTGATAATTCTCCATTAAGAGATCCAAAAATAAAATACACATTTTTTTCTACTAAGATATTTACGATATCACACTTTAATATTTAAGTTTTAAAATAACCTGAAATCTATTTTAATATTAGTTTTGGTACTAAAAGTATTCTAAGTTTATCTTTCAATAAGTAACCAAGTTCCCCAGCACTGTTTCACAGAGAAGTCACTTCCTCAGGTGACCTGTAGATAAGAAGAGTGCAAATTCCCTGCAGGCCACCCGTTTACCCCCCACCACCAGGTGTGTGCGCAGTCCTTGGGAATCAGACAGGACAGAGGGAAGGAGGGGACAAAGTAGTAGTAAGGCTACACCTTGGAAGCAGGCAAGCATTAACCGAGACCATTTCTACATTTCCAGAAATTTTTCCTTTAATGTTGAGCCCTAATTACTCAATTTCTATGACTGAACAAGATTCTTTAACATTCTCATGACTTCAGTAACTGTTTACCCCTAGAGTAAAATTTCATTGAAGATTTGTCTTTGAGAGAGACGCACGCAGAGACTTTGGGAGGACACAGAAGAGCAGCAGTTGGACTCAGATCTTCACTCCAGTCTCCGTGCTTTACAGCGTTACTGCGGTGGAAGGAAGGACTGCTCAACGTTACCATAACGTCGGATTACTGTTCTCTTTCCCACCTACTGCAGGAGTCCAGTACGCGAGTACAGTGTTCGTACCCGGTCAATAAAAATACAAACAGGATCCTGTCATGAAAGCACAAGACGGGAGAAAGAAGGACGCTTCTTGCTGCATCCCCACCAGTAACAAAGAGCTACCTTTGCACTGGGAAGACATTCCTGGAAATGTTATTACTTTTCCAAAAAAGAAACCAACAAACGCAAAAATGGAGAAGAGGAAACATACTAGGAGGAACTTTTTAGCCAGATACTTTCTCTTCCAGACACTTCCAGGGGTCAGTCATTCGAAGAGAAACAAAAAAATCACAGGACTGAAGAAAATTAATGCAGGTCTATGATCTCTAATTAATATGACAATTGAATTATTTCATTAAATTTTTAACAACAAAAATGTTAAGACACTGCAGTAGGAAAAAAGGGGTGGTGTGACATTTCATTTGATAGGATCAGTTTTTAAAAGACCTTACTACTAAGTTACTTTTCTGTATTTCGAAGGGGTTCTAGCAGAAGTCCTTAAGGTCTACATCAATCCATGCTTCCTTTGTGAGCTCACATCATAGTTCCACTGATCCAGTGATCCATTCTGAACCATAGGTTAAAGCAAATAAAGAACTGAGTGTATATATCTAAAGATACTGCATTAAGCAGTTTTTCTGAAGATACAAAGTAGTTTATTTGTCCATCAGTGAATGTCATTCACTCAACTGATACGTATGTGTAAGTGAACTACACTGGAAGAAGAAAGAAATGAAAATGATACATTTAAGTGGTATAATGATACACCACTTGCTGGTGGTCCAGAGGTTAAGACTCCATGCTTCCAATGCACGGGGCACTGTTCGATCCCTGGTTGGGGAACTAAGATCCCACACGCCATGTGGCATGGCCAAAACAATAAAATAAAATAAAATGATGAAGCTTTTATTTAAAACAGAGATACATTTAATAATGTGTTTCTAAATGTGGCTTGAATTTCTGTGAGAACCTGAATAATTCTGGTGGAAAGCACAGAAAGTAATTCCAGAAAAACTATGGATTTGAAATTACTGCCACGCTGCGGGTTACATTCACTATGAAATAGAGACCTCTGAGCCAGCAAAGTAGATAGAGAAATAGGTAATCATCCATTTCTTGATATATTTCTTTCTTTTTAAGATTTATTATTTATTTATTTATATTTCTTTTTGGCTGTGTCGGGTCTTAGTTGCAGCACGTGGGACCTCTGTTGACGCATGAGGATCTTTCCTTGCGGCGTGTGGGCTTCTCTCTAATTGTGGCGTGAGGGTTTTCTCTTCTCTAGTTGTGGTGTGCAGGCTCCAGGGCGCATGGGCTCTAGTTTGCGGCACGCAGGCTCTCTAGTTGAGGCGAGAGAGCTCAGCAGCTGTGGCGCATGGGCTTAGTTGTCCCGCGCCACATGCGATCTTAGCTCCCCGACCGGGGATCGAACCCGCTTCCCCTGCATTGGAAGGCGGATTCTTTACCACTGGACCGCCAGGGAAGTCCCCTTGATATATTTCTAATGTATAAAATTGCTTTTATTTCTCTTTGTATGAGAAATTGGACAATGTGGTCATAAGGATTTTGAAAATTAAATGATCACATTAAAGGTTTATCTTAACACCATCAGCAATGACTCATATTTTCACAAGCATATTATTTGTGGAACTTTAATTCCATAAAATTTCATTGTACAAAATCATTTCAATTCAGCGTTAAAAACACAATTCAAAGAGCATCTCTATTATTGCTTTCATCTTCATATTTCAGATAATTATTCTAAGTCAGTCATGATAATTACATTGCCCTAGCCAATTTTTATTTTAGGAAAGACCATCTGACCCAGCTGTGGCGAGGTGGCCCGTTCTGGGTGAGCGTTTCCTGGGACAGTTTTCTTCTTCTCACCGAGACAGACAGAGCAGGCATCCCCAGCCCTGCTCCACTGGGCGTTGTCACGGGGTACCTGGACCTGCATGCGAACATGCTACCTACAGCCTGTGCTCAGAACAGGAGAACAGCTGGAGACAGGGGCAGAAAGGGTGTGGGCACCCAGTCACAGCATGAACAGCTCAGTTAGCCCGACGAGGCCATCTCGTACCTTTGATTTCTTCATGTGAGATGATGAACCACTTTACTTTTGAATCTGAACTTGGTTTTCAGTTGCTTGAGGCACAAAGGACCCTGTAATACTACATAGGTGTATATGCTCCAACAAATCCACTCAAGAAAGTAAATTTTCTGAAACATACTGTTGGTGACGGGTGTAAATATTTTGGAAGATTAACTTTACTAGAAAATGTTATACACATTTATCTTAATAATTAGAGTTTATTAGAGTTAATCAGTCTTATGACGCTCATAGCCTGGCTGCACTGAAAACAACTGGTAGCAAAGAACTTATTATTTATTACTCTTCAAATAGGTCCTTTTGACCCAATCATATACAGTGATGATGGGTAACCGACAAAGAACTGGGTAACACCTCAATACACTGGTAATACACTGCTGCAATTTTCTACACTAAACAATGATATAAAATTGAAAAATATTAAGTAACCACATTCACTATGTAGGTTGGTTTTACTTATTTGTACTCACCTCCCCTACTTTACATCAGTAAGTAAAAAATTATATTTGTCTCCATTTTTCTTCAAAATGGAAATCACTTTGCTTTCTTCTACCACAGCAACTACAGAATCCAAACGTTTAGGGCTCATTACATCCCAAGAGCTGATCCAACTCTCTCCTTCCAGTTGGACGACGTGGAAGAGAAGAGCAGAGGGCCAGGAACCAGACGTTTGGGTCTGAGTCCGAGCTCCGTCACAGATCAGCTTTGGGAAGTAGGCAAGTCAGCTGAACTCTGTGTTTCAGCTTTCTCTTTGCAAAACGGGCTATTAACCGCATTTCTCTCTAATAGGTGTTCTGAGGTGAAGGGCACTGGATCCATAGCACGACCCAGGAGCAAGAGGTGCTTTTGTTTTCATTATTATTATTATTACCTAAGTCAATCCATACCTTTCATGTTTATGTTTTTCTTTTTTTTCAATTTAATTTTTATTTTATATTGTGGCATAGCTAATTCCTTTTTATCTTTTTAAACCTTACGACTCAACATCTTGGGATCCTAAGGAGTTTTTTTTTAAGTTTGAAAATTATTTTAAGCTCTGTGTTAAGATACAGATACATGTATCAACGTATATGTGTAAATTTTTGCTCCCCAAATCCCACAGATACTACAGAAAATAGATCGTTTTCAAGTCCCAACGCTGGGAAAACTAGCAGAGGAAACCTGGTGACCAGATCGTGGGAGCTGGGAAGCAGAAAGGTGGGTGGCTTCTCTGAAGTCACTGGTGGGAAAACTAAGGGCCAGACCGACTGAGCCTGAATCCTCCTGCAGCTCAGTATAAAGAGGGTTGTGAAAATTCAGAGGACTGAGTTAAATCTGTTTGAGAACAGACCTCTAGAGCACGGCCACGTTGGCCGAGAGGACCACCCAGAAGGTCTGCCTGAGGAGTGACAGATGTGGGTTCCAGGGGAGAGCTGGTGCCCTAACAAAACCAGCGGCAAGGACTCAGCCCTGAAGCGGGAGGCACCCGGTCCTCTCTGCCGGTGAGGGCCCTGAACCTCCAGCAACAAGACCCTCACCCTCCAGGAAGGACTCTGGGCACTGCCATCACACCAGGAAGGAAGAGCTACAGATGCAGGCACTGAGTGACCTCTGCATCCCTCGTACCTCATCCACTCAAGCCGCAGAAACACTCCGAGGAAACAAGCCAAGATTGTGTCACTTAAGCAAGGGGCCTGAGATCCCCCTTTGCTTTTTCAGTTTTTATTCCTCCGTGGGATGGAGGTGGGGACTTCAGGACACAGAAACTGTGCTGGTGAAAGAAAGTTTCAGGGACTTCCCTGGCGGTCCAGTGGTTAAGACTTCCAATGCAGGGGGTGCGGGTTCTATCTGTGGCCGGGGAGCTAAGATCCCACATGCCTCGTGGCAAAAAAACCAACACATAAAACAGAAGCAATACTGTAACAAATTCAGTAAGACTTTAAAAACTGGTCCACACCCAAAAAATCTTTAAGAAAAAACGTTTTAAAAGCACCTACCGCCTTCACACCAGTCAGAATGGCCATCACCAAAATGTCTACAAACGACAAATGCTGGAGAGGGTGTGGAGAAAAGAGAACCCTCTTACAGTGTTGGTGGGAATGTAAATTGGTGCAGCCACTATGTATGGAGGTTCCTCAAAAAAAAAAAAAAAAAAAAAAAGTGAAAAATAGAGAATTCCTTGCAGGTCCAGTGGCTAGGACTTAGCGCTTTCACTGCCACAGGCCTGGGTGCAATCCCTGGTCGGGAACTAAGCTCCCACAAGCAGTGCAGTGTGGCCATAAAAACCAAAAAAAAAAGAAAGAAAGAAAAAAACTAAAAACAGAGTTGCCACAGAATTCAGCATTTCCACTCCTCGGCACATATCTGGACAAAGGTCTAATTCAAAGAGACACATGCACCCCACTGTTCACAGCAGCTCCATTTACAATAGCCAAGAGATGGAAGCAACCTAAGTGCCCATCGACAGAGGAATGGACAAAGAAGATGTGATACATACGTACAATGGAATATTACTCAGCCATAAAAAGGATGAAATAATGCCATTTGCAGCAACATGGATGGACCTGGAGAGTATTACGCTTAGTGAAATAAGTCTGACAGAGAAAGACAAATACCGCATGATATCACTTATAAGTGGAGTCTAAAAAATGAAACAAACTAGTGAATGTAACAAAAAAGAAAAAGAATCATAGATAGAGAATTAGTGGTTACCAGTGGGGAGAGGGAAGGGGGGATGGGCGATAGAGGGGGAGGGGACTAAGGTACAAACTACTGATACTACGTATAAAATAAATAAGCTACAAGAATATCTTGTACAACACAGAGAATAGAGCAAATACTTTATAGTAACGTTAAATGGAGCATAACCTTTAAAAATTGTGAATCACGATGCTATACACCTGAAACATAAAATACTGCACATCAACTACACTTCAACTTTAAAAAAAGAAAGAAAATGAAGCTTAAAAAAAGGTAACAGGCTCAAAGCAATAGAGTGAAGTCCACGGACTAAGGGTGCCTAGACTTTTGCTCACAGAGCTTTCCCATCTTCACAATCTCACTCTCGATGTCACAGAGGGAAAAAGAGGAAAATAAGGGAGGAAACTACAGAGTGAACTCTCCTCAAGATGGTCTCCTCTGACTGTGAAGATACGGTCACATCCAGCTGCAGACTCATTCTAGGACCTTCCACAGCTAATGACCTCAATTAAAATTGCTAGCAGAATGGCTTGCAGAGCAGAAATGGAGAGGAGTCCTATTAACAACTCTCTTTTCAGAGAAAACACCGTAACTGGTTTCTGAAACCCTCACTGAGAATTTAAAAGGTAACACATAATGGAGCTCCAAGTATAGTAAAGAGGAGCAGTACAATTAAAAGAAAGTGAGCGGGCTTCCCTGGTGGCGCAGTGGTTGAGAGTCCGCCTGCCGATGCAGGGGACACGGGTTCGTGCCCCGGTCCGGGAAGATCCCACATGCCACGGAGCGGCTGGGCCCATGAGCCATGGCCGCTGAGTCTGCGCCTCCAGAGCCATTGCTCCACAGCGGGAGAGGCTACAATGGTGAGAGGCCCACGTACCGCCAAAAAAAAAAAAAAAAGAAAAGAAAAGAAAGAAAGTGTATTTTTGGAGATAAGACATAAATATCCTGAATCATTGTAAACACAGCACAGTGTACCCTAGAGCAGCCATTAGCTATGGGGCATCTAAAAATAATTCCACAGCTTAAGAGACGGACCTTAAGTAGGCTGTTAACAGAAATGTTCCAGAAAACTGTTTTGGGACAATTGCTAGATAAATATAAATTTCCGCGCATCTAGGTCAGGTTACCCATAAACAGAGACTACCAGATGATAAAGGATAGTAACATTAGAGGAGATTGTGGCCCACGCTATAATCAACATTTATAACACCCATGGTGTAGCTTCTCAAGGTACTGGGTACGGAGAATAGAACTGATCAAAGCTGTTGAATAGAACGGTTAAGGCTCATTTCCCTGACAGTTCCATAACAGACATCTCACACATCTGTGATAAAAGCATCACTTGGCACTTTAAAATCATCAGAACTTGGAATAAACTGAAATGCAAACTCCTTTAATAATCACTGCACACTTAAATCCAAAGAGAATGGAGGTATGAGCAGCTGCTGATAGCTGAGAGCAGAATTTTCTTACTTGAGAGAACTAACCCTCTTTTTAAAATGTAGGGAAATGTCCACCTAACGATTAAATAAAGCATCACACGCTTGCAAAATAGCACAGCAATCTATTCGAATATCTACCTTAGTATATTGACCAGGATATTAGGGTATCTTTTATTTTACTATGGATACATTGACCAGGGTATGGTTTTCAAAAATGCTTTCCAAGTACATCGAGACAGAGATGGAATCTTCTGGAAGGTTTCTTCTTTATCATTTCCCTGGCATAAACTGAAGTGAGCTCATCTACCTGGATATCTTGACAATTATCCAAAGCAAAAGAAATCCAGTAATATCACCCATGTACCGACTAACAGCATGTCAGGCACTATTCCGAGATGCTTACATCTGTTTAATTTCGCTCTCACCGTGAGAGGGATATCATTGCTCCCGGTTCTACAGAGGGTAGGCTGGGTGACTTCCCCGAGGCAGTGACTCACATGCCGTCGGCACGCAGCCAGGCTCAGACTGCCGGACCTCTACGCCCGGGCTCTGCCCACCCGCCACTGCATACCTGGCAGCACCCCAAGAACACAGGATCCGTGGGGTGTCCACGTGATGGGAACCAGAGCATCCGTGGATGCCAGTCTGAGACACTGCTGCTTCAGAAGCTGTTAGACCATGTAAATCCAAGGGGACAGCCCTACAGCCTCTGCTGTCCCTACGTAACTACTGGAAACCAGGCTCAAATTAATTACAATAAAACAAAATATTAACATCGGCCATACTGGCCACTTTTCCACGGCTCAATAACCACGCACGGTAGCTGGTGGCTACCGTACTGGACGGTGCAGATGTGAAATATTTTCATCATCTCAGAAAGTTCCGCTGGACGCCACTGTTGACTATCACCTTAAAAATCTTAGAGTCAGGAGGTAGACCATAATCTAAATTTTAGCAATATTTTCCCTAAAGTGTCTATAACACAAGTAGTACCACATCAGCATTCTAATGATTCTTAGTATCAAAGCACAAAGAGGAACTTTGTTTCTAACTCATCAACTTATAAATACTGTTTACGTGTTGGAGTGGTGGTGGGGAGGAAAGATGAGAGCCATTCCACTGGTTTTCAGGGGAAACTAGAATCCCCTTCACAACTGTCTCCGGTTTCTCTCCACGCCTGTTCCCTTCCCATTTTCTGCCCCAATTCCCCGACGGCGGTCATAGTCTCTAAGAATCACATATACTAGGCTATCGAATCTTGGGTTTTCTTTTATAGTGTGACAACTGTTATTTCCATATAATCTATTTTCTTTATAATCCGACATATTTTATGATATACATTTGAAAACATTACTCCGAGAAGAGGTCCACAGACTTCACCCAAGTGATTCCCTGTGACAGAGAGGTGTTTCTGAACAACTGCATCTGGTGAGAGCCGAAGGTTACATCCTCTCTGGCTTCAGCTCCATGATTTCCAGGACACAGTGTCAGGACCCAGTTGGGTCAGGTACGTATCCTGGGATCAGGCCCTGAACACCCCGAGGCCCCGGCAGAGGTCATATATGGGGAATGAGTATGGGTTAACAACACGAAAAGTTGGGTTACTGTTTCAATGTGAGAGAGTTAGGGGAATGAAAAAATTACACCTCTCAGCCACGCTAAAAGATCCTGAGTTCTCAGTTTCTATGCAGAAATCATATATTTAAACAACTGAGCAAAAGAAACAAGTTACTTCAACAGAAGCGGGGAATCAGAAGTTCGTTCAACATTCATTTTTAGTACAATCCTGTCCTGACCTCTTCAAAAATCCCCCCTGCCTCTGATTATTTTGCGATTCAACAAAAATGGAAAATTTCTGTCATTTCAGTGTCTTCTCAATAAACGGGTCTTCTCTTTCCAGAACTGCTACAGATGCTGAGGACATCACTGTGAACGCCTTTTGTACTGGAGTCAACGACTGAGACACAGACGCCTGCAGAGAGCAGCTCCAGAGTCCGATCACACGATCCGGACCTGAAATTACCAGCATCCAGCAAAGCAGGGACCGCAATGTGCTTTCCGATCTCTCCTGCTTTCTTCTGCTCAGTAGTTCTGATGATGTAAGGAAAAACATCTTCAATTATCCTAACGCTTTGCCTGGAAATTATTTTAATCTAGTGCCTGTGTTAAATCGTCCATCCCAGGATGTGTCTATTGCCCTCCTAACAGGAGATTATATATGGCATGTCTGGTAATATTACGTAATTTATTCCAAGACCTCATCATACAGCTAGTCCTTTAAAATGCAGAATATGAAACAAAGCAATATTCCCAAATGTCTTAACTGAAGTCACAATAACAAAAGCTTGATAGAATACATAACCCATAAGACACACTCACAATTGGTGTGTACAGCAATTCAAAATTGATCACTTTTCTACTCACAGAAGTCCGAAACTCCTTAAAATACACTTTTTTTGCGGTACGCGGGGCTCTCACTGTTGTGGCCTCTACCGTTGCGGAGCACAGGCTCCGGACGTGCAGGCTCAGCGGCCATGGCTCACGGGCCCAGCCGCTCCGCGGCATGTGGAATCTTCCCGGACCGGGGCACGAACATGTGTCCCCTGCATCGGCAGGTGGACTCTCAACCACTGCGCCACCAGGGAAGCCCCAGAATACATTTTTGATTGACTTGAGTTTTACTGCTTTCACAGAATAAATTTTAAATCGTTGGGTATTAAATGAGGACTTTGTTAACCAAATATATGAGGCTTAAGAAGATCAAAACATTAAACTAAAATGCCAAAAGTAAGACTACTAGCTGCAGTATTTGGAAGACACAGAGCAAATACTGTCTAACAAATTTCTGTCTAACAGAAATCATATGTGAGCCACACATGCAATGTTTTTTAACACATCTTTATTGGAGTATAATTACTTTACAATCGTGTGTCAGTTTCTGCTTTATAACAAAGTGAATCAGCTATACATATACATATATCCCCATATCTCCTCCTTCTTACATCTCCCTCCCACCCTCCCTATCCCACCCCTCTAGCTGGTCACAAAGCCCCAAGCTGATCTCCCTGTGCTATGCGGCTGTTTCCCACTAGCTATCTGTTTTACATTTGGTAGTGTATATATGTCCATGCCACTCTCTCACTTCGTCCCAGCTTACCCTTCCTCCTCCCCGTGTCCTCAAGTCCATTCTCTACGTCTGTGTCTTTATTCCTGTCCTGCCCCTAGGCTCTTCAGAGCCTTTTTTTCTTTTTAGATTCCATATATATGTGTTAGCATACCGTATTTGTTCTTCTCTGACTTACTTCACTCTGTATGACAGACTCTAGGTCCATCCACCTAACTACAAATAACTCAATTTCGTTTCACACATGCAATTTTAAATTTCTAGTAGCCACGGATACAAAGTAAAACAGGAGAAATGAATGTTCATCGCATATTTTTCTTAATCCAATATATATGAAACATTGTGCTACCTAGTTGATGTAAGAATTGATTTTTTAATAAATGATGTAAGAATTTTTTTTTAATAAATTTATTTATTTATTTTTGGCTGTGTTGGGTCTTCGCTGCTGCACGCAGACTTTCTCTAGTTGTGGCGAGCAGGGACTGCTCTTCGTTGCAGTGCATGGGCTTCTAATTGCGGTGGCTTCTCTTGTTTAGGAGCACGGGCTCTAGGTGCACAGGCTTCAGTAGTTGTGGCACAAGGGCTTCAGTAGTTGTGGCATGCAGGCTCAGTAGCTGTGGCACATGGGGTCAGTAGTTGTGGCTCACGGGCTCTAGCACGCAGGCTCAGTAGTTGTGGCGCACGGGCTTAGTTGGTCCGCGGCATGTGGGATCTTCCCGGACCAGGGCTCGAACCCGTGTCCCCTGCACTGGCAGCAGATTCTTAACCACTGCGCCACTAGGGAAGGCCTCATCACATTTTTTAAACTCCACTACAATGAAATCAGTATTTTTTTTTTTTTTGCTTTTATAAACACAGAAACAGAGAACATACTATATCGTCTTTGGCATCATGTCAATACCTCCCAAAGTGGTTTCTGCTCTGTTTTTAAACACAATTATTTAAAAATACTTTCCAACAACTGTAAAAGACGTTAAAACAAAATACCAAGCACCGAAAGATGTTAATGTACATACGCAGCTCTATAAGAAGTGTGTTGGGCGTCCCGATCAACCCTCGCAGCCACAGCCCAGCACACGTACAGTGGGGTCTGGAGGCTGTTATCACCATACACAGGGGACCACTCTCCTTAACAGCTACTCTTCCGTCTTGAACCGAGCAAATAACCTTTCAGAGCTTCTCAGAGAGGAGCCACCTCTCAAGGGATCTTTCAGAATGTGATATGTAACCGTTCTTCACAAAAGCCCAAGAACAGTCCACTTCTCAGAGTTCCACGCAAATAAACTCCATTTCCTTGGAAAAGTGTAGGAGAAACAAAATGGATAGTAAAATTATATCTACACGTATTATCAAGTCTTTTGACCTGAATTTATTTTCCATATGTTTAACAACAGTAGATATCACCTTGGATGTTTTAAAAAATGTAATTGAGGTAAAAGGTCATCAAAATATTTTTGTTCTTTGCCTGTTTTCTCCCCTGGGAGGAGTTCAGTAAGGATAAAATATCCCCTCATGCATGTTAGAAGAACTAGTCAAAAAGAAAAACATTAAAAAAAAAAAAAAAAGAAAAACATTATTGTATATATGGCTAGAGGAAAAATGTCTAAAAAGTAAATATGGTGGTTGAGCTGGAATATTAAACACACACGAGGTTGATATTTGCTAGCAAAAACATGAACGCCTACACAAGTGGAGGTCAGTTCAGCCATAAATCCTTGTTTGAACCCAAGATCCTTTAGAACCTGAGCTAAGTCACTTAACCCAGTGAAACTTTGGCTTTTTCATCTGAAGAGTAATGGCTATCTCACATGATTGCTGTATTAAAAGATAAGTTCTGTGAAACACAGGTTCAACCCTGTGTGTACCAGGAGAATAAGTGTTATAGTAAAATACACTGAACTTTATTTAAGCACTGCCCATGTATTATCTCATTTTCACAACTGACCTATAAACCCCCAAGTCTGAGCTTTTCAATACAGCAGTCACTAGCCCATGTGGCTATTTAAATTTAAATTATTAAAATTAAAAATTGGTTTCTCAGTCACACTGGTCATATTTCAAGTGCTCTAGAGCCATGTGCCTCGAAGGAGTACACGTTACACAGCAGAGGGTGTAGAAAACATCTCCATCCACACAGAAAGTCTATTGGCCGGCACGGCCCCAAGGTGTATATTTATATATTGTCACACGTCTCCGGGATGAAGCATGGCATCCTGATACCATTCCTTACGGCAAATGTTCAATGCACGCCAACTGCATTCACACTCAGTTTTTATGAGGCTATAAAGGTAAGGGTAATTTAAAAAATCAAATATGGATACGCACATTGTTCATACAGTAATCATGCTACATTAAGTTCTCAAGAGAACAGTACGCAAAATTGTAACAGAAAAATTAAACTCTGGGGACGGACCTACAGGTGGCCTCTGCAGTCTCAATAATAATCTACATTTATCCTCTTTGCTGTTGCATGGTGTTTGATTTGTGATTATTAAATAAAATGTAAATACCTGATTCATACTTTTTTTCATAATAAATGATGAAATGTAATTGAATTATATTAAATAATTAATATTTTTCTTAGATCTTTAAATTATACTTTTCATGTAAATACAGTTTTTTTTACTAGTTGAACCGAATCCTGCAATTAACAGGACAAAGTTTGGGAAATCCTTACTACAATAAACGTGAGGAAATGTTTTCCTTAAACCCTCGTCCCTTATACCAGATTATCTTGACCAGCAAGTTAGCTGATGATCACTCAAGTGGACAATGTATAAGTTTCAAGTCAGTGTAACTCAGAGAAAACACAAACCTTGACTCTGAAGGTACACGGGATCTCTGACAAGAGTTAATGATGTTTGTACCTGACGTACCTGACCTCATCGCTTAGCTACTAGAGTCTACGAGCAAAGAAGTCCTCACTTGTTCTGTGAAAAACTAGACATGGGAAGCAATCGTCCAAGTTTTAGTTGAGGCCTTAGAATAAAAGATAAGATCACAGGATTTGAGGTTATCTCTCAACCTCCTTTTCTCCAGAGTATCAACCCCAGAAATAACAAGACTATTCAGTCCTGTCCGAACAAGACTGGCTCCAAACTCCGTCCGGAAGAGAAACAGTAACATCCTGTATCAGAACCAAGGAGGAATTCCATCCTCAACCGACAATTCAATTTTGCATCATGGAGAACAATTCTAACCAAGAGAATATTTCACCACATGCACATATATACAAAACTCGTGTGGGTTTTATAAGTAATACAATTATATTACTCTAAATCTTCAAAGTATTTATTTATCCTAAGTCTGTATATATGGATTTGAAAAAAATATGTAAAACGATGTGAATTCAAGAAATTAATGAGAAATCAACTATACTTCAACCAAAAAATAAATCATTAAATTTTTAAAAAAATTAATGAGGTCAAATAAACGTATCAGGAACATGCGTACCAAACAAGGTAGAGGTTAATATTCTTCCTATGTTAAATTTAATTAAGTTCCTGGAAATGAGATACATAAATTGAAAGTATAAAATCAATAAATAAGCAACGGATTTTAAGGCTACATGTAAATACCAATAAGAGAAGACTTTCTAGTGGAGTGTGTGGCGTGGGAGAGGTATGCCGAGGCAGCAAAACACTTCACATCAACAACACTGCACTGCATACAGTGGGAGTTTGCAGAGATTCAGGAAACACCCAACAAACGTCCGTGGATACAGATGACATGACACTGGAGGACAGCTCTGGGCTAAGGCGTAAGATCTACTGGGGACGGGCCGGGGACCCGCATCACAGGGGCAGAATCTTCACCCGATACATAAATGGCATCATTAGTAAAACCAACGATTGGTTTATGAAAATGTGTATGTTTTAAATGCCTTATGTTTTAAATTGTCAACAAGTGTAGACAGAGAACATTTATTCCAATATCAAGAGCTTGAGAAACATGGATTTAGTTTGTCAATAAATAGTTTTATGAAATAGGTTTATGAAAATGTGTATGTTTTAAACGAAGGCAAATTACAATACTATTCAACAGACAACCACAGAGAAGTCACTCATAACCCACATTCAACGGGAATTCCACAGAGAAAGAAGATATGGGGAAAGAAGAGTTACTGTTTAAACGTCATACTTTACTAAGTCCAAAATGGCTATTTTCTTTGATACTGTAGATAACTGAAAAATGTTTGCACCATTTTAATATTCCCTGGACAAAACCAGAACACTGCAGATAAAGGTCTATTTTAAAGTAAGAAGTCAATGCCTACTAAATTCTAAGGAATTAAAACACAACTGCGGGCCCCACAGCATCCGACAGGCGGCACACAAGGCCATCCTGTTTTTCTTACTTTCTGGTGTCTGACAGCCCAGGACTTGGCCCTCTCTCTGTTCTGCTCTAAGAGGTAAACTGATCTGACAGCAACATGGGGACCACAAACCATCTCTCAAGAGCAGGGGAATGTTGAATTTCTTACTAGGTCGTCAGCAGTTCTTGTGCTCTTACTGTCAGAGTTTTCTCCGTTTTTATAACTCCCGTGCCAAAGCACCTATAAGCCTTTCCATCAATTAGTTTCCTGGGGACTAGTTAAGCGTTTCCTGTCACACAGCTAATTTTTATAACAATGGTTTTATAAGAGGGGAAGGTAACCAGTCGGCTGAAATGATGTAGCCCACCACGCACTAATTTCACTCCTCAGCAGGACAAGAGCATTTGAAAACTGTTAAAAATGTATGTATGGGATTTTGAAATGGCAATGGTTTTAAAATACTCTCAAGTCTTTCTGTACCACAGTTCCGTGGTGGAATAAAGTATAAAGCAACCCATTCTGAGTATTTCTCAATGATTTTAATCATGAGAAACAGACTGAGTCTTTTCAAAATGAATTACACTCATAATGGAGTTCCATGTCTTAAATCTTTGAGGAACCAGGAAAAATTAAATTCCAGTATATTCCCAGGAGTTTATGGGACACTGCCAAGGCCAATGTCCTCATATGACACCTTATTTTATTTTATTTTTAATTCCTGATGGGCCCTCCTAAACTCCTTCAGTAACATTCCTCTGTCCCCCCCATTGCAAATTCCATCTTGATATTTAGTACTTTTCTGTATTTTTCCTGATTAAGAATGGTACAGTTAAATTACAAAGAAACATAATGGGTCATCAATAATTCCAGAGATAGACATACAAAAAATAACATTCACAGTGTCGAGACTTGACTTGTTTTATAAGTGATTTTGAATTGAGGGGGGGAACCAGGGGTGTAATCCCTTTTCCATTGTGAGAGCTGATTTTGTTTTGTAGTGACAGTAGGGGTGATTTTTGGAAATATTCCTCCTTCGCCTGCTGCCATGGGCAATTCCTAATTATTAGATACCATTCAAAAGCAGGGACTTAGTCTTGCAAGTGCCTTGCAAATTCAATATAATTATCTTGACTCAAACTTCATCTGCCTGTTAAAATTGCTTTGGAAAATGGTAATAAATCATCAGCTTAGAGGGATAGTGCTTCCCACAGATTTGAGAGTATGAAATCAGAATAATTAGTATCTTTCTGTGCAAGAACTGAGGCTAAGAAATATGAAACCCCATTTGCCCCGACAGAGGATCTGTATAGCGAGAAGGCACAATAGGATTAAATTGAGTCCAATTAAAAACCATAAACTCGGGCTTCCCTGGTGGCGCAGTGGTTGAGAGTCCGCCTGCCGATGCAGGGGACACGGGTTCGTGCCCCGGTCCGGGAGGATCCCGCATGCCGCGGAGCGGTTGGGCCCGTGGGCCGTGGCCGTTGAGCCTGCGCGTCCGGAGCCTGTGCTCCGCAACGGGAGAGGCCGCAGCAGTGAGAGTCCCGCGTACCGCAAAAAAAAAAAAACAAAAAAAACCATAAATTCATTTGATTTGATTTGATTTGAACAATCAGTGGAGAGAACAAGTGTAGAGAGAGAACATTTATTCCAATATCAAGAGCTTGAGAAACATGGATTTAATTTGTCAATAAATAGTTTCAGTTTTGTGTAGATATCCTAAATCTAATATTGCAAGTATTGGAAGTGCAGGGGAACTTAACACATATATAAATAATGTTAAATAGTAGTGATATACATAATAGTGGTAAAATAGTATTAAAATTGCTGAAATTCACCTCAAAAGACAAGTCATTTCTCACGTTTATATCCAGGGTCACCATTTTTGAAAGCTTCTCTTTTACTATTGTAAATATAAATAAGGGATATTGCCTAACTGATTTGTCCTACAAAAAACGCCAGAATAAATCAACCTGAATTTTACAAGCTCTCAGACAGTTTTTGAATGTCTGGTACCTTTAAATAACTCAAAGAGAAAGCTCTAAAAATGCACCAGGTGTTTATGAGAATATAGAGTTGATACATCATTCATTCATTCGTTCAACAAATATTAACCATATGCCTCTGACACATACATACTTCCCCAGTTGAAATAATCATGAGAGCCAACATTTACTGAGCCATTTCAATGGAAAGACACTGATCTAAGCACTTTACTTCTATTCACTCATTATATCCTCGTATGACTTTCTAATTATGCCGGTTTTACTGATGTGATAACCGAGGCACAGGCAGCTCACAACCTCTTGCAAAAGCCACACCTAGAAAGTGGTCAGGGTTCTCTCTGAAGCCTGGCAATTTAGCTTTGAGCCTACATTTAAACCACTGGTCTCTATCGATTCTGTAAGTTCATCTTCTTATAGGAAAACTTGATAAAGAAAATAATCAATCATCTGAAACCTGAAAATACCTCAGAAAGCACGTCATGTTTCAGAATGCGGAGGTGCTGAGAGCCCCAAGGTGGTGAAGTCAAATTTCAACCTTTCAAACTTAAAGATGATTCTATTTACTGGTTTAGAAAATCAAAAGACAGTAACAGGGGCCTGACTCAAGGTGAAAAAAATCAAGTCAGCTCAAAGGGTTCAAAAGGAAAGGCAAGTGGGGTGCCAGGAAAAGGACAAGAAAGAGAAACTTGCAAGCAAAGAGGGAGAAAGAAGCAGAAATGATCAACTACAGAGAAGCTTTCAAGTATTTTTTAACCGTATTGAAAGAGGCTGACTGACCAAATCACCAGATTCCCCAAGTTTATCATTTAAAATACTTTCACTATGAATGAAAATCTGACTTATTAACTAGAGGCCTTGGGAAGGGAGGGCTCATTTGTTTGACAAATGCTTTATTCTGATTCTTCCAAATGCCTAGTTATACACTGAAAGTGTCTACATAGGTTGATCAGAAACTGAAATTATACAATTTTATAAAACTTCATCTATTTAACAGCATGAAGTACCCTGTTCATCATTAAAAGCCTAAGATAATACAGAAGTCTCCAAAAAGGAGGCAGATTGGCTTCCAAAGGAGGACTCATCCGAGGCTTTTGTCAACGGGAAAAAAATGTATAAAAGGTGCTCAGGTTAATCATCGATGGCTTAATCAAGCCTTTAATTTAGCTGAAATATTAATATTTACAATAAATATTTAGACTAATATAATGCCAGTATGAAAATGAGAAAAATTCATGTTTTCTCTTACATGTTTGAGAAAACACCATAGATTTAATTCGAGGAAATGAGGAGGCAGGAGAGAGAATCTAAAAGCAGACCCTACGAACTTAAGAAAGTTAAGAAAGTTTTGAAAGTTAATGATACTATTTGGTGTGGGGGGGATAGATCTAATTTTGCATTACATCTATGGATTATCTGTCTTTAACTTGAAAGTGTCTCTGTCTTATTCAATATCCTTCTCATGATCTGACCTACTTCTCTTCTCTTGTATATGGAACAGGAGAAGGATGAATGGAAAGATCAAAAGGAAATTTTATAAAAAGAAGCAGAAGATTCCTCCTCCCCACCCCCCTGCCAGATAACTTCAAAAGCAACAGAAGAGGCTGAGGAGACAGGAAGGATGCTGAGAGGAGGGAAGAAGGTACTAGATGGGAGAATTTAGCTGGGCTCAGAAAGAGAAGAGAGAGCAAAGGGGAGCACAGCCCAGGTCAGCTGCCTGCGGGGGAGGCTCCCGGTGGGAGGTCCGGAGTCCCTGAGGCTGAGGCCAGTGAGGAGGCCGACAGTGAGAGCAACAAACAGGTCCCCGCGTGCTGTTTACAAGTCCAGTGTTCCTTACCCTAAAACAACCAAAGTTTAGAATTAGAATTTTTCCACCAGGCAACTGTTATAAAGGTCACTGATTTAAATGTGTCATTATTCTGACAGAGACTACACTGGATTTTAGTTCGGCAATTAGCAAGTAATTATCGAATATCATTTTTCAGGGCAGCGCTCACCCAATGAAGGGACATCCCCTTCCTAAAATAATGCGTCTTCAGTGAAAGCGGGAGCTGCTCCATCTAACATTTATATGACCCAACAAGTAACCATTCATATCCACTTACTGAAAGAGAATTCCTGATAATTATTTCTTCCTTTGTATTGTTCAAATTAACTATCCATTGATATATAAGAAACTGTATTTCCTAAAACACACAAGATAATTTCAAACTAGTTTCGCCTGATTTATCCAAATCAGTTAAATCAGTTCATTTATATTACAGCAAAGTGGTATACAGGCACACATTTTTCAAAAATTGATTATAATTTAGAAAAGATAGGTTTTCAAAAATAATATATTTGTATATTCATTTGTCTATACAGTCATACACACATTCCTATACATATGTGTATTTGTATGTATATCTATGTACACATGTATGTACTGTATCTATATATACCTATATACCCTGTCTATATGCATATATGTACATATGTGTATATACACATATACATGAACCTATGTGTGCTTGTGTATATATACATATGCATCTATCTACATAAGAATGTATGTACATATGTATCTCTCTCCATGCAGACATTTCATTTGGGAAAGACATCTCTGGTTGACAGTTTGCCAAAGGTTTCAGGGGATTTGGCATGATCTCAGAGCTCATACTTTTTCGAGAGTAAGTTAAATAATTTTTCATGTACTAAATAGGAACAATCTGACAAAATTGATCATGGGAATGAATCCCTGTCTGTTAATTTTTTCATATTCTTTACATTAATTAGGCTGGAAGTTTACAGAGCGGATGCAAACAGAATGTCTTCCTTTCACCTCTAACTCATCAGCACCAGGTATCTGCAAGTCAGGCTGTGTCCATGGTTGTTTCCCACTTGCCTTGAGTGGTGTTTTTGTATTTTTTTGTTTTTGTTTTTTTCCCCCAAAACCTATGGTCCTTTTATTATTACTTTCTGCTTTCCTTTATCAGTTTTTTTTTTAACTGAAGTATAGCTGATTTACGATGCTGGTTTATTCTCTGCTCTACAGCAAAGTGATTCAGTTACACTTTGATTCAGTTACAATATATATATATTTTTTTCCTTTTTCATATTCTTTTGCATTATGGTTTATCCCAGGACACTGAACATAACTCCCTGTGCTCTACAGCAGGACCTTGTTGTTTTGAGTGGTGTTTTTATGACTTCCCACTTTTATCCCCCAGGATACAAGACATGAGTGGGTGCCCTGAGCACTTGTTTATCTACACAGAAAAGGCACATCATTCAGTGTTACACGCAAACTGAAACATCTGTGTTTTCATTCCCATTATTTTCTGCTCTTTTTATTACAGTGGGTCCAATCAGTGCTATTACAGCTTCTCAACACACGTGTAAATTGTTTGCACAATATTGCCTTCCGCAGTATTTAAGCTCCTTTGCGTTTGGTAACTTTTCTTCCTGATACTTTAATCCTATATTTCCAAGTACTTAGTAAATTTCCTGAAAGAAGTGTTCATCTTTTTTCCCCCCATATCTAGCCAGTGCTCTGAATCTAACAGATATTTATTAGATACTAATGTCTTCACGTGACCTTCTATACTTTTCTACAGTGACAACGACAAAGAGAAAAATCTCTCTTAATAGGAAGAGCACTCCACCCCTGCCCTGGTGGTTTCTTCACTGGGTTAAGTTTTCTTGTGTAAAATTCCACAAACGTTCACTGGGAGGCTTTAGGGAAGGGCACAGGCTCGGGGCTGGTAAACAAACAATGACCAACTTCTACTTCGAGAATCTGCATACAGTGAGAGAGAGGCTGAAATGAAAGAAAGAACGAAAAGCAATTGGTGAAATTCCCTAATGAGGTAACTGCTGAGATGCTGAGACACACTGGATTGAAGGACTCAGGAAACACTTCAAGGGTGGAGCAGAATCTAGAAGAAGAAAGGAGATATAACCAGACAGTCCCAGCAGAAGGAATAGCTAGAGCGAAGGCAATATGGGAAAGGGGTCAGTGTAAGCTTCTAATGGAAGATTTTCCGCATTTAGGTACAGAGATTTGTTACAGCTTCAGGGTAAAACAACAGCATTCTGGTTATCACTTCTGTATGAAAGAACACAAGCTAACAGCCAATCTAAGTAAAATACACAATTACATGACACTGATTTCAAAAGCAGCCATGAGGTGCTGTATTCCTTTAAGGTTTGTCCAATATGATATTCCTATTATTCAAGAACTGTTTTATTCATACAACAAATGGCAATTTTGTTGCAAATTTTCTGTAAAAAAACAATAGTACGTGTTTTCTAAAGGTCAATAAAAGGTGTAGGACTTCAACTAGAAATACATGTGATCCTACATATGAGAAAAAAATACATTTTAAAGATGCATTTTATGTTTCATGGAACCAAGGTGTGAACAAAACTACTCCTTATAAATACACTACAAATAGTAACTCTAAAATTCTGAAAAAAATCACATAAGCTCCCTAAAGCAAACAGATAACTTAGGCCACCACTGTCCAGAATGTAGAGGATGTACAGTTACTGATGCTTCAAATTCCCCAGTAAAAGGGGGAGGACAGCTATGCTGGTGGGGTGCAGGGAAGGTTTTTCCAAGAGGAAGAACACGGTAAGAGCCTGTGGGGTGGGAACAGAGGTTCTAGGAGCCAAGAAAGATGCTGAATTTGGAGACGAGGCTGAAGCAGACACGAGACCTTCAGGTGAAACAGCCTCAGAAAAAAAAGGTCCAGACCAGGTCCCTGGGGGCTCAGAAATGAGGTTCAGAGAGCCTACAAAAGACCTGAAATTTATGCAAAGTCCGTGTTTCTACACCCACGCACACACACGGGCACTTTTCCGGTGAGAAACCAATCTTTTTTGTGTAAAAATATTCTCAAAGAGTCCTTGAATTGTTAATCCCCACTGATCCAGGACAAATCTAAAGAGAGTCAGATTTCAGAGGTGGACGTGATATGGTTTGTTTCCTCTATGGCAGAAGGCAGCTGCCACTTGCCAGACTGGACCGATTTTTTTTTGTCCACCACCTACAGGATTGTTGGGGATGCTCACAAGGACACAGTAACTACACACCTACGCAGACCGCACGGGAAACCACGCGTGACTTAAAGAACTTACAATTAGCTACGTACGTTCTGGACGTTGATAAAGGGAGTTGTTTTTAGAAGGAGCAAACCGTCATTTCCCATAACTGAGTCACCCATGGTACCATTTCTTATTAAAGCAGCAAGTCAGGGACTTCCCTGGCGGTCCAGTGGCTAACACTCCACGCTCCCAAAGCAGGGGGTCCGGGTTTCAATCCCTGGTCAGGGAACTAGATCCCGCATGCATGCCACAACAAGAGTCTGCATGCCACAACTAAAAGTCCCGCGTGCCACAACTAAAGAGCCCGTGTGCCACAACTAAAGAGCCCGTGTGCCGCAACTAAGACCTGGCAAGCCAAATAAATAAATAAATATTACAACCAACCAACAAACAAACAGTAAGTCAGTGTCTCTACAAAAGAACCACCTTAGTCAAATGAAAGTCATGGTTAAAATAACTCTTAGATACTTTCTGAGCATGTGGTCATAGCTCTCACATTCTAGGATTTTATTTTAATTAAACATAATAACTCTTTTGGACTCTTTGTGCCCCCTCCACTCATATGTTAAAGTCCTAACCCAGTAGCTCAGAGTGTGGTCTTATTTGAAGACAGAATCTTCACAGAAGTAGGTTCAACTGAGGTCATTAGGGTGGACCTCAAAGCAATTATGATCCAGTATCCTCATAGAAAGGGGACTTTTGGACACAGAAACACACACAGCGGGAAGACAATGTGAAGACAAGGGGAGAAGACGGCCGACTGCAAGCCAAGGAGAGAGGCCCGAAAGAGATCCTTCAGGGCCGTCAAGTAGAACCAACCCAGCCGCCATCTTGGTCTTGGATGTCCAGCCTCCAAATTGTGAGACAATAAATATCTCAGCTCGTGGTACTTGGTTACGGCAACCCCAGGAAAGTAATACAATAATATTAACAATAATAAAGCTATCATATTGTACTAGTTTCCTAACGCTGTTGTTAACAAATCACCAAAAATAGCTTAAGCGATACAGATTCACATCCTATGGTCCCAGAAGTCTCCGTAGACTGCAATCAAGGTGTCGTCAGGGCATTCCTTCTGGGGCTCAAAGGGAGAACCCCTCCCCTGCCTTCCCTACTTTCTGCAGGCTGCCCACCCCATACCCCTTGGTTCAGGGCCCCACCGCTCTGACCTATGCCTCCATCACCTCACCTCCTTCTCTGACTCTGACCCTCCTTCCTCCCTCATACATGACCGTGTGATTACATCATGCCCACAAGATAATTCAAGACAACCTCCCACATCACGATATTGCATCACACATGCCAGGTGCCTTCTGCCACATAAAGTACTTAAGGTAAGCACAGGTGCTGGGGGTCAGGACGTGAACGACTCTGGGGGGCATTTTCCTGCCTTTCACACATACTGAGTGATGAACAGGCATCCAGCTAGGAACTCAGGTACCTCAGTTTCTGCATTTAATTTCCCAGCCAGCTGCTCCCGCCTTCTGAGATGGCCCATACTCTGTCTAAGTGTGTTTCTCTCCAAATAAATCCACTTCTTAAGTATCAAAAAAAAAAATCAAATCTTCCCAGCCATTTCATGGAGTGGATACCATGATTATGCCCATTTTATCTAAGGATTTACAATTAACAATCTGTATGTTTATGCCATGAATTATCCCGCTCTAAACCTTCCCAATCATGTAATTAAGGGCCGTATTTATTCTCAGTGTGTTTCCATTGTCCACATATATAATTGCTTTTTACAGAAAGATGATGCATCCATTTCTTTCAATTATTAGATATCAATTTTTTATCCATATTCAGTACTGTCAGGACTCCACACTGTTACTGAAGTCCATCTCCTGATTTTTTTCCCCGAAAGGCCCAGGTGGAAAACGCACAGAACAAAATCTCCCCATCCCGGGCTGACAGCCATGGCCAAGGAGCCCCACTCAGCTTGCAGAGTCTGTGCCCAGATCACAGCCTCAAAATAACAGAAGCTGCTATAAAACTCATCAGAGCAGGGAAACGAGTGCAAATCTAACTTCCCTTTTCCCCCTGGGCAGTTCTGGTCCCAGAAACCTCTCTGATTTGCTAACATGACTTCCCAGAGGAAATGTTTTTTATAATCAAGTGACTTTTATTCATTTATGGATGTTTTATCTAATTTACGATGCATGAATTTCTTACAATCGTAATATAAAAATTTAATGAACGGCCACGATAATCTATACTGATTTCACTTAATGTACTTTTAGCCTTGGAAAGAAGTGGACACTGCACATTTTGTTGTGTGAAGACCAGAATGACAGGACACTGCAGTCATCAAGATCTTTTCATTCACAGTATACAAGAGGCAGGGGTCCTCGCTGTGCCAGAAATGAATTTTAGATGTGTCTTCTGGGAGAAGACATATTACGAGACATATTTCACTTATGTTCAGAATTTTTTTGCACCTATGCACCCATTTGCATGGAAGCTGACACATTCTCTTTGGAAAGAAACTCAAACGACTGAAACCGAACAGGACCTTACAGGGCTCCTGGGCACAAAAGCCTTTCTGTGTCCCGCATTTTCTTGTTTGCAGGAAATATGCTTCATTCAGCCTCCATGACCTTCCCGGAGTTCCAAAGGGCAAGTTCAAACAGTTGCTTATCAGGGAAGGGAGGGGATGCAGAGACAAGGGAGGAGCAGTCTGGAGAAACAATAGTGCAGCCTTGGGGCAGGTGCTGGCTCCCCCTCAAGGGATACACACAACAATATCTTTGAGCAGTTTTGCAGATGCTGAAACCCCTACCAGGTGGGAGAAGTTAACTGCATGCTGCCCACAAGCATGGAGACCCCAGACCAGCTGGAACCAGAAGGCTGAGGATGCCGATTCCCGATGACCTCACCACCAGCCAATCAGAAGAGTGTACAAGAGCTGACCACGCCCTCTTTGAACCATTCCTGTAAAACTCCTCACTACTCCCTCCAGGTTGGGACACACAGTTTTGAGGGCATTAACCCCTCGTGGCCCCCTTTGCCTGGCAAAGCAATAAAGCTATTGTTTTCCACTTCACCCAAAACTGTGTCTGAGATTCAATGCGAACCGTGGTACAGAGGCCAAAGTTTGGCTACATTATCATGGTGAGAATTAGATAATTCACAAGATGGCTAATACAAGTGGCATGGGGGTGGGGAAGGGAGAGGAACTTGTGCCCCCATGTGTAATTTCTGTGTAAAAGGCAGAAGGGATGTGGCCTTCCTGGGAGGGGTCTGGTTATTAACACTTGGAGCCAAAGGCAGAGCTGAGGGTCTGCGACAGATGGAGCTTCTCAGTAAAACTGTCACAAACTTGTTTCATCTCAGACAGCCCTTGTTGGGGGCAAACTGGAGAGGAAAGAGCCCAGTGAAGACAGGAAACGTAGGAGCCACTCGGGGTCCAAGAGCTCCAGGCTGCAGTGGTCCCGAGCGGACAGCGTTCAGGGAGGAGGGAGGTGGTCTCGGCCATACTGCACCGCAGCCGAGCACTGTGTCTGAGGAGTAGGACAGGGATGCTGCAGTCCAGACATGGCCGTGCATGCTGTCAGAAGCAGCACACGGACACTGAGAAGAGCCTGCTGCAGGGAAGAGAGTGGGGCGCGAGAGGATGCTCACGTCCCAGGTCACGGGCAAGTCCCTGGGACGGCCGCCGAGTGTGGGTTCTCGGTTTTGTGCAGGAAAGAATTCAAGAGCGAGCCATGGTGAAGCGAAAGAAGGTTTATCCAGGGACATACACACACCACAGGCAGAGTCTGGGCCATCGTGGAAAGCGAGAGGCCCCAGGGTACGGGGTTGTCAGTTTTTATAGGGGTGGGTAATTTCACAGGCATTAATGAACAGGAGGATTATTCCAACTATGTTGAGGAAGGGGTGGGGATTGCCAGGAATTGGGCCACGGCCCACTTTTTGACCTTTATGTTCACCCTTGGAACTGTCGTAGCACCTAAGGTTGTGTCATTTAGCTGATGTGTTACAAAGGGCCTATACTGGGGCTCAAGGTCTAGTGGACCTCGACTAGTCTGCCGTCTTGGACCTAGCTGGTTGTGACCAGTTTATGTCTTGTCCTCCGGCTATGTCATTCTTTTAACGATTGTGCCCCGCCCCCTTCCTGTCTCAAACCCACACAGGAGCCTCGGTGGCCGGCAGGACAGTGAAATATCACGTGAGCAGCGGCCCAGGACGAGTGTCAACCACATCAGAGCTCACATTTCATTATCCTTGAGGAGAAAACACAAAAATAATAAAGGGAACCTTGAAGAGTAATTGTGTTCCTGTAAGTCTGTAAGTAGCAAGAAATACCGAAGCCTATATAGTTAAGGTCTCATTTTTATGCACAGAATAATGAGGCCTCGTGATATTTCAGCATTTATACTTTAAAGATAAATAACCTGGTTAGTGATTTTCTTATTCCACAGCCACTAGAGCAACGGGGGAAAATAGTTAAGTTTATGACTACGAGCTCATCAATCCAGGTACTGAATGAAGGTCAAACTGAAACCAGGAAGATGTGGCCCAACATTTTGAAGGGTATCCACGTGAGAGACGATATTCTGGTTTTTAATGCATGTGTTACAGATAAGTCTGCAGCCACCTGACGAGTTAAAAATGGATGTGTTCCAACTACACTGAAATTTAGAAAGAACAGACTGTTCGTCTAACTCTAAATTAAAATTATTTTGGTGCCATTTAAGTTTCTACTATAAAAACAGAAATAGAGTTACAGATGTAAAAAATAAACTTATGGTTACTGGAGGGTAAGTGGGGGGGAGGGATAAACTGGGAGATTGGGACGGACATATACACACAACTACATATAAAATAGATAGCTAATAAGGCCCTACTTCAGGTACAGCACAGGGAACTCAACTCAATATTCTGTAATAACCTCTATGGGAAAAGAATCTAAAAAAGAGCAGATATGTGTGTGTGTGTGTGTGTGTGTGTGTGTGTGTGTGTGTGTGTGTGTATATATATCCGAATCACTTTGCTGTACACCTGAAACTAACACAACACTGTAAATCAACTATACTCCAATAAAAATTTTTACAAATAAATAAAAAATAAATTTCTACTATAAGTTGGGTCATGCTGAGGAGGACCAATTCCCAGGCACTGATTCACCCCTTACATGGCTTTAAATACAGACTGTGGCCTCTGACTCCCAATCCTGTCCCCATTTCCTCCAGGGGAGCACCTCCATGTAAACGCCTGCCCACAGACTGGGCTGTCTGGAGAAATCTTAAACAGGCACGCTGACAAACATCTGACTCTCCCCACCGGCCTCTCCCTTTCCCAGCTTGTTAAAGGCGACTCCATTCTTAAAATGCACAGGACAGGGACCCTCGGGGTCATCGCTGGCTCCTCTGCCAAGGCTGACCTTCAATCTGCCAGCAAATCCTGTGACTCGTCCTCCAAAACCCAGCCCAAGTCTGACCCTTTCTCACTGTCTTTGTTGACACCAGGCCACCGTGCAAGACGCTACAAGAAATTCCTACCTAGACTCCACATCTGCTCTAGTCTGGTCTGCAAACCATGGATCAAATAGTTGCCGTCTAAAATCTCCCACTGGCTTCCCATCTCCCTGAAATCCACATGGCGGCCTGGCCGCAGCTGCACTGAGATCCAGCTCCCTGAGGTCGTGACTGTAACCCCCGCAGCCTCACCTCCCTCTTCCTGTCTTCCAGCCTGAGGCTCCCTGCCATCACTCAAGTCCCCAGGCACCTGCTTTGACCCCTAACTAAAACGATGTTCAATGAAATACATGGATGGCTCCCCCTCTTACTTTTTCCAAGCCGGACTCAGAAGTTCCACTTTTAGGGATGTCGCTTTGATCCCCTAATACCGCCTGGCACGCCTTCTTCCTCTCAAGAACTTCATCTTTTATTTTCCTTCACTGCAATACCCTCCCAAACTAAACCCATTTTGTGAGTGTTTGTCTCCCCGCTAGAAGGGAAGTGCCATGAGCTCGTGACACTGTTCACTGTACCCCCGTGGGCCCCAGGTGTGTATCAGATGCTCAGTAAAGATCTGCTGAATCAATTCAATAATCTCAAAAATTCAGGACTTCATAATTTACAATGTGTCCTGCTTAAATCTATTCTTTCATGACTTCTAAATAACTCATTGGGCAGAGTTACAATTAATGAAGTTCTAGCCATTTTTATGTTTTTAACAAATTACTGGAGAACACATTACATGCAGTCTGGCGGCCCTAATGTTTCCCTTGGTTACCAGTTTTAATCCATGCTTTGTTTTCTAACCCTCGAAACACAACCACAGACTGTAATACCTGCTGTATTTGCGACAGAAGAGAAATTATGTATAATATAATACAGCATAATATGTGAAAACATATATATAAACATGTATAAAACTTTAAAATATAGTATAATAACACGAAACCAGAACTCACGTGTCCACACCGAGCCCCACTCAACCCTCCAGTTTTACACGAGCAGAACATGCAGCGGGGGCGGGCAGTTCTGCAGCCACAACGAAAACAAAACCTAAAGGTCAACTCGCTCCCCATGCTCAGGCTCCAGGGTATCTGAGAGGCACTGGAAACGAATAGTTAAAATCTACAATTACGAAAACACACCTGTCGGCTTCTCACAAAATGGGCTCTTGTGTCCTTTCTTACTCATCCTTGGCAGATCTCCTGAGATCACTTTTGTTCCCTGGTCTTCCCAGTGATCCAAGCAGACCCCGACCGCCCTCGTGGTCCAGGACAAGAGAAAGGCACGTGGACCAGAGCACGTGCACGTAGCCCTCAGAACCGCAGGGAGAGCACAGTCTCCAGCACCAGATCCTGGAGAAAGTGCTGGGCTGAGCCCAGCCACGGATGCTTGAAGGATAATAAACCATCATTGTTTGAAGCCACTGGGTTCTGAGGTAGTTTGCTATGCATCAGTATAGCAAGCCAGTATCATCTTCTTTCCAGAATACTCCTTTAAACTTCCTAAAAGATTTCTTCAAGAAAAGTCAAAAAAAATGTTCAACCAAGTACAAAAACATGAAATGACTTCCAACCAAAATTTAGCAAACAGCATGAAAAACATGACCCTTGAAAAAATGCACAGAAAGAATTTCTAATGCCTTATCTTCTTATAAAAATATGAATAAAATGTCATACTGAGGTGCTTTCCTGATAAAGAAGTCTGAACAAGACAGAAGAGGAATAATGAGAATGGAGGACTTGTGATATTCACTGACGTATATTATTATTCCGCAGAGAATTTTAGCGTACAGTAGCCACGTAAAACTACAGTTTGCCTACAAGAAATGAGTTCCCAGAATAAGAGTTATCCTTTGAGAAACTTAATGAAGAGAAGTCTACATCTTATCAGACTATAAATAAGAGACTGTCTAAAAGCCTCTGAGAACAATGCCAGCAAAAGGTCTTCGGCTGGCAGAGTTTCCCAGAATCAACCTAACGCTCCCTCAGGGCCCGTCAAAAGAAGTCACAGAAGAAATATCCAGGCACAGAAACTTTTATAAGAGTTCACCATAAAACAATGATTGGAAAACCTTTTTGAATATCATACCAGGAACACTTCTTCGAAGCCCACACGGTCCATGAGTCACCAAGATGGCAATAAATCAAAGGGTTGTGAAAGTAATTTTCTTAAATTCCCATTTGTTCTTCTGAAATATACACACCGAAAGAAATTAGCCTTTTTATGTGTACACGGAACATGTTTCTTAAAGGAAGACTTCAATTTGGAGGGACTTAGAAATGAATCCCCTTTCACCCTTAGGCCTGTTTTCCCCCAAAGAATCATCCTACATATACCTGGACATTAGCTATTCCTTTACTCTGTCAAGAGAATCTATCACTAAACTGAACTGGGAAATGGCCAAGCCGGCTTCACGTGGCACATTTCATCTCATGGGAATCAGAGGGCTCACGGCGTGGCCTCTGGTCACTGCGTCTCCAAGGCTCCTGACCCACCAAAAGCATCTCTCCTACTGTAACCGGCAACCCCTGGGGTCCAGAAAAACCACACCCACCCACGATTCAGTAACAGGTATGCACACTGAGCTACACACCAACACAGGTATTTCACCAGAGTTAACTCCTTCAAGCCCGTAACCTAGAAAACAGACCCTTACAGATCAGAGAAACGAGTCTCAGCTTTGCTGAACCAACACAGAACCAGGATGACACACCAGCCAGCCAGCATATCACAACCTTAGACACTGCAAAATAAAACAGCTGGCACCAGATTTCATCTCAGGAAGAGAACAATCCAATTTGAAAAAATACCTTGAAAAACGTCTTCGTTTGGGAGCTAAGAGAAATCGTTATTTTACTTTTTCCAGGGAAGAAGCTAAAATCTATTGTTGACTCCCCGTTAACATGGAACACATGGCGATTTGGTGTTGAAGGGGGAGCAGAGGTGAGCCTGACGCTTATTCAGCAGAATGGGAAGGAGAGGTTCTTTTAAAAACAGGGGATGTCTGCTATTCATCTTGAACTGCTTGCATCATAACCTCCGGGCCCTCCCTATGCCCACCAGCCTAGGGCAAAGGGATCCCACCTCCAGGTCAGGAATTTAAATGAATTCCGTGGGAAGCAGAAACTCCATGTGACAGGGATGAAGACAACATCAGGATATTGGAAATCCACAGGAATCTGAGGAGATTCTCAGGGCTCTGGAGTGTCACCAGGTCAAGAAGTGTGAGGGCAGTGGGGACATTCAGACAGTAAGGGAGTGGCTGAGCCTGCATGAAGAGCAGATCAGCACTGGTTTCTTACGTAAACATCCCCAGACTTGGTGAGGTGCCTCCCCTGCACCCCCCGCCCAGCCCCTTCCTTCTCGTCCTCCAGGAAGCAGCCTTAAGTGTCCCCTGCTCGGCCTGGCCAGCACTCAAGCCTCCCCTTGGAAGCACCACCTGCTGGGTGGGTTCCACACCCACGCATAATCCAGCTCACTGGGGAAACTCATTATTCAGCCAAGTCACACCTTATGACAAGAAACAGGGAAAACTGGGATGGATAGAGACGCTTGTACTTCAACTCAAACCAGGCTGTGGAGGGCATCCTCCCCAGTAACAGCCCCCCCTTCACACAAATTAGAACTTCGGTCCTGACAGCATGGTGGTAGGAAAAGTCCAAGGGCTGATGAAAGGAAAACCTACATACAAATAACTACCACTGAGTTCAGGGGTGGAGGGGGGAGATCACTTCTCTTAAAACAGGATTTTATCCCTATTTAACTTTTTTAAGAAAAATGCCTTTTGGAAGGCAGACAGCAGAAGCAAGAAGAACTACAATCCTGCAGCCTGTGGAACGAAAACCATTCACAGAAAGATAGACAAGATGAAAAGGCGGAGGGCTATGTACCAGATGAAGAAATGAGATAAAACCTCAGAAAAACAACTAAATGAAGTGGAGATAGGAAACCTTCCAGAAAAAGAATTCAGGGTAATGATAGCGAAGATGATCCAGGACCTCGGAAAAAGAATGGAGGCAAAGATCGAGAAGATGCAAGAAATGTTTAACAAAGACCTAGAAGAATTAAAGAACAAACAAACAGAGATGAACAATACAACAACTGAAATGAAAACTACACTAGAAGGAATCAAAAGCAGAATAACTGAGGCAGAAGAACGGATAAGTGACCTGGAAGACAGGATGGTGGAATTCACTGCTGTGGAACAGAATTTTAAAAAAGAATGAAAAGAAATGAAGACAGCCTAAGAGACCTCTGGGACAACATTAAACGCAACAACATTCGCATTATAGGGGTCCCAGAAGGAGCAGAGAGAGAGAAAGGACCAGAGAAAATATTTGATGAGATTATAGTCGAAAACTTCCCTGACATGGGAAAGGAAATAGCCACCCAAGTCCAGGAAACCCAAGGAGAACCATGCCGAGACACATAGTAATCAAATTGGCAAAAATTAAAGACAAAGAAAAATTACTGAAAACAGCTAGGGAAAAACGACAAATAACATACAAAGGAACTCCCATAAGGTTAACAGCTGATTTCTCAGCAGAAACTCTACAAGCCAGAAGGCAGTGTCATGATATACTTAAAGTGATGAAAGGGAAGAATTTACAACCAGGATTACTCTATCTGGCAAGGATCTCATTCAGATTCGATGGAGAAATCAAAAGCTTTACAGACAAGAAAAAGCTAAGAGAATTCAGCACCACCAAACCAGCTCTACAACAAATGCTAAAGGAACTTCTCTAAGTGGGAAACACAAGAGAAGAAAAGGACCTACAAAAACAAACCCAAAACAATTAAGAAAATGGTCATAGGAACATGCATATCGATAATTACCTTAAACGTGAATGGATTAAATGCTCCAACCAAAAGACACAGGCTTACTGAATGGATACAAAAACAAGACCCATATATACGCTGTCTATAAGAAACCGACTTCAGACCTAGGGACACATACAGACTGAAAGTGAGGGGATGGAAAGAGATATTCCATGCAAATGGAAATCAAAAGAAAGCTGGAGTAGCAATACTCATATCAGATAAAACAGACTTTAAAATAAAGGATGTTACAAGAGACAAGGAAGGACACTACATAATGATCAAGGGATCAATCCAAGAAGATAAAACAATTATAAATATATATGCACCCAACAAAGGAGCACCTCAGTACATAAGGCAACTGCTAACAGCTCTAAAAGAGGAAATCGACAGTAACACAACAACAGTGGCGGATTTTAACACCTCACTTACACCAATGGACAGACCATCCAAAATGAAAATAAATAAACAGAAGCTTTAAATGACACAATAGACCAGATAGATTTAATTGATATTTATAGGACATTCCATTCAAAAACAGCAGATTACACTTTCTTCTCAAGTGCGCATGGAACATTCTCTAGGAGAGACCACATCTTGGGTCACAAATCAAGCCCCAGTAAATTTAAGAAAACTGAAATCATATCAAGCATCTTTTCTGACCACAGCGTTATGAGATTAGAAATCAATTACAAGGAAAAAAACGTAAAAAACACAAACACAAGGAGGCTAAACAATACATTACTAAATAACCAAGAGATCACTGAAGAAATCCAAGAGGAAATCAAAAAATACCTAGAGACGAATAAAAACAAAAACACGACGATCCAAAACCTATGGGATGCAGCAAAAGCAGTTCCAAGAGGGAAGTTTATAGCAATACAAGCCTACCTCAAGAAACAAGAAAAATCTCAAATAAACAATCTAACCTTACACCTGAAGGAACCAGAGAAAGAAGAACAAACAAAACCCAAAGCTAGCAAAAGGAAAGAAATCATAAAGATCAGAGCAGAACTCAATGAAATAGAAACAAAGAAAACAATAGCAAAGATCAATAAAACTAAAAGCTGGTTCTTTGAGAAGATAAACAAAATTGATAAACCATTAGCCAGACTCATCAAGAAAAAGAGGGAGAGGACTCAAATCAATAAAATTAGAAATGAAAAAGGAGAAGTTTCAACAGATACCACAGAAATACAAAGCATCCTAAAAGACTACTACAAGCAACTCTATGCCAATAAAATGGACAAGCTTGAAGAAATGGACAAATTCTTAGAAAGTTATAACCTTCCAAGACTGAACCAGGAAGAAACAGAAAATATGAACAGATCACTCACAGGTAATGAAATTGAAACTGTGATTGAAAATCTTCCAACAAACAAAAGTCCAGGATCACATGGCTTCACAGGTGAATTCTATCAAACATTTAGAGAAGAGCTAACATCCATCCTTCTCAAACTCTTCCAAAAAATTGCAGACGAAGGAACACCCCCAAACTCATTCTATAATGCCACCATCATCCTGATACCAAAACCAGACAAAAATACTACAAAAAAATAAAATTGCAGACCAATATCACTAATGAATGCAGATACAAAAATCCTCAACAAAATATTAGCAAACAGAATCCAACAACACATTAAAAGGATCATAAACCACGATCGAGTGGGATTTATACCAGGGATGCAAGGATTCTTCAATATACACAAATCAATCAATGTGATACACTATATTAACAAATTGAGGAATAAAAATCATATGATCATCTCAATAGATGCAGAAAAAGCTTTTCTTTTCTGCTTTTCTTTTCTGCAAATTCAACACCCATTTATGATAAAAACTCTCCAGAAAGTGGGCAGAGAGGGAACCCACCTCAACATAATAAAGGCAATATGTGACAAACCCACCACAAACACCATTCTCAATGGTGAAAAACTGAAAGCATTTCCTCTAAGATCAAGAGCAAGACAAGGATGTCCACTCTCACCACTATTATTCAACATAGTTTTGAAGTCCTAGCCACGGCAATCAGAGAAGAAAAAGAAATAAAAGGAATACAAATTGGAAAAGAGGAAGTAAAACTGTCACTGTTGGTAGGTGACATGATACTATACATAGATAATCCTAAAGATGCCACTAGAAAGCTACTAGAGCTAATCAATGAATTTGGTAAAGTTGCAGGATACAAAATTAATGCACAGAAATCTCTGGCATTCCTATACACTAATGATGAAAAAATCTGAAAGAGAAATTAAGGAAACACTCCCATTTTACCACTGCAAGGAAAAGAATAAAATACCTAGGAATAAACCTACCTAGGGAGACAAAAGACCTGTATGCAGAAAACTATAAGACATTAATGAAAGAAATTAAAGATGATAGGAACAGATGGAGAGATATACCATGTTCTTGGATTGGAAGAATCAATATTGTGAAAATGACTATACTACCCAAAGCAACCTACAGATTCAATGCAATCCCTATAAAATTACCAATGGCATTTTTTACATAACTAGAACAAAAAAATCTTAAAATTTGTATGGAGACACAAAAGACCCGGAATAGCCAAAGCAGTCTTGAGGGGAAAAAAACCGAGCTGGAGGAATCAGACTCCCTGACTTCAGACTATACTACAAAGCTACAGTAGTCCAGACAATATGGTACTGGCACAAAAACAGAACCATAGATCAATGGAACAAGATTAAAAGCCCAGAGATAAACCCATGCACCTATGGTCAACTAATCTATGACAAAGGCAGCAAGGATATACAATGAAGAAAAGACAGTCTCTTCAATAAAGGGTGCTGCAAAACTGGACAGCTACATGTAAAAGAATGAAATCAGAACACTCCCTAACACCGTACACAAAAATAAACGCAAAATGGATTCGAAGGGCTTCCCTGGTGGCGCAGTGGTTGAGAGTCCGCCTGCCGATGCAGGGGACACGGGTTCGTGCCCCGGTCCGGAAAGATCCCACATGCCGCGGAGCGGCTGTACCCGTGAGCCATGGCCGCTGAGCCTGCACGTCCAGAGCCTGTGCTCCACAATGGGAGAAGCCACAACAGTGGGAGGCCCGCATACCGCAAAAAAAAAAAAAAAAAAAAAATGTATTCAAGACCTAAATGTAAGACCGGACACTATAAAACTCTTAGAGGAAAACATAGGAAGAACACTCTTTTTGTTTTTGCTTTTGTTTTGCGGTACGCGGGCCTCTCACTGTTGTGGCCTCTCCTGTTGCGGAGCACAGGCTCCGGACGCCAGGCTCAGCGGCCATGGCTCACAGGCCCAGCCGCTCCGCGCCATGTGGGATCTTCCCGGACCGGGGCACGAACCCGTGTCCGCTGCATCAGCAGGCGGACTCTCAACCACTGCGCCACCAGGGAACCCAGGAAGAACACGCTTCGACATAAATCACAGCAAGGTCTTTTTTGATCCACCTCCTAGAGTAATGGAAATAAAACTAAAAGTAAACAAATGGAACCTAATGAAACTCAAAAGCTTTTGCACAGCAAAGGAAACTACAAACAAGATGAAAAGAAAACCCTCAGAATGGGAGAAAATATTTGCAAATGAATCAACGGACAAAGGATTAATCTCCAAAATATATAGACAGTTCATGCAGCTCAATATTAAAAAAACAAACAACCCAATCTAAACATGGGCAGAAGACCTAAATAGACATTTCTCCAAAGAAGACATACAGATGGCCAAGAGGCACAAGTAAAGATGCTCAGCATCACTAATTATTAGAGAAATGCAAATCAAAACTACAGTGAGGTATCACCTCACACCAGTTAGAATGGGCATCATCAGAAAATCTACAAACAACAAATGCTGGAGAGGATGTGGAGAAATGGGAACCCTCTTGCACTGTTGGTGGGAATGTAAATTGATACAGCCACTATGGAGAACAGTATGGAGGCTCCTTAAAAAACTAAAAATAGAATTACCGTATGACCCAGCAATCCCACTACTGGGCATGCACACAGAGAAAAGCATAATTCAAAAAGAAACATGCACCCCAATGTTCACTGCAGCACTGTTTACAATAGCCAGGTCATGGAAGCAACCTAAATGCCCACCGACAGACGAATGGATAAAGAAGGTGTGATACGTATATACAATGTAATATTTCTCAGCCATACAAAAGAACGAGATTGGGTCATTTGTTGAGACGTGGATGGATCTAGAGACTGTCATACAGAGTGAAGTAAGTCAGAAAGAGAAAAACAAATATCGTATATTAACACATATATGTGGAACCTAGAAAAATGGTACAGATGAACCGATTTGCAGGGCAGAAGTTGAGACACATATGTAGAGAACAAACGTATGGACACCAAGGGGGGAAAGTGGTGGGGAGGGTGGTGGTGGTGGGATGAACTGGGCAATTGGGCTTGACACGTATTACACTGATGTGTATAAAACCGATGAGTGATAAGAACCTGCTGTATAAAGAAATTAATTTAAAAATTAAAAAAAAAGAAAAATGCCATTTATTTTTAAATAAAAATGAAAATGTTATGTTTTCTTTCCCTCCCTTTTCTCCCAGATTCTGACAGCCACACACCTTGAGAAACTGCTGTGAATAGGGTGAGGATCAGCTGACACTGTTTACCATTTCCAAACCACATACGCACTTCCTTGAAAATGACACATACCTCACGCCCTCCTGTTTGTTCAGATTTACCTGACAACAGCGCTGTAACAATATAAAAATATGTGATACTGATACTGGACGAGGACAAAGAGGGGAGAATAACTGAGATTCCCACAGCAGATAGAGCTTCTCTTTAAGAGAAACCTTTAGTAAAACAAACATTGCACGAAACAACTAATTATAAAATGTTAGGCCTGGATATTACAACTAAACTTATGTTCATATGTAAACATGAAATACAAAACTAAAATAATTATGTAAAACATAAAAAACTCAAATGTTGCTTTTACGTTTTAAAATATATATTCCAGGGCTTCCCTGGTGGCGCAGTGGTTGAGAATCCTCCTGCTAATGCAGGGGTCACGGGTTCGAGCCCTGGTCCAGGAAGATCCCACATGCTACGGAGCAACTAGGCCCGTGAGCCACCACTACTGAGCCTGCGAGTCTAGAGCATGTGCTCCGCAACAAGAGAGTGAGCGATAGTGAGAGGCCCGCGCACCGCAATGAAGAGTGGCCCCCACTCGCTGCAACTAGAGAAAGCCCTCGCACAGAAACGAAGACCCAACACAGCCAAAAGTAAAATAAATTAATTAATAAATTCCTACCCCCAACATCTAAAAAAAATATATATATATTCCAACTTTATACTTTTGGTTTCATCAATAGTTGTGCGTATTAAAAACAAACCTCCATTCAAGACAGGAGTCCACTTGTAGGATATAAGATATACAATTTACAAAATAGGTCAAGAAATGATAACTGTATATTAACTTGACATTGATTAAGAAAAGAAAAATTAACAAGTCACAGAGACCACCTCATCCCCGACGGCCTCACCTTCCTCCAGGATGTCCTGGCTCAACCTCCCTCTCCACCTTCTGTGTCTCACGGGCACGAAGCTTGGCCACTTCCTTCTAGAAATGTCAGGTTCCCACCCAACAATTCACCAGGTGGCCTCCCTCAGTTCCCTCTTTCCCCCTTTTTATCAGCAAGCGTTGACCTCAGACGCTCTTTCCTAAACACTTTCCTCACATCACCTCCCCAATCACAAACCTAACCTGCTCTCTGCTTTCTCCATAATGTAACACCTAAACATGCCATTTTAAAAAAATTATTTATTTTTGGGGCCACACCACGTGGCTTGTGGGGTCTTAGTTCCCCGACCAGGGATCGAACCCGTGCCCCCTGCAGTGGGAGCGCAGGGTCTTCACCACTAGACCGCCAGAGAAGCCCCCATTTTTTTCACTCACACATTTTAATAGTCTACTTTCCATTCCAGCCAAAGCTGAGTCTCTGTGTCCCAGAATATTTAATTATATTTCAAACCCCTGAAATTTTTCTAATGTCTCAAGTGTATTAGGTTTATTCCCAAATTGCCTTAACATCCCCCAGAAGCCAGCACAGAGCTGAGTAAAAACGTACTCAACTCAACTCGCTTATTTGCTGACTTGTAATCCCAATGTCTTCCAGAATTTCCACACTTTCTACTTACGTTTTAGAAAAAGAGAACTGAATATTCATCATGCAAACAAACAGTTCAGTCAAGTTTCTTTTCACCAGGTTTGAGCTGGCTGGTCTAGTCAGCCAAGTGGATGCCCCTAAATGTTCACCATTTCTACTTGGACATCTAGGATGCTGGGTTATTTTAAGATATTTTAAAAAGTTTCCAAGAAAGAAATGTTTTCTCAACTCTTCTCACAAGGATGAAAACACTTACTCTATAGGTTTTTCAGAATTCAGTAATTCCCGAAGAATCCTAGATAACTTTCATTGCTCCTAGAAGAAAACCAGGATTCTTGGTGCCAAAGGAGTTCTGATAGGAGATCTACCTGTTTGTCTGTTTGCCTCACTAACAGGAGTAGTGAGGGAACAGCACGTGCTGGTAGTCGAATATGCCGGAATTCAAACAGAAGCTCTGTCCATAACTTGCCGGTGATTATAGGTGGCAAATTTAACTAACACGGAACTAAATCCAGAATTTGCACTAAAGGAAAAAAGATGATTTCTGTAACTATTTTGAAATAATAATTTATGTATGTTTGTGATCTTCCTTCAAGCAATCCTATATAAAACTATTCAGAAATACATAACTTAATTGAATATAATGTGATTAAAAATATTCTGGTATTCATGTAGGTAATTAATGGTATCAGAAAGCCTCATGGTAAAGTTCACAAAGCAGCATTATATACAACTCACACCCACTTTATCTGATTCATCATTTGATGAAAAGGGATGCACATTTCTGAAATTCTTGATCAGAAGATAACACATATGGAAATGGAAGTTCATAATCAAGAGATTTTAAAAGAAAAATTAATAATAGCATATACAGTGTTTTATCATCTAAGAAAAATATTAAAGAATGCATAAAAAGATTAGTCATTGCATTGTTTGTAATAAAAAAAAAAGACTGGAAAAAACCTCTTATGAGCAGCTATATTTCATTGATTAAAGAACTTATGGTCTAACCATACCATGGAATACTTTGCAGCCATAATAAGGAAGGAGGCACAGAAAAGACAGAGGTCAAGGGGGGACTTTCATGCATGCCACCAATTCACCACAGAAAGGGAGAGGTAAGTTACAAATCTACCCAAAGGACAGGATTGTGTATAACTTTATCAATTCACTGATTTCAACGTCATGGATCTAGGGATACACTCAGAGCTGTTAAAAAGGACAAAACAGATATTATTAACACCCACAAAATGTAGACTGCAATTTAAACATTTATATATATATATTTTTTGGCTGCGTTGAGTCTTTGTTGCTGTGCGCAGCCTTTCTCTAGTTGCAGCGAGCAGGGGCTACTCTTCATTGTGGTGCAGGGACTTCTCATTGCAGTGGCTTCTCTTGTTGCGGAGCACGGACTCTAGGTGCGCAGGATTCAGCAGATGTAGCACGCAGACTCAGTAGTTGTGGCGCACGGGCTTAGTTGCTTCATGTCATGTGGGATCTTTCCGGACCAGTACTCAAACCCGTGTCCCCTGCATTGGCAGGCAGATTCTTAACCACTGCGCCACCAGGGAAGTCCCTAAACTTATGTACTTTAATTCGCAATGTGTGAAATCAGAGGCTATTACTTACAATGTAAGGGAAACATAAGGAGAGTGAAAATAAATCATTGGAATCCAAGGATGAGAAACCTATACTTCACTAACTTTCAATTTCTGTATAAATACTTGAAAAGTAAATCTCCTTAAAACTATTTGAAGGTTGTTCTCTAATGTGTTAATGGCTTTTAATCAGAAAAAAAAACATTAAACCAAAGTGGCAAGACATTTTTATGTCATTTAAATAATGTTAAAATAATTAAGAAACAGGATGTAGACACAGATTGTCATAAAGTGAAGTAAGTCAGAAAGAGAAAAAGAGATATCGTGTAATACCGCTTATATGTGCAAAAATGGTACAGAGGATCTTATTTGCAAAGCAGAAATAGAGACACAGATGTAGAGCACAAACTTATGGTTACCAAGTGGGGAAGGGGCAGTGGGATGAATTGGGAGATTGGGATTGATATATACAGTATCGATACTATGTATAACATAGATAACTAATGAGAACCTACTGTACAGCACAGGGACCTTGGGAACTCTACTCGATGCTCTTTGGTGACCTAAATGGGAAGGAAATCCAAAAGAAATGGGATATATGTATACGTTACGTATAACTGATTCACTTTGCTGTACAGCAGAAACTAACAGAACATGGTAAAGCAACTGTACTCCAGTAAAAATTTAAAAAGAAAAAAAAAAAGAAACAGGATAAACTTAAGCTTTCGTCACAAATTAGCCATTTCCATTCCTAAATTCACCGAGTGTACATGTCATGTTTCGACGGCAGGCTTGAAAATTAAGCGTAGTCAGTGAGGTGGGCTTCCACACGGCCTTTGCAAGGAAGCACCCCGCTCCTTACGGAGAGCAACCCTCTCCTAAGTGCGCCACATCCCTCTCCGACCTGCTTCCCAGCTGCAGGAGGGCTCCTGGAGACCCTCCCACCCCACCCCCCAGCTGCTGGGCTGCCCCGTCTCTAGCAGGGTCACCTCCTACATTCGTGTGTGCTCATCTTACTTTATATTATATATTTTTAAAATCTATGTGCACGACTTTTCTTAGTTCCCTCCAATATATCTGGGATCAGATCATGAATACTGATAGCCAATGACAGAAATAAGAGTCTAGAAAAACATATTTTGCTCTTGAAAATAAGAGAGTCAAAACGGAGCTGAGCGGAGAGCCAGTTGCTCTTATGAACTCAATCATAAATTCCTCTGTTACTTAGCATTAAAAACAATAACAACAACAAAAAAAAGACAATAACAAAAAAACGGATTTCTGTGGCGATCCCTGCTGTAACGCACAGAGCCCAACCAGAGGGCCTGGAATGGCTTGTAATCCTGCTGGGTGATGCCCCATCCAGCAAACTGGTTATAAACATTTTTGGAGAAAAACATGAACTCACACCTGGCTGGACCCACAGCTTCTTTAGAAAAGTGAGGATTCATGGAATTTCCTAAGCACATTGGTCTCCCCCATCTCTAAAATGACCAGGTTTCTGAATACATGAAGGAGTACTAAAATCTGCATTTAGTTGATACACTCACAGAATACAGCATCTGCTATGAGGGCCCTGCCCATCATATCTGCATATGACATATGACAATACTTAGGAAAGACCATAGTTGTGTTGGTTTGTATCTGCGTTTTCCCTCCTTCACCTTTGAACTCTCTTTTAGATTTCCTATGAATCCAGGCTCTGCCTCTCACAGACCAATCCCACCCCTCACTTCTTTCCCCAGCTCTGTCTCCAAGGACCACGGCTTAAATCTGACCACGGGGATCTCAGCCCCTCAGGGGTAGATGCGGGACAACCACACACTTAGGTGACAAAATCAAACTCAATTAGTGGCTCTCATCAAGTAAACTGGAGTAAAAGTAGCAGATTTCCATCCTATGTAATCAGGAATATAGAATATAGCCCTAAAACTTGTCCCTTAACTTAAGGGAAACCTATTACGTAGTAGCTAAAATCACCCTTCCTTTTTATGGAAAAGATCTCACAATTCACCTTGTGTTGCCCATAGGTCTATTTCTGAATACACAAAATAGTCACTAATGGTACAGAATCCTCAGAAAAACAAGTCAGAAAAGTTAAAACTGCGTTCAGGTTACCGGAGGGCAGCGTGAGATGGACTGTTGCCTGAAATTTCAAATACATCAAGTCACAGAAATCACTGTAAAGTCTAAAAGATGTCGAAGGAGGAGACGACTTACGAACCCTGTCCCCGTGCTTCGCGTCCTGTGCGCATGTGCAGCGGGAGCCGCTCTGCCCAGGTGCTTCTCTGCCCAGGTGCCTCTTCAGGAGGCAGGCGTGACTCCCCAGGTGACGCGTGACTCCCCAGGTGACGCGTGACTCCCCAGGTGAGGCGTGTGGGCTGGTGACGGCGCACAGGTGAGTCCCCCACGGACACCGCCACGGCCACGCTCCATCCCTGGGGCCGTTCTCCGGTTCCTCACTCAGCTTCACCCCAGGTCAACTCCCCTCTGCCCAGCCTGCTTCCTTCACTCCACAGGTGTCCCCGCAAAACCTCCTGCTCTCAAATCCCAGGGTCTGTCTCCGGGGAACCCAACCTATTACAGTGTTCATGAAATTTAAAAAAATAATAACTTTAAATCCCAGTACAAATAACCATGGTTACTACAGGATGATGACATCACAGGCAGTATTTCTTCTTCTCTGTGCTTTTCTGTACTTACTGTATAATTTATTCTAAACCTTGAATATTTTTATAACTTTAAAGAGAATCTCTTTTGGAAAATATTAATAATGGAAACAATGACTGTATAATTACAAAAAATGCAAAAAACAATCCATGCGTAGTCTACAATCTACCGAAGGTACACGTTTAACAGTGAATGTTTATCTTGGAAAATGTAAGATATAATAAACACCTTCAAATATCTGTGTCATTATCAGCTGGACAAGGAAGTATATATATATTTTTTTTCTTTTTAAACATCTTTATTGGAGTATAATTGCTTTACAAGGGTGTGTCAGTTTCTGCTTTATAACAAAGTGAATCAGTTATACATATACACATGTTCCCATATCTCTTCCCTCTTGCGTCTCCCTCCCTCCCACCCTCCCTATCCCACCCCTCTAGGTGGTCACAAAGCACCGAGCTGATCTCCCGGTGCTCCCTGTGCTATGTGGCTGCTTCCCACTAGCTATCTACTGTACATTTGGTAGTGGATATATGTCCATGCCACTCTCTCACTTTGTCCCAGCTTACCCTTCCACCTCCCCGTATCCTCAAGTCCGTTCTCTAGTAGGTCCGTGTCTTTATTCCTGTCTTACCCCTAGGCTCTTCATGACAATTTTTTTTTTCTTAAATTCCATATATATGTGTTAGCATACGGTATTTGTCTTTCTCTTTCTGACTTACTTCACTCTGTAGGACAGACTCTAGGTCCATCCACCTCATTACAAATAACTCAATTTCGTTTCTTTTTATGGCTGAGTAATATTCCATTGTATATATGTGCCACATCTTCTTTATCCATTCATCCGATGATGGACACTTAGATTGTTTCCATCTCTGGGCTATTGTAAATAGAGCTGCAATGAACACTGTGGTACATGACTCTTTTTGAATTTTGGTTTTCTCAGGGTATATGCCCAGTAGTGGGATTGCTGGGTCATATGGTAGTTCTATTTGTAGTTTTTTAAGGAACCTCCATACTGTTCTCCATAGTGGCTATACCAATTCACGTTCCCACCAGCAGTGCAAGAGTGTTCCCTTTTATTTTTATGTTTCTCCAGAAGGCAAAATCAGCACCCACATGTGGAATTCGTCCATTTGTATGTTAGTTAAATACAATGAAGCATCTTCCGATAATCACTGCCCGTTTGATACTTCAGGATGCAAAGGAGCAAGCATCAAGGGGATTCATCTGCTTGCTGGAGTGAAATCCTGCTTACCGTGGATGATCAGCTTAGAAACTTCTACGTATTCGAAGAAATGCAATGTTATCTACTCCTTCCCTAAAACAGGAGTCAACGAATCTCATCAATTTCAGCGAGAAGCAGGTACAATGCAACCAGGACATACTCTTTCCCATGTTTAAGGAGGTCACGTGCCATTTCATTAACAGCTGAATCCACAGGTTGATATTACAAACTGCAAAATACAGCAGGTGTTGCTATACTGAGAAGGCCATGGACAGCATCAGTCACCAGAGACAGCCCAGAGCACCTCAACACGTATCCTTCTCGTACATTCCATACATAAGCACTTTTCTGCAATAACTAACATATAGTATTACAGCCGGTAACAGCTCCAAACAGAAGTCTTCAGAGAAGGAGCAGATACCGAGGAAGAAGAGAAGTCCGGGGAAGCAGACCTTGTAGAGGAGTCCAGGCCCCCACCAGGTCCACGACCCGGGAGCAGAGAAAACAGCTCAGCTGCAGCTGAGTTCGAAGCCGCATCTCATCAGATGTAACAGATAGAAATGACTTGTTTTACAGAGAGCAAAGGTACCTGCCACTTCTAACCGGCAGAGAATAAACCCTGCCCTCTTGCACAGCCCTTCGCAAGGCTCCACAAAGACGGACCAGCTACAAACGCACGACTGCACTGTAGCTCTCCCTGCACAGCCTACCGAGGCTTCGGATCAAACACTGAGACGTGTGCACTGAATGAAACTTCCTCTCTGGATGTTGGCAGTTTCTCCTGGGGGCCATGGAGAGAGAAGCTGGGAAGGGGAAGGGGGAAGAAAGGGGGAAGGGGAGACGTGGGAAGAAGAAGAGAACAAAGGAGAGCAAGTACTGAATAAAATGTGCTCCTCTAAGAATTAAGAACGAGTATAGAGGCTCGAAAACCAAAAGTATACTGCATGTGTGATCTTTCCTAATGGTAGTAACAAATACAGTATCTGTACACTGTTAGAGCACCTTAACAGGTTAAAAGTTGTGTCCTGCTGGTGACGACAACATCTTTCTTGGTCATGTAATGAACAATGTATGATAAACAACCTGCATCCAAAAAGTCTATATATGGGAGTTTTGAGAAGAAAAGAAATATGAACACTGATCACAAAACCTCTCCCCTATTTTCCTTCATGTATCTCATGGAAATTGAAGTCCAATTTAAATTGGAGTTAAACTGAAGTCCAAAACCACTAATGGAACAAAACAGCTGAAGATGAATGCCTGCCTAGTTTTGCAAGAGTAATACTATCTAATTAGTAGACATATTTGTATAAGTTCAGGTAATGAATAGAATATAAAAATGGTTTCTTGCGTAAATATGCATATTAAAAGCACACCTTCTAAATTACAACAGAAGGACTCACATTTACTTTCCCTCCTACAGCCACTACTAACGTGGGACTGTTTCACCCACTTTGGAAACTAAAGCCAAACTTCACCCAGTAGACGTGACATACTCAAAGTCAGGAATACAGGAGGAGAAGGAGGTTTAACCTCGAACAGCTTCTAATGATCCAACTGAAGGAGTCTCGAGCCGTCCTGCAGACACTCCAGAGAACACCCCACTCCTGCAAAGATTCTGGGGCGACTTCTCAGCTCCGTATATCGCGATCATAAACTTGTGAGGGTGTATTTGCTCTTCTTCAACTTTATGAACTTTACTTAATGTAATGGCCAGAATTTATTAATCTCTTGGTCAACTCAATATACTCTGGCTTCCGAAAATAAATACAACTTTATTAAATCACAAAGAAGTAAATGTTATTTCATAACTTTATGACCATTATTAGAACTGGCTCATTGGCCTAATTGGAAAAGTCATATCAACTTTCCTCTTAGCGCCATATCCTGACGGCACACCATGTAAGTTTCATCCAACTGTGTTTCCAACTATGCAGTTCTATACCACTAGCAGTTGCAATTATCTACTGTAATCAAATGGCAATTCTGACTGATAGAATACTTATGTCATAGTTTTGGTTCACTTTCAACAAGCAAATATAGATACGGATGTAGAAAGAAAAAAATACACTACGCACATGACATTTTACACAAAGCCCAGAAAAGATAAGATTCCTGAAGGTGAACACTGCAAGCAGTTGGCCGGTAACGTAAAAGCACACCTGATATACAGAAGATTTTTTTCCAACCAATGCCCTGGGGATGTTTGGGCACACCACATAAATCCAACTGCTGACACCACAGACCAGTTCACATACTCTGTCATTTGCCCTGGGATTAGTTCTATAACTCACTCTCTTCAACTTTGTAAACTTGTCTTAAACAGCAAAGTTCCCATATCAACTGTGAAACGTACACTCCCCATGAACTAAGGCTCTCTTTACACTTTCAGTGAATAACTATCCCTGAAATAGTCTTACAAGTATTTAATGCAGGAAACTAGAAACACTGCCTTTTTTGTCCCATTTACACATTTTTAGCTCAAAACCAGAGGTCAGCAGTACTAAGATACAGATGAAGAGAAATAGCAAACCACTTGGCCTACATTTGACAATTTTTTAGTATTATGATTTTTTTCTCTCCTTTAAACACACCTTTGAGAGTTTTAAGATTCTTGTATTTGGTCTTTTCTTTTATAAAATATTGTAAAATAACGATTTTGTTGGATCAATATTACTATCAAGGCTTACATAATTAAAAGAAAAAATATGGACAACAAGGACTGTCTCCTTCTACAAGTTTTATAGTTTTGTGCTTTTATATTTGGGTCTGTGATCCTTTTTTGTTTTGTTTTGTTTAACGGTACGCGGGCCTCTCACTGTTGTGGCCTCTCCCGTTGCGGAGCACAGGCTCCGGACGCGCAGGCTCAGCGGCCATGGCTCACGGACCCAGCCGCTCCGCGGCATGTGGGATCTTCCCGGACTGGGGCACGAACCCGCATCCCCTGCATCGGCAGGCGGACTCTCAACCACTGCGCCACCGGGGAAGCCCCCCAGCACCATTATTTTAAATTGATTTACATTATTTTCCAAAATCAGTAAAATTTAATTCTAATAAAGATTACTTTTAATTTTAGAAAATTTGGAAAATGCAGTAAAGAGGAAATACTGTTACTTATAATATCAGCACCCAAAGAATAACCACCGATTATATTTTGATCTCTTTCCTACCTGTTTTTTAAATGCCTTTATAAGCATAAGTTAAACAATATGTATTATTACTATAAGATAATGTGTTTATTTGAGAAAATTTTTAAATTATAGGGAAAAGCACAAAGAAGTTAAAATTACATCCTTGAATATCCTTTAAATAAAAATATGACTATTCCTGGGGCTTCCCTGGTGGCGCAGTGGTTGAGAGTCCGCCTGCCGATGCAGGGGACGTGGGTTCGTGCCCCGGTCCGGGAGGATCCCACATGCCGCGGAGCGGCTGGGCCGGTGAGCCATGGCCGCTGAGCCTGCGCATCCGGAGCCTGTTGCTCTGCAGCGGAAGAGGCCACAACAGTGAGAGGCCCGCGTACCGCAAAAAAAAAAAAAAAAATGACTATTCCTAATGTGAAAAAATTATAAACTATTTAACCAGATTAGTGATTTCACAGAAACTTTTTTCAAGCATTACAGATTTTTCATATTTTGTTTTTACTATTTTACATGGAACTATACACTGGTAGTTATTTACTACTAAGATTTAGGAATAGCATTACTACAATGACACAAGGCCATAAAGAATTTTTATTTATTCAAAATCCAATGTTAACCATATCACTTCTTACTTTCTATTAAAACTGCCACATGAGTTTTCTAGAGGAATGTTTTTGAAATAAATAAGTAAACATCTTATCCACAATTTTTTTAATTACATAACCTAACTGTGGCAAATACTCTTGGACGCCATCCAAGCAGACTTTCCCAAATATCTTTTCTGATACAGCACATTTTCACAATAAAGGTGCTAAAAATAACAATACTAATATCCCTGCAACCAAGGCAAAATCTTGTAACTCAATATTAGTCACTGAAGCCTGAGAGAAATCGGCCTGGGAGATTATAGAAAACGTTCTCCTATCTGATGGAAAGAGAGAGAGAGGGAGGGAGGGAGGGAGAGAGAGAAGGAGAGGGAGAAAAGAAAGAAAAGATGGAAGAGAATGAAAGAGAGAAACGAGAAAGCCACAGAAACTGCTCTTCCTGCACTTGGACATGGCTTTCTGAGAATGCCATGCCTGGAGCTGCATGTGACTATGGTCACCAGCCACCTTGTGACCATGAAGACAGTTATTCATACTGTGAATAATTATGAGTGGCAATCTTGCTGAGGATGTGGAATGAAAATGTAGGAAAAATGTGGAGTCCTTGATAAATTTCTGAGACTTAAAACCAGTTCTGTCATAGCTCTACTTATGTGAGGTAAGAAATATTCTTATATTTTAACCTACTTATAGCTTTTCTTTTTGACCACACTCCACTGCTCATGGGATCTTAGTTCCCTGACCGGGGATTGAACCCAGGCCCTCGGAAATGAAAGCACAGAGTCCTAACCTGGACTGCCAGGGAATTCTCTAAGCTACTTAAGAGTTGAATTCTGATGCCTGCAGTTGAAAGTATCATAAATTGATACATTAATATTTAAGACAAGCAATGTTTATGTAAACTTTCTAAAATAAATATATTCTAATATTTCTGTAAGACAAGAGGCTAGTTTTCCCCTAATATCCATTCTCCCCTTATTAGCAATAGAACCTCTGATTTTAGATGTACACACAGCTAAAGACTGTTTCCCCACCTCTCTGCAGGCTGTGAACTCATGTCCCTAAGTCCTGGCCAAACAGATAAGACTGGAATTGTCATGTACAATTTCCCAGGTTGAACCCTAGAAAGTGCAGGTCCTGCCCCTCTTCCTAGAGGCTGGATGAAGGTGTGATGGCAGGGCTAGGGCAGCTACCGTGAACGACGTGGCAGAAACTCCTCTGGGAGGAGGTGAAAACAGAGAAAGGAGTGTGGGTTCTGCCCCCTGACGTCCTTCAGCTGCTACACCCAGGAGGAATAATCTTCTAAGTGTGTGAGTCACTGTTCTTCTGTCTTTTTTTTAACTGCAGTTGAGTCTTTACCTTAATGAAAACAATTCCTAAACAGGAAAAAAGGCGCTTTTTTTGCAGCCTAAGTTCGTTTAAGTACTTTAGAAAAAGTTTTTCTTTTCAACCTGTTTAAGCAACTACCTGTCAGAAGTTTCATTACAAACCTGTAATTCTAGAAAGTATTGCTAAAGAAGTATGTTTACATAGGTTGCAGATACAGGTTGAACCCTTACATCATGAAGAGAAAATAATATTTGTATCTGCAAAAAAATTTAATGAATAATTTTTATTAAATAACAGCTGGTTTCAAATATATAAACATTACATAAAACAATCAAATTATTGTGTTGTTGATAAATCCATCAAGGGGAATGTCACTTTCCTGAACAAATGTAGATGTTTGCTCCGGTAACTAATGAATCTTGAGGAAAAATAAAAATTTCCAGGGCAATGTGAGTTTTAGTCTAATGAACAAGTTGTATGGCTGAAAATTATCAAAACTAAAGACTAAGAGACCAGCTGTCCATCTGAAAATTCTCCATGGAGTTTGTCTTCAGGTTGGAATAAAATTACATGAGAATACACAGGTAATAAACCTGACAGATTCGATTTACCCTTTAGATATGTATTATTATTTGTTTATGATCTCTGACAGTAAACTGGGACTATTACTTTGACAAAAAAATTAAGACTTGATCATAGAGATATGTGAACATTCAAGTGCTAGCACTTTTGGAAGTAGCGTTATGAATGTATTTTAGAAATGTATTAATGCAATATTATATATAGTAATATGATACTATATTGTCTGGCTTTCTAATAAAAAGAGGTAAAGTTAATATAAGAAAGTAATACTCGAATAGTAACTATTTTAATTACTATACCATCCGTGTATTGGGTGTAAAATTATTTTTTACAGTTTTTAATACGAACCTTTAAATACTTTAATCCGTGGTGAGCGTAACATACAATCATGTTGTGTACTCGGTTATCACCTACAAACCCACTGCAGTCCTATTCACAATACTTTAATATGCCATTTTAAAAAACTGTGAAGCATTCTAGACATTTCTTGAGCAACGGTAAATATAAATCTACTTCAATAAATTAATACACAATTATCAGTTTGGGATCACTCATTTTTTGAGCTCTATAATAAAGATTCAATTCCAGATTGCCTCTGCTCTCCAGCAAAGGCTGAGCCATGGTGCTTTCATTGAGTTTATGATCAAGGAAGGCAAGTCCACGTTCCCTTAGGGCCAAGGAGCCCTGGTTTGTAAGTGTCTTTCCAAACTTTCCTGGGGCTTTCAGTCTCTTACCCTCTGCTCCTCCGACTTGAATGCCGCCCTGTCCTCAATCCCTGACACCGTATCTCAGCACTCAGACCCCAGGAACCTCCTCTACAAGACATTTCCAGACCGAAGCCATGAAGGCAGAGCCCTTACACACGTGTCTGAATCACCACTGCTGAGCACAGCAGGACACGTGGTGAGGGGACACACAGAAGTCTACTGAACGATGAGTGGAATTAAAATGGTGTAGCAACAGAGGTAATGTTTTCAACCACTTGCTATTGGCTACTATATTTGTAGCTGGCCTTCTTTATGAGCAGGAATAATAGGAAACGTGGGTGCTTTATTTCGGAGCTATTATTTCTCTCCAAGTTGTTAGAGACTCAAGTCATTTACTTTTAGGAAAATGCAGTCTAATCGGGGAAGCCAGTGGAGAACTCTGACTAAGAACCTGGGCTTCAGGGTCAAGCAGGCGCCTCTGAGACCTCCCAGCTAAGTTACCTCAGACAACTACCTTAAATTCTCAACTTTATTCTCCAAATTTAACTGGAATTTATATTTTCTTCTTTGTATCTTCTTATACCTTTCTGAAATAAGCACATTTTTGGAATTGGGAACAGATTTACTACTTGATGGTAGTTAAGTGAATTACATTCAATTTAGATTTTCGTTTAAATAGTAGATCTTATTGAAAATATGAGAAAATATTTCTATAAATTTAGCATGATTTCAGCTATTATAATGAATATGATCATTTTATGAGTACTTCGCCAGGAATACTGACGAAGTATTCTTTCATATAGCACTTACAAGTAATAAGAATCTAAAACAGCATCCTAAAAAGAAAACATATTAAATCTTTAAACATTAAATACAACAGTCTATACATCCTCAAACACTACATGCGCTAATTATCATTTTTTTGTGTTCTGCATATTAATCACTAGCAGTTAAATTTCTCCTTTGACATTTTAATACATAAAAAACACGGGAAGGGGCTTCCCTGATGGCGCAGTGGTTCGGAATCCACCTGCCAATGCAGGGGGGACATGGGTTCGAGCCCTGGTCCGGGAAGATCCCACATGCCACGGAGCAATTAAGCCCCTGCGCCACAACTACCGAGCCTGCGCTGTAGAGCCCACATGCCACAAATACTGAGCCCATGTGCCACAACTACTGAGCCCATGTACCACAACTACTGAAGCCTGGGCGCCTAGAGCCCGTGCTCTGCAACAAGAGAAGCCACCACAATGAGCAGCCCACGCACCACAACCAAGAGTAGCCCCCGCTCGCCACAACTAGAGAAAGCCCATGCACAGCAACAAAGATCCAATGCAGCCAAAAATGAAATAAATTAAATACACTTAAAAAAACGGGAAGCAGGCAAGTGTCAGATTCAGATTCCTTTCTCCTTTGTTGCAAAACCACCACGACTACTCCAGTCACAACTGAAGCCAGAAGGTTACCAGCAGTTTGGTTCCGATGAGCCAGGAGGGATCGGGTACCGCAGTGAACACCATGTTACCAGCCCAGGCACGAGGGCTGGACCACACGCCCGGGGACGCCCTCGCGCTGGAGAAGTACATTTGCTTCCCAAGCAGTGAATATTTGAAAATATTCTCTTCTGTTGCAACAACGATTCATGATGCTTAATCTGGGTTTTCATGGATGACTTGAGTTTGTCTTTTGTACCAGAATGGAACGCAAAAGGTATGTAAATTTTAAAGAAAAATGCTCTTTTCAAAGAACCGATGCAAACACTGAAAAGTACTGCGATCTGATCTAGTATGGAAATTCAGCTGTCTCCTGGGTTTGGAGGCTAGGAGGGAAACTTTTAGGTCTTTATAAGTCCTCATGTTCAATATATCCGAATTCGTCTTAGGGATTTCCTGATGCCCAGTTTGGGATACAAAATTCTATCAGTGCTCATTCCCACTTCAAAAGGAACACTATGGGGCTTCCGTGGTGGCACAGGGGTTGAGAGTCCGCCTGCCGACGCAGGGGCCGCGGGTTCGTGCCCCAGTCTGGGAAGATCCCACGTGCCGTGGAGCGGCTGGGCCCGTGAGCCATGGCCGCTGAGCCTGCGCTCCACAACGGGAGAGGCCACAGCAGTAAGAGGCCCAAGAACCGTTAAAAAAAAAAAAAGCAGCCTTTCCTTGTTTTGATATAATTTTAGTCTCAATGATAAATATAAAGTTTATAAATAACAAAAAAATTAATGTGTATATTTAGAAAAGAGAAACTTAGATTGCTAAATGGATGAAGAATATTTGTTTTTGAAATGATATCATCCTTTAGCAATTTATTATTTTCCAAAGTGTTTTCATGGGCATTTGATCGTTTGTTATTTATAACAATCATCTGATTTTCTGAAAGAGCAAATACTGCTCTCATTTTACAAGCCAAGTAACCACCTCTTGCAGATGTTCTGTGATTAGCTCTAGAGCACATAGGTAAGTGCAAACTGCTCTCAATCTATAAATATTTTTCTCTTAATATCTGATACTACTTCTGTCATTGAATAGATACCTGTAATTTACTGGAACATGCCAGATCCTACATATTTCAGACAACATGCTTCATCTAGACATGGCTCAGTTGTTGAACAATGAATGATTTAAGTTCAACTTAAATTGTAAATTTACATAATGAAATAATGATGATCAACACATATCATGTTTTGGTTTTTGTTAGTTTTCTTTTTGCGGTACGTGGGCCTCTCACCGTTGTGGCCGCTCCCATTGCGGAGCACAGGCTCCGGATGCACAGGCTCCGGACGCGCAGGCTCAGCGACCATGGCTCCGCGGCATGTAGGATCTTCCCGGACCGGGGCACGAACCCATATCCTCTGCATCGGCAGGCGGACTCTCAACCACTGCGCCACCAGGGAAGCCCCATATCATGTATTTAACATATGCCCATGTGAATTAAGAACCTCACACCTACGAACACCTCACCGCCGAGTACAACCCTGTGCAGTAGGAGCCGAAGCACGCGGCAGAAGGGGACCCGCCAAGGCCACTGAACAGGAAGTGCAGACCTGGCTTCAGACGCAGGGGTTCTGGCTGGAGGACGAGGATCATCCCACAATGACGCGTTATAGCGGCAAGACCCGACCTCTCAACACCCAACAGCGGGACCGTGTTACACTAAACCAAACAACGGCATCTCCACGACATTTACGGACTGTGATAAGGCAGGCCCCTGCTGTCACTTGAATGGAAGCATTTCCTCACTTTTCTCTGGTTGAATGCATTCAGCCCAGCAGTCAATCGATCAACAGCATCAGGTTTTGATTTTCCTAAGATGTTAATAACACACAACTTACGAACTTTCAGAAACAGGTGCCTAGAACTCTAGGGAGCTCTGAATAAGCTCATTCCTGTTTGATCAGTATCTCCAAGAACAAGACACAGTAAAACTGTTTTTCTTTATAAATCATTTCATATTTTTTCTAAGACTTTACAAACATGTTTTTTCTTACATACACTATTATTTGTAGCCCAAGACCCACACCAGCTCTCCTGCATAACGCCCCAAAGGAAGGGGGAAAGGACACTTTTGATGTGGTTCATGTCTTCACTTAAAAGGGATAATGGTCTTGGGAAATGAGAACTGTTTTTCCTGGATGAGAGAGCAAATTTCAAACTACCTTTCTCCAAATAAAATGGAAATATTTGTCCACGTAATCTAATGAGCCCTTTGCTAATACTGTCTTAGATTATGTCAAAAACCAAGATATGCACTGTGGTTTCTGACTTCTTTAAATGGGCTTTTAATGGACCATTAAATACTAACAGGCAACTCACTTCAGTTAATCCAACTAGCTTTGTATACAGTTTAGTTTCTTTTTTTTGTATTAATGCTTTTTATTATTACTGACCATATTAGAGCCACTGACATGTCCAAAATCATTAAAATAAAGACATATCGGGTTGCTCCTACATGAAGCTCAAACTTTAATATCATATCGTTTCTTTCTTTAAATCGTATTAAGATTGTTCCTACCTTCCTAATTATTGAATAACAGTTTTTAGAAACAAAACAAAAAAAACATTGTCATATTAAACCTACACACAGACTAAAAAATTCATTTCAGTTTCAGGAATGACTTTTTAAAAGTTATAAAATATGCATATTTGAATGTAATAAATATGGTACTTTTCATTTTAACAACAGACAACAGCTTACTTGTAATCAACGGTGTTAGGCATTTTTCCTGTTAGGCTGTGCATGTCACCATAAAACACAGAGACTTCACCGTCTTGTTACATGACTACTTACAAAGTTTTTCAAGCTACTACACACTAAACAGGGTAAACACCCTGATTCTAGCATCATGAGACATGATTTTCCCACTTTTTGAAAAACCCTCTGAGGGCTTCCCTGGTGGCGCAGGGTTGGGAGGCCACCTGCCGATGCGGGGGACGTGGGTTCGTGCCCCGGTCCGGGATGATCCCACATGCCACGGAGCGGCTGGGCCCGTGAGCCATGGCCACTGAGCCTGCGCGTCCGGAGCCTGTGCTCCGCAACGGGAGAGGCCACAACAGTGAGAGGCCCGCGTACCGCAAAACAAACAAACAAACAAAACAAAACATAAAAAACTCTCTGAGCATTACTTTCTATTCATCTAGTCGCTCAGGCTGTACGCTAAGTATGGATGCTACGCCTACATTTCAGGGCTGTTGTTACAGACAATGCACAACAAAAGCAGCTTCACCCCATGCTTTTCTGCTCCTGGGTGCTGTTCTCTGAGTTACCCTCAGTTTGAGTCTTCACCGAAGCTGTTGTTTTGTCTCTGACTATTTTTTTAAAGATTTATGCTTTTACCTCTCAACTACGGACAAAGATCTGCATTCAAGAAAAATTGACTATTTTAACTTAAATCATATTTTCCTCTATTCCTATTGCTTCAATAAGAGCAAAAGTTATTTCTGTACTATAAACCATTTCAGGGAAATCAGGGAATCAGGAACCAAGGGTCACGTTTCTTCAGCCAGATCACAGTATAGAGCAGAGACCTCATGCGATCCAAAATCCACTGAAAATCACTTCAAAATTGACACAACAGTTTTTTCAACTTGCTTACGTAACGTCACTAGAAGTCCTGTAGTGTAGGGAGCGAGAAACCTTTTAACAAGGTCAAGTATTTTAGAAAATTGCAGTAATGTTTGCATCTTTTTTTCAAGGCATATGGCAAAATACGAAACAAATAAAATGCAGTGTATTCGTCTACGTGAATTTAGGAACGACCTTACCATGTGTGGTTTGGCTACGGTCCCACCTGTGGTGAGAAGAATGCTGGGGTGTGGTCTCCCCCTGAGCAGCTCCAGACCGCACCACCTGGGCCTGGAACACCAGGTTTGCATCCGCGGCCGGTGCCAGACTGTGCTCAGAGGTGACGCAGAAAGTGGCAAAGCTGCTCCTATGGCTGTCGGTTCCCTGTAGGGAAACAGGTCTACCCTCCTCCTGTAACCACTTGAAACAAACAGCCACTAATGTGTGAGAATGAGGTACTTTTAATTTTACTCTTGGCTTAAAATGAACTGTTTACAGGTGAGATTTCTTCCTGTGTTTTTGCCAAGGCAGATGTCGTTCTGTGTCGTAGGAAGTCACAGGAGGTGCAGAGGAGAAGGTGGACCACCTGTAGGATTCCACAATAACCCTGGGTGGGAACACACAGCCGATTCATTTATAGCTTTTCTAACCATTAACGGTACGGTTGCATCAATTAAATAGTAATAGAACCCCTACCTTTAGCCTTACCTGTCATCAATTTATTTAATCAATTTAAAGGGCATTTTATGGGAAAATGAGCAGTCATTGGGTACTTTCATAAAGGAAAAAAAAGTACCAAACTAAAATGTTCACTTTTCTATAGTTTTGCCATCATGTCTGCTATCTGTAAAACGGTACCAAAATCTAACCTCTTTTATGACTAATTTTTTCTGGACAGTACTCAAATCACAACTTTTTAATTTGCTGCTTCTTTTCTGATTTGAATTTGATTATTTTTATGTAACAAAATTACATTAAATAGCATTTGAAGTGACTATATATAAAATTATAGACATATAATATACAACAATTATAGATATATAATAATTTATTTAAAAGTTGTAATCATTTTTAAATCTTTTCTGCTGTACATGAATAACTTATTTAAGTATTTATTTTTAAAGTTGTTAAACTGCATTAATAACCTTTAAAAAATCATGTTCTAATAATGTAAAAGAAACTGTCCCCCAAATTTAGAAAACTTAAATATTTAGTAAGAAAATTTTTATTTAATTGTCATTTTTCACTAATATCAACTGCTACTTAGTGTTAACCAAGAAACTGGAGGTCTAGTTTGAAACACAAACACTATTGCCAGAACTGTTTATTTAAATATAAAGAGAGGGACTTCCCTGGTGGTTAAGACGCTGAGCTTCCAACGCAGGGGGCGTGAGTTCAATCCCTGGATGGGGTACTGAGATCTCACATGCCATGCAGCGGGGCAAGAAAAATAAGTAAATAAGATTAAACAAAATAAAATGAAAAATGAATGAATGAATAAATAAATAAATTAAATAAAAATAGAGGAGAAAACAGGAATCTCCTTTCCACTGTGATCTGTCTCAGTAACAATCTGATGGCGGAGGTCATGCAGAAGACGTGACTGCCAGCTGATCATGAGCTGGACCTGGGTAACCGGAGGTTCCTCACCCCCTCCCCTCTGTCCCCAATCACTGGAACACAGGCTCTGCCCACAGTTCCCACCCCAGGAGCCATTGCAAGGATGCAGCCTTGAGAGAGTAACGCGGTGTTGAGACCACCTGGACTGAATACGCCGTGAGTCCAGATGAGGCTTCTGTATAAACTGTAAGACTCTGGCGGGTGGGTGTGGTGATCTACTCGTCCTGTGGCGCCAGAGTCAGTCCCCTTATTCATTACACCTGTTGCCTGCCCACCCAGAGGGTCTGCCTCGCTCTTTGGTCTCTCCCAGCCCTCCGTACACGGGGGCCAGTTTCAGGTCTCACCCAGAGAACTTCTCAGGAGGTTTGTGAACCAACACAATTACAGATGAAAACAGTCGTGGTTTTAATACAACTTAACTATCTTGTATTATAAACCCCAGACCCTGAAAGTATAAGAAAGTAAGCACTGAATTTCTGAATCTTTAAGATTTTTTCAAAAGAGCACTGAATACAAAATTCTATTATCACGATGTTAATTAGCAGAGTCACCATAAAAGATGGTAAACGTTCAGATGACATTTCATCACGTGGGTCTGCTCATTTACCACACTGTCACAAGACTGCAGGATTCAGATCTGTGAAGATTTATTATAACGACAGTCAACGCCTTGATCCTACACTACTCTACTATAAAATGATATGGGAATATTCCAGCAATTGGAACGCATGATTTGATTTCAAACTCTGCTCTCAGAGGCCTCATTTCTGCTTCGGATTTTACAGGTGTAGATACCACCTCCATGGCAATTGGCTGAGGACGCCGTCAAGATGAAAACTGAGAAACCGCTTAAGGAAATATACAAACCACTCAATAGCTAGTGGAGATAATTCCTGGTTTGGGTCTTTTATGTGTTGTTATTACTGTTTTCATATAGTTTAAAGAATAAAATATCCACAAATAGCAGTTGTTACTATCCTTCTTAAGCAACTTTAATCTATGTTATAGATTATATATCTGTCTTCCTTCAGTAATTTAGATTCTCCAGAGCTGAATGCTGAACACGATAGGATTACATGTAGGAAGAAGAAAGTTTATGTGAGAAGTCATTTCAACTGCATTTAGGATAATTAAACATTATAGTTTTCTTAATTCACATGATTAAACTTCAGGCTACAAAATATATCTCAGAGCACTTGTGTCTTTTCGAGAGGGGTTTTCCAAATGGTTGTTCTTAACATTATATTTTTATTACAACATCAGGTTAAGAAGTTTCCTTTCAACACATGCTCTTCCAGAAAAGAAGAAGAAATCTATAAATTTCCCTCTGCTCCACTGTTACGTACAGTGAAGGAACAAATCCTCTGAGTTTTAAGGGCACTTTACGATGTTTCTTCTTTCTCAGGATTCTCATGTTTAGAGAGTTTGAGTTTAAACAAAAAGACTAAGGGAAAATCCTTTTTCTAGCTTTGAAACCTTGACTTGGGGCTGCTAACTTCTGTGGCAACGTCTGGCAAAAATCCAGCAGCCTACTGTTGACATTTTCCTAGGCGTTATAGACCAGGAGGTGTAAGAACATGTACGACATGGAAACCCTTACTAATGTTCTTTTTTTTTCTTTTTTTGCTGTACGCAGGCCTCTCACTGCCGTGGCCTCTCCCGTTGCGGAGCACAGGCTCCGGACGCGCAGGCTCAGCGGCCATGGCTCACGAGCCCAGCCGCTCCGTGGCATGTGGGATCTTCCCGGACCGGGGCACGAACCCGTGTCCCCTGCATCGGCAGGCGGACTCTCAACCACTGCGCCACCAGGGAAGCCCTGTTTTGTTTTTAAATATAGTTCAAACTTGATGGTAAAAAGCAACACCGTTCTTATAAAATAAACGAGAGCTTAAACGCAGAAGTCAGATACTTAAGAAAGATTGTCTAAGGAATTGGGAAGGAAGCCAAGTTCCATGATGACACGCGCACTAAAACCCTGGGAAAAAATAAAATAAAATGCTGTAGCATCAACTACTAGTATCCACCTGGGCTCTGAGCTCTGTGTTAACTGTGACTTTGCTCACCTGAGCGGAAGGGCCGTGGGCCCGCCCACGCGCCCCGTGTCTCCCAGTTTCATGAGCCCCCTTCTGCGGCCTGCAGAGCAACGGCACTGCCCCGCCACCAACACCAGCCTCGCCAGGTGTGTCAGGGCAGGCGCGGGAAGAGGGAGGCTGCAACCAACTGTGGAGAGCAGGGAGGGGTTAGGACACACTGGCACAAAAAATGAGAACTGTTAGGGGAGAGATGAGAAGCTGGGCAAAGGGCCCCTGTGCAGGCGTTCAGGTGAGAACCGCCTAGAGAGAAGGAGGGATGCTGGCCCGGCTGGGGTGTGGGTGCCTGAGACAGAAAACAGGGAAGAGAGCAGGTGATGAAGGGCCTTGGATGGCAGTGGGGCTGACATTTGAACAGGAGCTCCTGGTGAGACGTGTGTGTCCCCAGGAGGGTCCCAGCTGTCCACGGTGACCTCATGCTGAGATGCTACCTGGAGGGACTTCCCACCACCAGAACCTGCCTACAGCCTGGAGGCCTGAGAGACCTGGTTCCATCAGCAGGAAGCAGTGTCCCTGTGGCTGGTACCGTCTCTTCCCGAGGCTGAGCTCCACTGAAATCACGAGTGGGCTGGGTGAGCCCGGGCCTGAAGAGGAATTTGTGTCACCCACCTGCTGCAGAATCTCAGACCAACCTCAGAAGCAACCACTGTCTCTCTCCTGAGCTATTTATCTTGCTCACTTCAGAGCCCATCTGATGAAAAATCTTCCTCCGAGTATGTTTTACGATTGCAAACAGCGAACCTCAACCCTAACAGGTTTAGGAATCGCACAGTATCCCTCTAAGATGACTCCACACCTATATGAACTGATCTGTTATGTGGCAATGCCACAGTTTTTCTCATGGAGGGAAGTTTACAGCTGCAGCCAAATGTGGTCCTGCTCTGTCATAAGTGAAAGAGTGAACAGGAGTTTCCAACAGAGGGGCAAAAAGATCCAAGCTGTACTTTGGAAGAAATAATGAATTGATAAAGCGTTAGACGCTGTAGGCACAGAAGTGCCTAGAAACATGGAAGCCATCCATCCACAAGACTAGCCCCAGTGGAAGGGGGGGATCCCAGCCCAGGATGAGACGACCTTGTGGGACCTTGCCGGTGAGCTGGTAGGGACAGTGCGGGCGAACAGGGACCCACACACTTCAGTAAATATTGCCCTGAAACTCTGAGAGCCTTAGGAAAATCTCTGCACAGCTGGAAGCTGAAGACTGTCCTAAGCTCTGCAGAAATGGCTATACTGATATTGTGACATCAATACTGCTAAACCCCTGTAAAAATTAAACTGTACAAGTGTCAAGGAGAAAGTTCTTTAAATTCATAGGTTAATTCAAATGTAAAAAAAGTTAAACCCAAGAACTACAATAAAAAAAGGTTTTCAGGGCTTCCCTGGCGGCGCAGTGGTTGGGAGTCCGCCTGCCGATGCAGGGGACGCGGGTTCGTGCCCCGGTCCGGGAAGATCCCACATGCCGCGGAGCGGCTGGGCCCGTGAGCCGTGGCCGCTGAGCCTGCGCGTCCGGAGTCTGTGCTCCTCAACGGGAGAGGCCGCGACAGTGAGAGGCCCGCGTACCGCAAAAAAAAAAAAAAAAAAAAGAAAAAAGGTTTTTATTCAACCACAAATACAAATCAGAAACACTGCAGTCTAATCCAGAACAAAAAAGTGAAAATTAGTTATTCCAGTTCAACAATTAAGAACAAAGGGGTTTTAATTACACATAAGACCACCTGTACCTAGAACTACCTACTACTTACAAGGATTACTGCTCACAAAGAGCTTATTTTTGGAGTCCAAGGTGAGAGCTATGGAGTCAGGAAACTTGAGAGCCATTCAGGGCACACAAACAGGCAGACCAATTAGAAGTCAGCGAATAGCTTTCAGCTCAGAAAATGATTACGTGAACAGGAACATACATGTCCCAGAGCCCCATGGTCGTCAGCTTCGCCCTAGAGGACATCTGTTGCTTTACTCTTCTTCTGATCTGGGTAGCAGGTGAGGGAGCCACACCCGAGGCCAGCGTGAGCAGGGGACCAGCAGGAGAAGTGCCCTTGTCACCTGTGACCTTGGTGACCCGGCCTCCCAAACCACAAGTCAGACCAGCAGCACGTGTAAATAAAGAGGCCCTCAGTCAAAGAATAAACACAAGGCTTTCAGCAGCAAAGGCCAGCTGGCTTTCGGCTACTCAGCAAACAAAGCAGTTCTGAAACTGGATTTCCAGATCCCACCGCCTGACCTATAAGCTGTGGCGGTTCTCAATGATATTCAAAACTGGATGCATGGCAAACGTTCAAAATGCACACCCCCCCCTCAAATACTTCCTATTCGCGAGATGTCTTCTCCTATCTTGACTAGTAATTTGCTATCCGAATTAAACATGTCATTCCCCACTGGCAATTTTCCCGTGTTTTAAATTCTCTTTTACTTAGGCAAATATGTGAAATAAAAAAACTAACTGAAAGCATTCAATTCTGAAACCAACGATTTTCAGCGACAACACTAGCAAGCCAAGCAGGCCTGTGTGACCAACAAGAAATTCTGAGGATAACGTGATCAACGTGATGATCTACCTAAAACCATGACTTTCCCTGGGGGTGACTTTCAAATGTCACGGCTTCCAAACCAGCAGCGCCTCAGTCAGACCAGCATGGAGCGTGCCCTTGATTCACACAGTTTCAGGAAGCCCAACAGTCCTTTAAAACAATAAAGCGTTTAACATCTGAACTCCAAGAAATTATGTTTCATGTCAAAGAAACAGTTTGCAGGTCATACGAACGTAGTGCTTGTTGATACCATGTTCCAGAAAAGCTGTGCTTCAGGGAATGTTCATTGAGGTGAATGTGACTGCCCAGGGACGTGGGGGAGAAGCGCAGACGTCACCAGGACGGTCCTACTGGAATACTATAACTTCACCCTACACTGTACACTACAGAAGGCCTAGAAATATCCCCGTATTCTAAAACTGCTCTTCAGCAGATGCTAATATCACGTGTCCAGGCAACTAGCAAGCCCACATTTCAGACGCTTGAGAAGATCCTGCCTAGAAAGCCCCGCGTAAATATTCTGAAAGTCATGGAGTAAGCTGGTGATAGAAGAGTCAAAACGAGCTGTGATTAAGGGACCATCAAATTACTATTTGAGGAGCTAGAGCTAGTAAGCATTTAACCAGATTCAGGAAGCTAATGGCCTGCAATGTTTTATCTACCTGGGGACACAATTAGATTAAGTTGTTGCATTTCTGGCCCTCCTCCTTCTTTTATTCCTGCTAAATAATGGGCTTTTCCTTATGCTAAGAGTAAAAAACCCACAGAATTATCTGGAACATGCAACACATACCAGAATAACTATAGAATATAGAAATTATTAAATCTTAAATCACTCCATATTTTCTTCAGTATGCAGCTAAATTAATTTTGCTCTTTTGTTACAAAACTCTAAAAGCAGAGAATTCGTGTTCAGTGAAATAGTTCATACTGAATAACGTCAATGAAATTCTAGATGGAGAAGTCTCCAAACAGAAGTAGACAACAAAAGCATTTTAAAAGCAAGACATGCCCTAACCTATCTTAAATATGACGCAATTTCATTTTTTAAAAAAAAATCAACGGTGTTCCATCAATCTTTGATATTCAACGTGGGAAATGTAGAAAAATAAGTGATCTACCATGGACAGAACTTGGCAGGCTGCGCCAGCACCCATTCAACAGTGATCACACTTACAGGAGTAGGTGTTGACTGTATACGATAAAAATTTCTGGATTTCTAGTCTAAAATTTTAAGACGTAATTCCTTTTCCACTTTCTTGACTTTGAAAATAAATCCACACCTGTAGCAGGAGGAATGCAGGCACAATGGTGCAGAGTGGTTCCCAAAGATGCTATAGGTGTCCTCAGCCCAGCCACAGCCACATAAGGCCACACTACCCCCCCTTTTCACAGCACTCCTGCCCACCGAAGATATATTCAGAACTGTACTGTGATATCGAAAAAATTCATTACTAAGTAAAAACGCTGGTACTATGCATGGTCACATATACTATGCCTGTCCGGATAAAACGCTGTTCTACTGGAAGTCTTCTATTGTAGCTTCAAGATGAAACAGTCAAACTATAGTAATATCACTGTAACTCTGTATAAGAGACACTCCCTCCATAATTGTAATAAAAATGCCAAGTCTTTATCAATTTATTGGTCTAGCAGACAAGAAGCAAAAAGATGGTAATTGTGACCATTTAAAAGGACCCAACATAACATTTCAAATGAAAAAAAAAACTAATTTCAGTTGCTTGTAATTACTCATTGAAAGTGGTCAACTGTTAAATAAACAGAAAAACATGTCTCACTAATCTTAAGCAGGCTAATTAAGCTTGTTGAAACTAAGTCTTCCCCATTTGTAAAACATATATCAGTAATGTCTATTTCTCAGGTTGGTAAAAAAATAATGATAAAAATGGGCAAAGGACTTGAATAGACACTTCTCCAGGTGACATACAAATGGCCAATGGGTACATGAAAAGATGCTCAACATCACTAATCATGGGGTAAATGCAAATCAAAACTACAGTGAGAGGGGCTTCCCTGGTGGCGCAGTGGTTGAGAGTCCGACTGCCGATGCAAGGGACACGGGTTCGTGCCCCGGTCCGGGAAGATCCGACATGCCACGGAGCAGCTGGGCCCGTGAGCCATGGCCGCTGAGCCTGCACGTCCGGAGCCTGTGCTCCGCAATGGGAGAGGCCACAACAGTGAGAGGCCCGCGTACGCGGAAAAAAAAAAAAAAAACAAAAAAAACTACAGTGAGATACCACCTCATACCTGTTGGGATGGCCATCATCAAAAACCAGAAACAAGTGTCGTTAAGGATGTGGAGCAACTGGAACCCTTGTGCACTGCTGGTGGAGAAGTAAATTGGTACAGTCACTATGGAGAACAATATGGAGGTTCCTAAAAAATTTTTAAATAGAACTACCATATGAGCCAGCAATCCCAATTCTGAGTATATATCCAAAGTATTGAAAGCAGGATCCTGAAGACATATTTGCACACCTATGTTCATGGCAGTCTATTTCTACAGCCAAGAGGTGAAAGCAATCCAAGTGTCCATCCATGGATGAATGGATAAACAAATGTGTGTGGTGTATACACACAGTGGAATATCATTCAGCTTTAGAAAGGAAGGAAATCCTGCCATTTGCAACAACATGGATAAACTCTGAGGGCATTATGCTCAGTAAAATAGCCAATCACAAAAAGACAAATCCGTACGATTCTACTTACATGAGACGCCTAAAGTCGTCAAATTAATAAAAGCAGAAAGTAGACAGGTGATGGCCAAAGGCTGCGGGAGGGGAACAGGAGTTGTCTACCAGGTGCAGTTTCAGTTTTGCGACATGAAAATGCTCTCGAGATGGTTGTACAACAACGTGGATACACTTAACGCTACTATACTATACACTGAAAAATGGAAAATATAGTAAATGCTATATTATGATTTTTACTACAATTAAAAATATTTTTTAAAGATTCTACTAAATGTAATTATATACTTAATATGTCTGGCACCTAACAGACACCGAAAAATAGTAATTATAGGCCAAGAAGCATAATACCGCAGTGCAAGATCCAAAATGTCGGGACTGGGGAAGCCCTGACTGGTCCTTGTCAGCCCAGTGACCCAGGAGGAAAAAAAGGTCGAGGTCAAGGCAAACAGCTCACTGGAAATAATAAGAATCCCTTCCGTGGGCACAGGGAGTATTTCCAAGAAATACTGAGATGGTTGAAACAGGCCCAGTAGTGACCTGTATCTTCCTCCCTGTACCCGCCTGGCCTCCTTCCTCCCAGCATCCCTCCCGCCCCTGTGATAAGCTGACATCCTGGCTGCCCTTGGAGAAGGGAAGGGAGCCATGTCCCTCACTCCTGGCCTGTGGGACAGTCCCACCTGGCCACCTGCGGTCCTTTCCAGCACAAGCTGTGTGCCCCCCACTCTCTCAAGTCCCTCCTGCTGGACAGAAAGTGGCCACTGATGGAGACCCGAGAGGATGACTGAATCCCAGGCCTGGACCACCCGCTTCCTGAGGGCCGGTTACACGGTGGGGAGGTGAAATCCTATCTGTACCCAGGCACTCAGATTCAGTCCCCTTAGGCAGGAACTCAACACATCGCTACCTGAAATACCAGCAATTGTAAGTGAGGCAGAAGTGACGGAAATGAATATATCTGGTTGCGCCGTGAACTGTCTGGACTCAGACGCACATCTATGAATTGAAGTGCAGTAGTCACATAAGAGGGGGGGACACTGGGTTTGACATTACCTAGTGGGCAGCAAAAAATCTCTAAAGGCTTTAGAGCAACAGTGTTCTGTGGTAGAAGAGAAACTGCAGAAGAAGGAGATGGATTGGCAGAGGGGATGCAGGGATGCACAGCATCACGGTCAAGTGGACGTGGTCACAGTGGCCCAGCACGTCCACCGGGGCACACTGTGGACTGACGGGTGAAGGCAGTTCAGGATTTGACACCTGACATTTTATAACAATTAAATATTTATTCAAATTACAAAACTGGGTGGGGGTGGCCAGAAAGGGAAATGGTCCCTAGAAAGCACACAGATCTGAAAGGCTTTCCCTGCGACCGGGCAGGTGGCAGGTGAATCTCACATAGGGCTCCTTCATGGTCAGTGTTCTCTAATCTTTACTCCCAGCTGGCCACTGTGCGGATGCCCATGAACTGCAGGGGTGTGGGGTGGAGAGAGCACAGTCTACTGTGGTATAGAGTTCACAGCCCAACAGGGCAGGGAAATCTGTAAGCTAACAGAAGTAGAAAGAGCTGAAAAGATTAAAGGATGTTCATAGATGGAAAGACGCATGTAAATACTCCAGGAGCGTATGGGACTTGGATAGTGAATGTAGAAGACTCACAGATTGCTTAAAAAATAAATACAGAAAATAAAAGAAAAGAATTCTGGCCCAGATCATGAAAACTCAAGCTGTATAAGGACAGAAAATGTTACTCTGAGTCAGAGGCCTGAGATCTAAAAGCAGTCTTACATGGAAACAACCAAAATGTCCATCGACAGATATATGGATAAAGAAGATGTGGTGCATATACACAATGGAATATCACTGAGCCATAAAAAAGAATGAAATAATGCCATTTGCCACAACATGGATGGACCTGGAGATTATCATACTAAGTGAAGTAATTCAGAGAAAGACCAATATCATATGATATCACTTATGTGTGGAATCGAAAATATGACACAAATGAACTTATCCACAAAGCAGAAACAGACTCACAGACATAGAGAACAGACTTATGTTTGCCGGTGGGGAAGGGGCAGAGTGGGAGTTTGGGATTAGCAGATGTAAGCTATTACATATATTCAAAAGGATGGATCAACAACAAGGTCATACTGTAGAGCGCAGAGAACTATATCCAATACCCTGTGATAAACCATAATATAAAAGAATATGAAAAAAGAATGTATGTATAACGGAATCACTTTACTGTACAGCATAAATTAACATTGTAAAGCAACTATACTACAATAGAAAAATAAAATAAAACCAGTCTTATTGTAAGAGCAGGAAAATAAATGCTTTATAGCAGTGCTTGCTGTTCCTTTCGTACATCTAGCTAAAAGTTTATAAAAGTGTATCTAGCATAGAAACCCCAACAAGCTGACTTCCCATAAGAACCAGGAAAGCACACGGGGACCACACACACGTAACAGCAAACGAGATCACGTTCTCAATTCATGAGATGCGGAAAACTTAACCAGAAAAAAAAACACTGATCCGTGTCTTAACATTTTAGGGGGACTGTCTGCTTTCTAACTAACATATAAAAATAGTATCTACAATACAATATACCAACACCTTGGTTTTCTAATTATTTAATCTGTTACCTATTTGAAGAGGCACACACACAGGTAAACCATATATACAACACATATACATTTATGCACAGACCACTATGTACATACGTATACACATACAGAACATGTATTCACACACACATACAGAGTAACTTATTTCTCAATCCTCTTAGTTACACTTTCTTAATAATTCACGAGAAGTTATCAGAGCTGGAGAGTTAAAGTGTTACCCATGCCCCTAACTTCTGTCAGAACGAAGCCAGGGCAAATCGACTCAATTTTGTACTCGGTTCAGGCCTCCTGATGCGGTCTGACAATGCAGTGTCAGCTCCACCCAGGAGCCCCTCTGCAGAAACGGCAGGTCCCTGGGCATCGTCTGACCTGCTTCCTCACATGATGCTAACTTATCTAAACCTACCCTACATTCTGACACCGTGGTGAGTGTGGGGGGGCGGGGGGGGATAGTGATATGAAACAGGGATGTGGAGACTGTATAAAACCAGTGCTTAAACAGGGCCAGGGCTTAAGCAGGGCCAGGGCTTAACCAGGACCCTGATGACCAGGAGAGGTCAGGATGCTGCATGGGGATGGCCCCTTGCTGCTGACGCCACTCACTGGCCCATGGCCTTTAAAGCCTGTTTCTTCCTTTAGGAGGCCAACCGTCTGTCTCTCTTGTAACCCCGATTTCAACAATATGAACAACAGTCCAAGATAAAAAAACATCTCATGCTATATAGTCTCACCAGCTCTGATCTGCAAATACAGACACTGTCTACAAAGGCTGCTATGGATTTGGATTTTTTCTTTTTTTTTTTGCGGTACGCGGGCCTCTCACTGTTGTGGCCTCTCCCGTTGCGGAGCACAGGCTCCGGACGCGCAGGCTCAGCGGCCATGGCTCAGGGGCCCAGCCGCTCCGCGGCATGTGGGATCTTCCCGGACCGGGGCACGAACCCGTGTCCCCTGCAACGGCAGGCAGACTCTCAACCACTGCGCCACCAGGGAAGCCCACGGATTTGGAATTTTAAACACACTGTGGCCCACTGTCATCAAAAGATTAAAAGACACAGAGAAAAACAATCGTCAAAATGCAAGGAATTAACTGTGAAGAATTCCCAAGAAGACCCGATGTTCTCAACTGTGATAAAACATAATAGTGTCACATTTTAAAATGTGGTTTCATAGTGAGAAGCACTAAAAATATACTTTAAAAAAAAATCAGAATTGGATATCCACTACTGAGAAAGTATTCCTGAACATAGAGAATAATGGTCTAATGTGTTAAATTTCCCCAAATTGTTATTGTTTAATTGGATTTTTGGTGCATATTGTTGAAAAGCAAAGTAATAAAAGTCTTGCCTACTATTAAATTACCACAAAAGGGGTCATTTCACAAGACATATGAATATGAACTCATCACACCATACACCTTAAATATATACAATTGTATTTGTCAATTATATCTCAGTAAATAAAAGAGCCTCAGTTTTGAGGGGACACCGGGTAGTCGGGACACACAGCCAGGGCCCTTTGTAAACCTAAGAAACTCACTGAGAGGGGTCTTTTAAAGATTTCCATTGTCTGAACTGTAATGCCTTTCATTTTTATTTTTTTAACATCTTTATTGGAGTATAATTGCTTTACATTGTTGTGTCAGTTTCTGCCGTATAACAAAGTGAATCAGCTATATGTATACATATATCCCTATTATCCCCTCCCTCTTGTGCCTCCCTCCCACCCTCCCTATCCCACCCCTCTAGGTGGTCACAAAGCATCCAGCTGATCTCCCTGTGCTATGCGGCTGCTTCCCAGTAGCCATCTATTTTACATTTGGTAGTATATGTAAGTCCATGCTACTCTCTCACTTCATCCCAGCTTACCCTTCCTCCTCCCCGTGTCCTCAAGTCCATTCTCTACGTCTGTGTCTTTCTTCCTGTCCTGCCCCTAGGTTCGTCAGAACCTTTTAAATTGTTTTTTAGATTCCATGTATATATATGTTAGCATACAAGGTGAAGTAAGTCAGAAAGAGAAAAATACTGTATGTAATGCCTTTTAAATCAAGACTAGTTTCCTTGGAGTAGGCACAGAAACCATCCTATTTACTTTCTAACAGCTGTGTCCCAGTTAACAGATGACGGGGTTGGGGGGTGCTTTATTCCTCAGCAGCCACTAAGGACGCGGAAACATCCCCCCCACATCAGCCTTCTCTCTCAAATAATCTGTTCGCTCGAACCCCAACTCAAATGAAAAGGGAAAGAAAAAGAAAAAAGTTCGTAAGAGTTTGAGATTAGCAGATGCAAACTATTATAGAGAGAATACATAAACAACAAGGTCCTCCTGTAGAGCACAGGGAACTACTGTTATGTTCAATATTCTGTGATAAACAATGAAAAAGAATAAGACCATACACACACACACACACACACACACACACACACACAACTGAATCAATTTGCTGACCCCAGAAATTAGCACAACACTGTAAATCAGCTATACTTCAATAAAATTTTAAAAACAAGAAGTCCGTAAGTGTTTACTTACTATTCAGTATATCCAAATCAGGCATTTTTAAAAGACCAACTTATAATTTGAGTGCCTCTGAGACACCTCGACCTATATTTTACATTTTCACACCACTTCACATGTCCCTTAATTTACGTTAAGGTTGCATTTTTAAAGTTAAATTGTAACACTTTACTACCTACTGCTTCCTATACATCTAAAGAGTATTAAAAGTTACTCAAGGAACAAATGTAATTGAAGTTGATTTCAGGTTTGCAGCACAAATGGTAACCACTTCTTAAAACAGTGTTCAAAACGAGCCCCCGGTTTTTAATATGTTTTTTGAAGTGATGGAGTTGTGGTTATGATTTTTTTTTGACTCTACTTTTTTTTTTTTTTTTTTGGCTCTGTTGGGTCTTCACTGCTGCGCACGGGCTTTCTCTAGTTGTGGTTCGCGGGCTCTAGAGCACAGGCTCAGTAGTTGGGGCGCACGGGCTTACTTGCTACGCGGCATGTGGGATCTTCCCGGACCACGGCTCGAACCTGTGTCCCCTGCATTGGCAGGAGGATTCTTAACCACCGCACCACCAGGGAAGCCCCTTAAGACTCTACTTCTGTAGAGCAGTTTTAGGTTCACAGAAAAACTGCGAGGAAGGTACCGAGATCTCTCATATACGCACTGCCCACACGTGCATGAATTTCCCTTGTCACCCTTCCCACCGGTTGGGACATTTGTTACAATTTTACAATTGATCCCACTACAGGACACATCATAGTCACCCAAAGTCCATGGTTTACCTTAGGGCTCACCTTTGGGCTTGGACAAATGTACAGTAACATGTATCTACCACCTTACTATCCTGCAGACTATTTTCACTGCCCAAAATATCCTCTGTGGTGCATGTATCTTTTCAAATTATAGTTTTCTCCAGATATATGCCCAGGAGCGGGATCGCTGGATTATATGGTAACTCTACTTTTAGTTTTTTAAGGAACCTCCATACTGTACATATCTGAAGAAAACGAAAACACTAATTCCAAAAGATACACACACCCAAATGTTCACAGCAGCATTATTTACAATAGCCAAGACATGGAAGCAACCTAAATGTCAATGGACAGAGAACTGGATAAAGAAGTTGTGGTACATATATACAAATGGAATACTACTCAGCCATAAAAAAGAAGGAAATAATGCCACTTGCAGCAACATGGATGGACCTAGAGATGATCATACTGAGTGAACTAAGTCAGACAGAGAAAGACAAGTATCATATGATATCACGTATATGTGGAATCTAAAAAAATGATACAAATGAACTTATTTACAAAACATAAACAGACTCACTCACAGACATAGAAAACAAACTTATGGTTACCGAAGGGGAAAGGTTGGTGGAAGGGATAAATTAGGAGTTTGGGATTAAAATATACATACCGCTATATATAAAATAGATAATCAACAAGGACCTACGGTATAGCACAGTGAACTATACTCAGTATCTTGTGTGTGTGTGTGTGTGTGTGTGTGTGTGTGTGTGTGTGTGTATATATACACATACATACATATATCTTGTATATATATATATAAAACTGAATCACTTTATTGTACACCTGAAACTAACACAACATTGTAAATCAACTATATTTCTGAAAAAAATTTTTAAAAAGTATCTTTGATAAAAAAAAAAAGATTTCTCTGTGATCCACCTATTCATCCCTACCTCTTCCCCCTACCCACCACTACCAGATATTTTTATTGAAAAAGAAATGTAACTCAGAAGCATTGGAATTTCAATTTAAGGACAGAATTCTGATTTGATTATATGAGTTATTTAAAAGTAGCATGACCAACACTGCCACTTTTGCTAGACTTTTATTGTACTGCTGCCAACATACAGTATCCCTCTATCATTCCTAATTAGTGTATGTCTTCCAGTGAAATCAATAATATAAAAGGTTGATGGTGGTATTATATCATTCACTGTCGATTAATTTATTGGTTTCCAAATTCCATACTCATTTATTACATGATAAAGAGTATAATTGACTTATAAATCATAAATGTTTGAAATATATAATATATAAACCATGTGATTCACGGTTTCCTTATAATGATACTGATATCCAATTCTCCTAATAGACTGGTGTATATATTCATCTTTGCAAAAACGGGGTGAGGGGGTCTCTACCCTGTACCTGGTGAAGGTCGTAGTATTCCCACAATTCCCCCACTGAGGAGTCTTGGGTTCTGGATTTTATCACCACTCAACAGAATTAAAAAAGTAGAAAATGCCATGCAACCAGGGTATCTACTTAACATACCCTGAGGTTGAGAGTTTTTTGTCTGCTTTATTTCAACATCTCATCATTATACCCTGAATAGGCTGGCTCAATCTACCACACTTATTTTAAAATGTGTTGACCTCTTTCTATCTTCAAATTAAACTTTTATTTTTCCTAAAACATGGAGACTAGAATCTCTACAGGAATTTTATACCAATAACCAAATATAATACATCCTTTTGATTTTCAAAAGGATACAAGTTCTCTGTCTATACGTCATTTTGTACACTTTAAAAGGGCCACAAAAGTTTATTCAAAGAGCGTTGCTAGTACAGGGTACAGAGTGGTCACAATTACTTGAAGCTTCTCCTATGTTAATACTTTCTCACTGTAAGCTTGCCTGTGGTTTTCTTATTTCTCTGTGATTTATCCTGAGGAAACTGGGAAGATGACTCATCCTTCACCACCGAGTCATCAATGATCCTGCTTCTTCTGTTCACCTACTCTCACGTATTTCCTAACCATGGTCCTTATTTCTAAAGCTCTATTATATAAAACAATTTATATTATATAAAACCTACTTCAAGACTACATTTATTTTTAAAAATCATTCAATTAAAATAGAATGATTAATTGTATTTTCAACTATTATTCAAAATAGTTTTCAAATATTATTCGAAAGAAGATATATTTCCAGCTTGCATTAAGGAGTTACTTCTAAAATAATGGTAACTGTGTAAAATAGCCACAAGAAGGTAAGAATTCATTTCAGCATCAATTATGCTGAGAAATCTCAAAGCTTTTTTCTAAATGAAATTAATTATATTTTAATGGGAGAAAAGCACTCAACAGAAGTGCTTCAGTCAAACTGTTTCCAAAAGAAGAGGTACAGATTTCCTTGTTTCTTTGCCTTTATAAAACTGAGTATGCAACGCCATCATTTAAGGTATCAGAGCTGAGGCAGAACATTTAAAGGTAGATTCCGTGCAGTACAGACTTGTTTCAAGCAATGCCTCCTAACCATGTGTTCCCAGTTTAAAATGAACCAACCAATAAACAACATTGTGAAAAAGACAGAAAGAAATTATCAAGCTAACAACTCCCCAAAACGTAAAGAAAATATGTAAATTGGCAGTGGGGTGGGTGGTCTAAATAAGGATCCAGCGTGCATTCTGCAATGAGACCTCACACTGTCAGCACACCTTTTATCATGCTAACAATAAGCTACAGGTGGTTCAAACGGGAACAATCACTTATCTCCTGCCTGCCCTCCAGAAACCATCCACAAAACTTAACTGTCTTACTAAAACGGTAAGCCTAAAACCTTGCAGAAGTTTTTCAAATAAATCCTTATTACATTTGCATGTACTTCAAACATGTCTGCCAAAAAAAAAAAAAACTCAGTAAATCCTTTACTTAAATTTAACATATAATTTTGATGGAATTTGCCCCTGAGATCACATAAGAATAACTGCAAACACGATAGCAAAACAATAGTCTACTTGGTCTCCGTAGAAGCTGGCTGCAGGAATCCTGGAATATTTAATCCTTCCAGGCCACTCAGCTTTCTCAAGTCGTTTAAATCGAGCACATTTACAAACTGTCCGAGTATAGACTGGTTTGCTCTTAATAATTCAATAATTTGAATGAAGTCAGAGAATACTAAGGTATTCAAGATTTAAAATATGTTTTAGAGAAGGAAGCATAAAATCCATTTTCTAAAGATTTTTAAAGTAGCCATTCAGCAACGAAATGTCATAATAGGAAGCATTATTGGAACAGTTACAAATGTTCAACCCAAACGAAGGCAGGATGAATAGAAATTTTCCCCTAGGTTTAGAAATATCTCATTCGCCTGCCGGCCTTTTGGATCGTATTCGACATCAGCATCAACTTGAATAAAACAGGAGTGTAAGGGGTTCGCCGGTACAAGAAATTGTACTCAGTAGTAAAATGTAGCTTAGGCTTCACTCACAGGCATGTAAGACAGAGCCCTGCTAAATGCGACCATCATCGTTTTCCACCACCTATACGCAGGCCTATTTTCAATGAGATGCAACGTCGAATTTTAGGTAAAAATGAGCGTTTCTTGCGGAATCCGGCTGCCAGAATCGGCTCCGCGTTGGGCTTGGCTTGTCAGCCACTTCTGATGAGGGGTATTGCGAGCGGCTGCGGGTGAAGGGCGCAGGATGAAACTAGCCCGAGCTTCCACTCACTTTCCCAATTTTCCAAATGAGGACGGAGTGTGATCTGCCCGAGGGAGCAGATCCGCCTCTGCGCACGAGGCGCTGCGGGCGGGTCCTGAGGGTCCTCAGGTGTGCGGAGCGCTGCTGGCGTCTGCCAACGCGACCACAGAGGCTTAAGTGGGGCGGGGGGAGGGGCAGCCCCACCGGGACCACCGTGCCCGGCCCCGCGGCTGCGCTGCGTCCGCGTGCGGTGGACACTGACCAGCAGGTGCACAGCGACCCGCGGTCGGGTCTCAGGTACAGGCTGCGTCTCGATAGCCCTCATCGTCCCTGAGGAAGCTCCCAGGTAGGATGCGGGACTTGGGGGGGGGGGGTCCCCAGCTTAACCCTGTCACTGCCGCCCCGGCAGCCCACCCTCGCCGCACAGAGTCTGCAACATCGTGATCGAGTGCAGGTCCTCGCCGGGTGTGGAGGCTGACTCTCACCGGGGCCCCAGACACCCGCCGTCCCCGGGAGCGGGCGGGCGCCTACGAGCCCACACCTTCCCGCTCCCGCCCCCCAGGCCACCGGGCGCGCCGCCAGCCGCGGGATCGAGTCCACCTCAGCGAAACGCCTCGCCAGCCCCCTGGCCGTACCCGCCAGCGCCAGGCCCCGTGCAAAGTTGGGCAGGTGGCACTTTGCGAACCTTTGGGGGCGGGGAGAGGACCGTGGGGACCTGGGGGCACCCGGACCCCGGGTAGGCGACCCCCCAGCACGGCGCGGCCTCCAAGGCGCCCACTTCCTCCCCGCGCCCCAACCTGACCCCCACCCCGCCCCGGGCAGCGCGCTCGAGCGCGGGAAGGCGCCGACTTACGTCTCGGAATCGGTTCCACTGTCCGGCCTCCCGGTCGTACTGGGACACCGTGCTGAGCCATTGTTTGTCGTCCAGAAAATTGCCGCCGTCCGGCCGGCCCGCGGCCGCCGCCAGAGCCTGCGCGCACCAGGCGGCCGCGCACACGCACAGCACGGCCGGCGCCCGGAGCATCTGTGGACGGAGAAAGCGGGGCCGGTTCACACGAGGGCCCGGACCGCGCGTCTCGGCCGGGAGCTGGGTGGGGCGGGAGGAGGTCCGGCGCCAACCCCGTGGGCCGCCCGGCCCCGCCGGACGCACTGGACACGCTCCCGGAGCCGTTCCCGGTTCCCGTGGCCGCCGCCAGCCCCGCGCGCCCGTGCCCACCCGCGGCCGCCGCTCGGTCTGCGCGCCCCTCCGTCCTTCCCTCCCCCATCCACGCTCCCTTTCCCCGCCCCGCCTCCCCGGGACCCCTCCCCGACCCCTCTCCCGTCCCGCCTCCTCCGGGCCCCCACCTTCCTCCCCGGATCCGAGCTGCGGGCGCTCCGGATGCGGCTCGGCTGGAAGCGGAGGACGCGGCGCCCGCGCGGACCCGCATCCGCCTCCCGCCCCCTCCGCACCGGCTCCGGCGCGGCCGCCGACCGGCCTCGCTCCCGGGGGCGCGGGGCTCGGGGCGCGCTCGGCACCGGGTCGCAAGCTGCACCGGGGCTCGCGGTCTCCCAGCCGCTGCCCTGCGGCTCCGCGCTGTGCGGCCGGAGAGGGACGCGAGCTGAGGACGACTCGGTGCGTCACCGTCCGGCTCCTCCGACTGCCCGCCCCGGGGGAAGCCGCCCGCGGGGCCTCAGGGATGCGCCGGAGCCCAGAAAATTTTAGCTACGTGTGCGTGAACTTCATGTTAAAGGGCGGAAGTTCTTTTCCTTTCCCTTCTTAAGGAGAAAATCTTCACTACGTGGGGCGAGTGAGTCCGCCCCCATCCCTCACGTGCTGTACCTTATTCTCCTTTCATCAGAACGCCTTGGCTGCTGTAGTTTACGCTCTAGGACTTGAACCGAAAACTTAAAAGCGCAGTCTGTGTCTCCCTACTGCACCATGGAAGAGAGCTTTGAAACTCATTTTGCCTTCCAAATCTGCATTTATGACAAAATACTCGGCTCCCTCTGGCTTCTCCACATATTCTAAATAAACTGGAAGGAAATCAGTCATTGGCCCCCTGTGAGCAGAATCTGACGAAGACAGGCTCTCCCACAGACTTAGATGATGTAGGCGAAGTGAACATTAAATGCATATCAGCAGATCCACAGAGGCTAAAATACTGCGATCACGTTCTGTATCTCTGTGTGAATCGTTAGAGATTATTTCAGCCAGAAGTCCATCTCCCAAAGCTGTGACCTTTGAAAATGTCCTGGAGCTTCTGAAACTTGAGGAGCTATTTGAATAACAGCTGTACCTTCTCACGTTCTCCGTTTCAATCTCATGTAACATTTGTGCAACATGTTTCAAACTATATTAAAATAGGAGTCAGACATGATTAATTAACACTGCTATTTTTTAAATACAGGATTTAAAAATGTATAGTATGTAAAAATGAAAGAAAAAATCTATTTTTTAACTCAAAAAAATTTTTCCCACCATTTCCCCCTTTTCCACTCGAATGATAGCAAGGGGAGAAAAAAAAACAGAATCTACAATTGTAATTCAAAGATGCACCGATTGATGTCAACACGTTTCAGATAACTTGAGAACACTGATGTGTACTAATACTCCAAAGATGTGTGTTTGGGCCTCTACAGCTGGCCGTTAGTTTAGAATGTTCTAATTCCTGCGTACCACATCATTAGATCATCCTTAGGTCAGCCCACTGCTGTGGCCTCTTCCGGATGCCCTGTCCTTCAGCTGCCTGCATCCTAGCCTCACTGCTCTACTGCAAAATTGGAAGTACTTTACTCTCAATTCAATGAGAATATTTTAATATGTTTAAAAAACCTCATTCTTTTTAATTTAAATCTGATAGAAAAAGCACAGAAAGTGTGCTTTAGATGAAACTTGATGCACAGCAGAAGTAATTATTAAATTTAAAATGACCTTCCAGGGCATTCCCTGGTGGTCCAGTGGTTAGGACTCTGCTTCCACTACAGAGGCCCTGGGTTCGAGCCCTGGTCAGGGATTCCCACAAGCCGCACCACGTGGCCAAAAACAAAAACAAAAACAAAACTTCCAACCTCTAAGAAAGATGTGTGTTCTTTGCTACAGAATATTTGATTATTGGATGAGAGATAGTGCTACAGACTCTCCCCCTTCAGAATCCATAGGGATCTGGATTTTAGCATGGTGATCGCCATCTGAAGCTAACATCACCTTCAGATAGATAGATATAGATATAGGTATATTCTCCATTTACCCAAAATGCATGTATTTCACTGCTGAACCTCAGATGTTCATAGAATCTCTTCACATCTAGCTGTCACTGGCAACTTCCAAAAATGCAGCCCCACGTGGACTGCTACCTACCAGTTGTAAAAATCTGTGGAAAAACTCACAGTGACAGTGGTACTTGTCTTGGGAGAAAAACTTCCAATAGGGCGTCAAACTCCAGATCTGACAGTGAGCAGGATTTACCAACAAAATGCAAGTTTGAAATGGTGTGAGTCCAAAGAGGTAGAACGAGCCTGTCTGCAGAGAATTTATGCTGGCCTGGTGTGGCCCAGCTCACCTCCCCCAACTGGCAAAACTCCCAAACCCCAGCCTTCTTCCAAAGCCACAGGGAAGTCCCTTGTTTTGCTCCCTATGTAACTGAATGTTTGGGTCTTTAAAGAGCCTGCTTTCAAAATTTAAATAATCCAGAGAGAATTCACACTTCAATTAACACCGGGGTTATCATTTAACACCTCCATGGGGGTTAACAGAAAGCTTGCTGTGAGCAAAGCACCACAGGGGGGAAAAAGGAAGAGAATTAAGTAGGCGGTGAGACATGGGAGGGGTAGCTGGGACCTTGCAAGTCAGAGTAGGGGGTCCAGAGGGGAGTAATTCACTGCCTGCTTCCCAGTTGTGTTGAGAACCAGTGTAGGAAAGGGAAAGGCTAGAAAAGCAGAAGAGGGGTGAGGTGTTTGGGGTGGGCAGGGTAAGACACTGGTGCAGGACAGTACCAGACAGGGCTAGAGCTTGTTTTTGTGTTTCTGAACATGCTTTACAAAATCGGTCACAGCAAGACACAAGTCTTCAGATTCCCAGCCCCTTTCCTGTCACTTCTGTCACCTCACGCCAATTAATAACTCATATACATCATGAACAGCCAACATTGGGGTCACTCTGACCTTGAACTTGACCCAGAGGTCGAGTTTCTTACTTATTTCTTTATCCTTTTAACAATTCCTGTACTAAACATGAAGTTAATCCATCAACGAACACCTATTATAGAAGACACTTTGCTTGGAATTTTTTTTTTTTTGAATTAAGTCTATTTCTTCTCTAAGTTTTCTTACCCTCATTTTCAGATCCGCCACAATTCTAGAGAGAAATAGCGTAAAGTGACAAGAGGTCTCTTTCTAACCACCTTTGAGATTGGGATCTCTGAAGACGTTGATGGAGCTCCATTTCTTCACACACACACACACACACACACACACAGAGCCATCTTTCATTAGTCACTTTCTTTCTCAGCTGCTGTAATAACCATCACGAGGATGTACAGGAAAGGTCCGACACATCGCGCATCTCCCTATGCCACGCGCTTTACAGGATGCCCTTTCGTCTTCGCAGACTGCCCAGGACCCTGTTGTTAGTAAATACACAGGAATGGTTGTGAGGGACTGTGAACTTCTCCAGGGTGGGCGTGCTTCTCTGCTTCTAGGTCTTCCCTCTCTAGAGAAACTGCTGTTTTGATCTTTTGTTTATGTTCTTTGGTTCCTCTCCTGCCCCCATCTTTCCTCCCCCGCCTGCTGTGCATTTCTTTTTTTTTTTTTGGAATTTTATTTTATTTATTTTTTTTATACAGCAGGTTCTTATTAGTCATCCATTTTGCACATATTAGTATATATGTGAATCCCAATCTCCCAGTTCATCCCACCACCACCCTCCCGCCGCCACTTTCCCCCCTTGGTGTCCATACGTTTGTTCTCTACATCTGTGTCTGTATTTCTGCCCTGCAAACTGGTTCATCTGCACCATTTTTCTAGGTTCCACATATATGCGTTAATATACGATATTTGTTTTTCTCTTTCTGACTTACTTCACTCTGTATGACAGTCTCTAGATCCATCCACGTCTCAACAAATGACCCAATTTCGTTCCTTTTTATGGCTGAGTAATATTCCACTGTATATATGTACCACATCTTCTTTATCCATTCGTCTGTCGATGGGCATTTAGGTTGCTTCCATGACCTGGCTATTGTAAACATCACAGCAATGAACATTGGCGTGCATGTGTCTTTTTGAATTATGGTTTTCTCTGGGTATATGCCCAGTAGTGGGATTGCTGGGTCATATGGTAATTCTATTTTTAGTTTCTCTGTTTCAGTCAGAGCTGGAACACACCCTTACTCAGAGTCAGGGAAAGAGGTGACATGAAAGCAAGGAGCTCCCCTAGCACCTTGGTCCCTGCCTCAAATGACCTCATCCCCTCAGACGCTGGGTCTCAGCAGCAGCAAGCCAGGAACCAGCAGGTGACCCACCTGGTGGGCTGAGATGGGAATTGACCAAACTGCAGCTCTGTCTTTAGGAAAAAATGTTGTTTGCCAACCAAGCAAGTGTGGTTGCCTTTCCGTTACAGCCAGCTGGTGCAGACAAGGGGCCATGGAGGTTAATGGGCTTTGCAGAGTGTCTGATGTCATCAGAGCTGTGGTTTAGGGTTAAGTGAGTTATCCTAAGGCCATGTCTGAAATATTACATTATAAGACGAGGGAACCAATATCTGAGCTATAAAAGTCTACTGTCTAGAGTGATGCCTTATGCCATCTCCATCTATAAGCTTGAATTCAGCATATAAAAAAGAAGAAAAAATGAAGCAAAACCCTGGGTATTAAAAGTTCAGGACCAAATTAAAGACCTGCCAACACCATCCTGGAATCATGCCAAGAGCGATCATTCTGTGTCCTCATCTCAGAATTTTATTTACTGAAACCATCTAAGTCTTATAAATCATCTGATCTTAATTTAACAGAAAGTAACAATAATTTCTAAAATTTTCATTAGGGGCATCAAAAATAAATAAATTTTGGGGCTTCCCTGGTGGCGCATGGTTGAGAGAGATGCAGGGGACACGGGTTCGTGCCCCGGTCCGGGAGGATCCCATGTGCCTCGGAGCGGCTGGGCCCGTGAGCCATGGCCGCTGAGCCTGTGCATCCGGAGCCTGAGCTCCGCAATGGGAGAGGCCACAGCAGTGAGAGGCCCACGTACCACTAAAAAAAAAAAAATTTTTAATTTAAAAAAAATAATAAATTTTTTTAAAAACTAAAATGGAATTGCTAGGGTAGTATAACAAGCTTTGTTGTTGTTTGGTTGTTTTTAGAGACCAACCCCACTTAAACAAACTTGATAAACAGGCCCTCTTGTGATTTAACTTAAACATTCAGTAGATAAATTGACTTTAAAAGCTATAATAAATATGAGAAGCACATCAATCGTTTAATTATGGTAATTCTTAAAAAGACATTTTTCAATATATAAACCAGAGAGTGAATCTGATTAAATTATTGATTACTAAATTGATGGTACTGGAAAATGACCAATAAGGCAATTAAAATTTGTTTTTACTTTACCTTGAGACATAACTCTTGACTATTTTTAAGAAAAATATTTTAAAATTTTAAGGAACATTAATTATAAATACATAAATTATACTGAGGGGTAAAAGGTACTGACACAAAAGTGTATAAAATAAAATATCAGAATGTTCATACAATAAACTCTCTTTACACATAGGCACATTCTTATACCAAGGTTATTAAATTGAAAAACATGCAAATCAAAGAGGTTTTTAAAAATAATTCTGTCCTTGAGATTAATACAGATATGTTTTTAAAAGTTGTTTGACCTGCATATTGATTAATATAGTAACCTTCATATAAGAATGTGTGTGGAGAGAATTTATTCTTTGACTCAGAATGTTATTTTCCCTAGGCCGTTACCTGACACAAGTTCAAGCGCCCAACACGGAGTGAGGTCAAACAAACCAAAACGCTGGAGTTTGGAGCAGAGAAAGGTTTATTGCCGAGCCATGCAAGGAGATGGCTGGCTTGCGCTTAAAAACCCCTGAACTCCCTGAAAGTTTTCAGCAAAGCATTTTTAAAGGCAAAGTCGGGGGGGGGGGGGGGGGGGCGGGGCGCAGGGTCCCAGGATGTGTGATCAGCTCGTGCACAATTCTCTGATTGATGGACGGTGATCAGTCCTTAGGTGCCAGAAGGTCTGGGGGCTACATGCTCCTGATCATCAAGTAGTTAATTTCTTCCATGTGATGGTGGTTTTAGCATCTGAAAAACTGAGGAAATGGGCATCAGATACTCTTTTCTGGGTACTTCAGAGAGGAGCTAAAGCAGACGATATGGGGGGAGGGGTCTGTCCCAAGAAGGCCCCATAGGGTCCTGCTCGGGTTCAGGGACAATATTTTGTCCTCAAGTAGCAATAGATAGAGTTTCTAAATCAAGATCTACAAAGAGCCTTTTATGTTTATCTTTGTGAATTTTTGTTTACTTATTTTAGCTGGCTAGTGCAAAACAAGCTTTTTGCTCTTTTTAAAAATTTTTTTAAACAAGTAATGCTAATTAGATTTGCTGTAGTAATCCAGTTCTGGGCTGCAATCAACAACAATACAGCTCAATTTAGTTCAAGTTGTACTTTGAAATGAGATCTTGAGATATTTTTCTTAACATTTTTTATTTCCTTTCAGGAGCTTTTTAATTACAAGCTTAATTTCTTTACTTGGTAGAGGACTATTCAGGTTATATGTTTCACTATGGTTGAGTGTTGATAGTTGGTGATTTTAAAGGAACTGATGCTTCTAAGTTATCAAATTTATTTGTTATTTGTAATATTCCCTTTTCATCCTTTTAGTGAATGCATGATCCATAGGAACAGCCCTGGTTTTATCCCTGATACTGATGATTTGTGTCTTCCTCCCATCTCTGTCAGTCTTCTTAGAGCTTTATAATTTTTATTAATTTTTTTAAATCAGATTTTTGTTCCATTGATTTTTTTCTATTTTCCAATTTTATTGATCTCTTATCTTCACTATATCTTTCCTTATATGCGTTAATTTTGCTCTTCTTTTCTCTAATTTCTTAAGATAGGAAATTAGATTATAAATTTTAGAACCTTGTTTCCTAATTATAAGCATTTATTGCTATAAATTTACTTCCTGTACTGCTTTAGCTGCATCTCACACGTTTTGATATGTTGTATGTCCATTTTCATTCAGTTCTATGCATTTTTAATTTCTTTTTAAAAGTTCTCTTTGACTCAGAGATTGTTTACATGTGTGTTGTTTGATTTCCAGATGTTTGGAGATTTTTATATTGTTTTTATGTTGTTAATTCTAGTTGGTTCCATATGGTCACAGAATATGCTGTGAATGATTTCAATTATTTTAAATGTATTGAGCTTTGTTTTATGACCAAATGTATAGTCTATCTTGGTTTCTCTAGATATTACCATATACATATTTAACTGATAATAGTCTACTGATATGGAATTTTTATCTCTGAACAAAGTGCAGAAACCTTATTTCCATTTAGGTCAATTTACCCTCTTGATTCTTTAAATATAATTGTCTTCAGAATTTCCTCTACATATGTAGGACATCACTTAGGTGATGTTTTAATTTTGCTTTCACCATCAAATATGATTTAAGAAACTAATGAGATTAGTCTTATTTGCCCCTCTTTTTTGCCCATTCCAATGTTTTATTTCCTTCTAAAGTCCCAGGTCTTCTTTTGCTATCATTTTCTTTCTCTTTAGAAAATTTCTTTAGCCATACTTAAAAGATAAGTTTGCTAGTGATCTTTGTTTTCATTTTCTTTTATTTGAGAACATCTTTATTTCCTGTTCATTCCTGAATGATAGTTTCACCAGATATAGAATTTGTGGTTGGCAGTTCTTTTCTTTCAGTACTTGAAAAATGTTTTGCCATTTCCTTCTGTCCTCCGTGGTTTCAGATCGGAAATTTCCTGTCATATGAATTGTTGTTCTCTGTAAGTAATATGGTCCCTCTCTAGCCAATTTTAAGATTTTGTTTGTTTGTTTAAAATTTTCAGATGTTTCAGGAGTGGATTTCTTTGAGTATAACCTATTTGGTGTTAACTCAGTCTCTTGAATCTGTAGGTTTACATCTTTCACCATACTTGGGGAGTATTCATGCATTATTTCTTCAAGTATTTTGTCAGTGTCTCTTTCTCTGTTTTTTCTTTAGTGCAAATAATATGAATGTTAATTCTTTTGTTTCTTCACAGCTCACTGAAGCTATTCCCTTATTTTTTTAGTCCACTTTCTCTCTGATATTCAGATTAGGTAAATCCAATTATGTATTCACTGATTTTCCAGTTCATTCATCCTAATCCTCTGTCATCTTTGCTCTGCTATTGAGCCCACCTAGTGAGTTTTTTTATTTCAGTTATATGGTCATCTGGTTCAATTTATCTGTTACCTTGTTCTATTTATAGTGTTCACTTCTTTGGTTTTCTGGTTTTCCTTTTGTTCCAAGATAATTTGTAAGTACGTGTTGAAGCATTTTTATGCTTCCATAATCCTTGTCGGACAATTGCAACAACCGATTCATCTTGGTATTGGTGTCTTGATTATCTTTCTCATTTTGGATATTATGTTATGACTGGATCCTATTTAATCTTTTTTTTTTAAGTAGGCAGTTCCCCTGTTAGGTGACAACCACAGTGCTAGGTGGGTTTGTAAATTCAGCTTCTTATCTGGACCCTGCCAAACTCACTGCTTGCAAAAATGAGGCACTCATTCATAGCAGAACTGCCTCTTCATGGGTGGTTGGGTTGTAGGTTCAGCCCCTACTAACATCTTCCCAGCAAAAGTGGGATTTCTCACTGCCTCTGAGAATGGGGGACATGGGGATGGATAAGGACAGAGTGTCTGAGTTTCCCCTGGGCCCTGATGGCATCATGTGGAAATGAGGGGATGATGCTATGTGACTTTTGAGGCTAGTAATAAAAAGAATGGTTTCTGTCTGGCTGGTTGGCTGTCTCTCTGATTATTTGCTCCCTGGAGAGACCACCACCAAGTTGTGAGGACCCTCAAGATGCCTATGTGGGAAAAACTGAGGGTCCTCAAAGCTGGCCAGGACCAGGCTGCCAGGAAGGCCAGTGAGCTACCTCGGAAGAGACTGTCCAGCTCCAGCTGAGCTTTTGAATGACTGCAGTTCTGGCCAAGATTTTGACCGCAATGCAAGAGGGTCTCTGAGCCCAAACCATCCAGTCAGCTGCTCCTGAATTCCTGGCTAGGGCAGAGTTAGAGGTCTCAGCTCAGCAGGTGTACATTTGCTTAATCTCCCTGCATTTGGATGTAAACTCCACACATCTGGGCATGATCAGCTCGCTCCCAGGGATCCTGTGTTTTATCCTCTAGAAAATTCACTGCCCTCTCTTGCAGGAGGGAAGGGCCATTGGAGTAGGCCTGACTGCTTCTTATGTGAATCTTCAGCCATTCCTCCTTACCTTAGCCTTATCCTTTTACCTAGACATGAAGAAGTAACCACGTGCTGTTAATTGTGGAATCTCCTGGGGATCAAGTGTTTTCATCCCGTCCACCTTCTTAGGGTTCTGTGCTCTTGGTCCCATTACTCTCCCTACTCAGCCCAGTTCCATCATCATTCTGCAGCTGATATCATCTGCTTTTTGGTTTATGCATGTTTAAAAACCCCTCTGTCATTATTTTATGGTGGTTTCAAGTGAGGGGAAAGTTAATATCTGCCTCCAATTTGCCACCTTCCCTGAGGTCTTCCCACCCAAAATTATTCTTAACTGACTCAAAAGTCTAATACCTCACTCACTGAATCAGAGTGCATTTCAGATGTATTAAACATTTAAATCATAGAAACAGAATCTTTAAAAAAAATTGTATTAAATATGTAATCTTAGTGTTGCAGGAAGGGGGACCCCTTCCAGGGCCCAAGAGTGAGCTCTTGTCTAATACTCAGAAATGAATTGTCCCAAGGAGACACACATGCTGACAAAGCACGAGACGTTCTTGGGAAGGGGTGCCTGGGCAGAGAGCAGGTGGGTAAGGGAACCCAGGAGGACTGCTCTCCACGTGGCTCTCAGTCTCGGATTTTATGGTGATGGAGTTAGTTTCCGGGTTGTCTCTGGCCAATCATTCTGACTCAGGGTCCTTCCTGGTCGCACATGCATCGCTCAGCCAAGATGGATTCCAGCTTGATGGCTTCTGGGAGGTTGGTAGGACACATGGACTGGAGTCTCCTCTCTCCTTTGACCTTTCCCAAATTATTCCAGTCGGTGGTAGCTTGTTAGTTTCCCATTCCTTACCAGGACCTGCTGTTGTAAGATAATTCATGCAAGGGGTTACTATCATGCCTGGCCAGGGTGGGCAGTTTCTGTCAGTGGTTCCCCTAACATTAGAACGGGGAATACATTGTTAAGCATAACCAAAAACCCCAAAAGCAAAAACATGGAAATGGATAAATCTGATTACATAAAATGCAAATGCTTGTTATTCAAAATAAATGAAAATTAAACAGAAATTTATTGTGACAGAAACAAAGGAATAACAACAAACTGAGAGAAACTGACACAAATAACATAGGGTTAATTTCATTTATTCAAAGAAAAATTATAAATTAATGAGGAAATGTTTTATAATCCAGTAGAAAAGCAGACATTGAATTAAGAGAGGTATAAAATAGAAAATATGCTAATTTCAATGAGCAAGTTTAGGAAATGTTCTTAGTGCATCACATGTTAAGCAAGCAGTAAGTATGATCACATCCTAAATTTTCAATGCATGTTGACAAAATCTATGGGAAGAAGATGGGAGTGATTTTAAGGGTCCCTTTGATATTTACAAGACATAAGATAGATTGTTCAGTTGCCCAAACAAGAGGTTGGTAATGAGTTTATCTCCACACCTACTGAAGATAGTAGTGTGTCTCTCAATTGACATTAGTCTTCTTTTCTGAGCGTCAGTACCATTTTAGAATTTTCTCCTTATGCATCTTTCCACATTTTTTTTTTTTTTTTTTTTTTTTTTGCGGTACATGGGCCTCTCACTGTTGTGGCCTCTCCCGTGGCGGAGCACAGGCTCCGGACGCGCAGGCTCAGCGGCCGTGGCTCACGGGCCCAGCCGCTCCCTGGCATGTGGGATCTTCCCGGACCGGGGCACGAACCCTGCATCGGCAGGCGGACTGTCAACCACTGCGCCACCAGGGAAGCCCTCCACATTTTTTTATTTAAACTTTCTTTTTAATATTTATTTATTTATTTATTTGGCTGTGCCAGGTCTTAGTTGCAGCACTCAGGGTCTACTCTTATGGCATGTGGACTCTAGTTCCCCGACCAGGGATTGAACCTGGGCCCCCTGCATTGGGAGCACAGAGTCTTAATCACTGGACCACCAGGGCAGTCCCCACATTTCTTGTCCTTTGAAAACGTATGGTATTGCTGTTGGTTCAGGGTATGTGAGTCCTATTCCAATGATTGTTTCTAAGTGACTGTTTATGGCTGGGAGAAATCAAGTAAATTTACTGCCAGTAATGACATTTAGCTTCTTTGTTTCCTTCTATGTTTCCTTTGTTTTTTATCTTGTTGAGTTGGTTAGGACCTCTAGTAAAATATTAAGTAAGAATCATGAGAACTGATCTTGCTTTATCTTCTTATTTAACGGGAATACAGTTGACCTTTGAACTGTGTGGGTCCACTTATGCAATTTTTTTTCAAGAGTAAATACTACAATACTACACTCTCGAAGCTTGGTTGAATCCATGGATGTGGAACCACGGATCCAGAGGAAACTCAGATATAGAGGAGCCACTGATAAGTGGGGTTGACTGTGAGCCCCATGAGTTGATGAAAGGTCAACTGTGTGCTCCCTATTTCTTCATTAAATGTCGTGCTTGTTAGAATTAACTTATACTGTTATTGCAGGTCGACAAGGTTTTTCATCTCTATATAATGATTTTTGAGGATTTTATCAAAGTCTTTTAACCTCACATATTCTCCTTCTTCTTGCCCAACTATTAATGTGGTAAATTACATCGACAGATTCTCTGTCCTGCGAGGATAAACCATGTGTGGCTATGACCTATTAGTATAGAATTGGATTTCACTTTCTAACGTTTTATTTAAAATTTTATTTTTACGAGGGAGAACTCTCTCTGGGATGTTTATGTCAGAATCTTACTTTGCTTGTGGAATGAATGTGGAAATATTTTCATCTTTCACTATCACTTTGAATAACCTGATGGACAATAGGTATTGCCTGTTTGTTGCTGATTTGGTAGGTGTCACATATAATATCACCTGGGTTTGCTTTCTACTTGGGTGATAGTTTTCAGAATATCTTTTCAGATTTTTGAACAATTCCGGTTTCTTTAATTCATGAAATTGTATTTTCTAAGAAATGTATCATTTTTTCTAGGTTTTTGTATTTATCAAGCTCAAGTTGTACATAAATGCCTCTACAATGTTAAGTTCTGAATATATACGTGTCAGTCTCCTTCTGTGATGCTCACCTTATCTCTTCATCCCTTTCCTTTCCTGATCGTATGTGCCAGATGTTTATTGAACAATTTTGTTTTCTCTTGCTTGTTTTTCTTTATTCTTTCAAGAATTTTGGAAATAATTTTGTGTTCCTCTTAATTTATTTGTTTCCTAAAAAAATTATTGTTTTCCCTATTTTGTTTTCTAATTGATGGCTTTAAAGCTAAAAATTTCCCTCGGATTACTACTTTGGCCACATCACACAGTTGTTGATACATTGTGATTTTTTTTTTGTCACTTAGTTCTTAATCATTTTAAATTTTGTACTGTTTACCTATTCATTCAAAGAGTTATTTGGATGTATGCTTTTTAAGATGCAATTGTTGTTAGTTTGAGTATATATTTTCCCCCTTTTTAAGTATTGACTTACATACCTAGTGGTTTAAAAGAACTTTAAAAAAATATATTGGGAATTTCTTTGTGGCCTACTATATAATCAAAATCGGTGAATGTTCAATGCATATTTGAAAATGATATCTATTTTCTTTCTATTAATTACAGTGATGTGTATATCTGTATAGATATATTCCATACGATGTTTGAAATTTCTGTTATCCAAAACTCTACATCCCTACTTGTGTTCTACTAAGCCATCTGCTACTTTCTGAAAGTTGTGATAAAATCTCCTACGTGACTGTGAGAGAAATTGGGGCTCATTTATGTTCTATCAGTTTTCGCTTTTCTTTTTGGACTTAAAAGCTATGATGAGGGCTTCCCTGGTGGCGCAGTGGTTGAGAGTCCGCCTGCCGATGCAGGGTACACGGGTTCGTGCCCCGGTCCGGGGAGATCCCACATGCCACGGAGCGGCTGGGCCCGTGAGCCATGGCCGCTGAGGCTGCGTGTCCGGAGCGTCTGCTCCACAACGGGAGAGGCCACGACAGTGAAAGGCCCGCAAACCACCCCGCCCAAAAAAAAGCTATGATGAATGTTGAATACTCTTTATGTCTTGAATTCTAGCCCCAAGTGTGCCATCAACAGTGGAACTTAGAATAAGTCAACAGTCCAGCCGCTAGATTTTTCCCACCAAGATGATAACAAGATTAGCTGACTTCTAGGGCTCTTACAAATCTGATACTCTGTGACTTCAATATGCAACAGTGTTTTCACCTTTGGGGATCAATTACTCAGAATCCTTTATTTCTCTGTTGTTATAAAAATTGAAGGACATATGTAAAACAGATAAGGATCCTAATGCTAGTCCTAGTGGTGGAAAATCTCTTCCCCGTGTGAATTGATCTTAAATCCAAGCACAGACAGAAAGGCTGTAGAAATGGTGTCTTCTCACTGAGAGATCGGCTTCAGTTCTCAAGAAGCTACAAAAGAGACACTGCTTGTAATTAGAAGAGGGATTCATCTTTCCCCCCAGAAGCACTGAAATTGGATTTTTCCAATTACCTAAATATTATTAATCTCTTTTATGTCATTACATATTCTTCAGTGTGTAATTTTAAATAACTGCAGAGTATTACATTGTGCGAGTGTACTACAGTTAAAATTAACCAATTACCTTTTATTAAACATTTGCACTCTTGAAAATCTTTGCTACATAAACATAATTAAATTTGTGTTATTGCGTGGTTATTTATCCTAGATAACGTTGAAAAGGTTCAGAATTTTCTACAGTTATTAGTAATGATCCTGTAGCATTCTAGTTTTATGCCAACCAAGGTTCTTAATTTAATTACACTGACCACAGCAATTTGATGAGCGCTGCATTGATACATATCTTCTTATCAGAGAATACTTAGTAATTTCTAAAGCTGTTTTATTGGACTGATTGAATTGCTTCAGATAAAAAGTTTAAACAATGCCATGACTTTCTTGAGAGTTTATTTGCTGGAGAGATGATAAATTTTAATCTTTATCCTCAAAAGACCAATAAAAATGGACAGCTTTGGAGGGCAATATTTTTGACATATTGTACCCTTTATGTATATTCACCACTAAAGGATATGAATGTTTGAAAACTTACATTGGCTTTAATAGCTCATACAATATATTTCTACATTAGAAAATTTTTCAGTAAAATGTGAGGAAAGTACCCACCACTTAGACTCAAAAGAAAATATTGCCTAAAAAAAAATAAACCTAATAAAGTTGTTTGGAAGACAGACCCAGTCCTCAGAACTGCCTTGTAACAACAAAAAGCACATCAGAATTCAAAATTTCACTTGTCCTAAGTGTTTCTTATAGAATATGTGTTATTCATTAATGATATGATTATTCCTATTATTTTGATAATTTTTTGAGAGTAACATAAATATATGAAACATAAGCAAAATGTGGGTCACCCTTCAAATTACCTAAATGTTGGTCAGAATTATTATAGTCAGAGATTGTCTTAGGAAATCAACTTTTAATAAGAGAAGTGCCTCTGTGGTCATGAATACATCATTTAAAATAGAAGCTATAGTTTTCAGAATGACACTTCATCTTAAATTTCAAAACAGGGTGTAGATTATAGGTCAACAAGGAATTCTGTAAAAGTATCATTAATTTTTCAGAGAATTCTGTTTTAGTACCCCAAATTTAACATCCTTTAGAAGATTCACTCATTTGTTGCTAAATAAATTTCTGGAGGCATCTCCTGTATAAGAGGGTTACATAAGTTTATCACGGTTCATGAATGCATTTCAAAATTCACAGAATCCTCTTAACCAGCTTTATGCTAAGTCAACCACAGTGGCAATAACAGAACTTCATCAAAGACCTGAATCCCGATTTTAAGACCTTTAAAGTAAAGAACGTTGCCTTGAAATTTTCAGAATGAGTCATGACAGGTGGTGGTTGACCTTTCCTCTTTTTCTTCATCATGCTTTTCAATCATTACTCTGAATTTGCAATTTTATTTCTTAAATCCTTTTCTTTATCCAACTTGTTACAAATTGGCTTACTTCCTACAACTTTACTGAAAGTAGTTACTGAAAGTAGTAGCCCAGCTTTCATGTTGTTTTCTCCTATTCATGAGGGACTGCATCTTTCAGCAGCATTTGACACAAGAGAATGTACTCAGCTTGACTCACACAAAACCAGCCTATTCTGTTTCTTCTCCGCCCACTGAACTAATTCTCCCCGTTCCTAAGTTCTGACGTTTCTTAGATTTCTGACATAGACCCTTCTTTTTCTTCCTCTACACATATGTTTATCCATTTTTTACTAGATCTTAGATACATTTATTGCTGTTATATTTCTCCACCTGAATAACAAACATGTACCTACACAATCCATATCAAACTGAAGTCATGAGTTTTCATATATCCTCTTAGCAACGTTCTCCAATTTCCCCCCTTATTAATGTCTGCCATTAGTGTGGCACATCTGTTACGATTGATGAGCTAGTACTGATCCATCATTATTAACTAAAGTCTGTAGTTTACAATAGTGTTCACTCTTGGTGTTGTGTACTTTGTGGGCTTTAACAAATGTATGATGACACGTATCTTTACAGTGTCGTACAGAGTAATTTTGTGCCCTAAAAATGCCATGTGCTCCAACTATTTATCCCTTTTCTCCTCCTTTGGAAATCTTGGCAACCACTGATATTTTTACTGTTGCCATAGTTTTGCCTTTTCCAGAATGTCGTGTAGCTGGAATCATACAGTTTGTAGCCTTTTCAGATTGGCTTCTTTCACTTAGTAATATGCATTTAAGGTTCCATTTAAGGTATCTTTCTGTGGCTTGATAGCTCATTCCTTTGTATCCCTGCATAATATTCCACGTATGAATGCACAGTTTGCTTATCCACTAACCTGCTGAAGGACATCTTGGTTTTCCAAGGTTTTGGCAATTGTGAATGAAGCTGCTATACACATCGTGTGCAGGTGTTGTGCGAATATACGTTTTCAACTCCTTGGAGTAAATACTACGGAGCACAACTGCTGGATCGTACAGTAAGGGTATGTTCAGCTTTGGAAGAAACCGTCACGCTGTCTTCCAAAGTGGCTGCCCCATCCTGCATTCTGACCCACAGGGAATGGGAGTTCCTGCTGTTCCACACCCTCACCAGCATCTGGTCTTGTCTGTGGTTTGGATTGTGGCCATTCTCATAGGTGTGTGGTAGTAGCCTACTGTGGTTTTAATTTGAATTTCCCTAATGATATATAATGTAGAGCATCCCTTCAAATGCTCTGTGTATCTTCTGTGGTGAGGTATCTGTTCACATCCTTTGCCCATTTTTTAGCTGTATGGTTTATTTTCTTACTACTGAGTTTCAGGAGGTTCTTCGACTTTTTTTTTTTTTTTTTTTTGGTCATGCTGGGCAGCTTGTGGGATCTTAGTTCCCCCAGCAGGGATTGAACCCCAGGCCCTTGGCAGTGAAAGTGCCGAGTCTTAACCACTGGACCACCAGGGAATTCCCATCTTTGACTATTTTAAATACTAGTCTTTTATCAGATATGTCTTTTCATTCTTTTAACAGCATCTTCTGTAGTGAAGAAGTTTTTAATGTTAATGAAATCCAACTTATCAATTATTTTCTCATGGACCTTGCTTTTTGATATTGTATCTAAGTCATTGCCAAAAGCAAGGTCATGTCTGATTTCTCCTATGGTACCTCCCTGGAGTTTTATACTTTTGCACTTTACATCTAGGGCTATGATCCATTTTTAGTTTATTTTTGTGAAAGGTCTGTGTCTAGATTTTTTTTTTTTTTTTTTTTTACATATGGATTTCCCTTTGGCCCAGAACCATTTTTTGAAAAGACTGTCCTTTTGCTCCTTCTTCAAAGATCACTTGACTATATGGACTATTTCTGGGTTCTCTATTCTATTCCATTGATCTATTTGTCTACTTTTCACCAATATCACAACGTCCAGATGACTGTACTTTGCAGTAAGTCTTGATGTCTAGTCTGTCTTTGTTGTTCTACTTAGATACTGTGTTTGGTTATTCTGGGTTTTCTGCCCTTTAATATGTTTTTTCACATTGACATCGAAATACATCCATTCTTTATTTGCTTCTCTTTCTCTCCGCCCGTCACCCTCACCATCATCGTACTATGAACAGTCTTCGATTCCTCTGAAATTTCTGTCATGAAATCTGCTCTCCTCTGTGGCATTTCTACCACCGTCTTCACTCAGATCCTTACCTTTTATCATAATAAGGCATCGTTCTCTTCAGCAGTATTTTTGCTATGGTATCTCCATCTACCTTTGTGGTTCACCTCCATGTTGCTATCGAAATTGTCATTTTTTAAAATCAAGATAACATTTACTTCAACTAACAACATTTAGGGGAATTCAGATAATCTGAAATATCCCATAAGTTTTCATAAATACATACTCTGTGCAAGGATGACCCTAATCAAGATTTAGAGCTTTTTAATGTCTCCAGATAATTTCCATTCAGTCCTCCCCCTCCCAGCAACCATTGTTAGGATTTATAGAATAAGAGATTAGTTTGGTTCTTCTTGAACTTCATATAAATGGATTCATCCAGTATGTATTCTTCTGTGTCTGGCTTTCTTTTTGTTTTTTTTTTCTTTTTGCGGTACGCGGACCTCTCACTGCTGTGGCCTCTCCCCTTGCGGAGCACAGGCTCCGGACGCGCAGGCTCAGCGGCCATGGCTCACGGGCCCAGCCGCTCCGCGGCTTGTGGGATCTTCCCAGACCGGGGCACGAACCCGCGTCCTCTGCATCGGCAGGCGGACTCCCAACCACTGCGCCACCAGGGAAGCCCTGTGTCTGGCTTTTTTGCTTGGCGTAATATTTTTGAGATTCATTCATGTTGTTTATTTTTAAAGATTATTAGTTTTTTAAAAAAATATTCATTTATTTGGCTGCACCGGGTCTTAGTTGCAGCATGCGGGACCTTCCTTGCTGTATGCGGGATCTTTAGTTGCGGCATGCGGGACCTTTAGTTGCGGCATGCGGGATCTAGTTCCCTGACCAGGGACCGGAACTGGGCCCCCTGCAATGGGAGCGCGGAGTCTTTGGACCAGAGGGAAGTCCCAGATTATTAGTTCTTATTGGTGAGTAGTATTCCACTTTGTGAACAGGTAACAATTCGCTCATCTACTCTGCCAGCAACTGATATTTGGAGCATGTTAAGTTCAGGGCTCTAATGAATAGTCAGGTGAACATTCTTCTGCAATCTGCTTTGCAAACATATGTTTACCTTTCTCTTGGCGTCAGTGTCTGGGAGTGGATTTCCTGGGTCATGCTTATTTTTAAGCGTTGTAAAAAGCTGGCAAACACTTCTCCAAAGTGATTGTACCTTTCCCACTCCCACCAGTGGCTCCATATCCTTACACCTTTTCACATCATCAGTCCTTTTAGGTTTTGACATACCATTAAATGGTATCTTATTGTGGTTGTCAGAATGAGAAATGAGAAATGAAATTAGCTTGTTTCATCACCTCTTTCAACACTTCTGGTGACCGCGGAGCTTTCTGCTGGCTTCAGAATACCTTCCCGTTCCTCACCCCACATCCTGGCCTCCCACACGGCTCCCAGAATAGCCCGTGCCCACGTGTGTCCACCCTTCTGTCTCGTCGGCGTCTGTCCATCCCCTCACTCCTACTCTTCTTCTGTTCCTGGTACATGGACCCAAGTTCTCCCGAATCCCCATTTCTACGCTTTCGTGTCTGCTGGTTCCTTCCCACTGACAGCCCTTCCTTCCATCTGTCCAGGAAAAGAATTTTCACTTGACCAGCTCAGGTGCCCGCCTTCCCTGGGAACTGCCTCTAATCCTCTGTGCAAAGCTAGAGATTCCTCCTCTGTGTTTCCAGAATATAGTATGTCTTGTGTCCATGCTTCTAATTTAGCTTTTTTTTTTTAACTTTAAAAAAATATTTTTGGCCACACCACGCAGCTTGCGGGATCTTAGTTCCCTGACCAGCGATCAAACCCGCACCCTCGGGCAGTGAGAGCGTGGAATCCTAACCACTGGACCACCAGGAAAGTCCCATCTATTTTAGCTTTTATAGATTATTTTTTCATGTCAATATTTTTACCAGAAGACTGTGATTCCCCAGACCAAATTATGCAAATAATTCAACCCTGCACCCTTAACTCCAGAATAGTAGCTATCAGTCTTACTTTTCAGTAAGAACTATTTATCACACGAAAAAATGAGTAATATGCTTCCTGTCTTCTTTAATCTTCCTTGGGGAAGCATGTCCCTGTGTTTTCCCAAGAAGGGAGAACAAAACATTTCTCCTTACATGAATGACTTTTGAGTTTTTGTTCTATTTTCAAGGCAAAAAAAAAAAAATCCATTGTCCAAAAAATTCTAATTTTTTAATAGACTCTAAGTGATTGTCATAAATTTAGTTCAAAGTAGACACTGGCTCACTTAAAGTAGACTCTATTAATGGAAGCATGATTTTAGATGATTTAATCGAGCCACCTTCAGTAAAAAGACTTGGTAAGCGTTTATTAAATTGTAGGTTTTATCTCAGGCTTTTTTATCTATTACATATGTTAAGTAAGGTATATAAGTGTTGGCTTCAGGGTATGTTTGATACTTAACTAACAAACTTCCTGATATTTCTTGGAAATTTTAACCGAGCTGGTTTTCCTAATAAACTGTCATAGAAATTCCATTTCTTTTTAACCATGATAAGGGTTAGTGACTAAAGGACAAAAAAAAAAAAAAAAAAAAAAAAAAAAATGCATCTAAGATAAATAAATATACTGGTGGGTGTCAAAATACCTGGTAATCTAATGCTGGTTGATGCCATGGGTTGCCTAAATCTTCTACCACTTTTTCCTGACGGGCAACGGCCCCACCCCACAACAAAAGGGTCAGTGCAGACCCTGACTTTTCAAACCTAGTGACCCTGTCCTGGCTGAGGAACCTGAAGGAACCCTTGTGGAGAAGACATTCCTCCCTGAAGGAGAGGCACCAGTGAGCCTAACTCCATCACCAAAGGGACATGCCTGCTGCTAACCCGTAATATGAATGGGCTCCCTGAAAACGTGGTCTCTGCAGCTGTTATGACCGTGAACCACAGGATAAAATGCGCTCTGTGACCAGGCGTTTTCTGGTCTGTAAGAACTTCTCCTCGAGTCGCGTGGATGAGCCTCTGACTGGAGATTCACAGGACTATTTTGGCTCTGGTCCATAGTTGAGTCCGCCCTGACTGCACAGGAATTAGGAAACGGCATTGAGGAATTCCTGCCAGCTGGGGCCAAGCACCAAACTGGGACTGTCCATGCCGGGTTCAATGTTGAGGCTGCTAATTCAGCAGAAGTGGGTCAGCAGAAGAGGAAGAATAATGGAAATAGATGTGCCAGTCCTTACCCTACTCTGTCTTTGTCACAGTGTTTGTTTCCTTCTAACATGGTGTATAATTAATTCAACAGATAGATGGATTATGCCTATTACTTATTGTTTGTCTCCTACAACTAGGAACTTGGTTCTATGTCTGTCAGGGTAATTTTCCATTGCTAAGTACCAGGTGCTAAGGATGACGCCTGGCAGATAGACAGTATCCAATTTTTAAATAAGTGAATATATAGTTTTAAATTTGGTTCATTCTGAAACAACAGATTTACTCCAGTTAATATGTAATCTTGCTAGAAATTTACTGATCATTTTTTGCACAGTTTAAAACATTCAAAATTATTTGAGTCTAAAGAGTTTCAAAAGAGGAAATAAGTTCTGATCACAGATGGAATAGAGCAGTATAACTTTAGAACTGGCTGGAAATGAAAATGTCAAGGAGCCAACTAAATCCCAAGGTGGGATATTCAAATTTACTCATAATTGGCAAAACAAATGGAAAATGCTGGGTTTAAAAAAAATACAGTGTCTTTTAGATGTTAAATGGCTCTTTGCATCCCTGAGTCGAGTAAGCAGAGGGGAGAATGTCCTGAGAACACATCAAAAATAAAACATACCATTAGTGACTATGTGCTCAGAGGGATATTTAATTTAAAAGTAAAATTTGTTAGAGTGACCCCAGAGACAGCAGTGGTGAGAACAGCAAAAGCCTTGACTATTTCTCGAAATGTGTTTGTAACTTGTGACTCAGGTACTCTGGGTCTTTTTAGACCTAATCGAGGATAACAACCACCAAAGTAAATAAATAAATAGAGGCAGATAGATAGATAGATAGAGTGACAGATAGATAGAGTGACAGATAGGTAGAGTGACAGATAGATAGATGGATAGATAGATGGATAGATAGATGGATATAGAGATAGATAGATGTAGGGATGGACAGATAGATAGATGGGTATAGAGATAGATGTAGAGATGGATAGATAGATAGATGGATAGACAGATGGATAGATAGATGGATACAGAGATAGATAGATGTAGGGATGGATAGATAGATAGATGGATATAAAGGTAGATAGATGTAGAGATGGATAGATACATAGATGGATAGATGATAGATAGATATTAGATAGATGATAGATAGATAAACAAATAACTTGCCATATTTCTTGACTTGATTAAGTTAACCATGCCCCCTTAATCTCTGGCTATTAAACTTTTCTGGCTGGATTGTTAATATTTGATCTCTGAATATGGAAAGGAAGAGTATACATTTTTTGTGATGATAAATCAGGGGTCCCCCAATCCCCGGGCTGCAGACCAGTACGGAGGCCCATTAGGGACCAGGCCACACAGCAGGAGTTGAACACTGGAGAGTAAGCAAAGCCTCATCTGCCGCTCCCCACCGCTCCCCGTTGCTCCCCACCGCTCCCCATTGCTCCCCACCGCTCCCCAATGCTCCCCGCCGCTCCCCACTGCTCCCCACCGCTGCCCATCACTCCCCGCCGCTCCTTGCCACTCCCCACCACTCCCCATCGCTTACATTACAGCTTGAACCATCACCCCCACCCTGAAAAATTGTCTTCCACGAAACCAATCCCTGGTGCCAAAAAGGTTGGGGACCACTGTGCTAAATCAGCTAGGGTCTGGTCCCTGCTGAATAGCGATGGGAATCTGGGTAAGTCACCAAACATCAGAAGCAATACCATTAAGTCCTGTTTCCCAGAAATGTATATGCTTTTCATGGGTTTCACATTTGCCAAATGACAGTTTAACAGAACAGACCGTGACAGCACTAGGGGACTGATTCATAGCTTACTGGGGGGTTTCACGTAGATGTCGCCGCTTCATCCAAACAACAGAGCAAGAGGAGCAAGGAAGTCGCTTTTATTAACGCATTTCACTGTTAGGGAGATGGAAGCCAGTAAGCTTTAAAGGTCAAGGTGGCTACACAAACTCTCAGTGTGCGATGTATTCAGGGAAATCCTGCAAAAGTCAAAGTGCACAAGTTTCCCCAATGCAGGGGCAAGGCCACCTCCAATGGGTTCCACTCGTGGTCAGGATTTATTCCCTCTTAAAGGACAGGAAGGCAGAGCAACTTTCCTGAAGTGGGTACGACGCCCCTTCGGTACCCGAGAACATCTGACAGGTCTCCGTGGGGGCTAGGACCCAGTGGGAGGGGACCCCTGGGCCAGGTGGCGTCTGGTGACACCTGCCGACCTTCCCCTTCACTCTGTTTCCCCGTCTCCTCGTCATTCACTGAAACTTCACCTCATTGCTGCCCCTCCGCTCCTGTTGCTCAGAACAGCCTCAAGACCTCCGCACTTACCTGTCCGCCTCAGAATCCTGTCCCCCATATCTTCTGACGGCGACTCCTACCCAGCACAAATGGAAACTAACGTTCACTTCCCGTCGGGTCCTCCTTCCCCGTGGCTGAGCCCGCATCACCTTGTGTGGTTCCTTCCCGGAACCTCTCTGAACCCGAGACGATTTTCTTTATGCACTTCTGTGGTTCTTGTCATCCTAGGAAGAGTTGTTTTCAGAAGAAGGCAGCTTCTCCTTGGCAGATAGTAACGAGCACTGCTGTGACGTGGCCATGTGCCCAGAGATACGGGTCCACGCACTTCTTGATCTTAAGTCTCCTATCCACTAAGACCCCACTGTGCGCCCGGATCCATGCCGGCTTCTGTGCACTTCCAACTTGCAGGGACAGGCGGTATTTGGAAATTATGACTGAGCTGGTCCAAAGATGTAAATAATAATAATTCGTAGAGTTATGGAAGACTAAAAACATTGTCGGTGTTAATAACGCAGCCCTCTCCCCCGCGGACAGTCAGCAACTTGAGGATGGAGACTTGTTCTCCGCTGCATCTCCATCGACTAGAAAGTGGAGAAAGTGGTCAGTAAACGTGAGTTACTAATGAAATTCAGAACAAAACCAGGCTCCCTTCTTCTGTCTCCCGCCTAGGCATTAACCCACATCTCTCACTGCCTCTCCCGTCTCAGGCCCCAGTCACTGCTCTGCTCCCCACATCTGGCCCGTGTCTTCCTGCCGGGCTCACCCCCAGGTCACAACAACCTGCGTCTCCTCTCTGATGTTGCGGGGGAAGTTTATGCAGGTTACCAGAACTATCTTGACACCCGAGTCCTGCCTGGGTTTCCATGATACCCGTGAAGTGGTCCTTACATACCAGATGCCACTTCCTTCTCCTGGACCGGTCCCTTCAAACCCCCTCTCCTCTCTCAAATGCCTCTGAAAGAGCTGGTGTTCTTTCTAGTTTGTATAAATAGTGAAATATCACTGAGAAAAATACTCTTGAGGTCATCCTCTGATGACATTATGCATGTGACATAGTCACTGAGTGAAAAAGAAAATCCTCAGAGGGGCATCTAATCGATAAGGATTGTCAAGACATAGCTGTAAAAATAGAGGTAGGGTTTCTTTACCCTTTTATTAACAACTAGAGCTTCTTAATTAGGACAGAGATCTCTTCACAGTCAACTTTGACTTAAAAGGATCTGCCCTTGGGTCTTCCCTGGTCCAGTGGTAAAGAATCCACCTTAAAATGCAGGGGATGTGGGTTCAATCCCTGGTCAGGGAGCTAAGATCCCACATGCCCCAGGGCACCTAAGCCCACACACCGCAACTACTGAGCCCGCGCGCCTCCACTAGAGAAGAGAAAACCCGCATGCCACAACTAGAGAGAAACCTGTGTGCCGCAAAAAAGACCCGATGCAGCCAAAAATAAATAAAATAAATAGATAATAAATAAATAAATCTTTAAAAAAAGAAAAAAGGATCTTCCCTTGCTGTTACTTGGCTTTGTGTGGAAAACAGCAGCAGGTGGAGCATTGGGGCGAGTCGTGAAATCCACGTTCCTTGTGGTGGATTCACACAGGGTTGGAAACCACTAAGAGCTTGACAGGGCAAGTCATCGAATAGGCTGCTTCCTGGGTAACTCGTGGAAAACAAGTAGGACAGTCCTTGGGAAGGTATTGGCATTCATTATCAAGACTCTTAAAATTTTCTCTATCTTTTGTGACAACAGTTTCATTTGTGGGAGTCTACCAAAAGGAAATAAAGCAACAACATTAACAACATATTACACTTGAAAATATTTATTACAGCGTCTATAGCTGCGACTTGGTGGGGTTACCTAGTCAATAGTACAAGCAATGCTCGTACCTTAGATAAAATGCAGACTAATCACTATACAAGGGTAACAAACAATTTGGAATTACTATGATATTACCCGATAGTTAACCAACAGGGTATTACACAGCAATTCAAAGTATTTCCAAAGATCTTAAAAGAACATGGGACTTATTATATTTGGAAAATTGAAAGAAATTCGTATAAAAACAACAGCAACGACAAAGTAATTGTGTATACTGAGATCCTAAATTTATCAAAACTAATATGAAGAAAAATGCTAACAAAACAACAAAGATAATATTAAGTATAATAGTAATATATCAATAATTGTTTTTTCTTTCTAAGTTTCTATAATTTAGCATTTTTTATAATGAGTATTGATGCTTACTAAAAGGGAAATATGAACAACATACTTTAGAGAAAGATGGTGAGTCACCCACTTCAAAGAAGGTGTGTCACAAAAGAAAGGATTCAACCAGCTGTTAAATTCATTGGCATAAAAATCTAGTCTGATTTAACCCACCCCTAATTTCTGAATGAATTATAGAGAAGAAAAAAAAAACATAGGAACCAGAAACACAAGCACATTTCCACTAGCATGTCTAAAAATACTCTCCTAAATATTGTGGATATGTGACACCGTGAAAGTGTTTTTTAGACAGCCCATCATATTCTTATGATTTTGGAGAAAAGTATAGAGAAGGATCAGAAGGAGGATGGTTTTGTAAGAGCAGAGAAAGAGATCAAGGTATTAACAGGAGGAAGAAGGAAGGAGGAAGGAAAGGAAGACGATGCTTCAGGCTCAATCCTGATACATCGTACAGGGGCTGTGCAGGTACATGCATCACCTTTTCTCAGGGTAGTTTATCATTCCTGGCACATGTGCATCACTCAGAATTTCAGATATGAGTCAACAGACTGTATTATGAAGAACAATGGTTTATTGCTTCCTAATGTCTTGAGCTTGGAAACACTTCTCCAATGATCTCGATTTTGTTTTTATCCTCCATTTCTAAGTGTTACTATCATGTATTTTTAAAACAGAGAACAGTTTTGACCACGAGAGAGCTATATCCTATAGTAATATTAATAAAATGCGTTGACAGGGAACTTGGACTTGCTTTTTGGAGGGTGTAGTTTTCTTTAAGAATTCCATGCAGTTAATGAGTTTTATTTTACAAGAAACAAATCATGACAAACACAGTTTTTTCAAGTATCTACTGCCTTAAAATTTAATGTCATTCTGAAGCCTAAGAGTCATGGTCACCTGCACAGAAAATGTATTTCCTGGTAGCTATGACATTGTGGAAAAATCCCTGGGATTTGAGTGGGAAAATCTGAGTTCCAGTTCCAAGCCCATAACTAAAACTAGCTGTGGGCCTTTGACACATAACTTGGCTTCTGTAAAAGGAAGCTTATCAAATATTGTTGAAATTTGATGATTAAATGCAAGGTCAAAATGAGTGCTTGATATAAAGTGAATAGTAACATTAAAAAATATAACACAGTAGTTGATTTTAAAAATCTATGAAAGACATGACACCATAAAACTCCTAGGAGAGAGCATAGGCAAAATATTCTCTGACATAAGTCATATCAATGTTGTCTTAGGTCAGTCTCCCAAGGCAACAGAAATAAAAACAAAAATAAACAAATGGGACCTAATTGAACTTAAAAGCTTTTTCACAGCAAAGGAAACCATAAACTAAATAGAAAGACAACCTACAGACTGAGAGAAAATGTTTGCAAATGATGTGAGCGACAAGGGATTAATTCCCAAAATACAGAAACAGCTCATACAACTCAGTAGCAAAAAACCAAACGACCCAATCAAAAAATGGGCAGGGGCTTCCCTGGTGGTGCAGTGGTTGAGAGTCCGCCTAACGATGCAGGGGACACGGGTTCGTGCCCCGGTCCGGGAAGATCCCACATGCCGCCGCGGAGCAGCTGGGCCCGTGAGCCATGGCCGCTGAGCCTGCGCGTCTGGAGCCTGTGCTCCGCAATGGGAGAGGCCACGACAGTGAGAGGCTCGCATACCGCAAAAAAAAAAAAAAAAAAAAAAAAAAATGGGCAGAAGACCTAAAGAGATGTTCTCCAGAGAAGACATACAGATGGTCAACAGGCACGTGAAAAGATGCTCAACATCACTAATTATTAGAGAAATAGAAATCAAAACTACAATGAGGTACCACATCACAATGGTCAGAATGGCCATCATTAAACACTCTACAAGTAACAAATGCTGAGAGGGTGTGGGGAAAAGGGAGCCCTCCTACACTGTTGGTGGGAATGTAAATTGGTGCAGCCACTATGGAGAACAGTATGGAGGTTCCTCAAAAAACTAAAAATAGAGCTCCCATCTGATCCACAATCCCACTCCTGGACATATATCCAGACAAAACTATAATTCAAAAAGATACATCACCTCAATGTTCATAGCAGCACTAGTTACAATGACCAAGACGTGGAAACAAACTAAATGTCCATTGACAGAGGAATGGCTAAAGAAGATATCGTACATGTATACAATGGAATACTATTCAACCATAAAAAAGAATGAAATAGTGCCATTTGCAGCAACATGGATGGACCTAGAGATTATCATACTAAGTGAAGTAAGTCAGACAGAGGAAGACAAATACCATATGGTATCACTTATATGTAAAATCTAAAATATGACAAAAATGTACCTATCTATGAAACAGAAACAGACTCACAGACAGCGAACAGACTGGTGGTGGCCACGGGGGAGACCTCTGGGGGAGGGATGGAGTAGGAGGTTGGGGTTAGCAGATGTAAGCTATCATATATGAAATGGGTTAAACAGCAAGGGCCTACTGTATGGCACAGGGAACTATATTCAGTATGCTATGATAAACCATGGGAAAGAATATTAAAAAAAGAATGTCTATATATGTATAATGGAATCACTTTGCTGTACTGCAGAAATTAACACGTAAATCAACTATACGTCAATAATTTTTTTTTTAAATAAAAATTTTCAAAAAATCTATGTAATACAAATTTACATCTAGAGCCACAACCAAGATATGATTATATCCAGCATGAATTCTAAAAGGCAGATGTTCATATAATGAGAAGAAACCAATAAAAGAGCCTGTGATGGCTTAAGATGAGGACTGTCTATTCCTAATGTTGGTTCAACAGTATTTATTTTCAAAATTCATATGACTTTGCTCGGACAAGTTTGTGTAAATGCTGCAAAATTTTAAAATATACTTTAATATAAACTATTATTATATATTGTTTTAAAAGTTTAACCCAGAGTCATTGCAATCTTGGAACACGTCAGCATGTAGCTGATAGTTGAGAACTCAATAAGTACGTTGCTTTGTTTACCAACGGTTTTGATCCCTAATTACTTGAATGCTTATTATATCCGATAAAAATATTACCAAAGATGATTATTAGAATCATTGATATCAGAGATAGAAGGATCTTAAGAGTTAACCTTTTTTTCATTTTGCAGTGGAGCAGTGGGGAACCCCAGGGGTTAATCGATCCACCCGCAGTTGGACAACTAATAAAATGTCAGAGCCAGAACTATATCCATGTGTTTCAAATGCAGAGTCTGGGCTCTTTTCGTTAGTACCACCAAAGTTTAACTACTGTAGCCTCTTCTCTAGATGTTATTGGTAATATCCTCGAAAAACATGCATATATTTATGATTTTAAAAAGGTTTTCATCTGTTGGATTAACTTGGATCAGAATCTTTCATTGGAAACCTTTGAGGTCTAAATAAATCAGCCTAAGTTGCAATGTTAACACCACAGCAGCAGGTTTGACCTTTATTGTTTCTCTGGAAACCCTTATCCTCTTCACACAGAAAGGCAGAAAGGACTAAGGCCTTAACTGCTAGAGGTAACATGGAGTTCTCCTCTACTTTTCATTTTTATATCTGACCACTGATCAGAATAATAGGTGATATTCCTGCTTAGTGTAACTCTGGTTTTACACTCACGTGGACTACCTAGTTTATTTCCATTCCCACCATCCAATATTTCCACTTCCAGTATTGGTCATAATGGTAAATAATGTACCTGAGTTCATCCTCAAATATTATCAACATCTTGAGTCACTTAAAATAGCATTATCATCATATAGAGAGAATAAGAACATTTTATTTTAATGCAGGATATATTATGGATTTCTACTACAGCATCTAAAATAGAATATTCAGGGAAAGATAAAATATTCACTAGTTAACAAAAGAAACATTTATAAATGGCAGCCTCATCAATATTCTTCTCAGGATGAGCAGAAAAAAGATACAATTTCAAAAATTCTATGCCTAAAAAATACAAAAAGAAATGTTCTAGAACTCATGGTCTCAGTCAAAATACTTACTAATTCTCAAGAGAAATTCCTTTTTTTGTATTACAATTTAAAAATAAGTTTAATTCGCTATATTTTTTGCTGCAAAAAAGGTACTTTTATATGGATAGGGTCACATGTTCAGAATATTCTAAACTTAGCATTGAAAATAGTATTAGATGTGTATGAATGAACTACTATATCATTAAAAAATATTTTTTTAAATCGAACACTCAAATCATTGCCCTTTCTCCTGATGTAGATAGTAAAAGATTTTTCAAATCTTCTAGGGCAGTGATTTAAAAAAAATTGTATGTGTAAAGAAAAATTATGAATGAATATGCAGAATCCTGGGCTCTGTTACTCACTTCCTGCCCATACCAATCTTCCAGCCCCAGGTTCAGAAGTCAATACTTAATAAGACACCCAGGTGATTATCACATACTCCGGATTTCTCTAAAGATGCCTATCGGTCAGGAAAACAGTATTCCTTTATCTTCTTTTATGAGTTATTTATTTTTTTAATTTTTTACTTTTTTAATTGAAGCATTATTCCTGTATCTTTATGCAACTTTATTTTAAAAATTCAAATGCTAAATACGGGTTTTACTTAATTTCTTCTTTCTCTCCCTGGCAGAGCCGAGTCTATGAACCAGTTTTATTTTGAATAAAGGAGAGTATGTAAAAGGACAGGGAGATAAAAATTGATTTCAAAAAATGTGTATCTCATTACATGTGAGCAAATAGAATAATTCACCTGTATTGTGTGTTTTTGATGGTCAAAATTTATGAGGGTTTGGATAAAAGTACCAAAGAACCCTGGAAATCATAGGCCATGTGGTAACTCTGGGTACCTTCTAACTGGTAGAGAGAATTGTAAGAGACTTATTAATTGGCTATTAATTTTCATATTCTTAGTTTTCTAAGCATAAAATGAAATAAAACAAACCCACTTAATCCCCCTACTCAGTGAAAAGTAGAATTATAGAATGTACTTACAAATCTCTAAGGAGTAAATCTTATCCTTGTGTCTCTCAGGGCCAACTGCAGAAAGGACAATTAACACACTCCTAACTGTGATGTATCAATTTCATTCATTCAGACTCTGAGCATACAACTTAGGTTTCACAAATATTCAAGGATATGAAGATATTTTAAAAAACAAAACAAAACACTCAGAGGGGCAAGTGGGGCAAAGTCACTAACTACCTGACGAGAAATGACACAGAGTCCTCTCAACTGAATCAAGCTTTAAGATAAACAAGGAAGAAGCCATTTAGAGATTTGGCTGAATCAGTATAATAAATCTTGAAGCAATGGTATTAAAAGGAATTTAGCCTTCACAGCCTACTCTATAATTTGACTCCATCTGACAGATGTATTAAACTAAACCAAAAGGTAAATCCTTAGAATTCTAATTAACTTACAGGAAAACTACTAGTAAGCCAATCCATTTGCTAACAAAAGAAGTCATATATTATGCTTAAAGAGCATGGTCACCACTAAATAAAACCAAAATCTTTGCAGGCAGGAATTTGGATTATATAACCTTAGCATTCTAGGATATGCGGTTATCAAACCACTATTCAGTTATAATACCTTGGGTTAAACACAAGTTTTTCTGGCTGTAAATAAAACTTCTCCTTATCCAAAATTAAATTTGGTAACATGATCTTAAACACTATGGCTTCTCAATATGCATCTCCTGCATTACGCTCCACTCACTCATCCTCTGTGAGCCGAGCTATAAACCCACTACAAGGAAAGGGGAGAAAGTTAACTGACAGGAGTAAATCTAAAGAACAAAAGCAATACCAATTGTCCTTCCTGGTTAACATATCATAAAATTAATGCTGTTGAAGAATTTTAATTTGTTTACCATTTGAAGAATTTTACATGAATTTGTTTCAGAAAAAGAGTGTGATGATTAATTGTATGTCTCAACTTACCTCAATATGTTAACACACATTGTTTTGGATATTTCTGTGAAGATGTTTTTGGGAGATGAACATTTAAGTTAGTACATATTTAAAGTTTTATGTTTTTAATTAGAGATACAATTCCTTGAATAGATGCAAGCTATTCATATTTTCTATTTCCCCTTGTTTCCAAAAGGTCTACTTTTCTAGGATTTTGATTATTTCATCTAAACCATGAAACTTGTTGGCATAAATTTGCTCATATTATCCTCTTAATATCTTTTTATCTGTGAGATCTGTAGTGATGTTACCTTTCTTGTTAGTTACACCAGTATAATTTATACTTCATCTGTTATATGCTTTTTTCTTGATCACTGTCACGTTGGTCAATCTTTTCAAAGAACTAACATTTATCTTTGTGTTATAAATGTATTTATATGTATACGTACACACACACCCACATATATATACATACATACATATTCCATGAAAGTTCACCATTGTTTTTGTAATTTCCATCTTCTCTCTTTCACTTGATTTTTTTTTAAACTTCTTGAGGAAATGTTTTCAAAATAGATTTGCTACCTTATTGTTTTAATATATACAATGGATTTAAAGCTACAGACTTCTTTCTAGCTATATTTTAGCTATATTAGAAAGCTAATATATAACATATATGTTATATATTATATAGTATTACATATATTGCATATATAATAATTTAGTTCAAATATTTCCTAATTTCCTCTGGGATTTTTTTTTTTTTTTTGCGGTACGCGGGTCTCTCAGTGTTGCGGCCTCTCCCATTGTTGAGCACAGGCTCTGGACGCGCAGGCTCAGTGGCCATGGCTCACGGGCCCAGCCACTTCATGGCATGTGGGATCTTCCCAGACCGGGGCACGAACCCGTGTCCCCTGCATCGGCAGGCAGACTCTCAACCGCTGCGCCACCAGGGAAGCCCTCCTCTGGGATTTTTGACTTGTTTGTTATTAAGAATTGACTTTTAGATTTCTAAACATGAGAATTATTTTAGTCTTTTTATTTCTAATGTCTAGCAAAAAGTCATTGCTGTTAGAAAATATGCACTGCATGATTTTATATCTGAAATTTGTTTCACATGCTTAGCATACTAACATATGGTCATTTAGAAAAATGTCATGTGTATTAGAAAAATAAGTTTTTCTCTGCAGTTCTTTTGTACCCATATGTTATTTAGGAAAAGACTAATTAAATTGTTTATATCTTTATATCCTTACTAAACTAGTTTATTTGTATTATATGTTACTGAGAGCTGCTTGTTAAAATTTTGCAATATGATTGTCAGATTTTCTATTACCTATTTTAGTCTTGCCACATTTTACTTTTTTATATTTTAGGGTATATAAAAGTAAAATTGTTACATTGTCTTGGCAGATTCAAACTTTTAACACTGTAAAGATCCTTTTTATCTGTAGGAATGTTTCTTACATTAACATCTACTGTTTCTAATTACACTAGTAAATCAGCTTTGTTTGACTTAGTGTTTCCATAGATTATTATCATGTTTTTCTTGTTTCTTTTCATGTTTTTCCTTTTAATTTTTCTGTTTCCCTATATTTTTAATTGTGTCACCCATTTTTCTAATCCAGTCAGGCAGACTTTTTCATGTAATTGTAGCATTCACTTCATATGTTTAATGTAATTTCTGATATATTTATGCTTAAATATTCTATTTCTATTATTTTCTCTTTCCTTTCTTGATTTCTTTTAGATTAAGTGAATATTTTTATCCTTCCATCTTTACACCTAATAAGCTTAGTAATTAAACATTTTTCCTTTCTGTTTTTTAAAGCCTAGTGTGTGATTACAGTATGCGTCTTTGAGTTATCAAAGATGTACATTAAGACTTGACCTCTTTCTAGAGATTGGTTCAAGATGGCAGAGTAGAAGGACATGCACTCACCGCCTCTTGAGAGAGCACTGGAATCACAACTAAATGCTGAGCAATCATCGACAGGAAGACACTGGAACTCACCAAAACAGATACCCCACATCCAAAGGAAAGGAGAAGCCACAATGAGACGGTAGGAGGGGTGCAATCACAATAAAATCAAATCTCATAACCGCTGGGTGGGTGACTCACAGACTGGAGAACACTTATACTGCAGAAGTCCACCCACTGGAGTAAAGGTTCTGAGCCTCACATCAGGCTTCCTAATCTGGGGGTCCGGCAACGGGAGGAGGAATTCCTAGAGAATCAGACTTTGAAGGCCAGCGGGATTTGATTGCAGGACTTCGACAGGACTGGGGGAAACAGAGACTCCACTCTTGGAGGGCACACACAAAGTAGTGTGTGCATCGGGACCCAGGGGAAGGAGCAGTGACCCCAGGGGAGACTGAACCAGACCTACCTGCTAGTGTTGGAGGGTCTCCTGCAGAGGCAGGGGTGGCTGTGTCTCACCATGAGGACAAGGACGCGGGCAGCAGAAGTTTTGGGAAGTACTCCTTGGCGTGAACCCTCCCAGAGTCTGCCATTAGCCCCACCAAAGAGCCCCGATAGGCTCCAGTGTTGGGTCGCCTCAGGCCAAACAACCAATAGGGAGGGAACCCAGCCCCACCCATCAGCAGGCAAACAGATTAAAGTGTTACTGTGCTCTGCCAACAAAGCAACAGCCAGCTCTACCCACCACCAGTCCCTCCCATCAGGAAGCTTGCAGAAGCCTCTTAGATAGCCTCACCCACCAGAGGGCAGACAGCAGAGGCAAGAAGAACTACAATTCTGCAGCCTGTGGAAGGAAAACCACATTCACAGAAAGACAGACAAAATGAAAGGCAGAGGACTATGTACCAGATGAAGGAACAAGATAAAACTCCAGAAAAACAACTAAATGAAGTGGAGACAGGCAACCTTCCAGAAAAAGAATTCAGAATAATGATAGTGAAGATGATCTAGGACCTTGGAGATCGAGAAGATGCAAGAAATGTTTAATAAAGACTTTGAAGAATTAAAGAACAAACAAACAGGGATGAACAATACAATAACTGAAATGAAAAATACACTAGAAGGAATCAGTAGCAGAATGACTGAGGCAGAAAAACAGACAAGTGACCTGGAAGACAGAATGGTGGAAATCACTGCCATGGAACAGAATAAAGAAGAAAGAATGAAAACAAATGAAGACAGCCTAAGAGACCTCTGGGACAACACTAAATGCACCAACATTCGCATTATAGGGGTTCCAGAAGGAGAAGAGAGAGAGAAAGGACCCAAGAAAATATTTGAAGAGATTATAGTTAAAAACTTCCCTAACATGGGAAAGGAAATAGCCACCCAAATCCAGGAAGCGCAGAGAGTCCCAGGCAGGATAAACCCAAGGAGAAACATGCTGAGACACATAGTAATCAAACTGACAAAAATTTAAGACAAAGAACAATTATTAAAAGCAACAAGGGAAAAATGACAAATAACATACAAGGGAACTCCCATAAGGTTAACAGCTGATTTCTCAGCAGAAACTCTGCAAACCAGAAGGGAGTGGCATGATATATTTAAACTTATGAAAGGGAAGAACCTACAACCAAGATTACTCTACCCGGAAAGGATCTCATTCAGATTCAACAGAGAAATCAAAAGCTTTACAGAGAAGCAAAAGCTAAGAGAATTCAGCACCACCAAAGCAGCTCTACAACAAATGCTAAAGGAACTTCTCTAAGTGGGAAACACAAGAGAAGAAAAGGACCTAGAAAAACAAACCCAAAACAAGAGAATTGTAATAGGAACATACACATCGATAATTTCCTTAAATGTGAATGGATTAAATGCTCCAACCAAAAAACACAGTCTTGCTGAATGGATAAAAAAACAAGACCTATATATATGCTGTCTACAAGAGACCCATTTCAGATCTAGGAACACATACAGAGTGAAAGTGAGGGCATGGAAAAAGATATTCCGTGCAAATGGAAATCAAAAGAAAGCTGGAGTAGCAATTCTCATATCAGATAAAATAGACTTTAAAGTAAAGAATGTTGCAAGAGACAAGGAAGGACACTACATAATTATCCAGGGATCAATCCAAGAAGAAGATATCACAATTATAAATATATATGCACCCAACATAGGAGCACCTCAATATATAAGGCAACTGCTAACAGCTATAAAAGAGGAAATCAACAGTAACACAATAATAGTGGGGTACTTTAACACCTCACTTGCACCAATGGACAGATTATCCAGACAGAAAATTAATAAGGAAACAGAAGCTTTAAATGACACAATAGACCAGATAGATTTAATTGATTTTTATAGGACATTCCATCCAAAAACAGATTACACTTTCTTCGCAAGTGCACACAGAACATTCTCCAGGATAGATCATATCTTGGGTCATGAATCAAGCCTCGGTAAACTTAAAAAAATTGAAATCATGTCAAGCATATTTTCTGACCACAATGCTGATGTTAGCTATACATAACAGGGAAAAAAACCATAAAAACACAAACACATGGAGGCTAAACAATACATTACTAAATAACAAAGAGATCACTGAAGAAATCAAAGAGGAAATAAAAAAAGAACCTCGAGACAAATGATAAGGAAAACACGATGATCCCAAACCTATGGGATGCAGCAAAAGCAGTTCCAAGAGGAGAGTTTATAGCAATATAATCCTACCTCAAGAAACAAGAAAAATCTCAAATAAACAATCTAACCGTACACCTAAAGGAACTAGAGAAAGAAGAACCAACAAAACCCAAAGTTCGTAGAAGGAAAGAAATCATAAAGATCAGAGCAGAACTCAATGAAATAGAAACAAAGAAAACAATAGCAAAGATCAATAAAACTAAAAGCTGGTTCTTTGAGAAGATAAACAAAATTGATAAACCTTTAGCCAGAAGTATCAAGAAAAAGGAGAGGACTCAAATCAATAAAGGTAGAAATGAAAAAGGAGAAGTTACAACTGACACTGCCGAAATAGAAAGCATCCTAAGAGACTACTACAAGCAACTCTATGCCAATAAAATGGACAACCTGGAAGAAATGGACAAATTCTTAGAAACGTATCACCTTCCAAGACTGAACCAGGAAGAAACAGAAAATATGAACAGACCAATCACAAGTAATGAAATTGAAACTGTGATTAAAAATCTTCCAACAAACAAAAGTCCAGGACCAGATGGCTTCACAGGTGAATTCTATCAAACATTTAGAGAAGAGCTAACACCCATCCTTCTCAAACTCTTCCAAAAAATTGCGGAGGAAGGACTACTCCTGAACTCATTCTATGAGGCCACCATCATCCTGATACCAAAACCAGACAAAGATACTACAAAAAAAGAAAATTACAGACCAATATCACTGATGATTATAGATGCAAAATTCCTCAACAAAATACTAACATACAGAATCCAGCAACACAGTAAAAGGATCATACTCCATGATCAAGTGGGATTTATCCCAGGGATGCAAGGATTCTTCAGTATATGCAAATAAATCCATGTGATACGCCATATTGACAAATTGTAGAATAGAAACCATATGGTCATCTCCATAGATGCAGAAGAAGCTTTTGACAAAATTCAACACCCATTTATGATAAAAACTCTCCAGAGAGTGGGCATAAAGGGAACGTACCTCAACATAATAAAGGCCATATACGACAAACCCACAGCAAACATCATCCCAATGGTGAGAAACTGAAAGCGTTTCCTCTAAGATCAGTAACAAGACAAGGATGTTCACTCTCGCCACTATTATTCAACATAGTTTTGAATATCTATTTCTTTCTCTTTCTTCTCTGAATACACTTTCTTCTTGAATACGTAAGAATGATCAAAACTGAGTAACAGTAATGTTAATAATAAACTGAAAATAGACAAAGGACTTGAGCAAACAGATCACCTAGGAAGACAAACACATGACCAGCGAGCCCATGAAAAGAATTCGTCATTGGTCACTAGAGAAACACAGGTGATACACCTCCGTTTACATCATGTAGAATGTCTGAAAAAGTTTCAGATCGGGTGACAGCAGGTGCTGGTGAGAACGCAGTGTAACTGGTAGGAGTGAAGCACTGGAGAAGCTTGAGCGGAGCTACACTTTTGGTGCAAAGTGATTGACAGAGAAGCAGTCGCAGAATGAGTTCTGTATCACGACTGCAGTATTAGGACGTGTATTTACATACATCCTGAAATGTGGGTATGCAAGAAGTGTGTGATGATCTAAAACTCTGGGTGTATAAATACCCAAGGAAATGTCTATGTAGGTTGGTATCAAATTCCTTTTCACAGATATTAACACAGTATTTAAACTGAATATTGCTTAGATTTAAATCTGTGCCTCTCTTGGCTGTGGGCATCAACGAACATAGAACATTTCAAGACCTAAATTGTTAAGCAAAGTTTTTTCTTAAGAAGTGGGTCAGGGCTTCCCTGGTGGCGCAGTGGTTGAGAGTCCGCCTGCCGATGCAGGGGACATGGGTTTGTGCCCCGGTCCGGGAGGATCCCACATGCCGCGGAGCGGCTGGGCCCATGAGCCATGGCTGCTGGGCCTGCGCGTCTGGAGCCTGTGCTCCGCAACGGGAGAGGCCACAACAGTGAGAGGCCTGCATACCGCAAAAAAAAAAAAAAGAAGTGGGTCAGCATAAGTATCATTTGGATGAAAAAATATCAGTTCAGACTAAAATAGATTTAGTACTTTTCATGTGTGATACACCTGGATTCTCTAGGACTTCCCAAATCAACACCTTACAATAATTGTGAAGCAACCTGTGTGGTCTCCTGAGACATAAATAATATAGAACTGGCACCACTGGGTGATGAGGAAAATTGTGTGGTCGATCTTGTAACTTCAGGTTTCAGGTTTTCTGATGTTTAAGTGCTAGAGAAGAAAAGATTTGTGTTTCTTTTTAAACTTGGACCTCCTTCTGCGGCCCAGGACACATTGTATTTCTGAACTCAATTTTGGGTGAAAGACTCACACCAGTGTGTTGGATTTCATGTTTCAAGGACATGATATTTCAGAAGCATCTTCACAGAGGCGCCAGGAGTTCTGTGAAATGCAATGTTTCCTTTCTGGGTCACTGGTGGAAACTGGCTCCTTAGTGGGGTCACAGGTAAGGCCGACCTATGGAAAATCCTTCAGTCAAACAGGCCTTTACTGAGTGGAAAGAAGGTTAGGACTGGCGTCGGCACCACCCCCAGGATGGGCGTTGCTAACACTGGGGGCCCGCCAACATCTCGCCACGGACAGCAAAGCTGTCCTGCGCATCATGTACCCAGGTTTTCTAGAGGGCAGAAAAGTTTTCTTTAAAATGAACATGGTGTCTAATTTTCTGATGAAATTGATTTTTAAATGATTCCCTACCCAGAGTGAAAGTATGAACTTAACAGAAACAATAATAAATTTCGGAGAAATTTGGGAGAAATAATAATAAATTGGGGTGCTTAATAGATGCACCTCTTAAGCACGACAGGAGAAGAGCACAGAAACATTTATTTTTATTTTTTTTCAGTTGATGATGAACAATTTTATTAGAAAATGAAAATTTTTTTCCAATTTTTTTAGACGTAATTGACATATAACATTGCATAAGTTTAAGGTATAGAACATAATGATATGATATATGTATACATTGCAAAATGATTGCCACGTAAGTTTAGTAAACATCCATCACCTCACATAGTTAAAGATTTTTCTCTTGGTTTCTAAAAAAATTTTTTTATTGAAGTATAGTTGATTTACAGTGCTGTGTTAATTTCTGCTGTACAGCACAGAAATTCAGTTATACATATATATCTATATCTATATAGACACATCCTTTTATTATTTTTTTTTGCGGTATGCGGGCCTCTCACTGTTGTGGCCTCTCCCGTTGCGGAGCACAGGCTCCGGACGCGCAGGCTCAGCGGCCATGGCTCACGGGCCCAGCCGCTCCGCGGCATGTGGGATCTTCCCGGACCGGGGCACGAACCCGTGTCGCCTGCCTCGGCAGGCGGACTCTCAACCACTGTGCCACCAGGGAAACCCATATACACATTCTTTTTTAAAATATTCTTTCCCGTTATGGTTTATCATAGGATATTGAATATAGTTCCCTGTGCTCTACAGTAGGACCTTGGTGTTTATCCATTCTATATATAGTTTGCATCTGCTAATCCCAAACTCCCAGTCCATCCCTCCCCCACCTCGCCTCCCCGTTGGCAACCACAAGTTTATTCTCTGTCTGTGAGTCTGTCTCTATTTCACAGATAAGTTCATTCGTGTCATATTTTAGATTCCATGTACAAGCAATATCATACGATGTTTCTCTTTCTCCGTCTGACTTACTTCACTGAGAATGGTCATCTCTAGGTGCATGCATGTTGCTGCAAATGGCATTATCTCATTCTTTTTATGGCTGAGTAATATTCCATTGTATGTATGTACCATATCTTCTTTATCCATTCACCTGTCAATGGACATTTAGGTTGCTTCCATGTCTTGGCTATTGTGAATAGTGCTGCTATGAACATAGCATGCATCTTTTTGGATTAGAGTTTTGTCTGGATATATGCCAGGAGTGGGATTGCTGGATCATGTGGTAGTTCTGTTTTAGTTTGCTGAGGGACCTCCATACTGTTTTCCATAGTGACTGCACCAATTTACATTCCCACCTATAGTGTCGGAGGGTTCCCTTACAGAAACATTTATAATGTTGAGTTAACAGTATGCGTTTGGTTCCTTATGTGTAGAGCATTCATATCCTAGAAACATGCAAAGAGGAGAATGAAAGAGTAATCATCAAGATGTACACTGGAGAGTGGTATTGACATAAAAAGATGCAGTATATTCTTTTATTCATATGTGTCTGGATACTGAGAATGATTGACATGGGTCTTAGATCACCACTACTGCTTAGAGGTTAGTGTTATATCAAGGCTTGAAGCAAATGTACTTAGAACCAAGCCTCTACTTTACCATCTCATCTAAAGGAATATTGGGTTTTCCTTCATATTTACTTTACGTTTTCATAAAAGATGAGCAACAGAGACTCAGAGATTCTGCCTACTGTTCTGCTATTTCTTCACTAGCCTAGATATAGAAAAGGTTATAGGGAGAATAAAACGCAATGGTTAAAAATAGCATATCATTAGCAAAATTTATTCAGATCTACTTGAGTCACTAAAAATAGTTTACTATTGGGCTTCCCTGGTGGCGCAGTGGTTGGGAGTCCGCCTGCCGATGCAGGGGACACGGGTTCGTGCCCCGGTCTGGGAGGATCCCACACGCCGTGGAGCGGCTGGACCCGTGAGCCATGGCCGCTGAGCCTGCGCGTCCGGAGCCTGTGCTCCGCAAAGGGAGAGGCCACAACAGTGAGAGGTCCGCGTGCCGCAAAAAATAAAAGTTTACTATCTACAGGTAAATAGGAAAGCAATGGTTCTATGAGAATAGATTTCTCATGTTGTCGTTGTATGATAAAACTAGTATAGGAATGGGTGGCCTGCATCTTATACTATGTTAAATAAGCAACAGAATTCTAGAGAAAGCCCTAAACTGTAAACTGACATAAATTCGTACAGTATATCTTACTCAACTAAAAAAATCGAAACTGTTAAAATAATTTTCATTTAGGCCCTTCTTTTTTTGTAATATATTTTTTAAAAGAAAAAGAAATATTTCTCAAAGAAAGTTTTAAAGCATTTACCAGAATCTCCTGACTGCTATGACTAGGTGGATATATTAAAAAACAAAAACAAAAGTAAGCTTATTTATTTCAACACTTGAGAACCATAGCTTAATGAAGTACTTTACATATTAATTTAAGAAAAGGCAAAGCAATCAGTGTGTCAATTTTCCTTATCTCACAATTAGCAGCTAGAATTTCTTTACTAGATCATAAAGTTTTAAAAATTTAAAATGCAAGTACATTGATGTCAACCCTAAAATTAGAAATCGTTTCATTTTAGACTGTATATGGCACTGAACGTTTTGCTGGAGGTTTAAGTTCTTTGCTAATTGTTCAGTGTCCTTTCTGGTCCAAATATGTGTTTATGAAGCAGAATAAATGCCCCATGATTAAGGGTAAACTCTTGATTTGTCTTTTTTTTCATTTCCTTCAGAAGCTGTCTGTAGTGAGAACGCCCCATCTTGAGCCCCCTGCTGGCTCCGATTTTCTTCTCTTTGAGTTTCTGTTCTCTTTTCATAAAACTATATATATATATATATATATATATATATATATATATATATATAAACTCAATGGAGATTCTCCTTTTAAGAATCAGTAAATTAAAAAAAATCTTTTCTGTGATTGTGAAGAATTAACTAATGGAAATATATTTGAGAATAATTACTTAGGAAGTCTTGAATTTTGCTTTATGAAATTTTTTTTTAACATTTAATAGACAATTGGGGGGCTTCCCTGGTGGCGCAGTGGTTGAGGGTCCGCCTGCCGATGCAGGGGACGCTGGTTCGTGCCCCGGTCTGGGAGGATCCCACGTGCCGCGGAGCGGCTGGGCCCGTGAGCCATGACCTCTGAGCCTGCGCGTCCGGAGCCTGTGCTCCGCAACGGGAGAGGCCGCAGCAGTGAGAGGCCCGCGTACCGCAAACAACAACAACAACAAAAAACAATTGAAGTATAGTTGATTTACAATGTTAGTTTCTGCTGTACAACAGAGTGATTCAGTTATACATATATATAAATTCTTTTTCATGTTTCATTCTTTCTCATATTCTATTGCATTATGGTTTATCACAGGATATTGAATATAGTTCCCTGTGGTATATACAGTAGGACCTTGTTGTTTATCCATTCTGTATATAATAGTTTACATCTGCTAATCCTACACTCCTAATCCATCCCTCCCCCAACCCCCATGAAATTGGGATTCATATACTATCCTTTGCTAACTTCAATTAAAACATGAAAATCATTCAGATGTTGAATTTTAACAGTGTTATTCTGAAATACTTGGAAAATAAAGTTATCCAAATAACATGCATAGAGGGTTCAATGAAGGGTTATAGAACAACAATTTCATGAACAAATTTATAAAATAATACAACAGATATGATATGTAGGGCAGGGCCAGAGGGAAAAGAAATCATGTAACTATAATTATCCTTTATTGCTTCATTTCAAAGAAGAAATATAACCTAGAAAAATCCTTAAAATTCACAATTCTGAATATTTTTCTACTTATTTACTATGAGAATATTATCATTTCTTTAAGAACAAATGTATATTATCTTCCAGAGCCTGGTTTCACAATTATACTTAACAAGAAATACGGCAGATGTAATTTTCATAGCTGTAATTTCCTGATCCTTATCTGACCTGCTTCACTCAGCCTTTGAGTGTTTTCGAAAATTACTAAGAATTTTGTGAAGCCAGTGTTCCATAGCACTGGCTCCAGAATGTCGGAAATGAGTACTTTCACTGAATCCTCCATCACATTGGAAAGGTCCCAGGTTCTTCTTATGCCCGTTGAGCGGGTGCTGTCAATGCTTACCCACTGAAATGTGTGTATCCGACCCTCATTATGTTCACTGTTATTAACCAATAGCTCACTTTAGGATGATAATGTCTGTGTTCAATATTAACTGACTGTTTAGACGACAGAATGTCTGATGCCAGTGCGTGTGAACTCTGAGGATGGAAACTACATCCTTTTCCTTCCTTTCTTTTCCCTGATTTCCTTTCTTCCCTCCTTTCTCTTCCTTTCCTCACACAGAGTAGGTACTGGATAGATATTTGAGAACAGTGAAAATGAAACAAAGGATGAATGGGTGAGTTCTGTTCTGTAGCTTGTGGCCTCACCCACCCCACCTTAGATTCATTCCCAGTTTAAACCAGTCTTTATTGTAGGGGTGAGAGATCACCCCCTCCAGTTACACTTGGTCACCGTGTCTTCTCCACGAGTGTTGCTGTGAATCAGTTATCCCTCGGATGGTGCTTTTTTAAAAATTTTATTTTATTGAAGTATATTTGATTTACAATGTCGTGCTAATTTCTGCTGTACAGCAAAGTGATTCCGTTATAGGTATAATACATTGTTTTTTCATATTCTTTTCATTATGATTTATTACAAGATATTAAATATAGTTCCCTGTGTTACAGTAGGAGCTTGTCGTTTATCCATTCTATATATAATAGTTCACATCTGCTAATCCCAAACTCCCAATCCTTCTCTCCCCCTTGGCAACCACAAGTCTGTTCTCTAGGACAAAGGTTTTCTTGGACAGGCAGACCTCAGAGACATTGCAGTCTGATTCCAGGCCACTGCAATGAAGTGAACATGGCAATAAAATGAGTCACACAAATATTTTGGTTTCTCGGTGCATATAAAAGTTATCTTTACACTATACTGTACTGTGGTCTATTAAGTGGGCAGTGGCATTATCTCTGTAAAACAACATACAAACCTTAGCTAAAAAACACCTTATGGCTAAAAATTGCTAGCCATCATCTGAGCCTTCATTGAGTCATAGTATTTTCCTGGTGGAGGTTTGAAATATTGTGAGAATTACCAAAATGTGACACAGAGATGCAAAGTGAGCAAATGCCGTTGGAAAGATGATGCTGGTGGACTTGCTCCATGCAGGGCTGCTACCAACCTTCAATTTGGAAAAAAACCCACAGTAACTGAAAAAACAGAGTATCTGCAAAGCACAATAAAACGAGTTGTGCCTATCGTGGGCCCTCAATATTACAAGAAACAAAAGCAAAACCTTTGTTTTCCCTACTGACCAAAGAGAATTAAACGTACTTCCTTCTTCACCAAAATGCTCATTAAGACTTGTGTTCAGAATGGATGGGGGCTTGTGTTCAGAATGGATGGGGAGGAGAGGCCATATTTTGAATCCAATTCATTGATGTCTCTCTTCCCCTGTCCTGTGTTGTCTTCCTTTTTATTACACTCTGTTATCTTGATGGCTGATTCACGGAGAGTGCTAAACAGATAAGAAACACATCCATGGAACTCGACATTTCTCAAAGCATTCATCATTATTTATTTGTATATTATTATTAGGTTTGTTTACTTCCTGGTGTCAATATTTAAAAAGAAACCTGCTAGTATATGTTCTCACCATGAGTCCCGGTTATCTAAGTAAACAGCTGCTATGGCCCGATAGGAACAGAGCACGGAGGGTTCCTTGACCTTGGCTCGAGGCATACAGGTGGTCCAGCCATCACTGCCACGCCTGCCTGCAGGTGACTGTGACTGATTTTAACAGCGATCTCTCAAGTGGGTTTGTCTGATTTTTGTCAAGATTTGATTCAGGTTATTTCTGGCAAAAATACCACAGAATGAGGACTCTCTAAATTCGTGATATCTGAGGGTACATAATGTTGATTTGTCTTATTATTGACAATGTCACCCGTAATCACTTGCATAAGATGGTTTCTGCTAGGTTCCCCTCTGTAAAATAACTATTTTCTCATACTAATCAATAAATATCTTTGAGGAGATACTAAAAGATTATGCAAAGAAAGTGCAGCCAAAAAAAATAAATAAATTTATATTTTAAAAAAGAGCTATATCTTCTACATTTATTTCAGTTATTCATTAGTATGGATATGGATTTTTTTGAATATATTATGATTTTATTCATCTTCTTGCTCAAATTTTTCTAGTTTTGGTCACGGGAGACCAGTCACATTGGTTTCTATACCCTTTCAACATGCCTCATGCCTCATCCTTTTTTTTTTTTGCGGTACGCGGGCCTCTCACTGTTGTGGCCTCTCCAGCTGCGGAGCACAGGCTCCGGACGCGCAGGCTCAGCGGCCATGGCTCACGGGCCCAGCCGCTCCACGGCGTGTGGGATCTTTCCGGACCGGGGCACGAACCCGTGTCCCCTGCATCAGCAGGCGGACTCCCAACCACTGCGCCACCAGGGAAGCCCCTCATCCTTTTTTTAAAATTAATTTTTAATTTTATTAGTTTTAGATTTGCAGCAAAATTGTGAGGATAGTACAGTTTCCCCTGTTACTCAATCGTACTTTAGTAGGAGTGAATTTGTTATAATTAATGAACCGATATCAGTGTATTATTATTAACTGAGCTACATAATTTACTGAGATTTCCGTAATTTTTGGCTAATGTGCTTTTTTGTTCAGGACCACATGACTTTAGTATCCACTGTTCCTTAGGTGACTCGTGGCTGTGACCTTGACTCCTTTGAGGAGAGCCGGTCAGCTGTCTTTAAAAGTGTCCGTCTGTTGGGATTTGTCTGATATTTGTGTCATGATGGGCTTGTGTTTATGCATTTGGAGAGGAAGACCAGAGGCGAAGTGCCACTTTCACAACCTCACAGGAGAGGGACAGATCTCAGCCTGCCTGGTCCTTGCGGATGCCGCCTGTGGTCCCCTGCAGGAGTGCGTTTGTCTGCTTCCTGCTGGAAAGTTACCCTTCAGCCCCTTCCATATGTGCTCTTGAGATGGAGCTCGCGCACACAAGCCGCACATGCAGAGTTGAGTTATGCTCACGCGCCTGCGTCAGGGTCTCGCTCACGCGCCTGCGTCAGGGTCTCGCTCACGCGCCTGCGTCAGCATCTCACTCACGCGCCTGCGTCAGGTTCTGGCTCACGCGCCTGCGTCAGGGTCTCGCTCACGCGCCTGCGTCAGCATCTCGCTCACGCGCCTGCGTCAGGGTCTCGCTCACGCGCCTGCGTCACGGTTTTTTTTCACGAGCCGTCGGTCCTTCGGCACACACTGCCGGTGCTCCCGCATCGGTGCGTTCCCTCACAGACTTAGGTCAGTTGGGAGGCAGGGAGTCAAGGATATTTATTTTATACTGTTGGTTAGAATCTAATACTGCTTGATTTTGTTGCTCAAGTTTTTTCCAGCCTTGCCCAGTGGGGGCCTCTTTCAGTTGCCTCCTGTATGCCCTTGACGTGGTGGGTCTTTTGGGGGCGCTTTCTTACTTTCTGCTACAGGATGTTCCAGGCACACCTAGGTTTGCCATCCAGGCCCCCAACCAGCTGGTCCTCCGGCCTGTGCCTTTCGGGAGGGTTTCTCCAGCCCTAAAGCTCCCCCTATCCATTATGTGAGATGGGAAGGACACAGGACCTTGGCTTCAGGAAATGCTCGTTCCCTGTTGGATAAATCTCTGATAGTCTCTCCGCTGCAGAGTAGGCGTTTGTATAAAGAATGCTCTGGAGCATTTCGCCAGGGGAACTCTTCCTCTCTCCCAGAAGGAGCCACGAGGGGATTGATCCCGACTTTTCCTTGTGACAACCTGGTGTGCTTCCGGAGATGGCGGCCGGAGGATCATGGCTGGCCGGTGCCGCGGACACAGGAGCGCCTCATTCTCACGCTGGTCCGCACGCAGCGTCTAGCAATTTGCTTAAATTACCTTTACGTGTTCCCACCAGTTTCTGGGGATGGGGACATGATAGCAGTTGGCAGCTTCTGCTCAGGGTAAGGTGGTCTCAGCTGTAACAGCCTGAGTTTGCTGTCTTTTCAGATTTCAGATGGGCTGTTTGCCCTGCAGCCGCAGTCCTCGGATGGACTAAGAGAAGGTTCTGATGTTCGGTTTAAGATTTTTCTCACTGTGAAAAGAGGAGTGAGGCTGCCAAGCCGTTTACGTGGAGCACCTGGACGAGAGGTACTGCCTTATCTTTTATTGGGCACTTTCATGCATTCCGCTCTTTCAGTTCTGTGGTTGATTCCCGCTTGTGAATTTTTCATGTTGTTTCTTTAAATTTTAAAATATTGGTCAACTCTGAAAGCAACCTACTTTATAAACTGCCGATAAAGCATTTTATGTTAAATATGTGTTTTAACAGGTTAAATAATTATTAAACATGTAATTGTAATATCAGATATAAACAAAGCCATACAAATGAAAAAGCTCATAATTAACTACTTTCACTTTCCAATAAAAGTGAAATTTTGCCCTCTGACAATGATGTCTTTAAGAATTGGCTCTTCTGAAGAATGAAATTCTGCCATTTGCAGCAGTGTAGATGGACCTGGAGGGTTATTATGTTTAGTGAAATAAGTCAGAGAAAGACAGATACTCTATGTTATAACTTATATGTGGAATCTAAAAAATAAAACAAACGTAAACAACAAAACAGAAGCAGACAAACTAGTGGAACCCAGTGGGGAGAGGAAGGGGGAGGGGGGAGACAGGGGTAAGGAATTAAGAGACGCAAATTACTATGTATAAAATAGATAAGCAACAAGGATATAGTACAGACGGAATATAGCCATTACTTTGTAGTAACTTTAAATGGAGTACTGTATAATCTATGAAAATAGTGAATCATTGCTCTACACCTGAAACTAATGTAATATTGTAGGACTTTCCTGGTGGCGCAGTGGTTGAGAGTCCGCCTGCCGATGCAGGGGACACGGGTTCGTGCCCTGGTCCGGGAAGATCCCACATGCCGCGGAGCGGCTGGGCCCGTGAGCCGTGGCCGCTGAGCCTGCGCTCAGCAACGGGAGAGGCCACAACAGTGAGAGGCCCACGTACAGCAAAAAAAAAAAAAAAAATTGGCTGTTCTCATTTCTGCTCATTTGCATTTTGGTTTATACTGTTCTCTAATAGCACTTTTATAATAGTGTCCAAAAGGCACTGAAAATCACTAAATTAATAAATCAATCAAAAAGAAAAACAAAAATTTGAATACCCTAGTTAATGTGATTTTATCATTCTTATAATTGGCCAATAGGTAGTCTAAGGTTATGTAAAATCATATTCTCCAATTTCCATCAAAATAACCTAGCTAAGAATTACAAAATATAATGTAGATCATTATTGGTTTGATATATCCAATGACTTGAAATAAAAATTAAATTTAATCATTATACTCAGAAATGATAGTAACAGCTTTTCTGGGCTATTTCCAGACTCTGAAGCTTTCAGCTTCCCCGTAACATTGAACTACATTGCTCTTTAAAAATGTAATGCCCACATTTCAACAAGCTGCCTGCTTTTGACCTTGAACAGAATATAACAAAACAACGTATGTTGAAAACTCACTTGTGACTACAAGTATTTCTTTAGGAGGAGTGTGTGCGCTTATGAAGCTGATCTAAAAGGCATAGATCTATGAACTGAAACAGCATTTTTGAACTGAGCTTGTATTATTTTATGAGGGTTTAACAAATTATAAAGAATAAAAATGGAAAAATATTCAACATATATAGTATAAACTAGTATAAACTAGTTTCACTCTGTTCTGTGGAAACTAGCAATGAGGTGTTGGGTTTTAATAATTTGCATATAAGTGTGGTGTTCACTATGTCTGGAAAATACGATATGAATTATCACCCACAGCCATTCAGTCTTAGCTTCTGAACAGGATCACATTCGCATGTTTACAAAAGAACCATATTTTTGAAGATACAGTAATTAATGAACTGAACGATCAGGCTGAAAATTATATGACTTCCTCAGAAGAAGTATGGCTTAAATAGCATCTTAGAACTATCAGAGCAATAAATTGCCTTAGATAATTTTAATCAAATTTTAATAACATTGAAATAAAATCAAATTACTCTGATTATGTCAAAGGATGCATGACGTGTGCATGCTTGCATAACTGTGTGATTTGGAAAGCTTTCTGTTCTGCAAAAGTACCTGGAAAGAAAGCCCTTATTTAATCATTTGAGCACGTCTTACTCAGCCCTTTGACTCTTCATGGCTGTATCTCAGTTCTCAGACTTCCTCATTTCCTGAGGAGGGCAAATGGATTCTACTATTAATGGCTAACACATCAGTATCTACCATTAATGTCAGGTAAGTCAACAGGGATAATCAGTGATTTAATGCTTCAATGCATATAGTTATACAGGTGTCTAGTATCTTCTGTCATAATGTTCCCGCAGTTGATCAAAAACTATCTGAAGTGAAAATTTTCTCTCAATTCGGTTTACCTTTGAATTTTGAATTCACATTTCATATTTAAATTATCTTTTGGAGCATCCTAGGAAACCAAACTTGTTAGGAATATTTCTATACAATTTTTGTTTCTGATGCCTGAAACAAAAGTGGTATGGTGGTTTTATTTGCCTAGACCCAAATGTGAGCTAAAAACTCACATCGTTGGATTATCAAATCTGGGCATCAAGTCAGTCTTTATATTTAATCAAAACATATACTTGGCTTTCGATGAACAGTTCAGGGCCTACTCTATAAAGTACGCTACACAAAATTTTATTCTGTCAATATTTAGGAATGACTTGGTTGTAAAGTGTGCGTCTCTGTTAAATGTTAAAGACATGAGTTAACAGGAAAACACACTCCTCTTCATGAAACCTCTTCATTTTTTTCCCTTCAGGCCATCAGAATGTCAGCCCCATGAGAGCAGGAACTTGTCTTGGTCTCTGGTATATTCCATTTACTGCAAAGAGTGCCTGGAAGGAATTAAATGAATCTCTTCCTCAGAGGGCACCCAGTGTATGCCTAGCCACCTCTTTTTACCATCTCTGGATTTCACATAAAGTCATAATTTCTATTCTGACCATATTTCTTTATTCCATATCAATAACTTTGATCATTGAACTATAAAATATATTAAGAAATGAAATTTTTAAGAAACAGGTGTATATATTTACATGTTCCTTTAAAAGGAATGTGACCAATGTAAAAGTTGTAGAATAATAACATATCTAAATTTTGAATAACCAAACATTCTAATTAGGAAAATATGAAGGTATTTAAAGAAATCAATACAGGAGCCAGGCTTTTTACAGAGGTACAGACTTTGAAAGAACCAGCATACAAGGGAGCAGCTAGAAACAAGAGGAAATACAAAATAAACCCATAATGACTTGTCAGAATTATTAATTGCAAAGTATGAATCACTACAAACTAAGCACAACATTTTTTTCACCTTCACTTGAAACATAAAAGAAAAATAAATGGATAACTCCAGTGGATAGCCAATATGTTAACATATGACAGGGAAGAAAAAAAAAAAAAACCCTTTCTAGTTAGCGTCTGTATTTTCTAATAAAGATAATCCTCAATGTAAAAAAAATGAAACAGTGTAAAAATAGATTTGGAATTAAAATATGTGCTTGAGGAGGGTTTGGTGATAGTTCACCACATCCCTTGAAATAAACTAGGTCTCATGGCTGAGGTGAGTGACGTCATAGGACCAAAGGTTTGCAAACGTGACTTCAGGTCCAGACACCACTGTGTATCTGAGGATTCACAGGCATGACCAAGTTGGCAGAAGATTTAATATAAACGGATATCAGGAATTTCCAGAGGAAAACTTTTTAGAAGCCAGATCTTATAATTGCAAATATTTATATCAGTCTCATTCGTATTTTGTTAAAAGATGTATTAGATCATTATTTAGATAGTTTGTGTGGTTACTTAGCAAAGCATAACTAGATTTTAAATACCATTCATTAAGACTATACTGGTAATCAGTTACCTTTCCTTTTTCCGTGGGTTTTTGATGAAAAATGTTGAGAATTTGTACAAACATTTTATGCTAAATTTATTGGCTTCTTTGCATAGATAGCTATTACGCGCATGGAAATGTTTTTTAGTTAATTACAGATTTATTCAAAGGGCATGGCCTAATGACAATGAAAAAGCTGAGTGGAAATCAAGAGGTGTGTCCTCGGCCCTATTCTAGTCCATATGTCAATCAGTTACTTGGACCAAGACATAAAATGCAGGTTTATCACAATATTAAATGGCCAGGCATTCAGTTGGAAGTGCGTCTTGTGAGGGTCACTGACAAACTAGAGAAAATCCAAAAACTAGTGGTAAAGATGGAGGCTAGTAACAAATGTAACGATTAAACAGAAAAACAGATAAATAAAAAGAACTTGAGTATCTAGTCCAGAGAGGAAGGAATGGAGAGGACACAGAGGCAGGGCTATCGTGCTGTTTGAGGTCAGAACAGGGGGATCTAGGATAGCTTTTGGGAAGCAGGAATCTTCCCATCTTTCCAGGTGCGTGCCGGTCTAGGAGTGCAGATGTGCACACGGTAGAATGAGTTGCGTGTCTAAAAGAAGAAAGTTGGCATAAAATTCGCGTGGAGGCCACGGAGTCCTGAGGGATGCTGGATGGTAAATGCACACTGTGAAGAGTGGAAATTCGGCCACGTGGGCCGGGCTTGGGGTAGAGGAGCTTCCTAGGTGAGAACAGAGAAGGGAAGGCAGGGTGCAAACGGCTGGGGCCGTTTCACTCTTCGCCCATAAAGGGTGGTACTCAAGAGGAATTTTGTTCCATTTTATTAGAGGAGTGATGTAATCAAGCATGGTTCAGAAAACAACTGGGGGCCTGGCGGTTGAGAGAAGACAGAAGAGCTGGGATGAGATTTGCAGGCGACGTAGGGAGAGCCCAGGTGAGGATGAACGAGATGAGTTGACAGAACTTGGCAATGAGTGACCATCAAGGGAGGAGTGCCCCGGGGGCGCAGAGGCACTTTTCCAAAGGGAAGCGGGAAGGGAGGGTCAATGTCGCTGGCTGGAGGGGCCCGTTGCACGGAGATGAGGGCAGGGACCACGCAGGTGACAGCGGAGGAGGATGATGGTACTTTCTCTGTCTTAGAGCATCTCCCTGCCTAGAGGAATAGTTCAGTCCTGACTGACTCACTTGATTTCACTCAGATGAAGTTCATGTTATACAGTACTCTGTCCTAAAGCCATATGTCCACAGTTTCAAATTGCATATTGATTTACACTCCAAGCGCACTTTACAGGAATCTCCCAATGTTTAAAAAAAATTATTGTAAAACAGACGTACATGATCAGGGCATAAATTCATATGTATACAATTTGATGAATTTACGGTAAATGAGCTCATCTGTGTAACCAGAACCTAAATACAGACGTAAAACATTTTCGTCAGTGTAGATGCTCCCCCTGACCCCCCTTGAAGTAACAGCTCTGCTTCCAGTGCCCCCACTGGCCCAATTTCCAGCAGTCTGCTTTATATTGTATACAAATGAACCAATACAGGATTAACTCTTTTACGTTTGCCTCCTTTTGATCAAGATTGTTTATAAGATGCATCCATAATCGTTGTGTAGAATAGTTGCAGTGCTTTCATTCTTAATGCGACATCACATTCACCGCGTGATTCATTTACCCAGTCGGCTCCTAGTGACATCTGATGGGCCCTTGGGGAGTGTGCAGAGTCTGTGTACTAGTCATGATGCTGCTGTGACCATCCTTACACATGCTGGTTGATGAATGTATTACACATTTCTGTTGGGATTGTACCTTATAACTAGGAGAGGAATTGCTGGGTCCACACTATGCCATGTTCCGTTTCAGCGGACGTGGGTGAGCACTTGCTCCCACCGGCAGGTAGGGACGGGTGCCTGCCCTGCCATCTCCCCAGCACTCCAGGAAGCCTGAAGGTCTCAGGGAAGCTGCCCTGGGAGGGTGTGGTGGTTTCAACTTATGTATCTCTGACGACAGATGAATTGAAGTATTTTCCGTATGCTTATTCAGTTACACATTCCATTTTATAAAGTGTTAAGAGAATTTGTCTTTATTTCTACAGAACTTTCTTCTCTGCTATGATTTGTAGTAGTTCTCCATATATTCCGAATGAGTTTTCATCAGATTCACATATGCATTGCAAGTATCTTCCCCTGTTCTGTGGTTTTCCATTTCACTCATTTCCTTGTGCCTTTGGGACGGAAATTCTTAATAAGAATGTAATTCAATTATAACATTTTTCTTCCTCTGTGATTTACATTTTTTCTATTTTTTTTAAATTGAAGTATAGCTGACTTACAAAGTATTACTTTCTGGTGTAGAGCAAAGTGATTCAGTTATATATATATATGTACACACACACACATATATATGTATATACATGTGTGTATATATATATAGTCTTTTCCATTATGGTTTATTATAAGATATTGTGTAGAACTCCCTGTGCTCTACAGTAGGGCCTTGTTGTTTATCTATTTTAGGTACAGCAAGGTGTATATTTTAATCCCAAGCTCATTAAGCCCCCTTCCCACCCTTTCCCCATTGGTAATCATAACTTTTTTTCGAAGTCTGTGAGTCTCTTTCTGTTTTATAAATAAGCTAGTAGCATATTTTAGATTCCACATATAAATAATATCGTATGGTATTTTTCTTTGTCTGACTTAGTTCACTCAGTATGACGAGCTCTAGGTCCATCCATGTTGCTGCCAATGGCATTATTTCATTCTTTTTTATGGCTGAGTAATATTCCATTGTATGTATACACCACATCTTCATCATCCATTCATCTGTTGATGGACATTTAAGTTGCTTCCGTGTCTTGGTGATTGTAAACAGGGCTGCCATGGACATTGGGGTGCATGTATATTTTTAAATTAGAGTGTCCTCCAGATATATGTGCAGGAGTGGGATTGCAGGATCATATGGTAGCTGTATTTTTAGTTTTTCAAGGAACCTCCATACTGTTCTCCATAGTGGTTGCACCAGTTTACATCCCCACCAAAAGTGTAGGAGGGTTCCCTTTTCTCCAGCATTTATTATCTTTAGTCTTTTTAATGATGGCCATTCTGACTAGTGTGAGGTTATACCTCATTGTAGTTTTGAATTACGTTTCTCTGATACTTTGGGATGTTGAGCATCTTTTCATGTGCCTATCGGTCATTTGCACATCTTCTTCGGAAAAATGTCTATTTAAGCCTCCTGCCCATTTTTTGATTGGGTTGTTTATTTGTTTGTTTTGATATTGAGCTGTATGAGCTGTTTTGTATCTTTTGGAAATTAAGCCCATGTCAGTTGCCTTATTTGCAAATATTTTCTCCCAGTCCATAGGCTGTCATTTCATTTTGTTTATGGTTTCCTTTGCTGTGCAAAAGCTTATAAGTTTGATTTTTTGTTGTTGTTGTTTTTGCTTTTATTTCTTTGCCTTGGGAGACTGGTCTAAGAAAATATCGCTATGATTTATGTCAGTGAATGTTTTGCCTATGTTCTCTTCTAGGGGTTTTATGGTATCCTATCTTATATTTACATCATTAAGCCATTTTGAGTTTATTTTTGTGCATGGTATGAGGGAGTGTTCTAGTTTCATTGATTTTCATGCAGCTGTCCAGCTTTCCCAGCACCATTTGCTGAAGAGACTGTTTTCCCCATTGTATATTCTTGCCTCCTTTGTTGAAGATTAATTGATCATAGGTATGGGGGGTTTATTTCTTGGCTCTCTCTTCTGTTCTCTTGATCTATATGTGTTTTTGTGCCAGTACCACACTGTTTTGATTACTGCAGCTTTATGGTATTGTTTGAAATCTAGGAGAGCTATGCCTCCAGATTTGTTCTTTTTTTTTTTCAGGATTGCTTTGGCAATTCTGGCCCTTTTGTGGTTCCAAATAAATTTTAGGATTATTTGTTCTAGTTCTGTGAAAAATCTCATGGGTATTTTGATAGGGGTCTCATTACATCTGTAGATTGCTTTGGGCAGTGTGGCCATTTTAACAATATTTATTCTTTGAATCCAAGAGCATAGGGTATCATCCCATTTCTTTAAATCATCTTCAGTTTCCTTTATCAGTGTTTTATAGTTCTCACTGTGTAGGTCGTTCACCTCCTTCATTATATTTGTTCCTTGGTACTTTTTTTTTTTTCTTGGTACTTTTTTGACCTGACTTTAAATAGGATTTTTTTGGTTTACTTTTAGAGAAAAGGCTTTTTAACTTTCTACTTGAGTATGGTGTTAGCTGTTGTCTTGACATACATGGCCTTTATTTTGTGAGAGATATTTCTTTTACACCTAATTAGTAGATACTTTTATTATGAGAGCTTGAATTTTGTCAAGTCCTTTTTCTGCACATGTTGACATGATCATGTGATTTTTATCCTTCGTTCTGTTAACAAGCAGTATCTGATTTATTAATTTGCATATGTTGACCATCCTTGCTGGCAGGGATAATTTCCACTTGATCATGGCGTACAGTACTTTTAGTGTGCTCTTGAATTCAATTTGCTAGTATTTGGTTGAGAATTTTGCACCTATGTTCATCAGGGATATTGGTCTGTAATTTTCTTTGCTTTTAGTGTTTGTGTGGCTTCAGTGTTAGGGTAATGCTGGTCTCATAAAATGAGTTTGGAAGTGTTCCTTCCTCTTCAATTTTTCAAAGAGTTTGAGAAGCACTGCTATTAATTCTTCAAATGTTTGGTAGATTTCACTAGTGAAATCACGTGGGCCCGGGTTTTTTTTTTTTTTGAGAGATTTTTGACTCAATCTGTGTTCCTTATTGGTTTGCTCATAGTTTCTATTTCTTCATAATTCATTCTTAGTAAGTTATATGTTTCTAGAAACGTATCCATGTTTTTAAAGTTATCTAATTTGTCGTTTTCATCCAGAGTGGCGGCAGAGTCAGGGTCATAGGATCAGGCGCACATAGAACTAGCACAGCACCTGGGTCCTAGGGCTAGGTGCACTCGCTGTCCTGGTGCAGGTGTGCAGGTGTGGGTCTCCTAGGAAACCGGGATCAGGATCTTTGGGCCTCAGCTAAGTGAGTCAGGTCCTGGAGGGTTGGGGCAGCAGCACAAGCCCTGTGATGCGGGCACGGCCGTAGCTTGGGCCCAGGAAGCAGGGCGCAGTTGCAGCGCATTCTGGGGATGGTGGTTCAGAGTCATGACTCTGGCCCCAGGGTGCAGCCACAGACCAGCAGCAGCTCACCCCTGTGATGACAGGTCAAAGCTGGGACTTTGGACTCTGGGTGGGGCACATGTCTGCAGCAGCACAGCCCATGACGATGGGTCAAAGCTGGGACTTAGGACCAGGTTTAGGGGGGCACAACATCATGGCCCTGGTTAGGGAGGGCCAGAGCCCCAACTTCAGGCTCTGGGGTGGCGTGCAGAGCAGACAACTCTGGTCCCTTGGATGGCAAGGCGCTGTGGTGTCCCAGGGAGTGGGCACAGTAGTGACCAGGCTCCTGGCGACAGGTGTCCCTGCAGTGACCTTTCCAGTGCTGGGAGGAGATGGTAGCAGGGCCTCCAGGCAGCTCTGCGTGCGGAGGTCAGCGCTGGTGAGGACTGGGGCGCTCTCAGGAGCGAAGGCTGCAAATGTCCACGCAGCGAACAGTGTTGGGGCCTCCTGCTGTCCTTCTCCCAGGGGACAGCTCTGGGGGCCCAGCTGCTCTGGGCTGGGGGCAGGTGACCCAGGTAACATGCTTCCTACACTACTCACCTGGCTGTCTTCAGTTTTTAAGCTGCATGGACTTGCTGCTGCTCTGTTGTAGCCCAGGGCTTTCTCAGACCTATTTCCATTGGTTTTTTTGTTGTTATTTTTGTGTGGGTGTTGATCCCTCCGTCTTGCTGTCAAGTTACTGTAACTTGTCTGTTTACATGTACATACACACACATACACACATAGCTACACATGCACACACACACACACAACACACACATAACACACACACATACACACATATACACACATACACACACACACAAGCTTGCTGTGTTTTGACTGTAATTACACTGAATCTATAGGTAAACTGGAGAGAACTGATATTTTTACAACACTGAGTCTTACTATCCATACACATATCATCACGTCTTAAGACCTTCTTCAGTTTCTTCAAATGAGGTATAACATTTTTATCTGTGTAGATGTCTTACATAGGTTTTATTAGATTTATTCCTACACATTTCTCGGATCCTCTTTTTTTAAAAGAACACTTCGGTAATATGAAAAAAATACATTGCGGTTTGATTGTCTTATAGTTTCAGACCTTTGAATGTTGTCTTTACTCAAAGTTGTGGTCTGTGAACTGTTACTGTAGGTTTTTGTTTGGCTTACATTTCTTTTTTCGAGAAGCTCTTCTTTGAGGATGTCTTTAGTTCCTGGCTATTATTATTACTTGTAGGATGTGAAAAGGTTATGTATGAACTCTCCTAGTCTCAGTATACAGATGGGTTGCAGGATGCTCGAAACTCCATGCTCCTGCACCCTTCCTCGGGGAAGCAGTTCTGTCTAATTTCTGGCTTGGATTCAGGATATTTGTCACGGGCTGAATGCAGATGTTCCATCCTTGAGGCTAGTCCCCACCAACCCAGCAATGCTAACTCCTTAGAAGAGTTTTTTTTTTTAAAGTCAAGTCTTTTATGTATGTATGTATGTATTTATTTTTGGCTGCGTTCGGTCTTCATTGCTTCGCGGGCTTTCTCTAGTTGCGGCGAGCGGGGGCTACTCTTTGTTGCGGTGCGTGGGCTTCTCATTGCGGTGGCTTCTCGTGCTGCGGGGCACGGGCTCTAGGCACGCAGGCTTCAGTAGTTGTGGCACGCAGGCTCAGCAGTTGTGGCGCACGGGCTCTAGAGCACAGGCTCAGTAGGCGTGGCACACGGGCTTAGTTGCTCTGTGCCATGTGGGATCTTCCCGGACCAGGGCTCGAGCCCATGTCCCCTACATTGGCAGGTGGATTCTTAACCACTGTGCCACCAGGGAAATCCCTAGGTGAGTCTTTAATAGTGCATTCCTGTGGTCTCTTTGGCTGCATGAAGGTGATGCACTAACTAGAAAGATCAGTGGATTCCATAATATTGCCTTGGAGCAGCCCCTAGTGAAATCCCTGTGATACATCAGCCCCCCTGGGAGAAGCCCTGGGTGGTGATGGTAGCAGTAACAATACAAGAGGGAAGGCAGGCCAGGCCCCTAGAAGTATCAATCCTGTGAAGGCCAGTGGGATACTCTCGGAGTGGAAAGGTCTGTTGTAGTTGTCTCCTAGAAGTCACACGCTGGTCTTCTTAGGGTCTGGGACCATGGCAAGGCCGGGTGCCGGTCCTGTTCCTGGCAGGTGGAGGCCCACAACTCGAGGAGCCACATCCCCCTTGCTGAGAAGGAGGGCCTGTGAGGCATTCACAGCTTCCATCACTAGCTCTGTTAGTGGCTCATCACAGAGGCCCTGGGATGTGGATATTCTGAAAATCAAACTTGTGGAGTGCTTTCCTGCATTTCTTAGAAATTTGCTGTAGAGATACTGATATCTTAAAAGTATTTTAATGTAAAATATTTCTCCAAATGAAAAAATATTTTTAGGGTTTAATATCAGAAATTTATTAATATCAAGAATATTTCCCAAAGGTTAGAAATTTTCCTTTATTAGATATTGAGAAAGATGTCATCCATTACATTGCATTGATTTAGTAAAGGAAGTTGAGAGCTGAATTTAGTAATCAAATATAGTAACTAAGCTCTATGTAGCTTTTCCGCACCCTCCTCCAGTTCATTGCATGACTGTTGGTCATTCATCAACCCATTTTTTAAAACTGCACATACGTAGAGAGAGTGGGATAAAGAATCAGCAGCATTGGGGTGAGTTGTACCTTTGGATGTTTCTTTGATCATTTGTGCTTTAAAAGACTCATATAGAATATATCAACAGTATAAAAATACGTGTGGAAACAACAGAAAGGCATGTAGGAAAATGTTAACATAGTTGTGTTAAGGGGATTCTGGCTGTTTTCATTAAAGATAAATGTATTATGAAACGATGCTCAACATCACTAATCATGAGAGAAATGCAAATCAAAACTACAGTGAGGTATCACCTCACACCGGTCAGAATGGCCATCATCAAAAAATCTACAAACAATAAATGCTGGAGAGGGTGTGGAGAAAAGGGAACCCTCTTGCACTGTTGGTGGGAATGTAAATTGGTGCAGCCACTGTGGAGAACAGTATGGAGGTTCCTTAAAAATCTAAAAATAGAACTACCATACGACCCAGCAATCCCACTACTGGGCATGTACCCTGAGAAAACCATAATTCAAAAAGAGTCATGTACCACAGTGTTCATTGCAGCTCTATTTACAATAGCCAGGACATGGAAGCAACCTAAGTGTCCATCGACAGATGAATGGATAAAGAAGATGTGGCACACATATACAATGGAATATTACTCAGCCATGAAAAGAAACGAAATTGAGTCATTTGTAGTGAGGTGGATGGACCTAGAGTCTGTCATACAGAGTGAAGTAAGTCAGAAAGAGAAGAACAAATACCGTATGCTAACACATATATGTGGAATCTAAAAAACAAACAAACAAAAATGGTTCAGAAGAAACTAGGGGCAGGACAGGAATAAAGATGCAGACGTAGGGCTTCTCTGGTGGCGCAGTGGTTGAGAGTCTGCCTACCGATGCAGGGGACATGGGTTCGTGCCCCATTCTGGGAAGATCCCGCATGCTGCGGAGCGGCTGGGCCCGTGAGCCATGGCCGCTGAGCCTGCGCGTCTGGAGCCTGTGTTCCACAGTGGGAGAGGCCACAGTGGTGAGAGGCCCACGTACCAAAAAAAAAAAAAAAAGATGCAGACGTAGAGAATGGACTTGAGGACACGGGGAGGGGGAAGGGTAAGCTGGGATGAAGTGAGAGAGTGGCATGGACTTATATATACACTACCAAATGTAAAATAGATAGCTCGTGGGAAACAGCCGCATAGCACAGGGAGATCAGCTCTGTGCTTTGTGACCAGGTGGAAGGATGGGAGAGAGATGCAAGAGGGAGGGGATATGGTGATATGTGTATATGTATAGCTGATTCACTTTTTTATACAGCAAAAACTAACACACCATTGTAAAGCAATTAGACTCCAATAAAGATGTTAAAAAAAAATGTGCTATGGTATGGGATCCTGGAACACAAGAAGGACATTAGGTAAAAACTAAGGAAAAGTAAAGAAAGCATGGAGTTTAGTTAATAAAAAAATAAATTAATGTATTAAACTTTTCCAAAATGTTTATGATGATCCACTCTTACCTTTATAATCAGAAAAAATGACTATTTAAAAAGCAGTAACACAGGGGAGTTCCCTGGCAGTCCAGTGGTTAGGACTCAGAGCTTTCACTGCCCTGGCCTTGGGTTTAGTCCCTGGGCAGAAAACTAAGGTCCCATTAGCTGCACAGTCAAAAAAAAAAAAAAAGAAAGTAGTAACACAGATTTCTTTATACAGTATAAATGCAAAAATATGTAAAATTATTACACTAAAATATTAAGAATTTGAAATATGAATTAGAGACCTCTAGATAATTTTGTTTCTAATATTCTGCACCTTCTATTATGCTTTGATATTCTCTTTATGATAGAAAAATAACAGTTTTTAAAAGGAATGGGTAGGAATTTTATATAAAGCTGTTGGGTGGGTGAGAGGATTCTAGAGAGAAAGGATGAAATGGTAATTTGTTATACTGAGAAGAAGGACATGATGGTGGAAGAAATAAAGAAGGTAGCGAGGCATGTTTTTGCAAAGTACCTGCGAGAAAAGCCAAGGTGGCTGAGGAGCGAGGCTCAGAACCTGGTTCTGTTTTTGTGTTGGACCAGGTGTTGCGCTGTAGGTAACCTGGGCGGAATTGACGGGCCTCCCGTGCTCCCCCCCTGCCCTGCCCACAGGTACCGCAAACCCGCTCGGGCTCACATCACCAGTGCAGAGCGGGCAGAGGGCGTTTCTACACTGGGTGTGATAAACCCTGGATTCAAAGTTTGTCGGCTTTGCAAAAACATACAAAATTCTTTGAGACTTCAGCCAAGCACACGTACGTACACGTGCACACCACACGCAGACAGAAATAAGAATATATTATTTAAATTATGAATATTAAACATTTTAAATTAAACATTTAAACATGAACGAATGAACTGTAACTCAACGAAGTTGATAAAATGTGTATCAAAACCAAAATGATTTATTGTAACAGAATTCTAATCAGTAAGTCATTTTAAAGCTTTCCAGCAAAACTGTTTAAAGTGGGCTATTTGGAAAATTTACTATATTGGCCATGACATAAAGGGAGAGGTTTCACAATTTACAGTGTCTCAGGCCTGCAGGATTTTTTTGTTTGTATGTTTGTTTGATATTATTTATTGAGAGTAACTTAAATAGCATATGTTCATTTGCTAAATAGAGAAAAGTTAATCTGGTCCCTATATGTATTGTAAATACTATTACAGAACATATTACAATGTATTTCAATATAATCTTTAATAATATACCACTCATATTGATTTTTAACTTAAAATAACTTCTTTACTTTCTCGTCATATATTTTTTAACATCTTTATTGTAGCATAATTGCTTTACAATGTTGTATTAGTTTCTGCTGTATGTATAACAAGAGTCAATCAGTTACGAAACAGTTCTTCAAAATGCTCAAGCCACAGTTTTCTGAGGACAGGCGTCCAAGTTAGCAGGAAACCACAGAAACAGAGCGAGCCCAGGAGCAGGGCGGTCACAGGGCCGGCATCATAGCTGCAGCGTCGCCTCCCTGCCCACCGCTGAGGCCCTGCACATGTTAGTATTTTCTGGGAAAAATGGATCCTTTGGGGGTGGGGGTCAGAGAAGGTCCTTTTTCTTTCACTTGCTGGGTAGGTGGAAACGGTGCTGTTGTCCTTGGCTTGGAAGATCTCGGGGAATGGATGGAGCAGTGTATTCTGAATGCGGAAGGGAGTGGTCTTCTTGGGACAATAGGAGGCCAGATGTGCGGGGCCCCAGTGGGGTCATGCCAGACTCTCAGGAACCCGGGCACCAGCCAATGAGATCGGTGCATCTGCTTACCTCGGAGGTTTCATGAAGGAACAGAACTGAAGTAGCTAGGGATGAGATTTCTCAAAACCAGGGAATGAACTGAAAAAATAGATGATCTAAAGCACAGAATCAAGAACTGTGCATGTATGTACCTAAACGTGTTGGCAAGTGTCTGTAGGGTGTGTTAAATTAACGAAGGAAGATCATTCAGGATTTAATTAATATGATTCTACTGAGGCTTCTTAATGAGTGACAAGGCTAGGATACCACATACACAAAGATCATCTTAGTTTTCTTATTGTAATGACCACTTTGGGCTGTTAATCGTGCTGTTAAAAGCTGCTGTTGTCTTGCTATGTTTGTGGAGAGCTGTGCGTGGTGACTGCAGGATGGCACCCTTCTGATAAGCTCACATGTACAAGCAGTGACCTGAGTTATCTATGAGTGACCTTGAAACCAGGTCCATGGCTTGAGGACATCAGCCTCCCCTGGTAGGGATTCCAAGGGGAGCATTTGTAGCTACATTGTGTCTGCACAACCGTGGTTATATTCTGCTCACCCTTTATTTCAATGTTCTGTGTAGCCTGTTTACCTCAAACTCTCAAGCCTTTGAATATCCTAACTTTAAACATTGCAGCCTATTTCAGGATGACACAGTCATAGGTATAAAACACTGGAAAAAAGGAACTTGACATAATAATCTGGAAAAGAAGCAATTTTTAGGAAGCTGTCTGGATGTAGCTACATGCCTCTTGAAGACTGGCTGGAAATAGAGGACTGAGAATGGGCCAAACAGAATGTCTCTCAGATCTCTGTTGTTGGTTTTTCAGTCAACATCACCAAATAATCCCTTACGTTCCCATTTTAATAGCGTCAAGTATGTTATTTACCATAAAAGTTATATAATTGATCTCTCATCTTGGTTTTAGTTTTGCTTGACGGATGTTCCCTACATTTGTTCCTTAATAAAATCAACTGTTTGCTCTTTAAATCAGACGTATGGACATTGAGTACATGCATGTGAATATGAATGTATTTTGTTATTTGGTCCACAAACATATACAGTGATTTCATGTTCTTTGAATTCTGATTTCTGAGCTTAAATTTACCCATCGCTCCAATATTTGGTCACTGTGCTTCTCGTTCTCGGATGAGTATCTCATCCACTTTCATCTTTGCACTTACCCTCCTCTTTGTAGTAAAGTCCAATTTCCTCTCATCTCTGGGTATCATGGTATGAATGCCAGAGCCATTTAGTTCATTTATTTTCCATATATTCTTAATGTGAATTGTAATCAGTGCCTACATCTTTGACTTGGATCCACAAGATGAACGTGTCTGGTATTCAAGAGCAACGTTATACTTTCCAGAGAGGCGGTTATGGTCCATGTTTTGTAGGCTTTGGGACGCACAGTTGTGTTCATTTGTCAGAAACTGTCAGCATGCACTCAAGATTTGTGCATTGAATTGCATCTAAGTTTTATATCAAAAGAAGAAAACTAAAAAAAATCATGTCTGGATGGTAATATGCATGCTGAGTTATTCAGGGGCAAGAATACTGATATTTACAACTTACTTGCAACTTACTTTGAAATGCATGAAACATAAGCTGCCTTAATGGAAGAGCAATGATAGATATATGACAAAGCGTAATAAATGTAAGTAGTCAAATCTAGGTGGTGGTTATATGAGTGCTCACTGCAAAATTCTTTCACCTTTTCAGGATGTTTGAATTTTTTCATAATAAAATGTTAGGTAAAATAACACAATATTCCATATTTTGAAAAGAATTCCTGCTTCAGTCATGACTGATAACGTGAAGATATCACCAGTATCAACTGCAGATATTGGTTTCCTGAAATGATTGAACTACTCAGTCAAATTTTGATCGAGTTCTTCAGAGAAATTGTTGAGCAATGAAAACCCATCTTTTATTGCCTTTTCCTATGTACCAGGCACTGTTGCAGGCACTTTAAATGTTTTATCTTTTAAAATCCTTACCATAATCCGGAAAGATAAACATTATTATTCTCATTTTCCCCCCTGAGGCTTAGAGAGTGTTGGTAGTGGCTTCGTACATTCAGCATAGTTAGTAAGTAGGAAAAGCAGAATTCCACTCCAGTTTTTCTGGTTCCCATATCTGTGTTCTCCCCATTCTATTCTGCTGCCTCCTTAGCTATTCTCGCTTAAATTAATAGGTACCAGTACAAAAGTAGAACATTTGAAAGTATGTTTCTAATGCTGTTTTTGGCTGTGTTTTCTCGTAAGAATAATATTACCTCAGAGATTTTATGAATGTGTAATTGATTATACCCTTAAAAGCTTGCATCTGTTTTTTAAGTCAGGTATCTATGCTGGTGCTGTCCGGCCTTAATGCATGATTTGGACTTCTGATGTTGAAGATGATTTAATCATTAAGCTGAGTAGACTGTTTTCCATCTCTCACTATCTTTATTTTCTGTCCAGTGATGAAAGTGATTGGAGAATCTGTGACTGAAAGGTGGTCAGACATTTAACTATATTTTCTCATAAACTTACTTGGTAGAGAGATTAAGCATAGCTTCTAAAGGAATCACATTGCTAAGATGTTTATATAGCAGTCAAGGATAATACATTTCACATCAATCTTTAATAGAGCGTTCATCTGTTTGCTTTCAAATTTGGAGGCAGATATCATTTAGCGAGAGAGCTTTTCACAAAACTGTCATTCTTTGTGGTGTGCATACGTTTTCTAAAGAGTGTAAATATTTTTATTTCTCTTTTTTCTGAATTATGTTAAGGTACACAGAATGAAACACCTCGTAAAACCTGATTTCCCAAATGAAATATCACATTCTCTATGACTTAATTTGTTCCAACAGTTTTTGGAACGACAATACAGTTTTCTGACAAGTACGATTAGGTTTGGTAAAACACACCTATTTCATGTTTTGGAGAAAGCACCTTCATTCGAATGGAGAAATATCTATGACAGAATGGGCGGTGCAGGAGCAAGATGTAGTACATTTAAGCAAATTAATATTAAACTGTAGTTCATAAAACATGAAGCAAAGCCATACACCACTATCGTGAGAGTTTAAGCAAGGACCTCTTTAAAATAGAATAAGTTGCATAATGGTATATTGCCTTTTAGATTAGGAGTTGAGAGAGAAAAAAATATAAATGTGGGGTGAGAGAGAGAGAGAAGGATTGATTTCTCTTTTAAATTGCTAGACCTTTTAAGGTCTTAAAATCACAGAAAAAGGAGCAAATGTGAGACTTGGTCAGATCTCCCTCTTAGAAGCGTTGATGGCATCAGAAATCTTTCCGTCATCACATGTACCAACTTTGGGATTTCACACGTGGCTGTTGGACACCTGTTGAGTATCTGCCCTACTCACAGGGTCACACGCCCCACGATGGCTGAGACCATATCTGCTTTCTCTCAACATTTTCTTCAAATTCCGAGCACCAGGGCTACCCCAAAAAGGGACATCTAAAATATTGATGGACTTTAACTGTCTGAGATTATCTCGTAAATTAATGCTGTTTAACACCTAAATTCTTTCTCTAACACTATAAATTTTATAAAGTACAGCTTTTCTAAACATCCATTTACGCAGCCCATCTTTATGGTGTCTTGTAAGTCCTGGGGCTCAAATCAAAGTCTGGTGCAGATTCTGGTGTTCTTTCCATTATGCCATCTGCTTTGCTAATACACATTTTTTCCTCCAGATTTTATTTTATTTAATTAATTAATTAAAAAAAATTAACATCTTTATTGGAGTATAATTGCTTTACAATGGTTTGTTAGTTTCTGCTTTATAACAAAGTGACTCAGTTATACATATATATATGTCCCCATATCTCTTCCCTCTTGCATCTCCCTCCCTCCCGCCCTCCCTATCCCACCCCTCTAGGTGGTCACAAAGCACTGAGCTGATCACCCTGTGCTATGCGGCTGCTTCCCACTAGCTATCTGTTTTACGTTTGGTAGTGTATATATGTCCATGCCACTCTTTCACTTTGTCCCAGCTTACCCTTCCCCCGCCCAATATCCACAAGTCCATTCTCTAGTAGGTCTGCATCTTTATTCCCATCTTGCCCCTAGGTTCTTCTGACCATTTTCTTTCTTTCTTTCTTTCTCTTTCTTTTTTGGATTCCATCTATATGTGTAAGCATACAATATTTGTTTTTTTCTTTCTGACTTACTTCACTCTGTATGACAGTCTCTAGATCCATCCACCTTGCTACAAGTAACCGCAGTTTCGTTCATTTTGATGGCTGAGTAATATTCCATCGTGTATATGTGCCACATCTTCTTTATCCATTTATCTGTTGATGGACACTTAGGTTGCTTCCATGTCCTGGCTATTGTAAATAGAGCTGCAATGAACATTTTGGTACATGACTCTATTTTTCTTTTTTTTTGTGGTATGCGGGCCTCTCACTGTTGTGGCCTCTCCCGTTGCAGAGCACAGCCTCTGGACGCGCAGGCTCAGCGGCCATGGCTCACAGGCCCAGCCGCTCCGCGGCATGTGGGATCTTCCCGGACCGGGGCACGAACCTGTGTCCCCTGCATCCGGCAGGCAGACTCTCAACCACTGCGCCACCTGGGAAGCTCATGACTCTTTTTGAATTATGGTTTTCTCAGGGTCTATGCACAGTAGTGGGATTGCTGGGTCGTATGGTAGTTCTATTTTTAATATTTTAATGAACATCCATACTGTTCTCCATAGTGGCTGTATCAATTTACATTCCCACCAACAGTACAAGAGGGTTCCCTTTTCTCCATACCCTCTCGAGCATTTACTGTTTGTAGATTTTTTGATGATGGCCATTCTGACCAGTGTGAGATGACATCTCATTGTAGTTTTTTTTTTTTTTTTTTTTTTTGCGGTACGTGGGCCTCTCACTGTTGTGGCCTCTCCCGTTGCGGAGCACAGGCTCCGGACGCGCAGGCTTAGAGGCCATGGCTCACGGGCCCAGCTGCTCCGTGGCATGTGGGATCCTCCCGGACCGGGACACGAACCTGCATCCCCTGCATCGGCAGGTGGACTCTCAACCACTGCACCACCAGGGAGGCCCTCACTGTAGTTTTGATTTGCATTTCTCTAATGATTAATGATGTTGAGCATTCTTTCTTGTGTTTGTTGGCAATCTGTATATCTTCTTTGGAGAAATGTCTATTTAGGTCTTCTGCCCATTTTTGGGTTGGGTTGTTGGTTTTTTTGATATTGAGCTGCATGAGCTGCCTTTATAGTTTGGAGATTAATCCTTTGTCAGTTGGTTCCTTTGCAAATATTTTCTCCCATTCTGAGGGTTGTCTTTTCGTCTTGTGTATGGTTTCCTTTGCTGTGCAAAAGCTTTTAAGTGTCATTAGGTCCCATTTGTTTATTTTTGTTTTTATTTCCATTTCTCTAGGAGGTGGGTCAAAAAGGATCTTGCTGTGATTGATGTCATAGAGTGTTCTGCCTATGTTTTCCTCCAAGAGCTTGATAGTGTCTGGCCTTACATTTAGGTCTTTAATCCATTTGAGTTTATTTTTGTGTATGGTGTCAGGGAATGTTCTAATTTCATTCTTTTACATGTAGCTGTCCAGTTTTCCCAGCACCAATTATTGAAGATGCTGTCTTTTCTCCACTGTATATTCTTGCCTCCTTTATCAAAGATAAGGTGACCATATGTGCGAGAGTTTATCTCTGGGCTTTCTATCCTGTTCCATTGATCTATATTTCTGTTTTTGTGCCAGCCTCATACTGTCTTGATTACTGTAGCTTTGTAGTATAGTCTTAAGTCAGGAAGCCTGATTCCTGCAGCTCTTTTTTTCGTTCTCAAGATTGCTTTGGCTATTCAGGGTCTTTTCTGTTTCCATACAAATTGTGAAATTTTTTGTTCTAGTTCTGTGAAAAATGCCAGTGGTAGTTTGATAGGGATTGCATTGCATCTGTAGAATGCTTTTGGTAGTATAGTCATTCTCACAATGTTGATTCTTCTCATCCAAGAACATGCTATATCTCTCCATCTATTTGTATCCTCTTTAATTTCTTTCATCAGTGTCTTATAATTTTCTGCATACAGGTCTTTTGTCTCCTTAGGTACGTTTATTCCTAGCTGTTTTATTCTTTTTTTTGCAGTGGTAAATGGGAGTGTTTTCTTAATTTCACTTTCAGATTTTTCATCATTAGTGCTTAGGAATTCAAGAGATTTCTGTGCATTAATTTTGTATCCTGCTACTTTACCAAATTCATTGATTAGCTCTAGTAGTTTTCTGGCAGTGTCTTTAGGATTCTCTATGTATAGTATCATGTCATCTGCAAACAGTGACAGCTTTATTCTTCTTTTCCGATTTGGATTCCTCTTTCTTCTTGATTGCTGTGGCTAAAACTTCCAAAACTATGTTGAATAATAGTGGTGAAAGTGGGCAACCTTGTCTTGTTCCTGATCTTAGTTGAAACGGTTTCAGTTTTTCACCATTGAGGACAATGTTGGCTGTGGGTTTATCATACATGGCCTTTATTATGTTGCGGAAAGTTCCCTCTATGCCTACTTTCTGGAGGGTTTTTGTCATAAATGGGTGTTGAATTTTTGTTTGTTTTTTTTGGGGTTTTTTTTTTTTGCAGTACGCGGGCCTCTCACTGCTGTGGCCTCTTCTGTTGCGGGCTCCGGATGCGCAGGCTCAGCGGCCATGGCTCACAGGCCCAGCCACTCCACGGCATGTGGGATCTTCCCGGACCGGGGCATGAACATATGTCCCCTGCATTGGCAGGCAGACTCTCAACCACTGAGCCACCAGGGAAGCCCTGGGTGTTGAATTTTGTTGAAAGCTTTCTCTGCATCTGTTGAGATGATCATATGGATTTTCTCCTTCAATTTGTTAATATGGTGTATCACGTTGACCGATTTCCGTATGTTGTGAGGCCATATCTATCACACAAACTAATTTGAAAAATAAAAAATTGAGTTATCTGCCCAGTGGATTAGTAACCAGTTTTTGGGTGTGTTCCTTTTGAGAAACAACTGCACTTTTGCAGTAGGAATGAAAACAATCAGTTAAAAAATGGCCTGAGTCAGACTACATCATGTGTTTTTTCATCAGGCTTACTCTTCCATAACGTTCTTGTATACTTTCTTGTTTTTCCTCCTTTTGTGCTATGCCTTGAATAGAATATTTTTCCTCTGATGATTTGTGATACATTCCATTTTACTATGTGATGTGGCTAATTTTCAAATAATACTAAAATATTTTAACCTCAGTTGATTTCTTAAACTTATTATTATCTATATATTCCCCTTAACAAGCCAAGCTCTCCAATGTGCTCTCATATTTCTTTTATCTACCCATTTATCTCCTCTTGTTGATAGTGTATAAAATTTGAGACAGTATCGTCGATTTTTAGGTAATACAAGTAAATATTTTACATTTATAATGTATATACTTGATCTGATGACCCTGTTATATCTTTAGAATAATTATTATTACCAACATAGCTGATTTCCCTTATTTTCCACATCTCTTGCCAAATATTCTGGATTTATTTCTTTACCTGTTTATATACTTCTCATAAAAGAGTTTTCAATGTGGGTTTTGATGTGGCAAGCTTTCTGAGGCCAAGTTTGCCTGAAAGTATTTTTATTATGGTCTCACATTTGTGTGGTATTTTGGCTCGGTATAAAATTTTAGCATCAAAGGTTTTTTTTTTTTTTTTTTCTTAACCATTGTTCTTAAAAATGGTCACTCTCCTGGCTTCTATAACCAAAATTGCTGCTGAAATTCTACCAGTGATCTAATTCTTGTTCCTTCATGAATAATCTCATTCTCTTTTTAAGCTTCTAGCATTTTATCTTAGCATTTAACTATCTTAAGTTTATTATAAATCCAGATGTTGGTTTTCTCCTATCATCCTTGTCTGGAACATTATATGCTCTTTTGATCTGAGAACTTGAAAACTTCTTCAGATCTGGGGAATTTACCTGAATTACTTCTTTAATATTTAATGATTTCTATTTTTAGGTTCTATTTTCCTGGGACTTCTGTTTTCATGATGCCACCAAATCAGTTTTCATTCTCCAGATTGCTTAGCTTTTTTTTTTTTTTTTTTTGCGGTACGCGGGCCTCTTACTGTTGTGGCCTCTCCCATTGCGGAGCACAGGCTCCGGACGCGCAGGCTCAGTGGCCATGGCTCACGGGCCCAGCCGCTCCACGGCATGTGGGATCTTCCTGGACCGGGGCACGAACCTGTGTCCCCTGCATCAGCAGGTGGACTCTCAACCACTGCGCCACCAGGGAAGCCCTGCTTAGCTTTTATGTTATAATTTTTACCTCTCTTTTTATTTTGGCTGCTCTCTTACAGAATTCCTCAGTCTGTTCTTCCAACTCTCTAAGTGATTACACAGTTATTTCAATTCTACAATTATTTATCTGGTACTTTATTTGAACTCATATTTTTATCTAATGTTTCCACTTCATCCTCCCCCTGCAACTAACTTTACTGAGGAATAATTGACAAATATAATTGTATGTATTTGAAGTTTACAGTGTGTTGGTTTGATATATATATTCATTGTGGAATGATTACCAATATCAAAATAATTAACACGTCCATCACATCACATAGTTAAATATGTGTGTGTATGTGTGTGTGTGTGTGTGTCTGTCTGTGTTTGGTGAGAATGCTTCAGATCTACCCCCAAACTTTCACTTATACAACATTTCATTATTAATTATGGTCAGCATGCTGTACATTAGATTCTCAGAACTTATTCTTCTTATTATAAGTGAAAGTTTGTTCTCTTTGACATCTCCTGATTTTCCCTCCCCCCTAGACTCTGGTAAACAGTATTCTCTGTTTCTATGAAATATTGAATAATTTTGATTTTGTTTTAGATTCCACGTATAAGTGATAACATACAGTATTTGTATTTCTCTGTCTGACTTATCTCCCTAAGCATAATACCCTCTCAGTTCATTCATGTTGCAGCAAATGTCAGGATTTCCTTTTTATGACTGAATAATATTCCTTTGTGTATATATACCGCATTTTCTTTATCCATTCATCCACTGAAGAGCATTTTGGTTTTTTTCCATATCTTGGCTATTTTGAATGATGCTGCAATGGAAATGGGTATGTAGATATCTATTTGAAATACTTACTTAATTTCCTTTAGATAGACATCCAGAAGTGGAAATGCTAGATCATATGGTAGATCTATTTTCAGTTTTTTTGAGGAACCTCCATGGTGTTTTCCATAGGGGTTGCACCAATTTACATTCCCACCAACAGTGCACAAGGGTCCCCTTCTCTCCACATACTGGCCAACATTAGTTATCTTGTCTTTTGGTAGTAGCCATTCTGACAGGTGTGAAGTGATAGCTCATAGTGGTTTTGATTAGAAATTCCCTGATTATTAGTGATGTTTATCACCTTTTCATATGCTTATTTGCATTCGAATGTCTATTTTGGAAAAATGTCTGTTCTTTTCCCATTTTTTAATTGGATTATTATTTTTTTTTGCTATTGAGTTGTATGAGTTCTTTTATATATTCTGAATATTAACCACGTCAGATATATGGTTTGCAAATGTTTTCTCCCATTCTGTAGATTGTATCTTTAATTTATTAATGGTTTCCTTTGCTGTGCAGAAGCTCTTTAGTTTGATGTAGTCCTGCTTGCTTATTTTTGTTTTTGTTGCTTGTGCTTTTGGTGTCTTGTCCAAGAAATGTTTGCCAAGACCAATGTCAAGAATCTTCTCTTTGTGTTTTCTTCTGTGAATTTTATGGTTTCAGTTCTTACATTTAAGTCTCTGATCCATTTCAAATTCATTTTGGTTAGTGGTGTATGATAAGGGTACAGTTTCATTCTTTTGCACGTGGCTATCTTGTTTTCCCAACACCACTTATTGAAGAGACTGTCCTTTAAAACACAAGGGTGCTTTTAGCTCCCTTGTCAAAAATGAGTTGACCTTATGTACATGGATTTATGTCTCATATCTCTATTCTAATCCGCTGGGCTATGTGCCTTGTTTTATGTCAGTAACATACTGTTTTGATTACTATAGCTTTGCAATATAGCTCCACATGATTTCAGTCTTCCTAAGTTTGTTAAGACTTGTTTTATGACCGAATGTAACGTCTATCCTGGAGAATCCTGTGAGTATGCTTGAGAAGAAACTGTATTCTTCTGTTATTGGCTGGAATGTTCTGTATGTCTATTAGGTCTCCTGGAAATTAAGTGTAGATCAAGGCTTTTTCCTTACTGATTATCTGTCTGGATGATTTGTCCATTGTTGAAAGTAAGGTATAAATCCCCCAATTATTATTGCAATGCTGTCTGTTTTTGCTTTCAGATATGCTAATAATTGTTTAATTAGGTATTCCAGTTTGGGTACACATGTACTTATAATTTTTATATGAACTGACCCTTTGTCTCCTGTTACAGCTTTTGACGTAGTCTATTTTGTCTGATATAAATATAAACTACCCCTGCTCTCTTTTGGTTTCCACTTGCTTGGAACACATTTTTCCACCCTTTCACTTTCAGCCTGTGTGTGTCCTTAAAGCTTAAGTGGGTCTCTGGTAGGCAGCATATAGTTGGCTCTTGGTTTTTGTTTTTTTTTAAACTATTCAGCCACTCTTTGTATTTTAATTAGAAATTTTCCTTTATATTTAGAGTAATTACTGATAGGCTAAAACTTACTATCACCATTTTGTTTTTTGCGTTTTGACTGTTTTGTAGTTTCTTTCTTCCTCTTCTGCTGTTTTCCCTTGTGATTTGGTGATTTTTTTAATAGTGATATCCTTTCTTTTATCTTTATCATTTGTGTATCTATTACAAGTTTTTGCTTTATGATTACCATGAGGTTTTCATAATATCCTATAGTTATAACAGCCTATTTTAAGCTAATAACAACTTCATTTGCAGAAAAATTTTCTGCACATTTACTTGTCCTGCACCATATTTTATATTGATGTCACAATTCACATCCTTTTATATTGCGTTCATTAAAAAACTGTAGCTATTTTTAATACTTTTGTCTTTTAGCGTCCATGCTAGAGTTTGAAGTGATTTACACACCATTATGGTTGTATTAGAGTATTTCTAATTTGACTATGTAGTTACCTTTACTGGTGAATTTTATACTTCCACGTTTTCACGTTACTAGTCAGCATATTTTCATTTCAGCTTAAAGAACATCCTTTAGCATTTCTTGTAAGGCAGGTCTAGTGGAGATAAATTCTTTCAGCTTTTGTTTATCTGGGAAAGTCGTTATAGCTCTTTCATTTCTGAAGGACACATTTGCTTCATAAAGTATTATTGGTTGGCAATTTTTTTTCCACGGAGCCCTTTGAATATATCATCCCTTGTTCTTGTGGTCTGCAAAGTTTCTGCTAAGAAATCTGCTAATAGCCTCATTGAGATTCCTTTGTAAGTAATGAGTCTTTATTTTCTTGCTAATTTCAAAATTCTCTTTTTCTTTGATTTTTGAGGACTTGATTATAATGTGTCTCAGTAAAGATCTCTTTGGATTAAATATGTTTGGGGCAGTTTAAGTTTTATGTACCTGGATGGCCATCACTCTCTCTGGATTTGGGAAGTTTTCAGCCACTATTTCCTAAAATAAGTTTTCTGGTCCTTTCTCTCCCTGCCCTCATTCTGATGTCCATAGTGCAAATATTGTTCATTTCTTGGCATCCCATAATTCATGTAGGTTTTCTTTGCTTTTTTCATTTTTATTTCTTTTTTCCTGCTGATTGCATGGTATTGAGAGATCTGTCTTTAAGTTCACAGATTATTCATTTTGATCAGTTGAACCTGTTGGTAAAGCTTTCTATTGCATTTTTCATTTCATTCCTTGTATTCTTCAGCTCCAGACCTTCTATTCGGTCTTCATTCCTTTCATTGATTTCTAGCTCTTTCTTCTCATTTTGTTCATGCTTTGTTTTCATGAGTTCATTGTCTGTATACTCTCAAATATTGCTGTAATTTCTTTTTAAAATTTCTTTTTATGTATCTATTATTTATTTGTTTATTCTGGCTGCACTAGGTCTTAGTTGCAGCACGTGGGATCTTTAGTTGTGGCACACGGACTTCTTAGTGGCAGCATGTGGACTCTTAGTTGCGGCATGCGGGCTTCTTAGTTGCGGCATGCAGACTTTTAGGTGTGGCATGCATGCAGGATCTAGTTTCCTGACCAGGGATCAAACCTGGGCCCCCTGCATTGGGAGTGGTCCCACTGGACCACCAGGGAAGTCCCTGTAATTTCTTAAAATTGTGTTTTTGAATTCCTTTTCAGGTAATTCCAGAGTTCCTTTTTTTGGTGTGGGGGGGTTAGTTACTGGAAAATTGTTCCTTTGGTTGTGTCATCTTTCCTTGCTTTTTTGTGTTTTTGATGGTTTCATGTTGGTGTCTGCACACTTGAGATATCAGTCATGCCTTCCGGACCCAGATGGGCTTTGTTAGGGAAACACTTTGACTGGAAGGTGTCTCTGAGCACAACAGCTGGGCGGGGTACACTGTCTCTGATTCCTGATTCACTACAGCACCATAGTGTCTGTGCAGTTACATCAGCTAAGGCCAGCATCAGCAAAGACTGGCAGTCTTCTGTGGACAAGAATGTTGAGGTCCTGTGTCTGGCAGGTGTGGCTAAGGCTGTTGGGGTCCTGACACATGAGGGCTACTGGGGTCCTCCTGTTTTCCTTTTGTTGCCCTTGGGAGGAAGTTCTGGCCGAGGTGAATTCCTCTTGACACCAGGTGTGGTGCACCGATGCTCAGAGTGACAGTAGAGCTGGGGTCCTGGGATCAGTTTCCCTTGGAGCTGTCACAGTACCTAGGTCCTCGGGCACGGGTGCACTCGCTGCAGCAGTAGGACCTGAGGTGGGGTGCAGAGCAGCAGCAGCGTGGCCCCAGTAATGATGGGTCAAAGCCATGACTTGGGACCCAGGAGCAGGGAGCAGGGCAGCAACAGTTCTGGTCCCATAGAAGGCTAGGGTCTGGGCTTCCTGATCCCAAAGGGAGGGCGCAGCAGTGACTGGAGCCCCTGGGAGAAGGTGTCGCAGCAGTGATAACACCATCCCTGGGGACATATGGTAGCTCTGTCAGCTGTGGTCAGCATTGGTGTGGACTGGGGTCCTTGGGAGCAAAGGCTGCAAATGTCCATGCAGTGAGTCCTGCTGGGACCTCCTGCCATCCTTCTCCCCATGGGGTAACACCCCTCTTAGGGGATCCCTGCTGGTTCCAGCGGCTCAGGATTGGGGGATGGGGTGATGCACGTAACAAGCTCCCCGTGAGGTCTCAGGGGAAATCAGAGTATTGAGTAGTATAAGGGATTGCTTTCATGAAATAAAAAGCCCTCGACTGTAGTCACAGAGTTCATAGTTACTGCTTTCAATTTTATAGAGAGGCACTTATGACCAGTCCATAAAAAACTTGCATTTTTCCCAGTTGATGTGTTACCTTGAATTACTTTTTTGCTCAACATTTGTATTCATGATCTGTATGTGAATGTATCTGTATGTATCTTTTGATCTGTATGTATCTGTATGATCTGTATGTATCTTTTATGATTGCCAGGATCAGCTTTGGCTGCCTTAAATTTCAAACTTTCTAGGGCAAAGACAGCTTCCATGTAATGTTGTCCTAAAGGCCCACATGCCTCTCAAGCTACTAGGGGTTAGTGTCAGTCAATAAAGCTACTTCCTGGTCCCCCAGCTCTTGCTCTGACAGCCTGGTGCCTGGGTATCACAGATAGAAGCAGATGTTATTTTCATCATTTTATGGACGTTGTGAGCAAATAGGTAGAAGGGAGATATTTTCTGGTGTACTCCTCGGTATTGACTCATAACTTTCCCAGAACATCAGGACCTGGAAACACATGCAATCCCTCGGCTGATAGAAACAATCCTACTGCAGCAGAAGCAGACAAATTGCTGCAGAGCTATTTGTGAGAAATCCTGGGCCTTTCTTTTTGATGTTCCCTTAGGCAAGGTAGAGGAGTAACTGACATGATTTTAAATTCCAGATTAAGTGACCTTCTTCATAGAGGATGTTTGAAGCCCAAATCACTTGACTAGTAGGGATACTAGACTTTTGCAAAACCTGAGTTGTTTCCACTATCAATTGCTTTAAGAAATGTTATGATTCTAATATAATGAGCAGTGTTTATTAAAATTGTGAAGGATTCTTCCTGTATACCATACTGTTCTCTGCTTGAGAACTCTTAAATATAATCCAGGCAACAGTGATGCTTGAAGTCTCAACATTTTCACTAAATTCCAAACTGGGGGTAAAAACCAGAAAGAGAATCAAACTATTATATCCATAATATGGACTATTATTTTTAGGCATTTAGCATTTATTTAGGTGAGAATTGTTTACGGTATTTTTTAAGTGAAATATTTTCAGTTATAACTGTCAGTAATAATGAAGAGATAGAAAGTTGGTTATAAGGTGGCAACTGTTTTAAAAATTGTTTTTTCCCGTCTGACTAAAATTAATTGCACTATTAGAAGTACGGGATTTGAGGTATCTTGGGAGCATTCCAATCTTCCCAAATGAACAGATCATTATTCCTCCTTCTAGAGGGGAGACAATAGCTTTATATCCACCCCATCGAGACCATAAACCTGCTGACTGTTTCCCTGAGACCGAGATGGTTATCCTCTGTTTAGCAATGGAATAGAAACAAATCCCACCATTCATTTTTCTTTAAGTCGTATGCTAAGCTCTTTGACAACACAATAGCTGTGAGGACCAAGAGAGGAGTCTGCTAATTACTATAATGATGCGGTCCATTTGCCGAATGATGAGAACATCAGTAATTCACAGGAATGAGCTGCTAAAACATTTAATGTCAGACAATGCAGGCCTGCGACTCAGATGGTCATCTGTATGCACTAGTTGACATTCAGACACTTCCTTCCCATCATGAACCGCGAACCCGTTTGCTTTCTTGCCCCAGTTTAGATTATAAAGACGGCAGGTCTTTATAATAAAATGTCTGGCCTGACTGTTTGCAGCTCCAGGCCGGCTCAGCATAGAGTCTGCAGATGTCTCCCACTTAGAGAAAGTCCATCTTACAAGATTTTAAATGCGAGTTGAATGTCATCTCTGCATAAGCAATTATATGAAAGAAACCATAATAGCACAAATATCAAAATGTGGAAAAATCGGTTTTTCACATTGCAATGAATAGAGGAACCTTGAGTCCTTAGGTGAAGTCATGTTACCAGACTGAGTCTGGCACTTAGATTCTTGGTGTCCCGAAGTCTTATGTGTCACCTAACAGTTAAATCTGCCATTGAAATTTTATCTTGTTTATTTCTTTAGTATCTGATGGACCTTTATATGTTCATAAAAGAAAGTAATTTAAATCATTTCTTCTAAAAAAATCTCATTTTTGAAATAAAACGTAAGAGCAAATGATAAGGTTTTAAAGTGCTTATATCAATTTTTAAAAATCAGTAGTAATAAATATCCATAAAGTTACCAGTGTGAGCAACCGTGACAGGTGATGCTTACGAGCCAGGAGAAATAACTCCATGCCTTTAACATTAGGATAATGATGGCTTTAGTAGATTTGATATTCAAGAAAAAGTGATGTGAACTGAGATGAAAATAGTTTCAGTTGTAATAAGAGATTTCTAATCTGCAAAATCAAAGGGAAAATCCCAGTATAGCTGGATAAAGCTGAAAAATTGTTTCGGCAAATGATTCCTTAATGGCTCAAACAAGTTAATGAAGGTCTTATAAAATAATCTTCATACACACAAGAAAGTGAATTGCTTAAATCCCAAAATCGTTAAATCATCGGTGTTTCAGTCTAAATGATTTTTCTCAGGCTAAATCCACATAGAGTTCTTTATTTTTCGTAAGTCCCAGTTGTAATCCTTTATTAAATGTTTGATTGAGTCCTAAAGATGTAAGCCTCCTTTCTACAAAGGAGGTTTGTTGAAACCTCTGACACTTTTGCTTTGAGTACAATTATTTTCTATCATTTTTTGTACTTTGGCAGCATAACTAAAGGCAACATCTTTAAATTGGTTAATTATTAATATTATATAATTGTGACATTTTTTTCTGGCTTTCTAATGAGGAAGATGTTAATAATACCACCTCCAGCGTAATTTTGCCTTTCATCCAACTTACATTTTTCTTCAATTAAATTTTCATGATATCAAGGAAATTCTTAGACTGAAACAATTTAATGATTTTTATATCTATTAAGCCCTGCTTCCACTAATGAAAACTGTCATATATCCATAAAGTACAGCTCCAAGAAATTTAGAGTGATTACATAATCCATAAATGAAGAAATTTTACATTTACCCTATGGGAACTAGACTAAGAAAAACTTTGTTCTAAGACCATATAAAGTAAGACACAGGGATCTAGGTGTTGGGTTCAATTTTATTTTATTGTAAGGCACTAGGTGATCATTTGATCACATTCAGAAATACATCAAAACAAGTAATATGTTAATATGGCTGATTCTCACTGTTTGCAAACTTGACTTTCAGTTAACACAGGGAAGGAATGACATAAACAGTGGCGTAGGAGGCCCTAGGTGGGCAGGGCCCGTGTACCCCCAGGTTTTTTGCAAGTTTATAAGCATCAGTCTCTCTTTCTTTCTTTGTGTGCAATGTCAGGTCTTAAAAAATGAATTGAAGTTTCTTTCTTTCTAGAATCACAGACGGGCAGCTTCTGCTATTTGCTCTTGGGGAACGTACCATGCTCCCTCACTGCCTTCCATCGGGGTGTGCTGTAGATTGGATATGTGTGTCCCCACGGTTCAGATGTTGAAATTCTGTCCCCCCATGTCATGTATTTGTAGGTAAGGAATTTGGGAGGTGATTATGATGGTCATGGGGGCAGAGCTTTCACAGATGGGATTAATGCTTTAATAAAGGAGACCCCAGAGTCTCCCTCACCCCCTCCTGCCATGTGACATACAGCAAAAATATCCCCCATCCTGGCACCAGGAAGTGGGCTCCCACACGACCCTGAGTCTGCCGGCGTCTTGATCTTGGACTCCAGAACTGTGAGTGTAAATTCCTGTTATATATAAGTCACCCAGTGAGATATTTTTGTTATAGCAGCCAGCACAGACTGAGACAGAAATCAGTATGAGGAGTGGGGCACCACTGTAATAAATACCTAAAAATGTGACCTCTGATTAGAGGTCAAAGAGCTTGGAGGTGAAAAGCCTCCGTTTCTGTGGGTGAACCATCACAGGTGAGTTTGGTGAGAACTTGGAAGAAAAGAGGACCGAGAGAGATCTTTCGTCTCAGAGAATACCTAAGTAGTCTTGAACAGAATGTTGGTAGAAATACAGTTGATAAAGGCCATTCTGATGAGTCTCAGACAGAAACGAGGAACGTGTGATGGGAAACTGGAAGAAAGGTGGCCCTTGTTGTTAGAAAGCAGCAAAGATCGTGGCTGAATTGTGTTCGTGCCCCGTGTTTTATGGAAGGTGGAACTTACAGGCTGTGAAATTGAATGTTTGGTGAGGAAATCTCTGAGCAGAGTGTTGAAGGAGCCTGGCTTCTCTTGATCGCTTTTAGTAAAAGGCAAGAGGAAAGAAATCAAATCAAAAAGGAAGCAGAATGTAAAGGTCAGGAGAGTTCACAGCCTGTCCAGAATGGAAAGAGTGAGGAAGCCTGTTCGGGAGAGACCCCGCAGGGTGCGGCCAAGGGCCTCGGACAGAGAGCTGAGCGCGATCAGCCAGAGGAGCCGGGCTCTGCTCCAGCACACGGCAGTTCAGGTCCAGAGTTTGTGTGTGTGTCTGTGTGTGTCTGTGCCTGTCTGTGTCTGTGTGTGCCTGTCTGTCCCTGTCTGTGTGTGTGTCTGTGCCTGTCAGTGTCTGTGTGTGTGTGTATGTGTGCTTGTGTGTGTGTGTCTGTGTGCCTGTGTGTGTCTGTGTGCCTGTGTGTGTCTGTGTGTGTATGTTTGCTTGTGTGTGTGTCTGTGTGTGTCTGTGTGCGTGTGTGTGTGCCTGTGTATGTGTGCGTGTGTGTGTGTGTCTGTATATGTGTGCCTGTGTGTGTCTGTGTGCGTGTGTGTGTGTGCCTGTGTCTGTTTGTGTCTGTGTGTGTCTGTGCCTGTGTGTGGCAGGGGAACTAGGAGCAAGGAGCTGGGGCCAAAGCGGTTTCAAAGGAGGGGCCCCTGCCACTGGTGGGCCCCGTGCTGCCCGGGCCAGCTCACGCGGCAGCCCCTCCCCACACGCTGGTGCCACACTCCCTAGCTGCCCACGTTTTGCCCCCGTGCAGCAGGGCCCTGGCGGCTGCCCTCGGAGGGTGCACACAGTGCACTCAGGTGTGTCTGAAGGACACGGATGTGGTCCCTGCTGGTGTGGCCAGGGCTGAAGCCACGGGCCTGGACACCGCCACATGGATTTCAAAGAACAGGGCTGCTGGGCTGAACCTTGGGCCCAGGGCTCCAGCAAAGGGGTGCTGGGGGCCCCGCTGAGCATGGGGTGATTCTGACCCCACACTGGGCCTGGAAGGCAGAACCCTGAGCCAAGGAGGATAATTCATTTTTTAATTTTATTGAAGTAGAGTTGATTTACAATGTTGTGTTAATTTCTGCTGTACAGCAGAGTGATTCAATTATACATATGTGTACATTCTTTTTTTATATTTTCCATTATGATTTATCATAGGACATTGAATATAGTTCCCTCTGCTATACAGTAGGACCTTGTTGTTTGTCCATCCTATATGTACTAGTTTGCAACTGCTAACCCCAAACTCCGGGTCCATCCCTCCCCCACCCCCTCCCCCTTGGCAACCACAAGTCTGTTCTCTATGTCTGGGAGTCTGTTTTTGTTTTGTAGCTAAGTTCATTTGTGTCATATTTTAGATTCCACATATCAGTGGTATCATATGGTATTTGTCTTTCTCCTTCTGATTTACTTCACTTAGTATGATAATCTGTAGGTCCAACCATGTTGCTGCAAATGGCATGATTTCATTCTTTTTTATGGCTGAGTAATATTCCATTGTATATATGGACCACATCTTCTTTATCCATTCATCTGTCAATGGACATTTAGTTGCTTCCAAGTCTTGGCTATTGTGGATAGTGCTGCTATGAACATAAGGGTGCATGTATCTTTTTGAATTATAGTTTTATGTGGATATATGCTCAGGAGTGGGATTGCAGGATCATATGGTAACACTATTTTTAGTTTTTTGGGGAACCCAGTGAGGATAGTTCTTGAGCCTTAAGGTTTAATGTTTGCCCCTTAGGTCTTGAACTTACCTGGGACCTCTTCCCTTTCCTGTCTTCTGCTTCTCGCTTTTGTAGTAGAAATGGCTATACTATGCCTGTCCCACCATTTTAAATTAGGAGCACGTAACGTTTTTGGCTTCAGGCATTTGTAGGTGAAGATAGATTTTTGCCTCAGAATGAAAAATACTTTGTCTCACCCGTATGTGATTTAGATGGTATTTAGATGGGCTTTAGACTTTTGTGTTGATGCTGGAACAAGTTCAGAATTTCAGGGCTATTGGGATGGACTGAATGTGTTTTCCATGTGAGAAGGACATGAATTTTGAGGGTCCAGGGGAAGAATGCTATAGGCTGATTGTATCCTCCAAATTCCTATGCTGAAATCCTAATCCCCAATGTGGTGATATTTGCATTAGGAACTTTGGGAGGTGATGACATTGGTGCTTTAATAACAGAGACCCTGGGAGCTCCTGCACCCCTTGCATCCTGTGAGGACTCGGCAGAGAGGTGGTCGTCTGTGCACCAGGAACTGAGCCCTCACCAGACACTGAATCTTTTGGCAACTTGATCTATGAATTCTCAGCCTCCCGGGCTGTGAGATACGAATTTCCATTGTTGATAAGCCACCCAGTCTATGCTATTTTTGATATAACAGCCAGAACAGACCAAGACACAGGCCCTGGAGGCCTTTCCATTGGACTCTACGTTAAGGAAGCAGGCTGGATGGAGATCAGAAGGTAGAAGAGAGGAGATGTGATTTTCTTCCTGTTTTCTGTTTCCCTCAACACTGGTGCAGCAGCTGTGGGATCCAAAATTCTGCTGCCGCTCTGTACTTGCTACATGACGCTTCCTCCTCAGGTCTCATCAAAGTCCCTGCAGGACCCCTCCGCTGAGCCCTTAAATTCTTGAAATAATACCTTTTTCGTTTTGTTTCTTCAGTGCTGGAGTTAGTAGCTTTTCCTGGTAGTCATTAAACTCTGGATTATCTTATTTTTTGCTCTTTTAGCTTTCAAACATGGCAGTGACCAATTTCCTGAATTAAATCTTCTCTGTTTGAAATACCTGTTGCCTTTTCTGTCTCCCTGAAGGGACCCTATTGGGAAGCCACTGATGGATTTTAAGCAAGGTACCAGCAACGTTAGACCTGTGTTCTGGGATAATCCCTCTGGTTGCATTGTCGAGACGAGCTTGGAGGAAGGCACAGGGCAGATGTGGTTGTGAACAGTTTGGAGACTATTTTACTAAATCAGAAGAGAGAATGACTAGGATAACCATGATAGAAGTGGAATCAATTAAGTAGATTCAAGATGTTGGGTATAATATTGGCACTATTTGGTGATGAATCAAATATGGGGAATTAGAGAAGAATGACAAGTGACAGGGTTGCGTGTGCTATCACTAGGTATGATTAATGTCACTGGAGAGTGAGGAGATTTGGAAGTAAAAACGCACTTGCATGGTTGAAACAACAGAATTTATGTTGCCTATGAGTCATCCAAGAGGAAATATTCAGTTAGAAGAGGTCATATGAGCCTAGTGCTAACCGGGAAGGTTCTGGGCAAGGGATGCATTTACGTACTGTGTGTTTAGGTAGATGTTGATGTCGTAGGTCTTGATGAATAAAATGGACCCAAGCTTGAGGAAATTCAGCATATAATGACCTGGTAAAAAAGTCTTCAGAGGCGGAAGAGGAGTGTCTGTTGCTTTAAGAGGAAAATCAACACGGTGTGTTGTCAGATAAACCAGTGAAGGGAAATACTTAGGAAACAGGAAGTAATCAACATTGCCAGTGGCTGATAAGCTGGGAAGTAAAACACGAAGCTGAGCCAGTTTGATTTAGTGTGTGGTGGTGTGGCCAGGAAAGGGAGAGTTAATAATTGGTAAGGAAATCCTGTTTCTGAAGAGATTATGAATAAAGGGCTTAACTTTTGAAGGTGTTCACTGTTTCCATATTTTCAAACATATGGAATAACTATAATAACTTGTGGTATCTCTCTAACCACAGCTGATATTCTTTCAGTCTTTGGCTTGCCTGGGTCATCCTTCTAGAGATAATTTAAGTCGACAAACTATACATGGGTTCCAGTGTCTGATAACACATATCACTATATGGATTCTGAGAATGGTATTCATCATTGTGTTTCACAATGAGAGTCAGGAATAAACACTGACTTACTCACATCATAAGATGCCAAGAAGATAATCTCCTTCTCTTGGTCAGTAGTATTTTGAATATCGGAAATCCCTGTCCCTTAAATAGGAGCAAGGGTGATGATTATAATAGAACCTTAACAGTCCATTAACTTCAACCCATAACGTCCTACTTCTCAGCCATCGCTGAAAATAATGGAGCTGGTAACAATTCTCAGTGACCACAGGCATTATGAAAATACCTCACTACTGAGTAAATTGTCATTGAAATTTTGTCCACAGCTACCACCGTATTGAAAAGCTATGGTGTAGGGCTGTATGGTCCGAAGCCTCACTATGACACAGGAGCAATATTCATCGATTGTAAAAGGCTTTCAAAACCTGGAACACTGGTTGTTAATAGCAGAAATTGACTTCAGGCAAATGAACCAGCAATTTGGCAATGGTTTTGCTAATTTCTCTCTGAAGCACATTACTTAGAGGATTTAAAGAACTTTATTTAGTTCCTAATTAGCTAATACACATAACTCTTTGATTTCGCATTAAGTGGATCAGGATTTTAAGTGTATTTTGTAATGTATTCGTCTCTGAACCTGCAAATAGTGTTGTTGAGGCATCACGGAGGGATGTGAGCTTTGAATTGCTTTTTATGGTGGATTTGAGGATAGGTTGTTGCATGATTCACATCTGTATTATTTTGTCTGTGAAATAAAATCAGATAGATGCAAAGTAGTTATCTCAGCTCTGCCACTCACTAACTGGGAGAGTTACTTAACCTCTCTAAGCCTCACTTTCTTCATCCCAGTGGGAATCTAAACTTGACTTCATTGAGGCATTGTGAAGATTAAATAAGATAACGCATGGACAATTGGTGGCAGAAAATTTTGCCCTGTTTTTAATAGTAGATAAAGTTTAGCCATGCTTGCTTGCACAGACGTATATATGACACAGGCAAGGTCTTAGCTGGAACTGTTGCCTTTGGCTACAATATAGAACAAAAACAGTAATATTCTTATTTCAAATAATGTCCATCCATCCATTCATGCAACAAATATTTATGTGGTGCCTACTTTGTAGAAGATAATTTTCTATTCATTGGAGTTATGGCACTGAAAAATAAAAATTAGTCACTGCTGTCAAGACTCGCTAATGGGAAAAAAATAAAACATAATTAATTATTTACTTAATAATTAATTAATAGCCAGAGCAAGATAAGGGCAAAGAGAGAAGCACTGAGCAGGTTGTCCATTCAGAGGTGCTGTCCTGCTGAGGCCGCTGTGAGGAAAGGGGGCTGCCGTCCCCGTACGGGAGGCCGGGCCTGCTGGACAGAGCGGTCAGCACGTACTCCCGCCCCTGCTCCTGCCCAGCAGTTTCTCCATACTGGAAGCACGGCTCTGGTTTGCTCATTTTCATCCCTCCTATCGTTTTTACTCATGCACACAACAGAGGGGGCCTCTAGTTCGATCTGTGTCCACAAAGGTCGAGGCTGGGCCCTGAGCACTGCTCTTGGTCTCTTTGTCACGGAACAGAGCTCCGCCATCGACAGGTGAAAATCGGGACAGGTGACAACAGGTGACGTTCATAATCATGTACCAGTAGACAGGCCCTGAGGTGAACACTTTTACGTCATTATCTAGTTTGAACATTTGCACAACCACACGAGACGTCTTTTGTAATATTCTCATTTTACAGCAAATGAAACAGAGGCAACAGAGACTAAGAAAGTGGACCGTGGTTTCGCAGCCAGTTGTACAGCTGGGTGTGAACTCAGGCAATCTGCAGGTGTGATGTTAAACCTCCTCTCAAAGTGTATATATACACATATACACTGTGTGTGTGTTTTTCAACTTCATGGTAGTTGTGGGGAATATGCAATCCCAAGCCAAAGGCAATCCTAATAATTATCTTCCTGTAGTAAAAATCTGTATGAAGAGGGTAGCAGGCTGTGTGTTTTATGGACTTCTTAGAGTCAGTGCTTGATGGCCATATAGGAACATTTGAGTCGATAATCTAAACTAGCAGACAGTTTAAAAGTCACTTACATGGATTTAATGTTTCACCTCTTTTCATGTGTTACTAACATTATTATTGATTTCAGTAATATACAGTTAGCTATTTAAAAATTTTAGAGCACACTTGTTGGCACCGTAGGACTGTATGTAATGAAACAGAAATGCAGCGTAGAAATCAAAAACGTTCTCACATTTTGGCATATTTCATAGTGTGAAAGAGACCTTACAAATGCTACAACACTTAGTATTGTGGGACAGAAAACCTTGCCTCTGTGTTGACCAAAATGATGCCTGTGACCCAGTTCTGGAGATCCCTGTGATGCTCTTATGTACAGGTGCTTGAGGACTTTCTTTGTTTGCCTTCATATACATTTTAGATTGTACTTTTAGATCTTTTCAGTTTGGGCAGTAATTTCTGCCATTTAAGAGTAATAAATAACTCTGTTAAGCAAAAGTCATTTGAGCAATCAACATGGGTTGTGCACTTAACGTACGAAATTACTGTTGTAACTTATAAAAGAAGATACTGCTTTTCTTTTGAGATTAATAAACTGACTCAGGAGGTGATTGCAAATTGAACTTTCAAACATAGTATTTTACTTAGAGTCTTGTAGTTTTCATCCTTTCCTTTGGCCAGTATACATTTGTGATTACTGTTCTTTTAACATATCGATACTTTATGAAGAAAAGTGAATTCTTCTGCAGTTATGTCAAAATAAATTAACTTTCTAGATTATAGAAATTCCCTTTTCTGCTGACAGAAATTTTCACTAAAAATTTTTTGTTGAGATATATTTGATATACAACATTGTGTGTAACTTTAAGGTTTAAAATTAGATAATTTATATTGCAATATGATTGCCATTGTAGTGTTAGTTAATTCTTCTATTGTGTCAGAAGATTATTTCTTTTAGTTTTGGGAACAATTCAGATCCTACTCACTTAGTAAGTTTAATGTTTATAATACATTTTTGTTGACTATAAGCATTGTACTGTGTATTAGGTTTCCAGGATTTATTTATCTACTAGTTACAAGTATGTACCCTTAAAATCGGCTCTCCTATTCCCCCAACCCCCAGCCCCTGGGGACCACCATTTTACTCTCTGCTTTCATGATTTTGGTTTTCTTAAATTCCAAGGTATTTGTCTTTCTCTGTCTGACTTCTCTCATTTAGCATAATGCCCTCTGTTGCAAATGGAAGGATTTCCTTCTTTCTCGTGGCTGAACAGTATTCCATTGTGTGTATGAGTGCGTGTGTGCGTGTGTGTCTGTGTGTGTGTGTATACATACCACATCTTCTTTATCCATTCATCTCACAACAGACATTTAAGTTGCTTCTATGTCTTGACTATTGTGAATAATGCTGCAATAAACACAGGACTGCATATGTCTCTTCCATAACCTGTTTTCATTTTCTTTGGAGGTATATATATATGTGTGTGTGTGTGTGTGTGTGTGTGTATGTATGTATGTGTGTATATATATATATATATATATATATATATATACCCAAAAGTGGCATTCCTGGATTGAATGGTGGTTATATATTATAATTTTTGAGGACCTCCATACTGTTCTCCATAGTTGCTGAATCAGTTTAAATTCCCACCAATCGTGCACAAAGTTTGCTATCTCTTGTCTTTTTGATAATAGCCATTCTGACAGGTGTGAGGTGATAGATAACTCATTGTGGTTTTGACCTCATTTTCCTGATGATTAGTGATATTGAGCACTTTTTCATGTCCTTTGGGTCATTTGGATATCTTCTTTGAAAAAATGTCTTTTTAGTTCAAATGCCCGTTTTTTAATTGGATTGAGGATTTTTTTTTTTTGGCAGTTGTTATTTAGTTGAATGAGTTCTTTATAGATTTTTGGATATTAATGCCTTATTAGTTACATTGTTCACAAATATTTTCTCCCATTCTGTAAGTTGCCTTTTCCTTTTGCTGGTTGTCTCTTGTGCTGTGCAGAAGCTATTGGGTTTGATGTAGTCCTACTTGTTGATTTTTTTTTCTCTTTTCTTGCTTGTCCTTTGGTGTCTCATCCAAAAAAATCATTGATAAGACCAATGTTGAGGAGATTCTTCTTATGTTTTCTTCCAGAAGTTTCATATTTTCAGGTTTTACATTTAAGTCTTTAAGCTGTTTTGAGTTTAGTTTTGTATATTTTGTGAGGAAGTAGTCCAGTTTGATTGTTTTGCATGTATCTGTCCAGGTTTCCCAGCACCATTTATTAAAGAGACTGTCTTTTCTCCATTGTATAGTATTGCCTCCTTAGTTGTAGATTAATTAACCATAAGTATGTGGGTTTATTTCTGAGCCTTCTATTCCATTCCATTGATCTATGTGTTGGCTTTAGTGCCAGTACCATGCTGTTTTGATTACTGTAGCTTTGAATGATAGTTTGAAATCAGGGAGCAAGATACCTCCAGCTTTGTTCTTCCTTCTCAAGATTGTTTTGGTTATTCAGAGTCATTTGTGATTCCATGCAGATTTTAAAATTGTTTGTTCTAATTCTGTGAAAAGTGACACTGGTATTTTCATAGGGATTGTATTGAATCTGTAGGTGGCCTTGGGGACTATGGTCATTTTAACATTATTAATTCTCCCAGTCCCTGAGCATGGTATATCTTTCTCTTTGTGTCATCTTCAGCTTCTTTCACCAATGTTTTACAGTTTTCCAGATACAGGTATTTTACTTCCTCGGTTAGATTTATTCCTAGGTATTTCATTCTTTTTGATGCAATTGTAAATGGAATTTTTTTTTAAACTTTCTATTTCTGATAGTTCAAATTAGTGAATAGAAGTGTAACAGATTGCTGTACTTAATTTTGTTTCCTGAAACTTTACTGAATTCATTAGGTCTAATAGATTTTGGTGGCATCTTTAGGATCTTCTGTATATAGTATCATTTCGTCTGCAAACAGGGGCAGTTTTACTTCTTCCCTTCTAATTAGTACTCCTTTTATTTCCTTTTATTGTCTGATTCTTGTGGCCAGGACTTCCAAAACTATGTTGAATATAAGTGGTGAGAGTGGGCATCCTTGGCTTGTTCCTGATCTTAGAGGAAATGCTTTCAGCTTTTCAATGTTGCATATGATATTAGCTGTAGGTCTGTCGTATTTGGACTTTATTATGTTGAAGTATGTTCCCTTGATACCTACTTTTTTGAGATTTCTATCATAAATGAATGTTGAATTTTGTCAGAAGCTTTTTATGTATCCAGGAGATGGTTATATGATTTTTTCTTCACTTTGCTAATGTGGTATATCATGTTGATTAATTTGCAGATATTGAACCATCTGCACCTTTGGAAACCATGGGAACCATCCCATCCTTGGGATAAATCTCACTTGATCGTGGTGTATCATGGTGTACAGTCCTTTTATTGTATTATTGGATTTAGTATGCTAATATTTTGTTAAGATTTTGGCATCTATACTTACTGGTGATGTTGGCCTGTACTTTTGTCTTTTGGGGTGTCTTTGGTTTTGGTATCAAGGTGATGCTGTCCTTGTCAGAATGAGTTTGAAAGCATTCATTCGTCTTCAGGTTTTAGAATAGTTTGAGAAAGATAGGTGTTAACTCTTCTTGGAATATTTGGTGGAATTCTCTTTTGAAGCTCTTTGGTCCTGGACTTTCGTTTATTGGCAGTATTTTTATTACCAGTTCAATTTCATTACTGATAACTGCTCTGTTCATATTTTCTATTTCTTCCTGATTCAGTCTTGGGAGAGTCTACAGTTCTGGGAATTTTTCATTTCTTCTAGGTTGTTCATTTTATTGATGTATAATTGTTCATAGTAGTCTCTTATGATGCTTTGTATTTCTGTCATGTTGATTGTAAATTCTTGTCCTGCTGGTTTCTCATCTTACTTATTTGGGCCCTCTCTTTTTTTTTTTTGATGAGTCTGGTTGAAGGTTTACCAATTTTAGAATTGCTACTTAATAAGTCATGAACAGAATTTTGCATGTCTAGTTTAAAGATGTAGAAAAGGCAAGAAGACAGATGTTACAGTTAATTACTAATTTAGAAAAAGCCTTTCAGTTCCATTGTCCCTCACAAACTTTCAGATGCCATATGCTGTATTTATGTCATTTTCATATTTCCATGTGTATTTTCACACAATAACAGTGTTTGACTCTGTTGATGGTTATAAACCTCTGTGTTATAATTAGTATAAGCTTACTGTCTGTCTTGTTTGCTTAACTTTTAAAGTATTTATTGAAGTTAGCTCAGGATATTTGAGACACTTAATGTCTGTTGTGTATACTGTTATTTATTTTGTTAAGGTTTAAAATTTAGGTTAAATTTTCCAAGCCATAAAAAAATACATGAAAAGCCAGACTTTTCCTAATTCTACCTCCAAACCTTTTTTAAAATAAAAAGCAATAGGTTTATTAATTTTATAAAGTTGTAGTAAATTTTCTTTTTTTTACAGTTTTTTTTTTTGACGTGGGCCAATTATAAAGTCTTTATTGAATTTGTTGCAATATTGCTTCTGTTTTATGTTTTGGTTTTTTGGCCACGAGGCATGTGGGGTCTTAGTTCCCCAACTAGGGATCAAACCCACATCCCCTGCATTGGAAGGTGAAGTCTCAACCACTGGACCATCAGGGATTTACAAAAAATTGTAGTAAATTCTTAAACTTTCAATTCTTTTAGAATCAATGACATTTTAAACATATTAGTTTAATCATACAACTTTTAAAAAATAGCAACTACTCCTTACTCCTGGGGGTGCAGGTGGTGTGGGCAGGAGGGGCTGTCAGTGTCATGATCACTGTCCATCACCCTATCAGGTTGACACTAGGAAATGTTGTAACAGCTGGAGCTTTTGTGAATGGATATCCATTTCCCTTTATCCTGCCACACTGGATGTGAGGAAGTAATAAAGGCAAACAGATTAAAAAAAACCCTATTCTATCTATTAAACAGTATGGTGCATTCTGAAATATTACAGGGACTTGTACCAAGAAAGACAAGACCCATATGCATGAAGCACAGGAATAAGGAGAAGGAAAAATTTTCCGGTACACAGTGAAGAAAACCTAAGACTGAGGGCCGCAAACAGTAAAGGAGCATTTTACCATTTTAACTGAAAACTTTTAATTTAATTTTCCCCATATGATAGGGCCTTGCTTTGCTTGTTGATGAGATAAACTAGTTAACAAAGTTAAAATCGCCCATCTGTGTTAAAGGCAGGCTCTTGGATATTATAGCGTAATGTCCTCCAGGAGAAGTTAGAAATAAAATGAAACAAATTTAAACAATTAAAAAACATGTACTCAATCTAAAAAAGAGGGGATATATGTATATGTATAACTAATTTACTTTTCTGTACACCTGATACTAACACAGCATTAAAAATCAACTATACTCGAATAAAAATTTTTTAAAAACCCACAAAATAAAGAACAATTTACTCTGAGACATTGTCCTACCACAAGTATGTCTAAGACTTGTCTCCAGCTCTTTGGAACTGGATTTTTCTTTTTTCTTTTTGCGGTACGCGGGCCTCTCACTGCTGTGGCCCCTCCCGTTGCGGAGCACAGGCTCCGGACGCGCAGGTTCAGCGGCCATGGCTCACGGGCCCAGCCGCTCCGCGGGGCACGAACCCGCGTCCCCTGCATCGGCAGGCGGACTCTCAACCACTGCGCCACCAGGGAAGCCCCGGAACTGGATTTTAATAGTTTGACTTGAAATTGATGCATCTTCTTTTTGAAGAGGATTAGCATGGACCAGTGGAGGCTTGCGACCCCTTCAGAAACCTCTAGACTGGAAGGTGGTTCAGACGCTGTGGTTTGCACCCCCAGACCCAAGACCTCCTGCTGTGCACTCTCTTTGCTAACAGCTGGGAGGGAGCAGGACGGGACAGCCCACCTCCCCCTCGGACCCCGGGGTGCTCCCCTGTGGACTCACCTGTGACACCGCATCCGAATGGGTCAGCTCTCTGTCTGCATCGGCAGCATCCGGCAGGAGAGTCAGAGTCTGCCCTCTGCCTTGAGGGGAGTGATTTTCTTGGAATCCCTCCCCCACCTAACCCGAAGGGAAGAAGAGCACCTGCCCTGCTCCCCGCTGAAGAAGAAAAGCATCACTTCCCACGGGACTGCACACTTCATGCTCGTCCACCAGGCTGCCCACACCCGCCCCTCCTCCTCACTGCCCGGGAGAGGGCCGGTGAGCTCCGGCACCAGGGGGACAGGGACCAGCTCCAGATGGTAGCAGCGAAACTCTCTGAAGTTCAGTACCTTGCCTTTAGCCTCAGTTCCCAGAAAATGTGTGCAATTCCTATCAACAGCCTATTACAAAGATAAATAAGTACGCTTGTCAGAAACAGCACTCTGGCTGCAGGGTGGAAAATTGTGTGTCAGGGAGTGAGCCTAGACATTACCGTGCTGAGTATTTTCATCAGTTACTTGAGGGGAGGTGTGATCGTGTTAAACATATCAATATTGGAAATAATACACACATCAAATAAACAGATATGTTTCTGCTAGTCTGAATAGGTCAATGGCTCAAAAGCAGTTACATGCAAAATTATTAACTCAAAATGTAGTGGTTCTTGTATTTTGTTCCTGAAAGTGATGAGTAAACAAATACGGGAAGGTTATGTGTTACTAGCCCTGATGAAGGAGACCGTCCAGAGATTTCCTCAGCAGAGACTGCCTTGGCTCCTAGCACAGAGTTTCGAGGGGGTGTGTTTACCAGACCGAGTTTCTCGGTGTTCACTTGCACCCCTACTTCTCGGCATCGTGTCCATCACAAAGTTACTTGTCGGAAAGTTGTTGAAGTGACAGAAGCTTACTGACTGGACAGTGGGATCCGTGGGCACAGTGTCTGCACAGAGAGAGTGGTACCCAGAGGCTGCCCTTGGGGGCCAGGCCCCTCCTGTGTCCTAGCGCACATAGAGCTCGCGCACACCTCCTAATGGGGTTTTCAAGAGTGGCCTGAGGTCACGGCCGAGGGCCTGCAATGATGATGGCACTCAGGAATGTATCATGTGAGGAGCAGACAGAAAAAATGGTGGAGGCGGTGGTGAAGTGATGCCGGGATGGGGATGCTGAGGAGATTGAAGCTGGGCTGCCTCGTCGTGCTGGATGCCCTCGGGGACCCTTCTCCTCTGACCCGGACATTTTGTAGGAGGTAATTCAGTAGGACACCACACACACAAAGGTCACAATCCCTCACATCGCTGTCCTCGTTTCACCTGTCAGACGCTGTACTCAGTGGTGTAGTATTAACTCATTTAATTCTTAGAACAGCCTGTGAGATGAGTGTTACTAGTTTCATCCCCATTGCACAGATGTTGGAACTGAGGTGCAGGATGTTCGGCCCCCAATCCATAGCTAGGAGTTGGCAAAGCAGGATTCACACGTCATGGCTCAGCAGCAGGTGCAGGAACTCATAATCACTACAGTCTTGTCAGGATTCCCTTAGAAGGAAGCCATAGTGTAGAGCTCTCTCCAGCTGTCTCCTTCTCCCTCTTCGCTACTCTCACCCCAAACACCTGGCAGGTAGGGCTTCTCCTGAGAAGCACACGTCACATTTCACTAACCGACTCCTTACTTCCTAGTGTTGGCTCCTCTGGCACCCAGCTTTGCAGGTGAAATTTACCAAGTGAGTGGGAATTTGTGCTTTTTAGAAACCCGTCAATATTTTATAAAGGATTTGGAGAAGAAACACCAATTCTAGATTCAAACTGGAGAGATGGGGGCGGGAAATGAATGAATCACAGACAGAAAAGAATGAAAGTTCTTAAGGTCAGAGCAATTCTAGATAATGGAACATAACAATAAAGAAGATTTATTTCATACAATCCATTGCCTTTCTGGAACACTGGAGGGGAGGGACTTAACATTAGGAATTCTTTAAAACGAATCTATTCCAAAGGATATCATTATTTCGAGACAGTTGCTAAACATTGTTTTTATTAGTGCTTCAAGCCGAACAATTTTATGATTTGTGGAAATATCATATACTGTTTATTAGAGTCAAGGAAGGTATTCTGGGCACTCCAGGGATGTTATCACATAACTGCTCCGATGAATGGCAGGACGGGGTCAGGAAAGGCAGTTCGTGTTGTAAGAAATAGGTAATGACTGGTGTTATTGAAAACCCTTTAATGGAGCCTATAAGGAAAGGGATTTCCTGAAATGCCCTTATCAAGATGAATAATATGGTGAATCAAATTAGCCTGGGTTAATTTGCATTTGCAGAGGTGGTTTCTGATGTGTATCTGATGCATTTATGAAAACAGAAAGCTGACCCTGAAGAAAGCCTTTAGATGTATTTTATGAGGGAGACCGTGTAAGGAAGAGTCAAGACCACCTTAAAGCTGTGCTGTAAAATTGTGCCTCACGTGGGATGGGAGCGACTTGCGGGGCAGAGATGCTCGCTCATGCAGCCCGTGAGCGCATTCGAGGTCCACGAACACCTTTCCGTTTGGGTGAGACCTGGACCTGTCCTCCAACATCAGAGTCTGGTAGGCAGGGTTGAAATGATTATTTGTCAAAGGATGTACAATAAACAACACTTTGCATAAATATGCCAATTTTAGGAATCAAACTTCAATATATGGAAGTCTGGGTTATATGCAAGTCAAGTGTTGCAAAGTCAGGGACATTTCCCTGAAGGTGTCAATGGTAAATACAGTAAGAGGTTTTGCTTTCAAAGTGTATTTCTTTTGGCTTTTAATGTCTTAAAATGTCTGTTAGTCTTAACGTATTCCTAAGTGGTACATTTGAACACTTTTTCTTCCAGTTGTTCAGTATTCCTTGAGATTTGTCGTCTTAAGTCATTTCCATCAGTCTCGGGCTCTTAATCACCCCTTTGCTTTACTTTCTCCCATAAAGTGAGCACCCTGCAGGCAGAAGGGTGCAATGAATAGATTCCAGCGCATTGTGAGATGACTACACTGCGCTTAACTTTCTGGAACCGGTCGAGGTAACCCTGGACGTTCCCACTTTTTCTCACTTATCTCAACAGAAGTACCTGCACTGTAGACTCTGCTCTCTTTTTCTCAACCTGCAGTGAAAACGTTTGCTTTTGTAGACATTTTAAAGGTCACGTCCTTCATAGCATTAAAGAAAGGCATCTTTCACAGATACTGTGTCCCAACATCCAACTGCAGAGACCCACGCCCCCCCCAGCATGGGACTGTGTACTGGGACCTTTGGGAGCTTTTGTTAGTTAGCCCCCATCATCACACACTCAAAGTGCTGGACCAGAGAAGCGCTGCGGACGGTTTTGCCCGTCTGTGGCTGTGTGTGCAGTTGTGGGAAACATGGGCTTCCTTGCCCCTAGGAGTAAACCCGCTTCAGTTCCTTTCACTGCTGTACATTTTGATCAGAGGTTTATGTGAGGAGGTGTTTTCTCTATAGCTTTGATTCAGGGAAATGAGCTTGGTAAGAAAAGGAGTTAAAGGAAGCAGCCTTACAACATGTGGAAACACACAGAGAAACACAGTGACTGATGGGTGAACATTACACCTGGATGAATATCTTAACTACAAACCTATCGCAGGCTTGGGAAGGGCAAAGGGGAGCCGGCGCTGGTCTGATTGGCCAACTTAATTAATAATGAACTGATTTTCTTAGGGGATGTGATTTATGTATTAAACATTGCCCCGTCCTTGGGGACAAAGTATTATTTTCATTATGGAAATCTTACAGTCATGGACTGAGCTAGATATGAGAGATCAAACTACCTTCAAGGCTCCTATACTAATTATTGGTGTGTGGATTCACGCCTCATGACCTATAGTCAGGTCAGGGCCACCCAGGCTCAGAAAGAAGAGGAAGAGGTCAAATCCAGATGTTAAATATTATTCTTCCCCTACAGTGACCCCTGTTCTCCGCCCTAACTTAAAAGGAATAGAACCTGCACAGACATGTTAAACACACACACACAATTCAATAAAATGTGCACGTTTATCTATTCTGTCCATTGCTTCCCAAGTGAGAAAAATATGCCACGGATTGTGGTTTCCTAAAAGCCCCAGATGTTACATGAATAAGCAGAGTAGCTTTTGTTTTTCATGGAAAATTAACACTTGTCTTGTAAGAAGGTTCTAGAAATGGTAAGGGTTTTGTGAAAATAAACTTTATCTTATAGCTGAAATTTCAAATCATAGGTTAAAAAAAGTTTCCTCTAACGTCAGTTAAGAGCTCAGCAGTGAGAGGATTTATCTGGTTAAAAAAAAAAAAAAAAAAGAACTCACAAGAACAGCTTAGAAAGTTATAATCAATTCTTAACGGTTCAGATTGGTGTTAGGAGACCCATGACATAAACTATTATAAACCTGAGGTCATTGCCTGGGCATATCAAGCAGTGGTTCATAGAATTTCTTAACATTTCCATTTAAATGCTGGGTAAGCTATGTTACTTGATAATATAGAAATTAACCCGTGGATAATGTTGAAATGTCCCTTGGAAATTTTTTCAGATACTGCGAAGTGCAGCTATTGTGTCATAAAATGTAAACGGATAATGTATACTCAGCACCATTAAAACCAAGTTAGCCCATTAAAAATGAAGTGTTCTTTACAGGAAAAGATAGATATTTTCACGTGAGAAAGTATTTTATGAGTATACTTACAAGGAACCGTAACGTTGAAAACTTGTCTTTCTTTAATTCTCCTTAATTAAAGTAGGAAAGTGCCAATAATTTCTTCCTACGAACTTCATTTGTGATTGGAAACCTCCCAGTGAAACTGGGGCAGGGAGAATTAAAATATACTTTTGTTCAGTTACGTTAATTCTTGTCTAGAGAACTTGGTATTGACTGAATTATGAAATTGGGGCGTCCTTTGCTCTCGGTTTACTGGTGTCTCTAATGGGATGAGCAGAGAAGGAAAACATACGGAGATTCGGGAGAGACCGTGACCCAGGATTAGAAGATTGAGTGTTGTCATTATTGTTACCCCTGCATATATCTGCTGGTCCTGCCGCTTTTTCTCAAACGTGATCTCATTTCCCTGCCGCTCTTCTTACCCTGTGAGATTCCTGGGCTCTTGCTTCTTGGTTCATTTTATCCTGATGAAACCCTTGGTAAAAGCCTCACGCCTTCCCTGGACCCTCCCCGAGCCTCCGCGCTCCCGTCGGCAGCCTAATCCTCCGTCTCCAGGGAGCAGGGGACTCTGCCCTTTGTCCTCCTCCGGCTCTCGGTGAGCCTGTGCGCCTGCCTTCCTGGGTCCTGACCGCGCGCCTCTTCCTCTCTCCATCCTTGGGTCCAGCGTGCGGATGAGGTGACAGCCGTGTTGCCCCCCAAGCCTCCCATTCAGGCCCTCAGCTCCCAGGACGGCCACCTGCTGACCACGCAGCCCCGAGGTCCTCCCAGGAATTTCTCTCCACGGAAGGAAACCCTCATCCAGGGACCCGCCCTCCTCTAAGGCCGTCCACCCCCATGACTGTCCATGCACAGAAGCAAAAACTCAAGACTGTTGCCGAAATTCGGCCTTTGTACACCAGTGCTGGATTAAATCTTGAAGACAGAGTTTTGGGTGAAGTAGAAAGAAAAAGCTTTCTTGCTTTGCCGGGCAGAGGGGGCCACAGCAGGCTAATGCCCTCAAGACTGTGTGTTCCGTTCTGGAGCGGGTAGTGATGGGTCTTAACAGTGTTCAAGGAGCAGGGCGTGGTCAGCTGGTGGACACTCTTCTGATTGGCTGGTGGGGAGGTAAGTGGGGGTCAGCATCATCAACCTTCTGGTTCCAGCTGGTCTGGGGTCTACAGTGCTTGTGGGCAGCATGCCGTTAACTTCTCCCAGCTGGTAGGGGCTTCAGTATCTGCAAAACAGCTCAAAGGCCATGGCTCAGAATATTATCTACAGCCCTCGAGGAGGAGCCAAAGGTCCTTGGCTATGTTCAGTGGCTTAACTATTATTATTCTGTTTTGCTTGACTGTTTTCCTTTCTTTCTGCATTTTCTCACTTCTCTGATTAAATGTATTCTTTGACTAAAGTTTTTCTACAGACAAACGGCAGGCGGAGGACATGGGTGAGGGTCTATTCTGGGAAGGCCCCGTAGGGTCCTGCTCGGTTATAAGCCCTGACCTCAATTGAGGACAACTCTGCACGGTCGCTTTAGCTCCAGGGCTGCACACAGAACCTTCCAGTTCCCTCTCCTGCAGCTGGATCTTAGCTGTCTCCCCTCCCTCTTCTGCTGGTCCCCCCAGAGCCCCTCAGAGGTGCTGTTCTGGGACCACCCAGCACACTTGGAGCAGACAGACATCTGTCTCCCAGGGAACCCAACCTAAGAGGGTCAGTGCCACCAGGAATGACATCTAAGTTATGTCTAGAACACTGCTTCCTTCTACGAGAAAGAAAATAGTCAGTGAACAAAAGAAAACTTTTCTTTCCGTTTCTAAGTGCATTTATTGTGTCATTCTTCAATCCGTCTGAATTTATTTCCATGGATCCATATACTGGCATCATTTATTGGATAATGTATAGTTGACCAACTTAGTGAAAATGCAAGTTTTATCCTATACAAATGCCTCATTGAGCCCTCTTGCTTGAATTTCTCTTCTCTTCAATTTATTTTATTCCAGTTGGTTCTCTGCAAGAACTTACAACATGGGCTTCATTAAATTAAAAAATAACTAGAATTCTTATGGAGATTATATTAAATTCAGAAAAGATCATAGGGAGAATACACAACTTTATATATTTCAGCCTTCCTGTCCATATCCTGAGGGAGCATCACTAATGTTATTTGATAAATTTTTATATTTTAAATATTCTTACACTTTTGTTGGAAGATTTAAAATTTTCTTTTGTTAAAAATGAGAGGGACTTCCCTGGTGGTCCAGTGGTTAGGACTTGGCACTTTCACTGCCGAGGGCCCGGGTTCAATCCCTCCTCGGAGAACTAAAATCCCTCAAGACACACAGCCAAAAAAAAAGAGAGAGAAAATGAGTGCACATCCAGGACCTCTTAGTTCCCTGCTGCTTCTAGTTCTATTAATATTCAGAGCATAAAAGCTCTGGTCGAGTTTATAACATTTACATTCTGTTCCTTGAGCACAACGAGAGAAGAGCCAGCCTCGGTTTTTCTGCCATATTCACGCCCACAGGTGCCTTCACTGGCTCAAGTTCATCTTCTAGTGACTTTAGGAAGAACTCATTGAAGCCGATGCTTGAAAATTTTTCCTGGTGCCTTTCTACTCAAATGCCAGAGTGGCTGATGATGACATTCTTGGTTATCACTTCTTGAGAAGTTTACAGACATTCTTACGATGACTTCTAACATTTAACGTTGCTGGGAGGCCTGAGGGCCCACCAGGAACTTTTCTCCTCATGTGTAACGTGTTCTTTCCACCGGCTGAACCAGAGATTCTTTATTTAGCTCTCAAGTCCTCTTTCTCAGATACAAGTTCACACTTTAGTCTTTAGATTCGAGGTGTGTGCTCTTCACAGTTTCCATGGTGTTATGATTTTTCACATTTTGCTTCTGGACCCTGTCATCTCGTGTTTTTTCTTTCCTGTTGTCTCTTCCTTGAGCTCACAATCTGCCTAATGCTGCTTCGTGCTCACTTTTATACAGGTGACGGCTTTCATTTCATGGTGAAATATACGGTCAAACATTTTCACCTGCTCCAAAGTAACAATTTCTGAAGATGTTTTTCCCGCTTCTGCTTGTTTTTTCCCTTCTCTCTCCATCGTCTCTGTGATCCTTGTTTTCCGTGCAGTTGCCTTTTGAATCCAGCTCATATATACCCGCGTGTATTCTTCCTCAACTTGCTGCTCTCAGCGTTAGAGCCATTGATAGCGGTCCAAGGGAATAAAGGACAGAAAGAAATCTGACTTGTTTGAAATACATCCACCCCAAATCCATGTGTTGAATCCTAACCCCCTCGGAGGTGATGGTATTAGGAGGTGGAGCCTTTGGGGTGATTGAGTCCTGAGACGATGGGGTTAGTGCCCTCCTAAAAGAAGCTCCAGGAAGACCCTTCGCCCCTTCCTGCTCTGAGCCGGGAGCAGGGACCCCATTCCACCCTGGTCCTGGGCCTCCAGCCCTCAGCACTGTGGGGAATCCATCTCCCATCCCCTGACCTGTCACCAGTGTGTTCCGTTGGCTTAACTTGCTGGAACAGAACCTCAGCAGGAGGGTTGGAGCTGACATCTCCCTCCAGCGTGGAGCAGGCTGAAGGACCAGCCCTGGGCGGATTGGAGCCAAGACTCGCTCTCCGCTCCTGCCAAGCCTGGCTCTCTTCATCACCTCCCCCTGGGCGAGGCTCAAAGAACCGCATTCCTTGTGCTTTCAAGTGGAAATGCATTTGGCTAAACCGAGATGAGGCTCTTGGGTTGTAGGGATGAGGGATGGAAATGACTTTGATGAAATTTTAGTAAAGAAAGGATACGACTTGGAGCCACGAGTAACGTATGTACCTCCGCACAGAGGACTTGAGAGGGACCTCCGGGCGTGTCCAGTGCAGGCCCTGAAACTAGAAACTGCTCCCGACGGGTCCACCTCCGCTTGCCTCTTCCTGTTCAACAAGGCAGGTATTTCTAGTCCTTCCCACTCAGGCCTGGGCCCCCGTTCCCCCTCGGGTCACTGTCTCTAAGAAGAAGGAACAGGATGCCAGGGAGACGCATCTCAGATGCTCGCAGGAGTTGGAGACGCAGAGCCAGGGAAGCTCTCCTGGGAGGAGGGATGGAGAGCCCCAGCTCCCAGGGAACAGGGAGGAAGCCTCTCTGTGCCATCTGTCTTCGGGACCAGAGCCACCCACGTGCCACCCTGCGTGGAAGCAGCCTGCGTTTACTTCGTTCATGTCCTTCATCTCCTGTGGAAAGGGCCCCAGCAACAGCCAGACGTGTGGAAGGAACCAAGGCACTTTGCTGGGAACCTGCTTTGAAGAGCTTGGGGTCTGAAGTCAAGCGCATGTGTTTGAATTTATGTTCTAATACTTTTCTGCAAGTTCAAGTACCTGAGCCTCAGAATTCTCATCTGAAAACTGGAATAATGATCGGAAGGAGAGTGTAGGGTTCATTTGAGGATAAAATCAGATTAGTAGGTGGGATAGTGAACACAGAGCACTTACCTGGTATTAGTAGGCTCATGACTATATATATATTTTAAATTTTTATTGGAGTGTAGTTGATTTACAATGTTGTGTTAGTTTCAGGTGTACAGCAAAGCGGTTCAGTTATACATCTACATATATCCAGTCATTTTAAGATTCTTTTCCCATATTGGTCATTACAGTGTATGGAGTAAAATTCCCTGTGCTAGACAGTAGGTCCTTATTAGTTATCTATTTCATATACAGTAATGTGTATATGTCAGTCCCAATCTCCCAGTTTATCCCTCCCCTCCCCTTTCCCCCTTGGTAACCATAAGTTTGTTTTCTACATCCTTGACTCTATTTCTGTTTTGTAAATAAGTTCATTTATACCTTTTTTTTTTAGATTCAACATATAAGAAATACCATATGATATTTGTCTTTGTCTGATTTACTCAGTATGCCAATCTCTAGGTCCATTCATGTTGCTGCAAATGGCATTATTTCATTCATTTTTATGGCTGAGTAATATTCCATTGTATATATGTACCACATCTTCTTTATCCATTCCTCTGTCGATGGACATTAAGGTTGTTTCCATGTCTTAGCTATTGTAAATAGTGCTGCAATGAACATTGGGGTGCATGTATCTTTTCAAATCATGGTTTTCTCTGGATATATGCCCAGGAGTAGGATTGCTGGATCATATGGTAACTCTATTTTGGTTTTTTGAGGAACCTCCATACTGTTCTCCACAGTGGCTGCACCAATTTACATTCCCACAAACAGTGTAGGAGGGTTCCCTTTTCTCCATTCCCTCTCCAGCATTTATTGTTTGTAGATTTTTTGATGATGGCCATTCTGACGTGTGTGAGGTGATACCTCACTGTAGTTTTGATTTGCATTTCTCTAATAGTTAGTGATGTTGAGCATCTTTTCATTTGCTTTTTGGCTATCTGTATGTCTTCTTTGGAAAAATGTCTGTTTAGATCTCCTGCCTATTTTTCAGTTGGGTTGTTTGGTTTTTCGATATTGAGCTGCATGAGCTGTTTGTATATTTTGGAGATTAATCCCTTGTAGGTTGCTTTGTTTGCAAATATTTTCTCCTATTCTGTGGGTTGTCTTTTTGTTTTGTTTATGGTTTCCTTTGCTGTGCAAAAGATTTTAAGTTTAATTAGGTCCCATTTGTTTATTTTTGATTTTATTTTTATTCTAGGAGGTGGATCAAAAAAGGTGTTGTTGCGATTTATGTCAGAGAGTGTTCTGCCTATGTTTTCCTCTAAGAGTTTCATAGTAGCCAGTCTTACATTTAGGTCTTTAATCCACTTTGTGCTTATTTATGTGTATAGTGTTAGAGCGTGTTCTAATTTCATTCTTTTACATGTAACTCTCCAGTTTTCCCAGCACCACTTACTGAAGTGACTATCTTTTCTCCATTGTATATCCTTGCCTCCCTTGTCAGAGATTAATTGACCATAGGTGCGTGGATTTATCTCTGGAGTTTCTGTCCTATTCCATTGATCTATATATATTTTGTGTGTGCCAGTACCATACTGTTTTATTACTGTAGCTTTGTAGTGTAGTCTGAAGTCAGGGAGCCTGATTCCTCCAGCTCTGTTTTTCTTTCTCAAGATTACTTTGGCTATTTGGGGTCTTTTGTATTTCCATACAAACTGTAAAATTTTTTTGTTCTAATTTTGTGAAAATGTCATTGGTAATTTGATAGGAATTGCACTGAATCTGTAGATTGCTTTGGGTAGTATAGTAATTTTGACAATATTGATTCTTCCAATCCAAGAACACAGTATACCTCTCCCTCTGTTTGTGTCATCTTTGATTTCTTTCCTCAGGGTCTTATAGTTTTCTGCGTGCAGGTCTTTTGCCTCCTTCGGTAGGTTTATTCCCAGGTATTTTATTCACTACTATAATTTTGCTGGGACCTGAGGACTTGTTGGGCATATGTGTGCACACTGACCAGACGGCCTTGACCTTGGCCTAGGTAAATTCTAGCCAGGCTCCTTCCTGACTCAAGACCCTGACCTCCATTGGCTTAGAGCAGGGGTCACCAACTCCGAGGCCAAGGACCAGTACCAGTCTGTGGCCTATTAGGAACGGGGCCGCACAGCAGGAGGTGAGTGGCGGGCCAGCAAGAGAAGCTCTGTCTGTATTTACAGCCACTCCCCATCACTTACATTACCGCCTGAGCTCCGCCTCCTGTCAGATCAGCGGCGGCATTAGATTCTCACAGGAGCGTGAACCCTACTGTGAACCACGCATGCGGGGCATGTAGGTTGCGTGCTCCTTATGAGAATCTAATGCCTGGTGATCTGAGGTGGAGCCGAGGCGGTGACGCTAGTGCTGGGGAGCGGCTGCAAATACAGATGATCCTTAGCAGAGAGGTGTGACGGCACAGAGACCATCATAAATCAGTTGCTTGCAGACTCAGGTCAAAACCTTCTCAGTGAGTGGCAAGTGACAAGCTGCATCTGGTGGCAGGCTTTAAGTCAGAATCTGACATATATTTTAGTCCGTGCGTGGCCTGCCCATTATTTTATTTACCACTTCCATCCATGCCTCTTTCCTGCACTGTGCACTTTTCACAGTCACAGTCCTAGTAAGCCCACAAGCTAACCCTAGTCAAAATGAGTAAAAAACAAATGTCGCTGGAGAGCTTCGTTGCAAAGGGGGAAAGACCCAACGATGAGACAGCAGAAGACTCTAAGACTGCCAACAAAAAGCAAGCTGCATTGAAAAGAAAATACCAAGAGCCCTACTTACATTATGGGTTCATCGCAACAGGTGATTCACATTCTCCAAGCCCGCTTTGTGTAATATACGATGACTGGCTATCCAAGGAAGCGATGAAACCTTCAAAACTGCTTCACCACATGGAGACCGAGCACCCTGCATTAAAAGACAAGGCTTTGGAGTTTTTCAAAAGAAGAAACCATGAACACGAAGAACAGAAGCAATTACTGAAGGCCACCACTTCCTCACATGTGTTTGCACTGAGACCATCATTCTGAGTGGCTAACCGCATTGCTAAACCTAAGAAGCCCTTTACTGTTGGTGAAGAGTCGATCCTGCCTGCTGCTAAGGACATTTGTCGTGAACTTTTAGGAGAGGCTGCAGTTCAAAAGGTGGCACGTGTTCCTCTTTCGGCTAGCACCGTAACTAGACGAATTGATGAAATAGCAGAGGATGTTGAGGCACAATTGTTAGAGAGGGTCAGTGAGTCACCGTGGTATGCAATCCAGGTTGACGAGTCTACCAGTGTTGACAACAAGGCAACAATGCTTGTTTTTGTGTGATATATTTTTCAGGAGGATGTGCCTGAGGATGTGTTATGTGCGCTTTTGTTGCCAAACAACACCACAGCACAGCTGCAGAGCTAGTCAAGTCTTTGAATGATTACATATCAGGAAAACTGAATGGGTCATTTTGTGTCGGTATATGAATGGACAGAGCGGCTGCCATGACTGGATGGCTTTCTGGTTTCACTACTCGGGTCAAAGAGGTCACTTCTGAATGTGAGTCCACACACTGTGTCATCGTAGAGAAATGCCAGCTAGCTGAAAAATGTCACCTTAATTTAACAACGTTTTGCAGGATGTGATTAAAAATATCAACCACGTTAGAGTACACGCCCTTAACTCACGTCTGTTCACGCAGCTCTGTGAGGAGATGAACACACAGCACCCACGTCTTCTCTTATACACAGAAGTGAGATGGTTTCTAAAGGTAGATCACTGGCCAGAGTATCTGAGTTACGAGAGCTGCTCCAGAGATTTCTTTTAGAACAGTCGCCACTGGCAGCACATTTCAGTGACACAGAATGGGTCGCAAAACTTGCTTACTCGTGTGACATATTCCACCTGCTCAACGACATCAATCTGTCACTTCAGGAGAGAATGACAGCTGTGTTCAAGTCCACAGATAAAGTGGCTGCATTCAAAGCCGAACTGGAATTATGGGGGCGGCGAGTAAACATTGGGATTTTTGACATGTTTCAAACATTAGCGGAGATTTTGAAAGACACTGAGCCAGGGCCTTCTTTCTCCCACCTGGTGAATGGTCACCTATCTCAGCCTTCAAAAGAGTTTGAGCATTACCTCCCAACCACAAAAGACCCCTGAACTGGGAAGGAATGGGTCCGCGACCCATTTGTGAATGAGCCAGGTCAATCAACTTTGTGCTAGAAGAGGATCAACTGCTTGAGATCTCAAGTGACGGTGGCCTTAAAAGTATGTTTGAGACAACGTCAAATCTCCGTATGTTCTGGATTAAAGTCAAGGTGGGGTATCCTGAGATCGCCACAAAAGCACTGAAAAGCCTGCTTCCATTTCCAGCGTCCTATCCTTGAGAAGCGGGGTTTTCTGCAGCGATGGCACCCAAAACGAGATCACCGAGTAGAGTAGACATAGCAACACACTTCTGGTGCCACTGTCTCTCAGCAGCCCAAGGGGGGACCGTCTAGTTGCAGGAAGACAAGCTCAGGGCTCCCACTGATTCTGCCTTATAGTGAGTTGTATAAGTATTTCATTATGTATTACAATGCAGTAATAACAGAAATAAAGTACACAATAAATGTAATGTGCTTGAATCATCCCGAAACCATGTCCCTGCTTCTGGTCCGTGGAAAAATTGTCTTCCACAAAACCGGTCCCTGGTATCAAAAAGGTTGGGGACTGCTGGCTTAGAGCATTTAATTTAGAAAACTTTCCACATCTTTCCCTGCCCTTGGAGATGTTAATCTTTGGAAAAGCCTCTGGCCAGTTTTACAACCCAGGATTGTCTTTCTCAAGACAATGGTCCCGACTGACCAAACCTTTCAAATGAGATCAAACAGGATGATAACCCCCTGGACTCTGGGGCTGGGAGGAGCCTGACTCCTGTGGGTCCCTTGCTGCAGGATGTAAGAGGCTTCCTTTCCTGAAGGTAAGAGACAGTTTAATTTGCCTTTGGGAAGCACCACTGAGGAAATGCACGTGACCTAGCATCTTGCCAGTCCACCTCTGCACACCTTGCCTGCCCTTCGTTTCAGTGGAGTTAACCTCAGACGGAGTCTGGCTCCTCTCACCTGTGTAACGGCCCTGGATGAAGTCTTCCTTGCCTGTTCAGCTGTGTCTGGGGAAATTTTTGCTTTGACAGTGCTATGAGTTCAACAAGTATTCTTAGACATAGTCTTTATTGAACCTTACGGTCAATAAGAAGGCTTAGCACCTTCGTCATGCAACAAAACTGTATTTGCATATAAGCAATTTTGCACTGATGCAGAGCCACAGAAGTTGAAGAATAATAGTGTAATTTTAAAAATATTTCACTTCAGGGCTTCCCTGGTGGTGCAGTGGTTGAGTCTGCCTGCCGATGCAGGGGACACGGGTTCGTGCCCCCATCCGGGAGGATCCCACATGCCGCGGGGCGGCTGGGCCAGTGAGCCATGGCCGCTGAGCCTGCGCGTCCGGACCCTGTGCTCCGCAGTGGGAGAGGCCACAGCAGTGAGAGACCCGCGTACCAGAAAAAAAAAAAAATATATATATATATTTCACTTCAGAATGTAGTCTGAAATTAGTGTACTTTTATGATCTGAATGTTTTAGTGATTTTTATCCAAGCAAATAAGCCAATTTATAAAACATTGATTTAAGAGTCACATTGTTTTTCCAGTTTGTTTTCCCTAAGTGAATCCACAGGTCTTTATCGCCATCTGAACACATGTTCCCGGTTTTCTTCATTTATGCTCTCCTCAGAGGAATTCATTATAAAGATAAAATTAAGTGCCAACTTAAAGAAATGCACTGGTTTTGGACATTTAGTTTTCATATGATTTCTGTGTTTTAGAAGGTAAATATTTTGATTTAAAAGACTCCTGCCAAACTGTTGGACCCCTGTAATTTGACATCTATGGAGAATATGCATAAGTAAGAGTTAATTTTTTCAGTAGATGTATCTCTACTCTTTAATCAGCTTAAATATTAATATTTGAAAGCCAACTTCCCTCATATATCGTGACTGTCTTATAGAATGATACCCTGTTAAACAGAGTTACAAATTAATTTGATAACTAAATTATGGAAGAGGACATTTGAAGAATCTTTATGGAGAAATTATGTAGAGGGTCCTAGTATGTAACGTTAATGGTTTTTCCTTTGCCTCTAGAGCCAGTTTTTCATGACATTGAGGGGAGAATATTTTACAGCTCTTCCTAGATCAAACCTGGGTCCATTTTTTTTTTCAGTTCTCCATCTATTTTATTTTATTATTTTTTAACATCTTTATTGGAGTATAATTGCTTTACAATGGTGTGTTAGTTTCTGCTTTATAACAAAGTGAATCAGTTATACATATACATATATCCCCATATCTCTTCCCTCTTGCATCTCCCTCCCTCCCACCCTCCCTATCCCACCCCTCTAGGTGGTCACAAAGCACCGAGCTGATCTCCCTGTGCTATGCAGCTGCTTCCCACTAGCTATCTATTTTACATTTGGTAGTGTATATATGTCTATGCCACTCTCTCACTTCGACCCAGCTTACCCTTCCCCCTCCCCGTTTCCTCAAGTCTATTCTCTACGTCTGCATCTTTATTCTTGTCCTACCCCTAGGTTCATCAGAACCATATTGTTTTAGATTCCATATATATGTGTTAGCGTATGGTATTTGTTTTTTTCTTTCTGACTTACTTGACTCTGTATGGCAGACTCTAGGTCGATCCACCTCACTACAAATAACTCATTTTTGTTTCTTTTTATGGCTGAGTAATATTCCATTGTATATATGTGCCACATCTTCTTTATCCATTCAACTGATGATGGACACTTAGGTTGCTTCCATGTCCTGGCTATTTTAAATAGAGCCGCAATGAACATTGTGGTACGTGACTCTTTTTGAATTATGGTTTTCTCAGGGTATATGCCCAGTAGTGGGATTGCTGGGTCATATGGTAGTTCTATTTTTAGCTTTTTAAGGAACCTCCATACTATTCTCCATAGTGGCTGTAGCAATTTACATTCCTACCAACAGTGCAAGAGGGTTCTGTTTTCTCCACACCCTCTCCAGTATTTATTATTTCTAGATTTTTTGATGATGGCCATTCTGCCCAGTGTGAGGTGATACCTCATTGAGGTTTTGATTTGCATTTCTCTGATTAGTGATGTTGAGCATCCTTTCATGTGTTTCTTGGCAATCTGTATATCTTCTTTGGAGAAATGTCTATTTAGGTCTTCTGCCCATTTTTGGATTAGGTTGTTTGTTTTTTTGATACTGAGTTGCATGAACTTCCTTTATATTTTGGAGATTGATCCTTTGTCAGTTGCTTCATTTGCAAATATTTTCTCCCATTCTGAGGGTTGTCTTTTCGTCTTGTTTATGTTTTCCTTTGCTGTGCAAAAGCTTTTAAGTTTCATTAAGTCCCATTTGTTTATTTTTGTTTTTATTTCCATTCCTCTAGGAGGTGGGTCAAAAAGAGTCTTGCTGTGATATATGTCACAGAGTGTTCTTCCTATGTTTTCCTCTAAGAGTTTTATAGTGTCTGGCCTTACATTTAGATCTTTAATCCATTTTGAGTTTATTTTTTGTGTATGGTGTTAGAAAGTGTTCTAATTTCATTCTTTTACATGTAGCTGTCCTGTTTTCCCAGCACCACTTATTGAAGAGGCTGTCTTTTCTCCATTGTATATTCTTGCCTCCTTTGTCAAAGATAAGGAGTCCGTGTGCTTTTAAAGCTTTTATTTCTCGAGTCATTCTCAGCTCAGTAAATACCCATCTGCTGTTTCCTGTCCCCTCATATCACTGAAACAAGAAGGAATTGATGCCGTTATTTTAGCATTTTAACAAAATTACCACTGAACCTCTTCTTCTCTTGCCTAATTATCGTATAGTCTATTTTAACAAAGAAAGAGAAAATATATAAAAGTGAGAGGGTAATCATATCCCTTTATTACAAGGCTAATGCTAATATTCACAGAGATATTCTTTTCATAGTAAAGACCAAAATTGCCTCATCATATTCAAGACAACACAATAATAGACACCATCTAGGTAATTTTTTCTTGAATATATTGAAATTTCAGAGAACATATAAATTCAAATATTCTATGGAGTATTCTAGTAATGGTATTATTTCCGTTTAGAAGCATTTAAAAATGAATTATTTTGGGGCTTCCCTGGTGGCACAGTGGTTGAGGGTCCGCCTGCTGATGCAGAGGACCAGGTTCGTGTCCCGGTCTGGGAGGATCCCACATGACGCGGAGCGGCTGGGCCCGTGAGCCATGGCCGCTGGGCCTGCGCGTCTGGAGCCTGTGCTCCGCAATGGGAGAGGCCACGGCAGTGAGAGGCCTGTGTACTGCTAAAAAAAAAAAAAAAAAAAAAAAAAAAATGGATTATTGCTTCTTTTCTATCTTTTCACTGTTATCAAAAACATTTATTCTAATGATATGCAGAGAAATTTTGGAATATGCTTTTGAAACTAGCCTTCCCCTTTTCTTTCTCATATATTTTATTTCAGGGTCATTTTTATGTCTTAATAGTATCTAGTATTTTCTCCAAGAACACTTCTGTTTAAGACATTATCAAAAGTTTATGTCTACTTACCAAAAAATGTACTTGATAATAACGAGAAACTCCCTATATCATTAACATTATCATTTTTAAAGTGATAAAAATGATAAAAGAGGAAAGAAGTGAAATGTACATTAGACCCGGATGAAGATAACCATTGTTTGCTTCCTAACACCCATCACCGTGTACGATATCATTGGAAGAAAATGGATTCTGCATTTTATGTAGACCAAGGCACAAATTACTACTAAGTAACTATTACACAGTTAGTTTAATACTAGGTTTCCTGATGTAATGCCCATGGGCTATGCAATATTTTAAATAACTAGTGTCCAATACTAAAAGCTTTATAGCTGCAATTTTGAATGTTATCATTTGGTAAAAACTAAAGTATGAAACATGCCACAAATGAAAAAATGGCTGTATTTTTATGAAAAATATTCTTGATATTGAGGTTTAATCAGAAAAACCGGGAAACTTAAAGCCTCAGAAGGAATTGCAACTCTAAAACATAGAGGCTCTTAAGTTATTTTCATTACTAAGGTTGCAATGCTTATTTATTTCCTTAAAATGCCGTAATGCCCAGCAGATAAGATGAGACACAATAAGAAAAAGCAAAAGACGATTTATGTAGGTAGGAGGGAGGTGGGCTGTAGACGGAAATGTGCAAGGAGTGGGGAAATACATGAAGGAGGAGAAATGAGTAGAACAGCTAACACAGAAGAAGACAGGATCAATGCTGGGGAGGTGCTGTGGGCTCCAGAAGTAATCGAAATCAATACATGAAATCTTGAGATGCTTTATCCTGAAAGTATTTTGAGACATAATTGTGTATAGTTCTGAAAACAATCGAATGCTTTATTAAGTGCAAATTTGGAAATATTTAGTGTCTTACCTTAACCCATGACCCTAGATTATGGAACTCTTCATGCCTTATTATACATGAGGAATTTATTAGGTGATTAAAAACAATTATTGGACATAAAAGTTCAAATTTCAAACAGAAAAAAAATTAATAAAAAACAAAAAAAATTAATGGAAATAAGAGCTAAATTAAATAGACCAATAACTTAAAAGTTTAATTTTTGATATAATGATATGTAACATTTCACTTCTCTTTTCATATTAAGATAAATTTTCAAATCACCAAATAAAATTTAGTGTAGAATTTTAGAACCAGAAGTAACCTCCATGATCATCTAGTAAAGTGACTAAATTTTGTGCAAAATGATGTTAGAAATATCAGATGACTCTCCCAAGTTAATACAGTGTGCTAATGGCAGATGTAGACCCACATCACGAACCCCTTCTTGTCCTTTAAAGATGAGTGTGCTTTCAATGTCCCATAACATCTGGTCCCAAGTCCAGGAGATAGTTTTCAGGGCTTGAGGCAATTTCGGGTCAAGAAAACCAGATTACGAGTGTTTTCATCTTACGATCGCATGGGCCCATCCTCCCTTTGGTCCGGATCCTGAAATACTCTCCTAGTGCGCTCCCTTTCCTTCCATTCATGTTCTGAGCCCACACTTCCCCAAAAAAATGAATATCATTCAGTTCACATCTGTCTCCTGCTTGGAGTTCTCTGGTGTTCTCATCACATTTGGAATAACATCTGGGCTTTTTGCCTGGTCTGCAGTGGTCTGACCTGACCCCACCCACCGCCAGTGCAGCTGAGGACACTCCCGCCTCATCTGCCTGCTCCGTTCCACCTGCTAACCACCCAGCACCTGCCGTGATGCCAGGAGACAGGTGTGCCGCTCTCCCTAGCAGCAGGTGAGAGAATGGAGCTCAGAGGGAGTGAGCAGGTGGCCAGGTCACATGGTGGTGGAGCCGGGACGTAAGGGGATCCCTGACCCTGGGGTCTGGCCTCCCCGTCCGCTGAGCTCCTGCTTCTGCAGGCAGGCTTGCTCTTCTCTGGTTTATTCAGCGTTCCAGGTTGTGTGCAAAGCTGGGCTGTTTGAATCGCTTTTCCCTTTGTCTGGAATGCTCCTCTTCCAGATCTTTGCATGGTCTGGTTTCATTCATGGATAATCTACAGAAATAGCAACATGGAGATAAAAGTCTGGCCCGTCGTTAATACAAGGTTTTTTGTCCTAAGTGTGATGCTTTTTAAGGAGGGATTAGATATGCATCCATTAAAGAATTTGCCTAGATATAAAACCTTTTAAAACAATATAATTACAACATCTGACTACAGATAGGGATATGAAGATGTAAAGAAAGAAAAACATAAAACCAACATACAGTGTCCTTTTTTAGAACTCCGAGTCTTAAATCCAGAACACTGATAGGTCTGATGAAACCTTCTATATTATACCAGCTTCATGACGATTATCCTAGAGCTTTGGGACAATGGAAAAGAAACCCTCTAAGGAGGTATCTGTGTTGGAAAAGATAATTCATGAGTTGAAACTGGATTTCAGGACCATGGCTGAAGATGCTGTCATTTTGGTAGATCTGAGGGTTCAGTATCTACCACACCAAGGATGGGTAAGAAATAAACCTGAATTGAGACTCTAAAACAGGACAGTAATTATACTCTTACTGTGAAATGAAAATCAAGATTGGAAAATGGCCATGTGCTGTGGGCATTCCATCATCGAGAGAAATATACTTCTTTTTCTTTTTTTTTAGAATCACCAGAGAAGGACTTTTAAACATTTATTCCAACTATATTCCATAAGTTCAAACGGTGAAGTAGACACTTCGGAAACATAAAAAGGACCCAATCTAACCTTAAGAGATGAAAGCTACAGTGTCTGAAAGGGAATGTATTGCAAGGGATTAACAAGGACCAATTAGAAAATGTAGAAGAAAAAATCTTGATAGGAATTGCATTGACTCTGCAGATCACTCTGAGTAGTACTGGCACCTCAACTACATTGAATGTTCCCCTCTGTGGAGGCTGTCTTTCCATTTCCTTAGATATTCTTTTTTGAGGTTTTTTTTTTTTTTTTAATTGGAGTATAATTGTTTTACAGTGTGGTGTTAGTTTCTGCTGTACAATGAAATGAATCAGTTATATGTAGACATACATCACCTCCCTCTTGGGCCTCCCTCTCTCCCCGCATATCCCACCCCTCTAGGTCATCACAGAGACTGATCTGAGCTCCCTGTGCTCAATAACATGTTCCCTCTAGCTATCTATTTTACACATAGTACTGTATATAATATGTAAATCCTAATCTCCCAATTTATCCCACCCTCCCCTTCCCCCACTGTGTCAATATGTCCGTTCTCTACGTCTACATCTCTATTCCTGCCCTGCAAATAGGTTCATCTGTAACATTTTTCTAGATTCCACATATATGCATTAATATACGATATTTGTTTTTCTCTTTCTGACTTACTTCACCCTGTATGACACTCTCTAGGTCCATCCACATCTCTACAAATGACCCAATTTCATTCCTTTTTATGGCTGAGTAATATTCCATTGTATATATGTACCACATCTTCTTTATCCATTCCTCTGTCATTGGACATTGAGGTTGCTTCCATGTCCTGGCTATTGTAAATAGTGCTGCAATGAACATTGTGGTACGTGACACTTTTTGAATTATGGTTTTTTCAGGGTATATGCCCAGTAGTGGGATTGCTGGATCATATGGTAATTCTATTTTTAGTTTTTTAAGGAACTCCATACTGTTCTCCATAGTGGCTGTATCAATTTACATTCCCACCAACAGTGCAAGAGGGTTCCCTTTTCTCCACACCCTCTCCAGTATTTGTTGTTTGTAGATTTTCTGATGATGCCCATTCTAACTGGTGTGAGGTGATACCTCATTGTAGCTTTGATTTGCATTTCTCTAATAATTAGTGATGTTGAGCGTCCTGTCATGTGCCTCTTGCCCATCTGTATGTCTTCTTTGGTGAAATGTCTATTTAGGTCTCCCACCCATTTACTTCTTAAGAGGAAAGGCAGAGAAAAAAATGTAGTTCTTGAAAGCATACAACTTCATGGAAATATATAAATGTGAGGGTAGAAACTTGCTGAAAACCAAGGGAGAACAAGACAAATGACATGAATAATGGGATGTATGATTTGCTTTTCTATGGATGGAAAGAGTTGGGTTTTGATAGAAGACAACATCTTCATAGAGGAACTTCAAACAGGCGGCTCTGTCGGATATTGGTTTGCTTCAAACAGTGTCTGAGAAATTCCTGAATGGTTTTGTCCACAAGGTCTTCTCTCAGAAATCAGAACAACAGGTTAGGGCAACCTCTACTCTGTATCTTTGTATTTAATTCTGATTTTGCAAAAAAAACAGTGCAATGGAAGCGATGGGCTCCTTAGAACATTGCACTGTTTTTGTCTTGACAATCACAGAAGAAATCATAGACTTGCTAAGATATAGACCCCAAATAACGCTCAGCAAAAGTTTGAAAAAAAGAAAAAGGGATGATTCCAGAAATTTCAGAGAAAAGTAAATCCTGATGTTGAAGATCAGTGAAGTGGGTTCTCTGTGCACCAGGGCTGTACTTGCTGGTGCAGAAAGCATTCCTGAGAGAATAATTCCAGAACAATGTGTGGTTTATCCCTCTGTCGACTAAAAAAATATATTTACAACCTAAAAGTTGACAGGGATGTTTTATTCGGTGGGAATTTTTAGGACTTCAAGCCTGGGAGGCAGCATCTCAAGTAACCCTGAGAGAACTGCTCTGAGGAGGTGAGGGGAAAGCCAGGATACATACAGGAGTTTCTGCAACAAAGGGCAGGTAGTAGGAACAAAAGATTACTGTTAATATAAATAAATGAGATATCCCAAGTAAAGAAATGTAGCGCTTTTCTCTGTATGGGACGATTTAAGAGTCTGGGCTCACTGAAATCATTCCTGTGATATGCACCTCAACTCTCTGGGGCCAGTGTCCTATATTTTCACATCCTGAGTTTCTTCAGGGCTCACCGCAGGGAGTGGCTGCAGTCTGATGGCTGCTAGATGGCAGGTATTCTTTTCCTTCCCGAGTTCCCTCAGGGCTCACCGGCTCACTTTGGAGGGCTGCAATCGCTGATGACTGTGAAGTCCTTTGTTTAATGATGTGGCAGGAGATATTCCATTTCTTACCTCTTAGGAAGTATTGCATCATTAACTTATGCAAGGTCATTTTAGTATCTGTTTGTTGCTGAATAGCAACCTGTCCAAAATCCAAGGCTTAAAACTATGCTGAATTCATTTTGCTTGTGAGTCTGCAGTGTGGGGGTTGATAGAGCAGCTCAGGGGCCTCAGCTGGCTCCGGGCAGAGGCTGGAGGCTGGAGCCCCCCGCCCCCCGCACTCCGCGCTCTGCTTCCCTGGACCGTACGTCTCCTGGTACATCTGGTTGTGGGCTGGAGCAGCCTCACCTGGAGCTGCTGGGGGCACATCACGGGGACAGTCGCTTGGCTGTTGGTTTCTGCACAGCTCGGCGGCTGTATTTCAAGGAGGAGGGTCCCAGGAGCAGAGGGAGAGATGGGGAAGCCACGGGGCGTCCTGTGACCTGCAGGCACAGAGCAGCATCAGTTCCGTCTCAGGCTACGGTCTGAAGTGAGTTGCTTGGACCCGCTCAGATTTAGGGGAGGCGCATCAGACTCCTTCCAATGAGAAGACAGAGAACATGCAGGCGTGTTTTGAAGCCAAGACAGATGCTTTGAAAAACTTAAGACAGTGAAAGGTGTTTCACTTCACATTTTCTGATTGTCTTGCGCAAGGTACTTTTTCTCACGTGTTACTTATTAACATCTTGTGACAAGTCTGTTCTTAGAAAACCAGACTGGAGATGCTTTTGAGGACGAACTTCCTGCAAGTCCATAGTATTAATCTGCATTTACTTGGGCAGCAGAACCTCAAAGACTGGGATCAGAGTCACCTTCAGTGTATTTCTAAGAAAAGCTTAGCCACCCAGACGTCTGAAATGATATTCGCACTTCCCCATCCTATAAACAAACAGGCCAGTAACTAAACAACTTCACCTTTTTCTTTTCCCTTCCTTAATTTAGTGCTCATTCGTCTTTTTGCTGTTAGTAAACCTCCAAGATGATTGAGCCAAGGGGACACAGACACACATACCGGTGGTACCGTGATCTGTCGATAGAAAATGAGATTTATTGGGTAAAACTTACCAGCAGAGAAGCTTTAAATCATTCATGGGTCTTCCACTCTCTCCTTATTCTGTGAATAGACATATTTAGGCCAGAGAGAGCTGGATTGGACACAGCACGCAAAGGACCACAGAAGAGAGCCCTGACCCAGAAATATTTCATGTCTCTGTATGTAAAGAAAAAAAAAAAAAAACAAAACACCACGCATACTTGACTATGTTGCATGTTACTAAATACTTTGAAAAAGGTACATAGCACAGGACATTTACCCGTTAAGCATTTATTAACACTCCCAGGCAGAGGTGGCTTCCTCCTTTGTACTTCCATAATATTTTGAATAATTTCCTGTATATTCAGAGCCATTTTCTTATTTAATCTTATTCCTACCTTTATCTTCAAATTCTATACTGGCTCTTTTTTTCCCCAACATAAATGTATTTCAAGACTATCATATTTAAACAACAATGACGTCTCTAAAGCATAAATGTCCTGCTTACCGTGAAGCCCTTTTGCTTGAAAAGCTATGTGTATTGTGCAGATTTTGTGATGTCAGATTCACGACCATCGTAACTTTTCTTTCATGGCGCCGTGGAAACCCCTCCTCCCAGGTCCTCAGAAATGTCCTGCTTGGGAAACGCAGGGGCTGCTCTCCAAGTTCTCATGGCCTGCCGTTCCTGTTGCCTTTGGCAAGGGGTGACCGCCCTGCCTTCTGTCCAGCTGGTCCCAATCTGCCAATGTCAACGTACAGCTTACCCAATATCTCTGCCATTTAAGAAGGCTCATATCTCAGGAAGTGCTGCTCTCACGCTGCTAGTTTTTCCAACCATAGCTCCTGAAATCTGGGAGTCTTTCTTGATGCCGAAAGCTTGGCCTCTGTGCACTGGTGCTGAATCGAATCTCAGACAGAGCGTTGGGTGAAGTAGAAAAGAAGAGCTTTATTGCTTTGCCAGGAAGAGGGGGACACGTTAGGCTCGTGCCCTCGAAACTGTGTGTCCCAACCCGGGAGGATTGGGTGAGGGGTTTTATAGCAATGGTCCAAGGGCAGTGTTGCTGATAAGGATCAGGGTGTGTGCAGGGCCTGCGCTCCTTTAATCTGGCCTCAGGTGGTCTCCTCCCTTGTCTCTGCATCCCCTCCCTTCCCTGATCAGCAACTGTTCGAATCTGCCCTTTGGGACTCAGGGAAGGTCATGGAGTCTGTTCCCTACAAACAAGAAACAAGGGACAGAAAGCCTGTGCTCGGGAGCCCCACAGGGTCCTGCTAGGTTTCAGTTTCTCTCACCAAGTACGATCAAGTCTTTACCTATAGTCTCGTAAATGCTTTTTCTCGTTGCTTCCTCTTTGTTAAGTCAGGGCATCACTATTTCCTCCGTGGATTATTACAAATGTTTCCAATACCTTGCTGCCTTCAGACTAGCTCCCTTGAAATTGTTCACCCCACTGGTGCTGGAGTGGAAATCTCTACCTGCCGAAAATCACGCCTTCCTGCTGCCGTCCTGACAAATTTGTGGTTTCCAGGGCTCTGCGATCCTTCTTCTGTTTTACAGGTTGCTCCATTGCTCGGAGTGTTTTTTCCCTCTTCACTGATAAGCTCCCTGCCCTTGATGATGTGGGTTAGAAAACACATCCTCTGACAGCCCCTCCCTGTACCCCTCCCTTCTGTCTGATTCTGATGCAGTGATAGTACATCTCCACATTATCATCTTGAGACATTTCAACTGTTTATTTCATGGCTTCCCCATAGATAGATTCCATGCTTCTTAGTTTTCTAACCATAGAGCCTGGATCATAGCCCACACCCGATAAAAGTGGGTTTGCTCAATAAAAGAATGTGGCCACAGGAGTACCTGTCCCATTTCAGTGTAATTATTTGTAAGTCGGCCTCAATTAATTGAATTTAATGTATAAGAACCATAATTCATATGTTCTTGTATTTATGATCCTAGTACCTGGAACACAGTAATACTATTTAAACATATGTTGAATAAATGACAGGGGACAAATCTGAGAAGAATGGCATTAACAACTTTTCCTTGTTATGAAAATCTGGGTAAATAAGATCTAGAGGATTCCAGCACAGTACTAGCCCTGTAATTGTGCAAAACACCATCCTTTAACTGTTTGAGAAGATAGCCATTACTTCTATTCCGACGCATGCCTGTTTCATTGGTTCACTTTTTCTGCACTATTTTAGCAATGTCACAGTGGATTTACCAATAAATCACAAGAAACTTATGGATTGCTTTTGGCTCACTTAACAAAGTTCTTTGTACGGGTACCTCAAAAAGAATGAAAGAGAGTAATCGAATCAATGTACATTTGAGTGAACTTCTGAAGAGGTACTGCGGAATTGCTCTATCACCAATCAGAAAGATTTGCTTTTGAAAAATACTGTAGGTAAGCCTACCAAGGGCAGTATAAATAAACAGCTTGATGTAAAACTTGCTAGGATGTTTTAGGCACCATAATGGACACTCTTAAAACTGAGAATGGCTCTAACCACAAACATATTTTCTTTTACTAAAAATGGTAATAAAATGGTATGCCATTTTATTAAAATTATATTTTTATATTGCTACCCATATAGAGAGAAAGACAAATCTTTTAAATGGAACTCGTGTCCATGGTGGCTATCTTAATTCTCTATTTCTATGCCCCAAATTGGCAGTCAATAAATTTTCAGACTGTTTACTACTTTGCAAAGGAAATCCCTATTACACCTAAAATCTGGTACAGATCTAAAATCTAAAAGCATGACACAGAGAATTCAGTCCTGGAGGACAGAGCTTTTCCTGTGTTTTTCTCCTAATGCGTCCTCAGTATCCAGAACAGTGTATGGCACTTACTAGGCACACAGTAAATATTTTTTTGAATCACAAAGTCTGGTTTGAATAGAGATGAACATCTGACTTGAGAACCATCTACACTATCGCCATTGTCAAGGAGGAAATATAACTAAAAATGTATATGCATTTCCCTTCCTATTGTCTATAAATCACTCATACCTCCATTGAGACCATATTCACATCCTCTGGTAGAGACTGTTAAATGACCAGCCTATCAATTTAACAAATTTTCAATCTATCACAAAAAAATCTATTAAGGTCTCATAGAATTTGAAAAAATTTAATAATCACACCATTTTTTTATAACCTTAATCCTTTTTTTTTTTTGCCATACACGGGCCTCTCACTGTTGTGGCCTCTCCCGTCGCGGAGCACAGGCTCCGGACGCGCAGGCTCAGCGGCCATGGCTCACGGGTCTAGCCGTTCCGCGGCATGTGGGATCTTCCCGGACCGGGGCACGAACCCATGTCCCCTGCATCAGCAGGCGGACTCCCAACCACTGCGCCACCAGGGAAGCCCCAACCTTAATACTTTTAATAACCACAAACATCTTGCGACATCACAGTATTTTCTCATTCTCAAAAGATGTGATCTGGGGTTTCCCTAGTGGCGCAGTGGTTAAGAATCCACCTCCCAACGCAGGGGACATGGGTTCGAGCCCTGGTCTGGGAAGATCCCACATGCCACGGAGCAACTAAGCCCGTGTGCCACAACTACTGACCCTGCGCTCTAGAGCCCATGAGCCACAACTACTGAGCCTGCATGCCACAACTACTGAAGCCTGCGCTCCTAGAGCCCGTGCTCCGCAACAAGAGAAGCCACCGCAAGGAGAAGCTTGTGCACTACATCGAAGAGTAGCCCCCGCTCACCGCAACTAGAGGAAGCCCACATGCGGCAACGAAGACCCAACGCAGCCAAAAATAAATAAATAAATTTATTTTAAAAAAAGATGTGATGTAATGAGTATTTTGGAGGGATGAGGCCTAGTTCATTAACTAGCTACAGATGCACATGCTCACACCATGCAGGGCTGCCCTGCTCCTCCTTGGGATGCATGACACTCATTCTGGCAGAGATTAGTGGGATCTGTAAACAATCCCTCACTGTGCAGAAAACCTGCTGTGATCATGCCTGTACTTCCTCTCCTGCGCCCTTAGAGGTTACCAGGGTCCACGGCTCCCCAGCTGCACCAGGTCTTAGCTCCTAGCTCTTCCCTCTAGAATGTCTTTTTCCTTCACTTGCTCATCCAGCTCACTCCCTTGGATCACTCAGGTCTCCGGCCAAGTGGCCAAGTGTCAGATCCTTGAGAAGGTCTCACCTGGTTGGCATATCCCTCCCCACTGCTGCTCTGTTCTGTCCCAGCACTTACTGCTACATGAATGCATTGCTTTCTTGATTTTACTCCCTAATGTTAGAATGTAAGCACCATGAGGGCAGAAACTTCCTCAGTTATTTTTGGTGCTACATCCTGGATAGTAACTAGCACAGAGGAGGCACTCTATCCATATATATTTTTTTAAATTTATTTTATTTTTCGCTGCGTTGGGTCCTCGTTGATGTGTGCAGGCTTTCTGTAGTTGCAGTGAGCGGAGGCTACTCTTCATTGCAGTGCGCAGGCTTCTCATTGTGGTGGCTTCTCTTGTTGTGGCGCATGGGCTCTAGAGTGCAGGCTCAGTAGTTGTGGCTCGCGGGCTCTAGAACGTAGGCTCAGTAGCTGTGGTGCACGGAAGCTGTGGTTGCTTCGCGGCATGTGGGATCTTCCCGGACCGGGGCGCGAACCCTCATCCCCTGCATTGGCAGGCGGATTCTTAACCACTGCGCCACCAGGGAAGCCCATATCCATATATTTTTGAATAAAATAAGAAATAAATGAAAATGAGAGGGTTGATTTGGTTGCAGGGAAATTGATAGGACATCTTTTACTAATAAAGCAGACTGGGTGAGTCTTCATCAAATGATGAGGGGGACATGTGAGAAAGAGACTCTTAGCAGATCCTGCCCCAGCATGAAGTAGCCAGATACCCTTTTCCCCGTATGCCTTTAAGGAGATCATGTGGAGGACTAGGTCGTGAAAGGGTCCTTTCCAGGTGAGGAGGGAGGAGACTTCATCCCGAAGCTCCCTGACCCGCCTCCCCTTGGTCAGTGTCCCCACTGGGTATCCGTGCACCTACAGTTTCGTGCTTGTATCACAGCATCTCAGCTGTCACTGGGGAGGCGGGTCCCTGCGGCTGGTGGACCCCGACCGCGACGGGCTCACCTATCAGCTAGCACCACAGGTATGGGGTCTCCATTCACAGCAACAACAGTGGCCGCAGCAGTGACCTGGCTGCTCGGGCATTTTGAGCTTGTTCAGCAATCATAACACATGATATTTAGGTTCCTATTAGTTTCAGGGTAAAATAATATAACTTTTTCTCATGCAGTCTCTCCTCACGCTCAGTTAAAAACCAAAGTAACTACTGAATCGGATGTTTTGAAAATGTGAATTAGTGATCTGACATCCAAATGATGAAGATCTTACTTTAAGTCTCTTAACTATGGTTTGCAATCCAAGAGTTCTTGACAGGTAAAACGTATCCACTGGTCTGAATCTCTGAAATCATTTGGCTCTAGTAAGTATTTAAGTGGTAGGTTGATCCGTTTCATAGGCTTAATTGTTAAATGTTCATTTTGTGGATTTTTCTTAAAGAATTATTTTGCCTGCTGAGGAAATACTCTCTTTCCAACCTAAGATGGGCTTTTGTTAAGAGAGCCAATACAAGTCGCCTCTTCCTAAATATCTTGGAAAGCCTTAGGCAAGTGTAGTTAAAATTGTTTGTCTGAAACACAGGGGTTGTTATAACATGACCTCTAATTACTGACATGTATGTAGTAAGTGGTGAAATTTGAGGAAGCAGCCACCATACACCCAACCCCAGAGACTCATCACCACTCATTTAGTTGTTAATTCTGGTAAAATATAAGCCCCATTAAGATAATGTGTCTATTTTATTCACTTCTTATATATCATGTGCCTAAAAGTATTTTTTTGTGGCTAGAATGTCTAGAGGTGGCCCAAATAAACAACTCTCTCCTGCTTGTTTTACCAATCTAAATAATTTTCTCTGTTCTCATTTTGTTTTCTGGTTCCTTGTGCAAATGTGTCTTTTCTTATATATGTGTGTGTTTCTCTCTCCCTCTGTATGTGTGTGTGTGTGTGTGTGTGTGTGTATATACACATGTACTTGTACATATACATATAAATATCTTATATGTATATTCCTTGGGTTCCACTGATTAGAATATAATTATATTATTATACACCTTCATTGTGGAGTCATTAATATTAATAGTATTAATATTAATAATATATTACTAATATTTATATTCCCCTTATCATCACCCAAAGGGCCTTCTTTGAGTTTACCCATTTCAATCTTGGATAATATATTTTCAGTGCAAACACGTTACATTGTTTAAAAAACACTAATGCCTGGGTGAAAAGTTGTTAGTGCCGCAACAGGAGTTATGTTGAAACTAAAGAGTGCCTCAAATAACCTAGGTCTGTAAGTCAGCAGATTTAGTAGGGCCTTTACCTCGTCATTGCTGGTCACACAAAAGTACTGACTAGAAAAATGTCCTTGGAAATGCTTGGGCTCTGCATGCTGATGGAACTGGACTTGGACCTGACCCACCACTTCCTTGTGGCGAAACTTACAAATCATGGAGCCTCGGTTTCCTTATCCAAAAAACAGGACTTTAAAAAATTTTTTAAAAAATTTTATATGGGAGTATAGCTGATTAACAATGTTGTGATAGTCTCAGGTGCACAGCAAAGGGACTCAGCCACATATACACACGTATCCATTCTCCCCCAGACTTCCCTGCCATCCGGGCTGCCACGTAACATCGAGCAGAGTTCCCTGTGCTATACAGTAGGTCCTTGTTGCTTATCCTTTTTAAATATAGCAGTGCGTACATGTCGATCCCAAACTCCCAATTTATCCCTTCCCCCCTGCCCTTCCCCCCCAGTAACCATAAGTTCGTTGTCTAAGCTTGTGAGTCTGTTTCTGTCAAAAACAGGTCTTTATGGGACCACATTTTCAGAGATACTGTGAGATTGGATGGAACACATGGTGCGTAGCAGGCTTGCCCCATTTATTATCTCACAACACCTTCAAGGTGAGAGAACCATCAGATATTTATATGTGATCTATGTTGACATTTAATTACTTCTGCCATTTTCTGTCGTGAAATCCTGGGCCATTCTCCTCTCCTAACTGCATTTTCCCTCTGCTGCAGAAGAACAACCTGAGGGTGATGTGGTGTCACCATGGCTGGGGAGGTTCGTCTGTGTTTACAAGTATATTAAATCAGGCGTTTCCTGTTATCTTAAAGTTTTGGCAAAGATACCCAAAGGTACAGAAAGGTAAAATGAGTGCTGTACCTCCGAAGTAAGACTAGATAAGAGATATCGAAAATGTTTTGTGACCTTTAGTTTATTCTCCAACTCAGAACAGAAATAAGATTTGTTTGAAAGTTGTAGAGATTGGAGAGTGTGAATTTATTTCAGAAGAAATGCCAGTCTGCTGTGCTTTGGGAGATAAACCTACATCACCTTAAGCTATGTAAGGGAAGATTCAAGATAGCCATTTGTGGCCTTTGGCACGTATGCTTTGGAATTGAAATAGCTCAGGGAAAGATTTCCGACTCCCTTCTGAAATGTCTAGTTTGGCATCTGCTTTGGGGCTGAAGACTAACAGAGGATGCTTGAGGACTTGGTGTGTGTGCGGGGACAGACATAAGAGGGCCTTGTTCCCAGAGGCAGGTGACCTCAGCAGGTCTGTGTTGGCATAAATTTTCAGATGCAGAACCCAATGTGGAAGTTCTAAGCTTCAGTTAGAAGCTGCGTTTCCTGAGATTGGATGGCCCCAGGCTACTACAGGAGATGCAGGGAAAGAAGAGACCACACACCTTTCTACCTGCAGACCTCCCAGGGTAGAGTAAGAAAAGCCAGGGGATGGAGGATGTCCCACGCTGCGAGTGTGGGGTTTTAGTTTACACAGGACTGGATGTTCTAATTCCTGAGAAAGTACATCTGTTTCCTGAGAGTGAGGAAAATGTGAAAGTTGACGAGGAAGTAGTCCATGGAGATGGGTAAAGAGTTTTCTCTCTTTGTGCCCTAATGTGTATAATTCATTTAATAACTACTTCCATGAACTTAGGTGCCTTGTAATATTTGGGCAAGTGGATTCAGGTGAACTCTCTTCCCTTTGGAATTGACTGACCCACTCTTCAGGTGAGCTAGGACTCCACGAGCACAAGGTTGAGAGGGTATCATGGAACGGAGATTATCATCTGTGGTACACACCAAGAGGCTCCACCCAGACCCCTCTGTAAGGAGGGACTTGCTTCCCGGCAGTGAGAAGTACACTCAGCAGACCTTTCCTTTGTACAGTAAAATGCCCACTGTCCAGTGCCACACCCTCCTGGGGAAACCTGTGTCTCCTCTCTGAGCAAGACGGGGGTGAAGGGCACAGCCACGTCCACCGTAGGGAACCACCTGCTGGGCAGTAGTTGCTCTCGAGTCCTCTGCCAGGTTGGCCAGAGCTTTCCCTGGTCTACACTGCAGTTCAGCTTCTACCCAATCCTCCTTACTTCCCCTCCTCTCACAGGTACCAGTCCCTAACATCTTGCAGCCAAATCCCTCTTGGGATCTGTGTCTACACAACCCGACTGCAGCAACGTGCAGGAGACGGGGCTTTAGAACTGGATCGTTCATTGCATGGCTGCAGTGAAGGCCCTACCCACCATTAGATAGAACCCAACCCAAATTGACGGGTCGGCTGCAAAAACATCCCCCAGGATGACTGCTGACCACTGCAGGCTCAGTGAAGTAGTTGGCCCTGTTGCAGCTGGGACTCCAGTTGTAGTGTATTTGCTGTATCCATCTTGTATGACCCCAGGCAGGTGGTATGCAGCCAGTGATTTGCTGAATCAGTTATTTTCTATCACAATAAGAAAAAAAATAAAAGGATAAGAAACACTTTAGATTCACATGGAGAGGAAAAAATCCAAACATTTACAGTTCTTCTCCCAGGCTCTGTTAGCTTCCCTACCCTCTAACATAATATAGCCTAAAAGAATATGGACCACCTGCACATCCTGCAGAGCATTCCACAGTCCAGTCCATTAATGACATTACGTTACCTGGTCCAGATGAGCAGGAAGTGACTAGCACCTTGAAGGCATTGGTGAGACAGGTGTACTCCAGAGGGTGAAGGACAGATGCTACAGATTCATAATCTGGACACAGGCATAAATTTTAGGAGCCCAGGAGTCCAGTGGTCAGTCCGGGATGTGTCCTCTAGGGTAAGAGCTAATTATTGTTTTGAACCGCTTAGTGTGAAAAGGAAGTGTGTTACTTGATGAACCCTTTTAGGTTCTGAATTCATTGTGCTCCATACTTAGGGACACTGGTTGCCCAATCACTGGTGGCCTGAAAGGTAACCAGCTTTGAGTGGAGCAGAGGGAAGGATGTGAGCCATGTACTTTAGCAGACCCTCTGCATGTTGGAAGTGGTAAGAGAGATTGATTCTAGAAGGAGACAAAGTGAGTCTCTATTATCTGAAACCTTAACCATTCAAAGGAAATACTGGACAGCTTTCTTTTGACATCAAGCACCTTCCTATCATGCTTTACAAGATTCATGGAAAGTAGGGAGAATCCTCAATGCTACGGTTCCATCAGTGACAGGGGATGTATATAATATCAGGAAGTCCACAGACCGGCTCCCCTGAGAAGTTCATGAAGTCAAACAGATTTGATTCAAAACAGGCCAGCCCTGGACATGACATAAGCCTCTTGAAGTAGCACATGGACCATTTCAGAAGACTATTGTACATATAGTCCTGTAAAATTTGTTTGATGTTTAATATTACAAAGAAGTTTATGGAGTCTAATGAAGAAATTGTGATAGTAGATAATATGGTTAATACTTCCATGTCTGGTTCTGAGAGTTCTTATACTGTGGATGGGGTGTGTTTTCTAGGTTTAATCCTGACACGCTTGGCTCTTGACTTAGAAGTGGACCATGCACTCCAACCAGTATCCTTCTGTTAACACCTTCTCTACTGTAGGGCTCAAATGTGTCATCTCCAGAGCTCTGAACCCATCAGATGATGTAACAAATAATCATGCCCACCCCCCAAAAAAAGAGAAAACCTTGACATGTATGCAAGTTTTAAATGTAAAAAAATTGATACATACAGTAACGTGGCTAAATTTCATGGACATAATGTTGATCAAAAAATGTCAGAAAAGAGCATACTTTGTAAGTTCACATTTATAAAAAGTTTTAAAACAGGCAAAACTAATGAATGAGTGATAAAGTCAGAATTGTAGTTACCTCAGGTTGGGGAAAGTAGGGGATAAATGTGAAGGGGAGTGAGGGAACCCTCTGGAAATATCCTCTATCTTTATTTTGGTGATAAATACCTGCGTGTATTCACATGTAAAAATGTATAAACATGTATACTTAAGACGTGTGCAGTTTATGTACATCTCAGTAAAAAGTATTAAAGAAAGAAAAGACAAAGACAGTAAAAAACAGCAACAAAAACCTTAGGAGGAAACCAGTGATGGTAAACGCAACAAAATATCGAGAAATGCTGGGATATGCACTTTATCATGGTATCTAAGACTGATGCTGTGTACTAATCCCCGTCCAATTCCTAGGGTCTTCCATCCAAGGCAAACTATTTATAAGGCTTTTTGAGTTATCATCCTTAAGCTCGTGCTATACTTATGATAAAAACCATCATTTCAGCTTATACAGTTTTCTCATATACTCTGTAGCATAAATATTTTTAATAGTTCTAATAGTTATGCCTTGCTATGAACTAAAATATTTATAATTTTTCTTTTTTTGAAAATGCTGCATTCTTCCTTATAAAATACTTTATCTGCTCAATAACTGGCCATTAATTATAAATATTAGATTTCAAGTTAAAAAATAATATCAACTTTACACTGAAGCAGGGGTCTTCTTCATATAGTGACTTTGCTTATGTTAAGATTAAGACTTTCAATGTTTATGCACATAGCTGAACTACACCTGGAAAAGAAAAGTCATTAACGAAATTTCTAGTTCATTAAGAACACAAACAAATTTAATCGTGTAAGTAAAAATATGTCACTCTTGACATTTTTGCCTCACATATTGGTTTTTCAGCTAAATGATATAATTTTATGACTCTCTTAAAACTCCAAACTAAGATCTCAACTAATGTGTAAATGAACTCTGGGACCTCAATTCAGGAATTAAAAAGTAATATTGAAAATAATATAATTACCTAAATTGGAGCCAGGGAATGAAAAAACAGAGTAATTTTAAATCGTAGGAGATGTCATTTGTACAGTTTTACTTTTCTGAATTTGAGAAATGAGTGTCTAGTTATTCCATTTTTCAAATATATTGACTATCACAGAAGATTAATACAATTTTGAGTTCCGTTGGGTTTAAAGGAATTTAGCTAGATATTAGAGCATTCTATATTCAAAGTAGACAACTTTTAAGTATTTAAATTTTAGGAAAACATGCATTGCTGTATAGGTGTCTGTATAAATAGCTGAGTTATTCTCTCTCTAAATTTTAGGAAAACATGCATTGCTGTATAGGCATCTGTATAAATAGCTGAGTTATTCTCTCTCCGTAGTCTAATCCCAGGGATACTCGTTTAATCACCTTTGCTACTCTAGCACTTCTGTAAACAATGTTCTTCTAACCTGCACTCTTAATTGCCATTTTCTTTTTTTTTTTCTTTTTAACATCTTTATTGAAGTATAATTGCTTTACAATGGTGTGTTAGTTTCAGCTGTATAACAAAGTGAATCAGCTATACATATACATATATCCCCATATCTCCTCCCTCTTGTGTCTCCTTCCCACCCTCCCTATCCCACCCCTCTAGGTGGTCAACAAAGCACCGAGCTGATCTCCCTGTGCTATGTGGCTGCTTCCCACTAGCTATCTGTTTTATATTTGGAAGTGTATATATGTCCATGCAACTCTCTCACTTCATCCCAGCTTACCCTTCCCCTTCCCCATGTCCTCAAGTCCATTCTCTACGTCTACATCTTTATTGCTGTCATGGCTGTCAAAACCTTTTTTTTTTTTTTTTAGATTCCATATATATGTGTTAGCATACGGTATTTGTTTTTCTCTTTCTGACTTACTTCACTCTGTATGACAGACTCTAGGTCCATCCACCTCACTACAAATAACTCAATTTCATTTCTTTTTATGGCTGAGTAATATTCCATTGTATATCTGTGCCACATCTTCTTTATCCATTCATCTGTTGACGGACACTTAGGTTGCTTCCATGTCCTGGATATTGTAAATAGTGCTGCAATGAACATTGTGGTACATGACTCTTTTTGAATTATGGTTTTCTCAGGGTATATGCCCAGTAGTGGGATTGCTGGGTCATATGGTAGTTCTATTTGTAGTTTTTTAAGGAAACTCCATACTGTTCTCCATAGTGGCTGTATCAATTTACATTCCCACCAACAGTGCAAGAGGGTTCCCTTCTCTCCACACCCTCTCCAGCATTTGTTGTTTGTAGATTTTTTGATGATGCCCATTCTGCCCAGTGTGAGGTGATACCTCATTGCAGTTTTGATTTCTCTAATGATTAGTGATATTGAGCAACCCTTCATGTGTTTGTTCGCAATCTGTATGTCTTCTTTAGAGAAATGTCTATTTAGGTCTTCTGCCCATTTTTGGATTGGGTTGTTTGTTTTTTTGATAGTGAGCTGCATAAGCTTCCTTTATATTTTGGAGATTGATCCTTTGTCAGTGCTTCATTTGCAAATATTTTCTCCCATTCCGAGGGCTGTCTTTTCATCTTGTTTATGTTTTCCTTTGCTGTGCAAAAGGTTTTAAGTTTCATTAAGTCCCATTTGTTTATTTTTGTTTTTATTTCCATTCCTCTAGGAGGTGGATCAAAAAGGATCTTGCTGTGATTTATGTCATAGAGCGTTCTGCCTAGGTTTTCCTCTAAGAGTTTTATAGTGTCTGGCCTTACATTTAGGTCTTTAATCCATTTTGAGCTTATTTTTGTGTATGGTGTTAGAAAGTGTTCTAATTTCTTTTTTATACATGTAGCTGTCCCGTTTTCCCAGCACCACTTATTGAAGAGACTGTCTTTTCTCCATTGTATATTCTTGCCTCCTTTATCAAAAATAAGGCGACCATATGTGCGTGGGTTTATTTCTGGGCTTTCTATCCTGTTCCATTGATTAATATTTCTGTGCCAGAACCATACTGTCTTGATTACTTTAGCTGTGTAGTATAGTCTGAAGTCCAGGAGCCTGATACCTCCAGCTCTGTTTTTCTTTCTCAAGATTAATTTGGCTATTCGGGGTCTTCTGTGTTTCCATACAAATTGTGAAATTTTTTGTTCTAGTTTTGTGAAAAATGCCGTTGGTAGCTTGAGAGGGATTGCGTAGAATCTGGAGATTACTTTGGGTAGTACAGTCATTTTCACAACGTTGAGTCTTCCAATCCAAGAACATGGTATATCTCTCCATCTGTTTGTATCATCTTTAATTTCTTTCATCAGTGTCTTACAGGTTTTCTGCATACAGGTCTTTTGTATCCTTAGGTAGGTTTATTGCTAGGTATTTTATTTTTTTGTTGCAATGGTAAATGGGATTGTTTCCTTAATTTCTCTTTCATATTTTTCATTGTTAGTGTTAGGAGTGCAAGAGATTTCTGTGCATTAATTTTGTATCCTGCTACTTTGCCAAATTCATTGATTAGCTCTAGTAGTTTTCTGGTAGCACTTTCAGGATTCTGTATGTATAGTATCATGTCATCTTCAAGCAGTGATAGCTTTATTTCTTCTTTTCTGATTTAGATTCCTTTTATTTCTTTTTCTTCTCTGACTGCTGTGGCTAAAATGTCCAAATATAAGTTGAATAATAGTGGTGAGAGTGGGCAACCTTGTCTTGTTCCTGATCTTAAAGGAAACGGTTTCAGTTTCTCACCATTGAGAATGATGTTGGCTGTGGATTTGTCATATATGGCGTTTATTATGTTGAGGTAAGTTCCCTCTATGCCTACTTTCTGGAGGGTTTTTATCATAAATGGGTGTTGAATTTTGTCGAAAGCTTTTTCTGCATCTATTGAGATGATTGTATGATTTTTCTCCTTCACTTTGTTAATATGGTGTATCACATTGATTGATTTGTGTATATTGAAGAATACTTGCATTCCTGGGATAAACCCCACTTGATCATGGTGTATGATCCTTTTAATGTGCCTTTGGATTCTGTTTGCTAGTATTTTGTTGAGGATTTTTGCATCTGTGTTCATCAGTGATATTGGCCTGTAGTTTTCTTTCTTTGTGACATCCTTGTCTGGTTTTGGTATCAGGGTGATGGTGACCTTGTAGTGTGAGTTTGGGAGTGTTCCTCCCTCTGCTATGTTTTGGAAGAGTTTGAGAAGGATGGGTGTTAGCTCTTCTCTAAATGTTTGATAGAGTTTGCCTGTGAAGCCATCTGGTCCTGGGCTTTCATTTGTTGGAAGATTTTTAATCACAGTTTCAATTTCATTCCTTGTGATTGTTCTGTTCATATTTTCTGTTTCTTCCTGGTTCAGTCTCAGAAAGTTGTGCTTTTCTAAGAAATTGTCCATTTCTTCCAGGTTGTCCATTTTATTGGCATAGAGTTGCTTGTAGTAATCTCTCATGATCCTTTGTATTTCTAAAGTGTCGGTTGTTACTTCTCCTTTTTCATTTCTAATGCTGTTGATTTGAATCTTCTGCCTTTTTTTCTTGATGAATCTGGCTAATGGTTTATCAATTATGTTTATTTTCTCAAAGAACCAGCTTTTAGTTTTATTGATCATCGCTCTTGTTTCCTTCATTTCATTTTCATTTATTTCTGATCTGATATTTATGATTTCTTTCCTTCTGCTAACTTTGGCATTTTTTTTGTTCTTTCTCTAATTGCTTTAGGTGTAAGGTTAGGTTTATTTGAGATTTTTCTTGGTTCTTGAGGTAGGATTGTATTGCTATGAACTTCCCTCTTAGACTGCTTTTGCTGCATCCCATAGGTTTTGTGTCATGTTTTCATTGTCATTTTTTTCTAGGTATTTTTTGATTTCTTCAGTGATCTCTTAGTTATTAGTAGTGTATTGTTTAGCCTCCATGTGCTTGTATTTTTTACAGATTTTTCTTCCTGTAATTGATATCTAGTCTCATAGCGTCGTGGTCAGAAAAGATACTTGATACGATTTCCATTTTCCTAAATTTACCAAGGCTTGATTTGTGACCCAAGATATGATCTATCCTGGAGAATGTTCCATGAGCACTTGAGAAGGAAGTGTATTCCATTGTTTTTGGATGGAATGTCCTATAAATATCAATTAAGTCCATTTTGTTTAATGTATCATTTAAAGCTTGTGCTTCCTTATTTATTTTCATTTTGGATGATCTGTCCATGGGTGAAAGTGGGGTGTTAAAACCCCCTACTATGATTGTGTTACTGTCGACTTCCCCTTTTATGGCTGTTAGCATTTGCCTTATGTATTGAGGTGCTCCTATGTTGGGTGCATAAATATTTACAATTGTTATATCTTCTTCTTGGATTGATCCCTTGATCATTATGTAGTGTCCTTCTTTGTCTCTTGTAATAGTCTTTATTTTAAAGTCTATTTTGTCTGATATGAGAATTGCTACTCCAGCTTTCTTTTGATTTCCATTTGCATGGAATATCTTTTTCCATCCCCTCACTTTCAGTCTGTATGTGTCCCTAGGTTTGAAGTGGGTCTCTTGTAGACAGCATATATACGGGTCTTGTTTTTGTATCCATTCAGCCAGTCTGTGTCTTTTGGTTGGAGCCTTTAATCCATTTACATTTAAGGTAATTATCGACATGTATGTTCCTATTACCAGTTTCTTAATTGTTTTGGGTTTGTTATTGTAGGTCTTTTCCTTGTCTTGTGTTTCCTGCATAGAGAAGTTCCTTTAGCATTTGTTGTAAAGCTGGTTTGGTGGTGCTGAATTCTCTTAGCTTTTGCTTGTCTGTAAAGGTTTTAATTTCTCCAACAAATCTGAATGAAATCCTTGCTGGGTAGAGTAACCTTGGTTGTAGGTTTTTCTCCTTCATCACTTTAAATATGTCCTGCCAGTCCCTTCTGGCTTGCAGAGTTTCTGCTGAAAGGTCAGCTGTTAACCTTATGGGGATTCCCTTGTATGTTATTTGTTGTTTGTCCCTTGCTGCTTTGTATTTAATTTTTGATAGTTTGATTAATATGTGTCTTGGCGTGTTTCTCCTTGGATTTATCCTGTATGGGACTGTCTGCTTCCTGAACTTGATTAACTATTTCCTTTCCCATATTTGGGATGTTTTCAACTATAATCTCTTCAAATATTTTCTCAGTCCTTTCTTTTTCTCTTCTTCTTCTGGGACCCCTATTATTCGAACGTTGGTGCATTTACTGTTGTCCCAGAGGTCTCTGAGACTGTCCTCAATTCTTTTCATTCTTTTTTCTTTATTCTGCTCTGCTGTAGTTATTTCCACTATTTTATCTTCCAGGTCACTTACCCATTCTTCTGCCTCATTATTCTGCTATTGATTCCTTCTAGAGAATTTTAAATTTCATTTATTGTGTTGTTCATCGTCATTTGTTTGCTCTTTAATTCTTACAGGTCCTTGTTAAACTTTTCTTGTATTTTCTCCGTTCTATTTCCAAGATTTTGGATCATCATTACTTATCATTACTCTGAATTCTTTTTCAGGTAGACTGCCTATTTCCTCTTCAATCTCGTGGGTTTTTGCCTTGCTCCTTCATCTGCTGTGTGTTTTTCTGTCTTCTCATTTTGCTTAACTTACTGTGTTTGAGATGTCCTTTTTGCAGGCTGCACGTTCGTAATTCCCATTGTTTTCAGTGTCTGCTCCCACTGGCAAAGGTTGGTTCAGTGGGTTGTGTAGGCTTCCTTGTGGAGGGGACTGGTGCCTGTGTTCTGGTGGATGAGGCTGGATCTTGTCTTTCTGGGGGGCAGGACTGCGTCTGGTGGTGTGCTTTGGGGTGTCTGTGACCTTATTATGATTTAAGCAGCCTCTCTGCTAATGGGTGGTGTTGTGTTCCTGTCTCGCTAGTTGTTTGGCATAGGGTATCTAGCAGTGTAGCTTGTTGGTCATTGAGTGGAGCTGCGTCTTAGCATTGAGATGGAGCTCTGTGGGTGAGCTTTCGCCGTTTGAAATTATGTGGCACCGGGAGGTCTCTGGTGGACCAATGTCCTGAACTCGGCTCTCCCACCTCAGAGGCACAGGCCTGACACCCGGCTGGAGCACCAAGATGCTGTCAGCCACATGGCTGAGAAGAAAAGGGAGAAGAAAATAAATAAAATAAAGTTATTAAAATAAAAAATAATTATTAAAAATAAAAAAATTAGAAAGTAATAAAAAAAAAACGAAGAGAGCAACCAAACCAAAAAAGAAATCCACCATTGATAACAGGTGCTAAAAACTATACAAAAAGAGAAACAGCCAAAAAAAATGAACAGATAGAACCCTAGGACAAATGGTAAAAGCAAAGCTATACAGAAAAAATCACACACAGAAGCATACGCATACACAGTCACAAAAATAGAAAAAGGAAAGAAATATATCTATATATTTAAAAAAAGGAAGAGAGCAACCACGTCAATAAACATCTACCAGTGATAATAAACTCTAAATACTAAACTAAGATAAACATAAAATCAGAAACAAATTAGATGCAGAAAGCAAACCCTAAGTCTACAGTTGCTCCCAAAGTCCACCACCTCAATTTTGGAATGATTCATTGTCTCTTCAGGTATTCCACAGATGCAGGTACATCAAGTTGACTGTGGAGATTTAATCCGCTGCTCCTGAGGCTGCTGGGAGAAATTTCCCTTTCTCTTCTTTGTTCGCACAATTCCCGGGGTTCAGCTTTGGATCTGGACCCGCCTCTGCGTGTAGGTCGCCTGAGGGCATCTGTTCCTGCCCAGACAGGACGGGGTTAAAGGAGCCGCTGATTCGGCGGCTCTGGCTCATTCAGGCTGGAGTGGGAGGGGTACGGATGCGGGGCAAGCCTGTGGCGGCAGAGGCCGGCGTGATGTTGCACCAGCCTGAGGCGCGCCGTGCGTTCTCCCGGGAAAGTGGTCCGTGGATCCCAGGACCCTGGCAGTGGCGGGCTGCACAGCCTCCCAGGAAGTGAGGTGTGGATAGTGACCTGTGCTTGCACACAGGCATCTCGGTGGCTGCAGAAGCAGCCTTAGCATCTCATGCCCGTTTCTGTTGTACGCTCCGATAGCCGCGGCTCGTGACCGTCTCTGGAGCTCCTTTAGGTTGTGCTCTGAACCCCCTCTCCTCATGCACCCGAAACAATGGTCTCTTGCCTCTTAGGCAGGTCCAGACTTTTCCCGGACTCCCTCTCGGCTAGCCGTGGTGCACTAGCCCCTTCAGGCTGTGTTCACGCCGCCAACCCCAGTCCTCTCTCCCTGCGCTCCAACTGAAGCCCGAGCCTCAACTCCCAGCCCCGCCCGCCCCGGCGGGTGAGCAGACAAGCCTCACGAGCTGGTGAGTGCCGGTCGGCCCCGAACTTCTGTGCGGGAATCTCTCCGCTTTGCCCTCCGCATCCCTGTTGCTGCGCTCTCCTCCATGGCTTCGAAGCTCCCCCCTCCGCCACCCGCAGCCTCCGCCCGCGAAGGGGCTCCTAGTGTTTGGAAACCTTTCCTCCTTCGCGGCTCCCTCCCCCTGGTGCAGGTCCTGTCCCTATTCTTTTGTCTCTGTTTATTCTTTTTCTTTTGCCCTACCCAGGTATGTGGGGAGTTTCTTGCCTTTTGGGAGGTCTGAGGTCTTCTGCCAGCGTCCAGTAGGTGTTCTGTAGTAGTTGTTTCACGTGTAGATGTATTTCTGCTGTACCTGTGGGGAGGAAGGTGATCTCCGTGTCTTACTCTTCCTCCGTCTTGAAGGTCTCCCAACTGCCATTTTGTTAATTTGCATCTATTAAACAGTCTAAATTCATATTTTTTCATTAAAATTTTTAAGCAACGATGCAGGAAAGACACTCTTAGGGACTGTTTTCACCCAGTATTTTCCCCTATGAATTTCATCCATTAGTAAGTCTTGGGTGGAGCTTTATTCTTAGCAATACATTTCCAGAGGTGGAAAATACATTCATGTACAAAGAACACCAAGCGCTTTGAAATCGATGTCTCTCCTAAGTAAACAGTTTCCTAAGGCAAACACTGAAAAGCGTATACCTAAGTATTGTGGAAAAGGGGCCCACTGTAGGACTAAAAACACTATGTGATGTATTTCCTACAAGTACACTGAACATCAGAAGTTGTGTGCACTGCACATCAGCTGACTTTTCATCCATATCTTTATCCACATCTATTTTGAGCCACATTTCTTATTTTACACATATATTCCCACATGTTGATTGTATATGTTTATCCACAAATATGTGTAGAATATATATGTTTTTTCTAACAGATACATAAAAGCTTACTGTTTTCAATTTATGTGGTGGTAACATGACATTGACCTTATTGACAAGGAGCTGATGAAAGTTAATTTGCAATTTTAAAATTCTAGTATCTAAATTAGATATCTAAATTTAGATAAATTTAGAATACTACATTTACTTAGTATTTATTGAATGCCTCTTATGTACAGTTCATTGTGACAAGGTCTGGGTTTGATAAAAATTGCGGTTTCATCTATGAAGAAGTCTAATCACAGGGAACTTATAATGTAGAAGACGAAAAGTTAAATTTCCTTCTCACGTATATTTTGAATTCACTCTAACCCACTGCATTGCTCTTGCCGCCTTAAGTGTGGAACGCTTCTAGTAATGTTTGTCCTGTGTGGTCTGTCCTTTTAGGAGGATTTCATGAAAACTGAATCTAGGCGGCTCAGCACAGTTCTTTATTAATATTTTGAAATTGGAACTGTGAGGTTTTATATCTGTCTTTTCTGGTACCTTAAGCAGAACAAATAAAATTTAGGACTTCGTGATGTGGCCGTGCTGTCCATATAGTGAATAGTGTGAAGTGGAGAAATGTGATCTTTGAATTTTCACTGAGCTCTCACACTAGAAAAGGGGAAAAAAACTTTATCAAATAATCACACAGTTATTCATTATTTAACATTGAGATGACGGTTCTTATTCAAGAGAGAGGGAGAAACGTGTTGGACATGGTTAGGTTCCTATTAAACGACACATAAATGAAGAAATAAAAGCTGAGTAGTAATTAACTAGAGGATGGAAGGGAAAGGATCACTAAAATATTTCGGTCACTGGGAAGGGTGTGTGACAAGTCCTGAATCAAGAGAGAACGTGACTCAATCAAGGGTCCGAAACGAGGGCATGATTAAGTTAATCGCTCAGGGTAAACAAGAGGAGGATCTGCAGAGGCTAACAGCTTATAATACAGCACCTTCAGGTCAACTGATAAACAAAAATGACAGAAGATGCAAATTACTAACATCGAACTTACAGTAATAAAAAAGATTACAAAGTAATAGGGTAAATGATGGTATGCCAATAAAGTATGTAACTTCGTTGGGTAGACAAATTCCCAGAAAGAAACAAACTACTGAAACTGACTCGAGAATAAATAGAAGATATGTATAGACCTCTGACAAATAAAGAAATTGAATTAGTACTCAAGTAACTATTGACCAAAAAATACCTAGGCCAGGGGACTTCCCTGGTGGTCCAGTGGCTAATACTCCACGCTCCCAATGCAGGGGACCTGGGTTTGATCCCTTCTCAGGGAAGTAGATCCCACATGCCACACAAAGATCCCACATGCTGCAACTAAGACCCAGTGCAGGCAAATAAATAAATGAATAATTTTTTAAAAACCTATGCCAAAATGGCTTCTTTTAATAAAATAAAAGGCCTAAAGATTAAATGAAAGAGGTAAATTGTCTCCATTTGTAGATGGCATGATCTTGTATACAGAAAATCCTAAGGAATCCACTAAAAAACTAGTATAACTCAAAAACAAGTTCAACCATTTTATAGGATACAAGGTTAATATAAGAAATCAATTGTGTTTCTAAATAGTAGCAATGAACAAATTGAAAATGAAGTTAATAAAAACATTTCATTTACAGTAGCATTAAAGGAATAAAATCTTTAGGGATAAATGAAACAAAGTTCAAAATTTATACTCTTAAAACTACAAAATATTGTTTAAGAAACTAAAGAATATCTAACTGCATGGAGATACATTGTATTTTCATGGATCAGAAGGCTGAAATTTCAGTACTCTCCAGTTGATCTATAGGTATATAGATGCAACGCAAGCTTTAACAATTCCAGCTGGCTTCTTTGCAAAATATTGACAAGCTGATACGAAAATTAACATGGAAATTCAAGACACCCAGAATAGTCCAATCAATCTTTAAAAAAACAGAACAAAGTTGGAGTTCTCACATTTGCAGGTTTTGAAACTTATTACAAAGCTTTGGTAATACAGACAGCATGGTCCTAGTATAAAGACAGATATGTAGATCAATGGAATAGAGCTAAGAGTCCAGAAATAAACCCACATTTCTCTTGGAAACTGATTTTTGACAAGGGTGCCAAGACCATCTAATGGGAAAGAATAGTCTTGTCAACAAACGGTAATGGGACAACTGGGCTCTGTGTGCAAAAGGATAATGTTGGACCCTTACCTCATAACAGAGACAAAAATTAACTCAAAATGAATGTTCGATAGAATTTGCCTGTGAAGCCATCTGGTCCTGGACTTTTGTTTGTTGGGAGTTTTTAAATCCCAGTTTCAGTTTCAGTGCTTGTGACTGGTCTGTTTATATTTTCTATTTCTTCTGGTTCAGTCTTGGAAGGTTGTACTTTTCTAAGAATTTGTCCATTTCTTCCAGCTTGTCCATTTTATTGGCGTAGAGTTGCTTGTAGTAATCTCTCATGATCCTTTGTATTTCTGTGGAAGGATACCATTTCTATGATAATTTCTGATGAACGTAACACTGGAGTTCTTAGCTGGCATACCAGACAAATGATTTGAATGAAAGATTTCAGAAAGAGTTCTTTGTTTAAGATCAGTATATAAAAGGTATTGCCTTTTAGTTAACCAGAAACAAGGTACATAGAGACAGATCTGACAACATCAGCAGGTAGGTTATGCAGAAAATTATATAACTTTATTGAAGAACGCCAAAGAATATTTAGGTTAATGGGAAGCCATTCCATGTTCTTGGATAGGAAGACCAAATATGAAGAAGTTGTCAGTTTTCTAATTGATCAGCAGATTCAGTGCAATACCAACAAACTCTCCCAGCAGTAGTTTCCTTTCAGAGTCTGACAAGCTGATTCTAAAGGTCTTTACAGAAAAAGCAAAGGTATGAGGCAGACAGGCTGTCACACGTGTCGGTGGTCCTGCTCTCACACTTGCGTGCACCAGAGTGACCTGGGGAGAGGGGCGCAGTTAAACATAGATGTCCGGGCCCCAGCCCCGGACTTTCTGATCGTCAAGTCTGGGTGCTGCCTGTGAATCTGCATTCCCAGTGATGCTGCTGGTGAGGAGCAGCCCTTTGACAACTTACCTGTGTGCTCACTGACCTGTATGTATTTCCAGATCTTCCTGTCCATTCCTCGTGCACCGTCACACACCCCTCAGACTGGAGGAGAGCCGCACGGATCAATGGTTAATGTGCCCCGACTCACAGGTGCCGTGGGCCTCAGCCTGCTTGTCTGTGTCACAGAAACCCTGAAACAGATCTCCACACCTTTCTGCTCAAGCACCTTCATAGCATTTGGTAACCCAAACCTTAGGTTGCGTGGTGAAATGTACTCTTATTATGTTCAAATAATAACATACACAAAAAATGAGTTGGGGACGGTTATCACTTTTGGTCTGTTTCTATTTCAATAAATTGATCTTTTTTAATTGAAATATAGTTGATTTACAATGTTGTGTTAGTCTCAGGTGTACAGCAATGCGATTCATACATACATATTTTTTTCAGATTCGTTTCCACTGTAGGTTATTACAAGATACTGAACATAGTTCCCTGTGCTAAACATTAGGTCAAGATTAATCTGTTTTGACTTAAGTAATGTGTATTATTTGGAGATCTAGGTACAATTATATACATATATAAAAAGATGTATATATAATATCTATAATACATACGTATATAATAAGGTATATAATAAAATTATATATATATTTTATATATATATATATACAATAAGATGATTCTAAAGATGCTATGATTTACCAAAATAAAAGTTACTTTTTTGGGACTTCCCTGGCGATCCAGTGGTCAGGACTCGGCGTTCTCACTGCCCACGGCCAGGGTTCTATCCCTGGTCTGGGAACTAAAATCTCACAAGCCACACGGTGCAGCCAAAAAAGAAAAAAAATTTCTTGAGTTTTTGAGGAATAAGGAGTATATCATAAACTATTTTTGGAATATCTGTTAGACTAGGAGAAAACACCTTGGAATCCCATCCCTCTCTGTGCTTATTTACTCATCAGAATTCTGCAGGCAGGTCCCTTGAGGAGCCCTCTGCCGTCTGGAGTTGGGCTGCTCTGGCTTCTCGGTAGAAAGCAGCCCCCCGGGAGCGCTTTGCTATCAGGAGCTACATCTCAACCGGCAGCCGAGCAGGTGGAGATGTCTGGGTTCCCGCTCTACCCGGTCACGCTCAATTGCACGCAGACGCCTGTGATCATTAAAGGCGCTGCTTTCTCCTGGCGGCTTCCTGGACGTAGTCCGCAGCTCCTCAGCATGTGAATTTCACACTCCCTTGAAATTGGAGCTGCTACCCGTGCCATGCTGTGACCTTTGCCTGTGGTTTTTTCTCCCCTCTGTGGTTCGATAGGTGTGGGCACCTCAGGGGACAGTCGCATAATAAAATGTGATAGAAGAGGCCTTGATAGACACCAGGTATGAATTTAGTCCTGGTAGGAATCTGACTTATACGTTATTAAATATGTGGGATTTAGAGATTGTGAACATTGCTTTTATTTGCAGTTATTTTAGTGGAAATGCCATCTGAATGTTAAAACTGTTTATTCTTATTCAGGAAAATGTAACTTCCAGTTTTTGGGTGGTTTGTGTGTTGAGGACCCAGAGAATCAGTGTAATCTTTTTTTTTTTTTTTTATGGTACGCGGGCCTCTCACTGCTGTGGCCTGTCCCGTTGCGGAGCACAGGCTCCGGACGCGCAGGCTCCGTGGCCGTGGCTCACGGGCCCAGCCGCTCCGTGGCATGTGGGATCTTCCCGGACCGGGGCACGAACCCGCGTCCCCCACATTGGCAGGCGGACCCCCCAACCACTGCACCACCAGGGAAGCCCCAGCGTAATCTATAAGTGATTTAACTACTCGCAATTGACTTCAAATTGCGACTCAACCTACGTATTTTAAATTCCGTGTCTCTTGTCATCCTGGTATGGGGTCATGCCTTGGCTACAGTTTTTAAACCAAGTTTGATTTTTACCATTCCTACATTATGACCCAGTGCCACCATTGGCTGCTGGGATACTCTTTTAATGAATTCTTGCGTAAGCCAGGCAGCAACTTACTAAATGCACGTCAGGCCCATCTTAGCAGATTTGTGTTGGTCCTTGGGTATCTTACGGCCCAGATGCTCGTAGTAGTTGTTTTGGACACCTGTGAGGAATAAAGCCGTGGAAAAGATGGAGATGATGTGCATGTCCTCACAAGGATATTTAAGGGAGATGAGACGGCGAAGGACCTTAGCTTCCCTAACTCAGCTAAGAACACCCCACTTACCTGATCCTTTCTCTGCCTGGAGGGGAGACAGTGGGTGCACGCATCTGCCTATGAGTGTCCTGGGCTCATAGAAAAGGAAGAAAATAAAAGAGAGAAAGAAAAAGGAGAGGCACAGGCTGGTTACCCCCAATATCAGCTCCCCAAACAGGGTGCTCACTGCAGGCAAAGTCATAAGGGGAGGTGGTGGGTTAGGGCTTTCTCTGGGCTTTTCAAGAGAACTACTTGGAGCCAGGTTTCCCCTCTGTGACCTCTGCCCTGGAGAAGGATTGTGAGATTGTGCAATGGAAGCACTTTATGAGTTACACTTGGCTTGTAATCTGTCTCG